>NC_079191.1:337971636-338627886 GCF_029499605.1 Hyla sarda
TGTGCTAAATGTAGATAGTATACCGCACCACTGCTGTGCTAAATGTAGATAGTATACCGCACCACTGCTGTGCTAAATGTAGATAGTATACCGCACCACTGCTGTGCTAAATGTAGATAGTATACCGCACCACTGCTGTGCTAAATGTAGATAGTATACCGCACCACTGCTGTGCTAAATGTAGATAGTATACCGCACCACTGCTGTGCTAAATGTAGATAGTATACCGCACCACTGCTGTGCTAAATGTAGATAGTATACCGCACCACTGCTGTGCTAAATGTAGATAGTATACCGCACCACTGCTGTGCTAAATGTAGATAGTATACCGCACCACTGCTGTGCTAAATGTAGATAGTATACCGCACCACTGCTGTGCTAAATGTAGATAGTATACCGCACCACTGCTGTGCTAAATGTAGATAGTATACCGCACCACTGCTGTGCTAAATGTAGATAGTATACCGCACCACTGCTGTGCTAAATGTAGATAGTATACCGCACCACTGCTGTGCTAAATGTAGATAGTATACCGCACCACTGCTGTGCTAAATGTAGATAGTATACCGCACCACTGCTGTGCTAAATGTAGATAGTATACCGCACCACTGCTGTGCTAAATGTAGATAGTATACCGCACCACTGCTGTGCTAAATGTAGATAGTATACCGCACCACTGCTGTGCTAAATGTAGATAGTATACCGCACCACTGCTGTGCTAAATGTAGATAGTATACCGCACCACTGCTGTGCTAAATGTAGATAGTATACCGCACCACTGCTGTGCTAAATGTAGATAGTATACCGCACCACTGCTGTGCTAAATGTAGATAGTATACCGCACCACTGCTGTGCTAAATGTAGATAGTATACCGCACCACTGCTGTGCTAAATGTAGATAGTATACCGCACCACTGCTGTGCTAAATGTAGATAGTATACTGCACCACTGCTGTGCTAAATGTAGATAGTATACTGCACCACTGCTGTGCTAAATGTAGATAGTATACTGCACCACTGCTGTGCTAAATGTAGATAGTATACTGCACCACTGCTGTGCTAAATGTAGATAGTATACCGCACCACTGCTGTGCTAAATGTAGATAGTATACCGCACCACTGCTGTGCTAAATGTAGATAGTATACTGCACCACTGCTGTGCTAAATGTAGATAGTATACTGCACCACTGCTGTGCTAAATGTAGATAGTATACTGCACCACTGCTGTGCTAAATGTAGATAGTATACTGCACCACTGCTGTGCTAAATGTAGATAGTATACCGAACCACTGCTGTGCTAAATGTAGATAGTATACCGCACCACTGCTGTGCTAAATGTAGATAGTATACCGCACCACTGCTGTGCTAAATGTAGATAGTATACCGCACCACAGCAGTCATGTGAAAGGCTGTTTGGGAATTGGGTGACGTGAGTATTTTCATTTGGCATTTTCATGCATGACCCCTACCTTTAGGCTTATGGTGAAGAGGGTGCTTGTGGAATACGAATAGTTTCCGATTTGTTTTAAGAAGGTATTGGATTAAAGAGTATAGGTCAGAGGTCTAGAACCGTGTAAGTTGCCCATATTGAGTACAGCAGATTGTAAGGTCTAATGCAGTGTTTCCCAAACAGGCTGCCTCCAGCTGTGGCAAAACTACAACTTCCAGAATGCCCAGACAGCCGGAGGCTGTCTGGGCATGCTGGGAATTGTAGTTTTGCCATAGCTGCAGGCACCCTGGTTGGGAAACACCGGTGTAATTACATATTGGCCCTGATTTTTTTTATTGCAAACCCGACAAAACATGTTTTTTCGGGTTGTGCACCAGAAATGGTCTGTGCCCGAATTGAAAACCCCGCTAATTCACCATTTTACTGAGAGAACCCAAAAAAGGGGCGTGGCTGGTGGGGGAAAAAAAAGTGTGTTCTCCCGACATTTTCACAAAAACCCTACATATTTACTAAGGTTTCCACGGAAAATGTGGTGGATTTGAGCTGAGGAAAACCAGACAGATCCGAGCATGTGTTTAAAAAAATAAAATAAAAAAGGCAAAGTGTAGAGAAACCTTCGTAAATCAGGGCCAATGTATTCACTTGTTGCTGGTAGATTGTGCAACAGAATTTCTGCTGCATTAGCCTTTTCCAAGCACCCAATTTCTACAACCATGTGGGAGACTTATCAAAACCTGTGCAAAGGAAAAGTTGCCCATAGCAACCAATCAGATCGCTGCTTTCATTTTGCAGAGGCCTTGTTAAAAATGATAGAAGAAAGCTGATTGGTTGCTATGGGCAGCTTTTTCTCTGGGCGGGTTTTGATAAATCTCCCCCCATGTGCTGTAAAGGTGGGCATGCATATAATGGTAATGGCAACAATAATGGTTAATGCGATGATGTTAACATATACCTTGTATATGTGTGATTGGAAAACTCTGTTGCAGTCAATAGTAATCTACTTTATTGTTTGTAATGTTCATCATGCATGCTGTAAAGTTTTTCTTCCTTGTTCATAGTAAATGCTAGGCTATACTGCTAGGATTTACTGTTTCTCCAATTGCTGCTCTACTTGATGTTCAATTAAAGCAGCAATCGTAGCCACAGTTTTTGAGTTGAGCTTTTTCTGTCAGCCTATCATATCAAAATAATGCTACTTACCAGATCATGCAGATGCTTTACATGTATTTGTGTGTCTAGCTTATGTATTTAGCTCACAAATCCATCTGTATTGCTGCTTGCTCATTCTGACATCCACTGCTCAAGAAAAAACGTGTCCGAGGCAAGCGCTGGGCTTGTCCTTACTCACCGTGCATTCACTTGCTCCATGAGCCTGCTGTGCTGGGTCTCTTCATCCTATCACTGCAGGCTGCTCTGTAACCCCCTCCTCCTCTATCTGACAGGAGTCTGATAGGACAGGAGTGAGCACAGAGGGGTGCTAGTCCCGCCCTTACTTACTGGACTTTGGATGAGATTTATCAAAACCTGTGCAATGGAAAAGTTGCCCATAGCAACCAATCTGATCGCTTCTTTCATTTTGCAGAGGCCTTGTTAAAAATGAGGCTTTGATAAATCTCCCCCTTTTTTCCCAGCCAGTGCTTCAGCTGGAAAAAAGATGCTGCAGTCAGACAGGATTATGTTCTGAATGCTATGGGGACCCCTAGTGGTCTCTAGTCCCCTAGTTTTTTAGTTTTTTAAGCCTTGATTTCTATAAAAAGGTGATATTTTAGAAATGTTAAAGGGGTATTCCAGGCAAAAACTTATATATATATATATATATATATATATATATATATATATATATATATATATATATATATATATATATATATATATATATATATTCATATATTCAACCGGCTCCAGAAAGTTAAACTGATTTGTAAATTACTTAAAAAATTAAAAAATCTTAATCCTTTCAGTACTTATGAGCTTCTGAAGTTAAGGTTGTTCTTTTCTGTCTAAGTGCTCTCTGATGACACCTGTCTTGGGAACCACCCAGTTTAGAAAAGGTTTGCTATGGGGATTTGCTTCTAATCTGGGCGTTTCCCGAGACACGTGTTATCAGAGAGGACTTAGACAGTAAAGAACAACCTTCACTTCAGAAGCTCATAAATACTGAAAGGATTAAGATTTTTTAATAGAAGTAATTTACAAATCTGTTTAACTTTCTGGAGCCAGTTGATATATATATATATAAAAGTTTTTGTCTGGAATACCCCTTTAATGTTTTGCCAAGATGTAACACACAAAGTTTTAGATTCTGACAGTGCCCATTTAATGTTCTGCTAGGTCTTTGATGTACAGTGAAGCAAACAGACGGGAGACCTTCACTTCTTGGCCTCATGTTGGCTACAGGTGGGCTCAACCTGACCCTATGGCTCAAGCAGGTTTTTACCATCAGGTGAGATACGAATTATCAGTTGTACAGTCAACTCACTGTTATCCCTACATGTACTTATATTTTGACTTATTTATGTATTTCTTTATTTTTACAGCCAGCTTCCTCAGGAGATGATCGAGCTATGTGTTTTACGTGTAGTGTTTGTTTAGTTTGCTGGGAACCTACAGACGAACCATGGCAAGTAAAACTATCCTTGTTTTTTTCTTTCTTTCTGTCAAGACATCAAATGTCAGATTTGTTTTTTATTGGGGCTATTCAGGATTACAAAAACATAGCTGCTTTCTACCAAAAACAGCTCCACATCTTTCTGTGAGATATTTCAACTCTTCTCCATTCTCGCAGTGGAATTAAACATCAGCGCTACCCACAGACTGAGCACTAGACAGGCGCTGTTTGTGGAAACATGTTTTTGTCTAATCCTGGTTAACTCCTTAAACTGGATTTACAAGAAATGTGTTATCCCTCTAGTCACTCCGATGACCAGCTGCTAGAAAGTACAGTCTTGTGGATTGAGTTGAAAGTCAAACGTTATTCTATATCTAATCTTCCTAGCGTGTATTTACTGATGACTAATGTACCAAGAAACAAAGTAGGATATTAAACAAACCTTAACTGTGACAATGCAGCATTAAAGGGGTATTCCAGGAAAAAACTATTTTTTTTTAAGATCAACTGGTTCCAGAAAGTTAAACAGATTTGTAAATTACTTCAATAATTACTTTCAATAATTATCAGCTGAGTTGATGTTTTCTGTCTGGCAACAGTGCTCTCTGCTGACATCTCTGCTTGTCTCGGGAACTGCACAGAGTAGAAGAGGTTTGCTATGGGGATTTACTTCTAAACTGGGCGCTTCCAGAGACAGGTGTCATCAGAGAGCACTTAGATAGAAAAGAACAACTCAACTTCAGCAGCTCATAAGTACTGAACGGATTGATTTTTTAATAGAAGTAATTTACAAATCTGTTTAACTTTCTGGAGCCAGTTGAGATATATATATATATATATATATATATATATATATATATATATATATATATATATATATAATATCTATCTCTCTATCTCTAAGTTTTTTCCTGCATAACCCCTTTAAGGCGGCTGGTAATAAATACTACAGTGGTAAAGGGGTACTCCCGAAGGGATATTTTTTTTTCTTATTTTACAATTAAAACAGAGAAGCGTAAAGGAACCTTTTTTTGTGTCCCAGAAGTGCCATCCTATTCTATCCTCTCTCTCTCTATTCTCTTTTTGGTAGTGGATGCAGCATAAGCTAACCCCCTCTGCTAGCAATAGAACAAAAATATTAAGTGCTGCCTTTTCAGATGTTGTTTTTTTTTTTTTTTTTTTTTTTTTGCCAAATATGTAACACATATCAACAGCAGATTAAGCCCTGTTTTCTCTGCAAGGTTTCTGCATGACTTTTAGTTTCTTGTACAAAATCCTGCAGACTTTTTAACAGTGGAGACCAGACTATCTTTGGTTTATCATTCATTTCTAGTATTGTTCCCTTATATTATCCATTTGTACTGATGGTTCCGTATACATGAAGGCACACAGGCGGGTTTGCTTATCAGGAAGATTAACAGTTTTTGCTTTTCCTCTCAAGGTCTGAACACGAGAGACATTCCCCAAACTGCCCATTTGTGAAAGGTGAACATACCCAGAATGTACCCCTCTCAGTTACTCTTGCAACGTGTCCTGCCCAGTTCCCCTGCACAGATGGCACAGATAGAATATCCTGTTTTGGTGTGGGGAACTGTCCACACTTTTTAGCTGCTGCAACAAAAAGAGGAAAAATTTGTGTGTGGGATGTATCTAAGCTTATGAAGGTATTTACTCTTTATATTTCCTTGTTTAATCAGTCATAGAATACTTATCAGTGTTTAATGGTGTGCCTCATCCTTCTTTTTGGTTTTAAGGTGCACTTAAAGTTTGAGGTAAATCCATATGATCCTGCAATAGTGCAGCTTCTAGTGCTCACCGGTGACTCAAGTACTACTACAGTGGAAACTCGCAGACCAACACTTGCTTGGTTAGAAGATTCATCTAGCTGTTCAGATATCCCAAAGTTGGAAGGAGACAGGTACCAAATGAAACTGTACATCCATAATTGCATCTTTTACATGTGTGTATGCGCTGTGTGTGACTCTACCCTAAAACTGAATTTATGTGCCATGCAGTAAAGTCTTCATATATGAAAGCTTTAACTTTGAGGGGCAATGAAGCATTTGCTATATACAGCATGCGGAACAGGCATAGATAAAACCTATATACCGTATTTTCGCCATATAGGATGCTCTGGCATATAAGACGCACCCATTTTTAAAGGAGGAAAATCTAGAATAAAATGTAAAGTTTAGGACAGTGATCTTCAACCAGCGGACCTCCAGATGTTGCAAAACTACAACTCCCAGCATGCCCGGAATTGTAGTTTTGCAACATATGGAGGTCCACAGGTTGAACACCACTGGTTATAGGAGGTAATAAGTGTCCCCGCCGCTCCGGACCTGTCACCGCTGCCCTGGATGTCTCCCTCCATCGGGGTCGCCGCGTCCCCATTGCTACGGAACGTCTCTGCTGCCCGGTATCCTCGCTCTCTGTCGTCGCCATCACGTCGCTACGCACGGCGCTCCTATTGGATGACGGGACGGCGTGTGCGATGACGTGATGACGGCGAATGAGAGCACCGGCCATGCAGGGGATCCCGGCACGGAGCAGACACCGAGGAGGCAGGTAAGGTCCATCCCGGTGCAGCCGGGTTAGTGTCACTTTTGCTTCAGACGCGGCGGTCAGCTTTGATCTCCAGGTCTGAACGGTTAATACAGGGCATCACCGCGATCGGTGATGTCCTGTATTAGCCGCGGGTCCCGGACGTTGATGGCCGCAGGGACCTCCGCGATAGGACAGGGTTTTAATGTGTATTCGCCGTATAAGACACACCAACTCTCCCCCCCCCCCCCCCCCCCCCCCCCCCCCCCAGTTTTGGGGAAGAAAAGGTGCGTCTTATACGGCGAAAAAAACAGTAGCTACACTGAGTTGTTATACTCTTATGTGTTGCAACAAAAACAGGTGCTTTCGGTAATTTGACATATTTGAATATATTTTTTCCCTATGTGCTGAATTGTGGAAATGACCAAGTTAAACAGACATTGTAGGGTTGAAGTCCTGGAAGACAGCTATTACTATTGTGATTTATGCTTCAGGATCATTTAGGAGAAAGATGTCTTGCTATGTTATCCACTATGGGGGTAGTAAGTTGAATGTTGTTTTGCTTTCTCTCTTATTTGCTTTAATATTACCTCACCTATTTTACTTTAGTGATGATTTGCTAGATGACTCAGATAGTGAAGAGCGATCAAGATCCGACTCAGTTACAGGTAATACATACGTATCGTCATTTAAAACATGGTTTCCATAAACTGCTACTGAGCTGTAAAGTTTCCATATGAATAAAATCTATTGCTGTCAGAATTAACAAGCTGTGAACCTGTATCAGAACTTTTTTTTTTTTTGTACTCTTTTTCTCTTTTACATGTATTAGTTGAAGGTAGTTTTTAGCCTCTGGATGTTTTACTTCCCTGATATGAAAGGTCTTGACAATGCTTAGGAATTAAAACGTATGAAGTATATTATAAAGTTGCATAACTTTTCATTAAGTTACTTTATTTACTTAAAGCCCACATCCAAAGCTTTAGTCCTGCACAATCTTTAAGTCCAGCTTGAAGAGATGCAGGCCATGCTGGATGATACAGTTTCTGAGGAAACTGCTTAGGCTCTACTAGTTTAGTCCACAAGCCCTATTTTTATTTTTTTATTTTAGAAAAGGGCTTATTTACTGAACTCGCTTGCTGGAGCTGAGGCTCATGTGGGCTTTAAAGTTTAGATGTATGCTTTAAAAGGAATGTCAGCTTTCATGCTCAGAGCTCAAGTGTCAGAGGCAGTGGAAGCCTCAAGATGCAATCCTTCTCCTTCCACCACCTCTTCCTGCCCTTCATGATTGATGTACATTCCTTGTCTTTCAGCACTAAGCAGTGTGCACCACTTAGTCAAGATGGAAAGGGAGGTGGAGTGAGAAGGCATGCATGCTGCAGCTCAGTGCACTTGAGCTCTTAGCATGCCCTTTTAGTGTGAGTTATTACTGGGGATTTTACTATTGCAGATGTGTGTTCTCCTTCCTCCCCTTTGTTTAAAGATGACTGGTGGTCAGTAAAAAGAAAACTTAGTTTTTATGCAGTGTTGTACCATCAGCTATCCTCATTCCAGTGCAGTTATTACTTTGTTGCTCTGCCCCCTGGTCCTGAGCCTTAGGGACTGTACTATTTGGTTGACAGTATCGGTGTCTGCAGATTTCACTTTAGTCAGATGAGTGGGAAATTTATTTTAAAAATGGGTGAATGCTACCCTTTTGATATAAAGCTGACAGGTTGTGAAAAAAGCTCACGTCAGAAAGAATGCCAAATGGCAATATAGGCCTCATCATTACTTATACATTGGTACAGTTCTTTGTTTAAGCTATACATGGCGAAATCCTCCCATAGTATAATTCTGTATTTTTGTTGTTGTCTCATAGTTGTTTGTCTTGACAGGACACACATCTCAGAAGGAAACCCTGGAGATGAGCCTGGATGTAACCGCTCTCGGTATACTGCAGCAGCCAGAGAAGCTACAGTGGGAGATTGTGGCAAATGTTCTTGAAGATACTGTAAAGGACTTGGAGGAACTTGGGGCAAATCCTACTTTAGTTGGTTGTAAAAATGAAAAGACGAAGGAAAAACATTTAGAACAGCACAACATTCCCTTTCCTTGCCTACTGACCGGTGGGTTATTGACATACAAGTCCCCTGTCTCCTCCCCTACAAGTAGCAATTCTCGCAGGTCACTTGATGCTTTAAACAGGACTCCAGGCGAGAGCTCCTCAGAGCAGGGCTCCACTGACAATGAGTCTGGCACGAACTCTGATCTTAACTCTCCTTTGGTTAAAAGGACGCTACCTATTTTACTGCTTTACAGCATTAAAGAGTCAGACGAAAAAGCAGGGAAACTTTTTTCTCATATGAACAATATTATGAGCAAAAGTCTACACGATGATGGATTTACTGTCCCGCAAATCATTGAGATGGAACTTGATAATCAGGAGCAGTTGCTTCTTCAAGACCCCCCTGTCACATACATCCAGCAGTTTGCTGAGGCCACAGCCAGCCTGTCATCCCCTGACACAGACAAGTGGACTTCTATGGTTCCTAAGCCTGGGACATTGGTGCAGTGTATGCGGCTGCCCAAGTTTGCAGAGGAGGAGAACCTGTGTGTAGATTCTATTATTCCTTGTGCTGATGGCGTCCATCTTTTAATAGGTTTACAGAAATGTCCTGCAGAGTCCTTGAGTGCAATAAATCAAGTAGAGGCCTTGAATAATTTAAACAAATTAAATTCGGCTCTTTGCAGTAGGAGGAAAGGAGAAGCTGATCATAGTCTCAGCGGTATGAATGGAACAAGTATCAATGTTATCCCCTGTGAGTCTTCAGCAGACGTTCACGATCCTTTAATAATTCAGCCAGTCCAGAGAAGTGTGAGTGGTGGGTACTTGTTAATTTACAAAATGAATTATACTACCAGAATAGTGACTTTGGAGGAACAGCCGGTAAAACTCTTGCATATTAAAGATCCTCAGGATGCGATTACCTCACTTATTCTATTACAGCCAGATATTTTAGATAATAGGGAGGACGACTTTGAGGAGTCTTCAGAAGAGGCCCCACTGACTCCTAAAAATCTTGCTGGAAAAGAGAAGAAATCAGAGCTGCATAGTCTAGGACATTTAGTGGTAACAACTCAAGGTGGATTTGTAAAAATATTAGATCTTTCAACTTTTGAAGTTATGGCTAAAGTGGACCCACCGAAAAAGGAAGGAACAGATGATGTTGATCCTTTTGTATCCGTTGTCTACTGTTCTGGCACAGACAGATTATGTGCCTGCACTAAAGGTAAGAATGGATGTAAGCACCGGTTGTTGTGGGGGATAGATTTGTGGATTGAGCCTGCAATCTAATATAAAGTTTAGTACGGTATTGTAGCATAAACTCTCTCGCTTACTTACTCAAAGGAGGACTCTGTGGTAAAAGCATTTTTTTTTTTCTAAATTTGTTCATAATGTACACTAGTTACACATTTTGCATAGGTCCTGAGATAATAGCCACTCACCCCTGCTGTAAGTGCTGAAGTTTGCCAGCATCAAGTCCCCGCTCTCTGGCCGCCCTTTGTCACTAGATGAGGTGACATCCCTGAGCTACATGATCGCCACAGGCTTAGCTTTCTTCAGCATCCCGTTTTAAGCCAGTCCTCAGCACGTGTCTCATTCTGCTTCCGAGATCTGGTGATTCGAAGTTTTCTGGGACCCAGAGGGATGTGGGACCACAACACATCTATTGCAACCATGTCACTTTCCCTCCAGAGCCAGCAATGTCCTCATTTAGCACACCTCCTCCCTATCTGTCTTACAGCACATCTGGTGTAATAGCTTCAGTGGTGGAAGTTTGTCTTGAATTGTTCTCTATAAAAACTCAGTTTTTTTACTACAGTAGTAAAAAAAACACTCCGTACTAAAGTCTAGTCATTTTTGCCCTGTCATAATAAGATAGAGCTATTTATTGCGGTTATCATGAGGTTCATTTTGCATAATCAGTGCAGTGGATCAATACGTAATTGGTTGTTAAGCACTTTGAGAGTACAATGACTTAAATGATAGTGAACAATAAAGCATTACCATATGTCCCATAGAGAACAATAGCATGCACCCACCGCAGGGAATGTGTCTAGGCGTCTGGAGGTCCGGACTCCCGCTTCGGTACTTGCTCCATGCTCCTCCGGACGCCTAGACACATTCCCTCCGGTGAGTGCAAGCTATTGTTCTCTATGTGCTATTTCTAGTTACTGCAGCTTTATTGCAGGCACCCCACAGGTGTCATTGATTCCGCTGGACCTCAATCCACCTCCGCATATATATCCTTTTTGTTTTAGTGGTATTCATCCAATAGTGCTCTCCTCCATTTTTCCTTGCTACATGTATTACCATATGTCCACCTGTAAAACTTTTTTTTTCTCTTCTTTCTATTGTTTTGGTGCATCTAAAATAAGAAATAAAGAGGCAATGATGCCATTTATTTAGCTTTTTTTTGCCAAAATTTTCACTTTCTCATTGATGTAACTTTAAAGGGGTGCTCCGCCCCTAGATGTCTGATCGCGGGGGTCCTGCCGCTGGGACCCCACGCTTTTCCTGCTGCGGCACCGGAGGCTCATGTCACAGCCACACCCCCTTGTGACATCACGCCCCCTCAATGCAAGTCTATGGAAGGGGGCGTGGAAGCCGTCAAGGGGGGGCGACTTGGCCGTGGCCTCACAAGCCTCCTGTTCCGCATCGCTAGTCATCCGGCACACCGTGCACTAGATGACTGGGGTGCTGCAGCAGAGATGGAGGGGGGGATAGGGGATAAGATGTCTAAGGGCGGAGGACCCCCTTAACCACGTAATGCATTCTTACAGACCTAAGCAAGCCAAGAATAGATCAGCAGCTGCCACACCCCCTTTCAATGACCAACATCGGCGATCAAGCCGATATCAGTCATTTAACTCTTCAAATGCTGTAATTAATGACATATAAAAGCCTAGGTGACAGATGCTGATTAGCCATTATGGCATTGGGAGGCCTGCATTAGTAATTCTTCTAATATTCTGCCTCAGTCATGCTCTACTAATAGTGCCAATCTAACTGATCAATGCTATGTAATAGCTTAGCATTGGTTAGTATAAGGAATCAAATGATAGCTCATAATAGTTTCCCTGACATTATTAATCCCACACAACCAGAAAAAAGAGAAATAAACAGAAAAATACAAATACAGTACTAGAATTGGATGATTTTTGGTAACATCGTCTCAGGAAAAATTGAATAAAAGGCTTTAAAATGCCATCTACTCCAAAATGGTACTGATAAAGGCTACAGATCATGCTGCAAAAGTGAACCCCTGAAAAAATTGGTAGATTTTGAGATATTGTAAAATATAGATATAGATTAGAAAAAGAAACGGCACAATTCATAAGCAAAAAGTAAGCGGATGCATGAACACACAGTAGTCCATCGTTTTACAATGGCCAATCAGAATGGGCATTTCCCTGGTAAAACAGCTGTATTACTGAAGTGCATGCACTGACAGGTTGTCTGGTAACCCCTCTACAATACAGGAAGGTACTATATGTTCTGTACTACTTTACCTGCTCCTTTGGTCACAAGGTGAGGACAGCTTTACTTTTTTTGGGACACTCAGTGTGTGTATCCTGAAGAAGCTCCATTCCTCTACATAGACAGTGATTTACAGCTTCCAGCAGCTCTTTCTTACTTTTATATGGAAGGACTTCATCTTTATTAGTCATCTACTAATCTTTACTTATCCCTATTTTTAGATGACATTTTGGGGTTTCAGAACCAATTCCCAGGTTTCTGCAGAGTTATGGTGTCAACATACCATGGTCATCCTGGAGCCAATTTATATTTTAATTTGAGGGACTACTTTGTGTTTTCATTTTACTACTGTAAAAAGAATTAAATCTAAATTGGGTATCGCTGTAATCGTACTAACCTATAGAATAAAGATAACATGTCAGTTTCACTGTAAAGTACACTGCATATAAACCAATTATACCATGTTTATTGGGGTATACCACGCACCGGCCTATAACACGCACCCTCATTTTACCAAGGATATTTGGGTAAAATAAAGTTTTTGACCCAAATATCCTTGGTAAAATGACGGTGCGTGTGTTTGCATGTGTATACCCCGATACACTGTTTCTGACCCCGCAGAAGCCCCCAGGAAAGGCAGGGGAGAGAGGCTATCGTTGCCCGCTTTTCTTCCCCTGCCTTTCCTGGGGTCTAGAGCCCTGGCTGTCGGCGCCACTGCCTCTTCTCTCCCCCTGGCTATTGGCGCTGCTGCCCCATTGCTGACGCCGATAGCCAGGGGGAGAGAAGCGGTACCGATAGCCAGGGGGAGAGAAGGGGCAGCGGCACCCATTGCTGGCGCCGCTGCCCCGTTGCCTCCCCCATCCCCGGTTGTATAATTACCTGTTGCCGGGGTCAGGTCCGCGCTGCTTCTGGCCTCCGGTGTGGCATCCCCTGCGTCGATGCTATGCGCTGCGAGACGCAATGACGAGTGACGTCTTCAACGTCACTGGACCCCAGGACAGGCAGGGGCAGAGAAGCCGGCAGCGACGGCAGGTCTCTGCACCTGCAAAAGCCGCTGCAGTTCATTGATTTAAAGCGCCCGCTTTAAATCATTGAACTGCAGCGGCTTATCGGTGTATAACACGCAGATAGACTTTAGGCTAAAAATTTTAAATACGGTAATTTGTAATTTACAAATTTGTATAACGTTTTGGCACCAGTTGATTTAAAAACATTTTTCCCCACCAAAGTATGCTTTCAAAAGGGTACTCTGGTGGACAAATTTTTTTTTTTACTAAACTGATGCCAGAAAGTTAAACAAATTTGTGAATTGCTTCTAATTAAAAACCTTAACCCCTTAAGGACCAAGCCCATTTTGACCTTAAGCACCAGGCCAATTTTATTTTTGCGTTTTTTCCTCCTCTCCTTCTAAAATCCATAATTTTATATTTACATCTACAGACTCATATAAGGGCTTGTTGTTTGCGTGACCAATTGTTCTTTGTGATAAAACCTCGTTTTACAAAAATTGTATGACCAACCCAAAGAATAATTTTTTTTTAGGGAGGAAATTTAAATGAAAACCACGTGTTCTTTATTCTGTGGGTCAATACGATTAAAATGATACCCCTGGCTAGATACTTATCTATTTTTTGTACCGCTTAAAAAAAATCTCAAACTTTTTGTACAAAATCAGTCTTCTAAAATCGCCCTATTTTGACCACCTATAACTTTTAAATTTTTCCGTATATGGGGTGGTATGAGGGCTCCTTTTTTGCACAGTCGTCTATAATTTTTATCGATGCCACATTTGCATATATAAAACTTTTAGATCACTTTTTATTAATTTTTTTGGGAATAAAATGTGACAAAAAAAGCAGCATTTTTTGATTTTTTTTTTTAATGTTCATGCCGTTCACTGTACTAGATCATTAACATTATATTCTGATAGTTCTGACATTTATGCACGCGGTGATACCAAATATGTTAATTTAAAAAAAAATTACGTTTTTTGGGAGTAAAATGGGGAAAAAGGGCCAATTTTCATTTTCATTGGGGGAGGGGATTTTTCACTTTAGTTTTTACTTTTTATTTTTACATTTTTCAACTTTCTTTTACACTTAGTCCCCTATGGGGACATATCAATAGCAATCAGTTGACTGCTAATACTGTTCAGTGCTATGCATAGGTCATAGCACTGATCAGTATTATCGACTATCTTCTGCTCGATCTCAGACTAGAGCAGAAGACCCCAGGAGATGGACGGAGGCAGGTGAGGGGACCTCCGTCCGCCAGTATGGATGATCGGATCATCGCGGCAGCGTTGCAGGCGTTCCGTTAATCTATTTTAACATGCGCATTGCCGCAGATGCCGTGATCTGTATTGATCACGGCATCTGAGGGGTTAATGGCGGACATCCGCGCGATCGCGGATGTCGGACATTATCACCGGGTCCCCGGCTGCTGATAGTAGCCGGGACCTGTAGTGTATGACGCGAACACCGCTCCGACGCTCGCAGTCATACACAGGGCATAAATGTACATCCTGGTGTGCCAATTACCTCCGCACCAGGACATACATTTACGTCATTGGCCGTTAAGGGGTTAAAGCGTACCTGTCACATCACAAAAAAAACTAAAAAAAAAACTTGGATGTTGCTCAGTATCTCATTCTGACATATATGGGGAGATTTATCAAAACCTGTCCAGAGGAAAAGCTTCTGAGTTGCCAATCGCAACCAATCAGATTGCTTCTTTCATTTTGGAAAAAGCCTCTTAGAAACAAAAGAAGCAATCTGGTTGCTATGGGCAACTCAGCAACTTCTCCACTTGACAGGTTTTGATAAATTTCTCTCATAATCTTTATGTGCCTATGCCAAATATTTCTCTTAGAATTTACTTTATTTACTTGGAGTGATTGCAAAGTGAAAGTACTTTCATTTACATGTAGGGGGCGGGTCCCTTTCTCCTCTGGGAGCAGTAACCCTTTCCTTTCTGGTTTTATGCTATTCACAAACACACACAAGCTGTGTGCCTACAGCTTTTGCAAAACGTCAGCTCCCAGCATGCCCACACTTCCTTTTGAGTTGTAGTTTTGCAACAGCTGGGGCATATGCTTGTAGTCCCTCTGTATTACACAGACACATTCACTTCATATATTCACTGATATATACACATACATACATATAAATCCACATACATGCAGGGACACTTGCTTTTTAAACAAATAAATCCTCTATTCACCGGCTGCTGTGTGTTTCTCCCCCTCTCAACCTTCTCTGTGAGAGCCCAGCTGCAGTGTGTTCCTGACCCTCCCCTTCTCTTCACACAGCAGACAAGTAAACACAGGCAGTGATGGAGCTGAGAGCAGAGCAGCTTGCAGTCAATCATGAAGTGGGTCCATGACATAGTGACACAGCAGTGTACACAGCAGGACTGGAATGCATCCCAGGAGGCGGTGGGTGTGTGGGGTGGATGTGCAGTTCTTTGACTGGCTTTTTCAATATGAAATACTGAATTTTCTAATGAAAGCAATTGCAAAACCTATTGGTTTTGCATGCTTTACAACATAACAAAAGTTTTTATATCTGACAGTGCCCATTTAATCCTTCTGGTACTTATCAGCTGCTATATGCTCCACAGGAAGTTCTTTTCTTTTAGAATTTTTTTCTGTCTGACCAGAGTGCTCTCTGCTGATACCTCTGTCTATGAACTGTCCAGAGCAGGATCAAATCCCCATAGCAAACCTCTCCTGCTCTGAACAGTTCCTGACATGGACAGAGGTGTCAGCAGAGAGCACTGTGGTCAGGCAGAAAGGAAAAAAAAAAAAAAAAAGAACTTAACCCCTTGGACGGAGGATTTTTCCCTTTTTGCACTTTCATTTTTTCCTCACCTTTTAAAAATCATAACCCTTTCAATTTTGCACCTTAAAATCCATATGATGGCTTGAAAAATCCATATGACGGCATCTAAGGAGTTAATGGCAGACATCAGCACGATTGTGCGAAGAACCAGCACAATTAGCATATACATTTACACCCAATGTCCTTAACCCCTTAACGACCACGGACGTAAATGTACGTCCTGGTTAGGCGGGACTTCCCGCACCAGGACGTACATTTACGTCCTGTGTATGACCGCGAGCATCAGAACGGTGCTCGCGTCATACACGGCAGGTTCCGGCTGCTAGTAGCAGCTGGGGACCCGCCCGTAATGGCAGACATCTGCGATCACGCGGATGTCCGCCATTAACCCCTCAGATGCCGTGATCAATACAGATTGCGGCAGTGCGGCACTTTGAATGGCTGATCGGATCCCCCGCAGCGCTGCCGCCGCGATCCGATCATCCAGCATGGCGGCCGGAGGTCCCCTTACCTGGCTCCGGCCGTCTCCCGGGGTCTTCTGCTCTGGTCTGAGATCGAGCAGACCAGAGCAGAAGATGACCGATAATACCAGGGGTGTGGAAATTTTATAAAAAACTACTTGTCCACGGGACTAAAATGGAGCAAAATCTACTTGTCCCTCATGACGATCCACTTGTCCGGGCCAATTTTCGCTTTTATGCTCTAATTTTTTCCTCCTCGCCCTATAATAGCCACAACTACCTACTATAATGATACCTTTTAATTATTCCACAACATATTCTCTGAACCAAAAAAATAATAAATATATATTTGGGGGAAGTGAAATTGAAATAGTAAAAAGTTAATTTAGCAGATTTGGTGTTTTTCTTTTCTGCGCCATTTACCTTGTGGTTGAGGTAACATGTTAGTTTTATACTTTAGGCCACCTGATTACAGCAATACCAGATTTGCATCGTTTACGTCAACGTTTACGTTTTACTAATTCTGGACTTTTTCTAATTTTTTGAATTGCCATTTTTTAACCCCTGTAGCTTTATTTTTTTTCCGCATACCAGGCTGTATGAGGGCTCATTATTTGCACCATAATCAGTTTTTTGTATCGGTACCATTTTTGTATTGATCTGACTTTTTAATCGCTTTTTAACTTTTTTTCTGGGATATTATAAAAAATTGCAAATCTGTGGTTTGGTATTTTTTTTACATTTACCGTACGGGATACATAATGTTATATTTTACTAGGTCGTACAATTACGCACGAAGCAATACCAAATACGTTTATTTTTATTATGTTTACATGTTTTTATATAGGAAAAGGGGGTGATTTGAACTTTTAACATGGAAGGGGTTAATGCAGCGGTCTTCAAACTGTGGCCCTCCAGATGTTGCAAAACTAAAACTCACAGCATGCCCGGACAGCCAAAGGCTGTCCTGGCATGCTGGGAATTGTAGCTTTGTAACATCTGGAAGGCCACAGTTTGAAGACCACTGGGTTAATGTGTGTCTTTCAAACTTTTATTAAAACTTTTTTTTTTTTTAAACACTTTATTACACTTATATGAGGAATCATTAGATTCCTCAGACAAATGAATAGAGATCTATTGAACTTTATTGATCTGTGTGCTCTGTGATCCATTGATAGAGCCTAGTCAAGCCAGGCTCTATAAGTGAGAGCGGGACAGCAGGGAACAGAGGTAAGCATGCTGGCTATTAGCGGCGGCCCCTGGCTACTGAGAACAGCCGGGGGCTGCAGAGTATGGAGCGGGCAGGAATCCTGAGCCCGCTCCATACATACTGCAGAGCGCCGCATGCATCTCCCCGTGCAGGCGTGCCTCCTCCCCTCAGCTCTCCGAAGCTACAGCTGGGGGGAGTGAAGGCAGAGGACGCAGGTCTGCACGGGGCGCAAGAAGCCACGCCCCCTCCTCTCCCCCCGCATGTCTGCAGAGCAGGGGAGAGAAGACAAATACACAACCTCTCATCTCCCCTGCTCTGCTTCGGAGGACACAGGTTTTTACAGCCGGGGTCTTCAGAGTATGGAGCGGGCAGGAGTCGGCAGCCCGCTCCATACAGAAGAATCCCGGCACACCAATCTTAGATGCAAATAATTTTTCTTTTTATTAAGGTATAAATTAACGCAGCACGCGTTCCGGCCTGTACAGCCTTTTTCAACTGTACAGGCCGGAACGCGTGCTGTGTTAATTTATGCCTTAATAAAAAGAAAAATTATTTGCATCTAAGATTGGTGTGCCGGGATTCTTTTGTACTCTCATTGGATCCCCTATCCCTGGCACCCGCACCGATCCAAGTGCCGACCGAACACACTGTGAATTACTACCCGCTCCATACAGACTGCAGAGGTCTGGGCAACTTGTCAGGTCCGGCCCTGCTTGCCCGAAGCCGGGCTAAGGGCCGGACAAATTCACCTGCCCGGCGCCCGGAATTGCTTGTCCCGGGCGTCGGGCGATAGGAATTCCACATCCCTGAATACTGAGCAGTGCTATGTCCTATACATAGCACTGCACAGTATTAGCAATCAAAGGATTGCTATAGATAGTACCCTATGGCAGTGTTTCCCAACCCAGTCCTCAAGGCACACCAACAGTCCAGGATTAAAATTTTTCCTTGTTCTATTCCAATGGAGTAACTGAAAAAACCCGGAATGTTGGTGTGCCTTGAGGACTGGGTTGGGAAACACTGCCCTATGGGGACATAAAAAGTGTAAAAAAAATATAAAAATAAAAAAGTTGAAAAATGTAAAAATAAAAAGTAAAAAAATGTGAAAAATCCCCCCCTCCAATAAAAATGAAAATTGTCAGTTTTTCCCCATTTTACCCCAAAAAGCGTAATTAAAAAAAAAATAAACATATTTGGTATCGCCGCGTGCGTAAATGTCCTAACTATCAAAATATAATGTTAATGATCCCGTACAGTGAATGGCATAAACGTAAAAAATAAAAAGTCCAAAAATGCAGCTTTTTTTTTGTCACATTTTATTAAAATTTTTTATAAAAAATGATCAAAAAGTTCTGTGTATGCAAATGTGTTATCTAAAAAAAACAACAGATGACGGCGCAAAAAATTAGCCCCAATACCGCCCTATATGCGGAAAAATGAAAGTTATAGGTGGTCAAAATAGTGCGATTTTGGATTACTGATTCTGTACAAAAAGTTTTAGAATTTTTTTTTAAGCGGTGCAAGAATATAAAAGTATCTAGCCATGGGTATCATTTTAATCGTATTGACCCACAGAAAAAAAAAATATCATTTTTACCGTAAATTGTACAGTGTGAAAACGAACACCTCCAAAATGTGCAAAATTTAGGTTTTCATTTAAATTTCCTCCCTAAAAAATTTTTTTTTGGGCTTGCCGTACATTTTATGATAAAATGAGAGGTTTCATTACAAAGTACAATTGGTCACACAAAAAACAAGCCATTATATGGGTCTGTAGATGGAAATATAAAAGTTATGGATTTTATAAGGCGAGGAGGAAAAAACGAAAGCGCAAAAATAAAATTGGCCTGGGTCCTTAAGGTGAAAATGGGCTTGGTCGTTAAGGGGTTAAATGGGCACTGTCAGATACAAAAAATGTTGATATGTTGTAAAGCATATATATGCCTATGCAATAGGTTTTGCAATTGCTTTCATTAAAACATTTTCAGTATTTCATATTGAAAAAGCCAGTCAAACAACTGCCCCCCCCCCCCTGCCTGCTTGGACACATACTAGTCCTGCTGTGTCCATGCATCATCACCTATGTCATGGACACACTTCCTTGATTGACAGCTGTGAGTGCAGGGCTCACAGCTGGATGAAAAATCCTCCCACTGTCATCTTGTGTCCTGCTACTGTCAGTGAGGACAAGCTGGGAGTTGTAGTTTTGCTAATGCTAGGGGAGATGTGCGCAGACAGCATACTGAGGTAGGGGGTGGAGACCTGCACAGTGAGGTCACGCCCCCTCCCTTTTGAGAGGAATTCAGACAAGTGAGCTAAATTAAAAGTGTAATGAAAAAAATAAAGGAGCTAGACACATAAAAATTAGATGCACATGGCCAGGATTAGGTACTGAGTGATATATTTAAAAAAAAAAAATTTGTTGGATGTGATTGGTACACTTTAAGTATTAGACGTGGCCTCTTAATTTTTTGGCACAGTTGGCAGTTTGTGTGACAACTACAACTTAGATTCCATCACTTTCTTTTTAGGTGGAGAGCTTCATTTTCTTCAAATTGGAGGAACATGTGATGATCTGGATGAAACTGATATCCTTGTAGATGGGTCATTGACAAAGGGGGTGGAGCAGTTAATAGAAGGTATTAAGCCGTTGTCAAACCCTTCAAGTCCTGGTATTACGGGTAAGTGCACACAGATGAAAACGTGCCCCTTTTATGTATTCCACATTTCCTTGTGGAATGTGGTGCACTGCTTAAATCTCTGATCTCTACTGTAGTTGAACATTTTTGGGTGTGTTTTATGGATATTGGTTGTTCTTCCTTCAGGTGTTGACCTTTTAGTTGAGCAACCATTCTCCTTGGAAATGCTGACGTGCTTAGTAGAACTTACCCGTTTTGAGACTCTGATACCAAGATTTTCTGCGACTGTGCCACCTTGCTGGGTAGAAGTTCAGCAAGAGCAGCAACAAAGACGCCATCCTCAGCATTTACACCAGCAGCACCATGGTGATGCCGCCCAACACACCCGTACTTGGAAACTACAGAATGACAGGTACTCTTCAGCTTTAAATGAGGCTTGTAAAGTTAAATACTGTAGAATGTAGTCCATTTGTTTTAGGGAAACTGTTATCGGTTTCTCCTGCAATAACCTGTTGGTACAGGGCAGTAATGCAGGGTGACACTGATGATAACCCTACTTACCTGTCCCCTATCAGTTGGCCTGTTATCTTCCTTGTTTTGAAGGCTTTGGTGCACGGGCAGAGCTTCAGGAGTACAGTGGTGTAACCGCTGCTGCAGTGGTGACATCATGAATAACAGGTGAATGGGACTACGGATCGGGGACAGGTAAGTATGGATATCATCAAGGCCACCCACACTACACACCTGTACCAACAAGTTAGTGCAGGTGAAACTGATGAGTTTCCCTGTAAAAATGTCACCTTTTAAGATTACTGTTTCTCGGTCGCTCTTCATTGGGGGACACCTATACTATGCTCTTGCCACTAGGAGGCGCTGACACTAGGAAAAAAAAGTCAGTTCCTCCCTGGCAGGATATACCCGCCCACTGGAAGTGAGGTAATCAGTTTGAGCTAGTGTCAGTAGGAGGCAAGACACATGTCTGGTGCTCTCCAGACCTGGTCTTTTTATTTTAGTATTTTCTAGTAAGGACAGTTTAGTTAGGTTTTTATCTCCCTTTTTGTTCCCCTTTTTCAGGTGGGAGTTCAGGAGCATGGCGCTATCTGTTCCCCCATATGCCACAAAGGGGAACAGACATAGGGGGACATCTATCAAAGATTTTACCCCTGTTTTGTGTGTATTTTTTTGCGCACGTTTTGGTAGAGCATGTCCTCCAGATGTGGCCAAATCGGGGTACCTTGGAGGGACATCTATAGTACGCATGGATTTATTAACTGTGTACTTTTCCTTTACACCAAAAATTTTGCCGCAAGAGCTGTTTTTTTTTGCGCAAATATAAGCCATCTTGGACTTAACGTAGTAAGATGCTCTAAATCATCGATTCTATATTCCAAAGAGGGGATTGAGGAGATTACTATATTTACCCACAATTTATGAAGCTCATTGCGCTTGATTGATAAATTTTGCGCTTCTGCGCATAATTTAGAATTCGGGGAAAGAGGTAAACTGCTTCTACCATACACAAATAATGATACATGTCCCCCATAGAGTATGTACTGTTAACCCCTTCCCGCCAATGGCCAGCGCCTGGAGGTTGTACCCTGGGTCCGCTGCCCCTGCTTGCCCCGCTATCTTAGCCTGGTATGATGCAGCGTGGCCATAAGCTGGTTGAAGCAGTCTGGGTGAGTATATACAACACCCTCCCTCTCTTCTCTCTTTTACATGAACTTTTGTCGGGCCCTGTTGGGGACTTAAGGAGTTAATCATTCCCTGGGTCTCTAGAACTGTTCTGGCTCTGTGTCAGGCTCCGCTATTCAGGCTCAGTACTATTCTGGCTCTCTACTCCCGCACACGGGGGAACCTTTTTGGCACTGGCAGCTTTATACATGGGCGCCCACATTCTTCCCCGTAGTCACTTAGGAGCGCTTCTAGTAGTGGGGATTGGGGCAGTTTCTTTTCCCGGCGCTGCTCCCCTCCTTCCAGTGGTTATATAGCCGGTGACCATCATGGGCCGGGTATTGGAGCATCGCTCCAAACACCGTCCTTCTGCAGCACGGGACCGAGGAGTTATCAGTCTCCTCCTCCCCAGCTGGCAGCCATCAGGGCTAGTGGTAGTCGCATAGCTCTGCCCTCCTTCCCTCTCCTGCAGCGGGTTCCTCTTTTTGTATTCTCCTGCCTTGTCAACAGCGGCTCCTTGGTTGAGGGGGAGCAGACTTAGCTCCGCCTCCCTTCCCCTCTCCCGCACCGCACACTATTTTAGTGTTCCCCTGCCGGGTCGGACGGGGCTCCTTGGTTTGGAAGGGGGGGGGGGGAGGTGGAGCTGGCTCACTGTGCCCCTTTCCCCTCTCCTGCCGGCAGGAACCAGGGGTCATTGCATCCCCTCTCCTGAGGGCACTGCTTTGGTACGTCCTACTATAATGCCCTCTGTTGGTTGTAATATGTGTCTCCTCAGCTTTTGGTTTGATTCTTACCAAGGAGCTCCCTCTGGTGGCAACTTCTATACTGCATGCTTGCAGTCTCTTCAGACCCCTCTCCTTAGGCATGTTCCTTTTGTGGGGTAATTATGATCAGATATCACAGGTCCTTACCAAGGACGCCTGGTCCCCTGGAGATATCCAGGGATACATGAAAAATATGGACTTTCCCTTACCAACTGTTGCCACGTCACATTTGCCGCACCCGTGGCTTTTTGGCGGTCCCTTTCTACACGGACAGATTTCCGATGGGGTGCCTCAACTGACCATTGCCTTTCTAGCGCAAGCAAGGGACCCCTTCAGAGGTCTGTACCTCACTGTCAGTCATCTGCAAAGTCCTGTGCGGCCTTTCCTTCCCGGGGAGGGGGGCACTGGGACACCTGCCAATGACTCACCCCCCCACCCCAACCCCCACCTCCTTCCCCCGCAGGTCTCCTATCTCATGTAGTTGTGTCTGCTGCCATTTTTTCCCGTATTTCATGGGATTTCTGGGGCATTGTCCCTGTGTGTACATTGGCCCCTGCACACTGCGTGGGCATGGCCTGAATGCATGGTTTCCTCTATGGCCTGTCACTCATCAAAATGCGGCTGCATCCGTGTCTGGAATTCCGATACCCCACTACCAGTGCAAGGTGTCCAAAGGAGTGCCTCGATTTATACTCTGGACCCTATACTAGTAAGCCAGACAGTGGTCTGCGTGGTTCCTTCGCCTCCGGTCACTTATCACATGACCGCTGCTGGAGTGTCGATACCCCACTCGTGGTGTACGGTGTCTGAAGAAGTGACCAAGAGTGTCCTATGGACCCTATGCAGGGCGATGGGATACTATCCATGGCTCCTACGCCTCCCAGATGTATCTAGGGACACAGCACGCCTAGCTGTGCTGTTATACCCCTATCGATACCTGCCAGCGCCTGGAGGGTACCTTAACGATAAGCGAGACTATTGTCTGCACGGTGTCCACCACCATTGGTCTCCATCAAGGGACTGCCGCGTGCATTACAGGGATTTCCGTACCTCGCTACTGGTGCGAGGAGTTCCAATGAGTGTCCTTTCAGGTACCAGGGGCTGTATGCCAGTCAGCCAGATATTGGTCTGCATGGCCTGCTACACCACCCGGTTGCCCATCAGATCGGCCGTGATTCTGTGTATTCAGGGATCCTTTTCCAGTCAGCCAGACGGTTGTCGGCATGGTTTCCTTGTGGTGATTTGCTGCTCTACTGATCCCTCTCCTTATGCCTGCCCGCCCCTCACAGCTGAAGGTGGGTAACCCACTTTCTGTGTGTGGATGTGGTTTTGTGCTTCACTTGGAGTTGGTTTCCTACCTCCTTCCAGGTTGGTTGTGGCCCAGTGGGCCCTCGATTCGACTTTCTTGTCTCTCTATGTGGACTTTAGGTTTTGAGTCTCTACTAAGGACGGTCCCTTCCTTTGGCATCCTGGTCCATCTACATGGATGGTGGGAACTACCGGACGCTCAGTTCCAGGCTTCTGTTGACTTTTGGCCCGTGGTCTCATCCGTGGGGCCTGGGGTCTCATCCGGTCTCCTCTTTCCTGTTGACTGGGGTTCAGTCTCCAGACTGACTCCCTTCCCCTGATGGTTGTTTTTTTCCCCCACCCCAGGCACTGCTTTGGTACGTCCCATCAGTAAGGTGTCCCCCAATGAAGAGCGACTGAGAAAAGGAGATTATTTTTGTACTCGCCGTAAAATCTCTTTCTTGTAGCCTTCATTGGGGGACACTGCACACACCCATTTCTTCCTTTCTTGTCCGGATAATCTTTTCCGGATCTTGGGTTTTTAATCCAAATTCTTTTCTAGGGTCCGTCGGAAATATTTCTTTGTTGGCTTCTCCTACTGCTTTGTGACAATACTGATTATCTCACTTCCAGTGGGTGGGTATATCCTGCCAGGTAGAAGCCAAATGTTTTTCCTAGTGTCTGCCTCCTAGTGGCAAGAGCATATACCCATGAGTAAGGTATCCCCAATGAAGGCTACAAGAGAGATTTTACGGTGAGTACAAAAAATCTCCTTATTTTTTCTATTAAAGTTTTTTACCTCATTAAAATGTAATCCAATCAAACAGGATGTACAGAGGAAAGTGTTTTCTTCCAAAGCTGTTGCATCTTGTCATGTTCTAACCCAGGATTGTATATGGATGACATATTCGGGCAGTTCAGAATTAAATAGCTTTTTAATTAAATGTGGATTTTCACGGTACTGTTAAAGGTGTACTTCTGAGAACTGAACTTATCAGACATCCTAGGGATAGAGAATAAGTGTCTTATCGCAGGGAGGTCTGACCATGGGGCCCCATCTGCTTACCTGTGGATAGGGGATAAGTGTCTGATAAGTTCAGTTTCCTGGAGTACCCTTTTAAAGGGTACTCCGCCTCTAGACCACTATCCCCTATCCTATCCCCAGCGGCGGAGCCCCCGCGATCTCTACTGCAGCACCCCAGACATCTGGTGCACGGAGCAAACTTTGCTCCGTGGCAGATGACTGGCGATGCGGGGCGGAGGCTTGTGATGTCATGGCCATGCCCCTTCAATGCAAGTCTATGGGAGGGGGCGTGGCCCCCTCCCATAGACTTGCATTGAGGAGGCGTGGTCGTGACATCACGAGCGGGACGCGGCTGTGTTGTCAGGAGCCTCCTGCGCGGCACCCAGCGCTCTTAACAAACGCCGGGTGCAACAGGAAGATGGGGGGGGGGGGACCCCCTCGATCAGACATCTTATTCCCTATCCTTTGGCTAGGGGACAAGATGTCTAGGGGCGGAATACACCATGGAGGAGTTCCCTTTATTTTATTTTACTCCTTTCAGCCTTCCCATTGCGATATCTGGGACTGGAGCTTTTATTATGACAACACGTGTTGCAAGTTTATAACTGTTACCGCAATAGCAGTGATGTATTTTTTTTTCTCTGATGCTCTTCATTGGGGGACACCTTACTGATGGGTATATGCTCTTGCCACTAGGAGGCACTGACGCTAGGAAAAAAAAATTCTGCTCCTTCCTGGCAGGATATACCCGCCCACTGGAAGTGAGGTAATCAGTTTTAGCTAGTGTCAGCAGGAGGCAAGACACAGGTCTGAGAGCTCCCCAGACTTGGCCTTTTTTTTTTTTAAATTATTCTCTAGAAAGGGCTGTTTAGTGCGGTTCTTTACTCCATTTTGTTTCCTTTTTCAGGTGGGGATTCAGGAGCATGGCGCTACCTGTTCCCCCATATGCGGCTAAGGGGCACGGGCCATAGAGTACTGTTAACCCCTTCCTGCAAACGGCCAGCCCCTGGGGTTGCACCTAGGGTCCGGGTCCCCCTATCTTCCCTGCTCATCCTGCGGTCTCAGCCTGACGTGATGCAGTTGACTTAAAAGCTGGCTAAAGACATCTTTAGTTCCTGGGACCTTTTCTATCTGTGAGTCAGACTGTGTCTGCATGTTTCCTGCTCCTCATACATTCTTCATCTGAGTCTGCACCTGCAGTCTTGGTGTTTGACACCATTAGGATCTGCAGGTTCCAGGGACTTTCTCCGAAACAGCAGCATCACTCTGTTCCCCTTTCTTAGGTTGCAATGTTGGTTTGCTAGAGGCATACCTCCCTTCCTGCAGGCCCTTTGGATGTCTGCGTTTTCTTTTGTGTCTGCAGTCTTGGTACCCCACTGCTATCGTGAGGTACCCACGTACCCACATACCCACATATGCTAAGGCTGCTCTGTAAGGTAGAGCCCACCTTTCCTTCGGTCTAGTGGGGTGTGCCTCGGGGCTTCCTGTAACTTTCTGCTTTCTTTGGTTCTGCTGCAGAGCTTCTGACCAGGGTGGCCCAGGCACCTACACTGTTGCCTTAGTCATCTTCCGGAATTGCTCTCTATACGTCTTGTCTTTTTGCTCACCTCCAGTGTGCAAGGATTACGATCCCTCTAGGGACAGGAGTTGGCTCCTCAACACAGTGATGGGTTGTCGCTGGGGCCTGGGGGCTATGTCCACCCAATACTTGCTCCGTGGCTGTGGGCCAGCGTTTCCCTGCTCCTACAGTGCTGGCGCACTTTGCCGATCCCCGTTCCACAAGGGGTGAAGGGATCAGGGTGCTTAGTTATGGTCAGTACCTGTGTTTCATTTCGACCACCCTTGTTTTCCCATCCACTAAGGGGTCTATTTGGTTGAGCTTTTTCTGCCGCCAAGATGATGTCGTCTCTCTTTTCCCTCTCTCTTTTCCCTCTCTCTTTGTGTGCTCACTGTCCACCATTGCAGCCTGGCTCTTTTTGGTTCTCTACTGCTGCTCACGCAGCCTTGGCTCTCTCCTCTGTTGGAGGAGTTTGTGATCTTGTATGGCCGACGACAACTGGTCTAGCCAGTCTGCTGTTCTGGTCCTACCATTGCTCTTCTCCTCCATAGGCACAATCTCCCTGTAAGGGTGTTTTCTTCCTTCCATTTTATCTGTGTCAGTTGTACTGCACTGACACCATAGTCTTCTGGAGTTACCTTACTGTGCCCAGAACTGAAAATACCAGCTGGGTTCCCCTTTATTTCCCCCTCCATTCCCGTTCTGGCAGGATGTTTCATCGGAGTGCTCTGCTCCGCTCGGACTACTGCGTCCAAGTCCGGTTGGTCTCCTTGGCATGGACTCTGTCTTAGGGGGCTTTGGCGTGCCTTCTTTTCAGGCGGCTCTTCCGGTCCTTCGGGCCTAGGTGATGGTTGAGGTCTCTGGCACGTGTAGTGATCCGGCCCAGACTCCTCCACAATCCCATTTGGTGGGGCGGTCTTTCTGTACTGCACGTCTTCCCTTATTGTTTCGACATGGAAGTTTGTTGTATGAAGAGTTTTTGCGGACATCTGTTTTGCTTACTCTTCAGGTGTGAGTCTTCCAAGTGTCTCGGGAACCTCAAATTCCTGTCGGCCGCTCTGGAGGTGCTTCTGACATCTCCAGTTTATATGTCGGTCTCTCCGGTATCCGGGATGCCCCCTCTTCATGGCATTCCGCTCTTTCTCTTCAGGGTCCATGTCCTTCACAGTTGGAGGGCATTCCGGTCATTTGGATTACTCCAGTCAAGCTTCTGTCGCCTTCTGAGTGCTTGTGGCGGGACCCTGGGACAGGAGTTTTGGGTCTGCCGCTGCTCAGGTCTTTGTTCTCATGCACCAGACCTCTCTAGAGCAGGTTTCCGTCTTTCTTTTTTTCCTGTGGTTTCTGGTCTCCACCTCCTGTTTTTGTCTTCTGCTCAGGCGTACACTCATCTACCTCCTGTTGTTCCTATCTGCCTTCGGGATGGTTCCGGCCCATCTGGCTTCTTGGTCGACCTTTTCTTGTCTCTCTATATGGCCCTGTTGTCTTGAGTCTCTGCAGAGGATGGTCATTTCCTTCTGCATCCTAATTCATCTCCATGGGTGGGGGATCTTCCGAGAGCTAAATTTTTGGGCCTAGTTTGTCTCTGGCTGGAGGCTCGCCCTCAGACCTTATGGACACATGAGTTTGGTCTTGGGACTGATTCCTTTTCTCTGGTGGTTGTTTTTCCTCACCCAAGGGGACTGCTTTGGTACGTCCCATCAGTAAGGTGTCCCCCAATGAAGAGCGTCCGAGAATAGGAGATTTTTTTTGTACTCGCTGTAAAATCTCTTTCTCGTAGCCTTCATTGGTGGACATTGTACCCACCCATTTCTTCTCTTTTCGTCCGGATACTCCTGTCTGGTTGTTTTTGTGTTTTTTTTTTCTCTCCGAGATTCCTTTCTAGGGTCCTTCGGACATGTTCTTGGTTTGATTCTCCTACTGCTTTGTGACAAAACTGATTACCTCACTTCCAGTGGGCGGGTATATCCTGCCAGGAAGGAGCAGACTTTTTTTTTTTTTACTAATGTCAGTGCCTCCTAGTGGCAAGAGCATATACCCATCAGTAAGGTTTCCCCTAATGAAGGCTACGAGAGAGTGATTTTACGGTGAGTACAAAAAATCACCCTTTTTTTGTTTTTAAATAAATATGGAATCACAAAAAAGGTGAGGGGGGATAGGGAGGGTTCACTGATAAAAACCAGGACAATTCACTGCCAAATAAAAATTCCCACCAAATATTTCTCGTCCACTTTGGACATTCCATTTGGCAGAGTAAGGCTTTATATTTTAGATGTATGAAGAGTAAAAGGGTTTTGCTTCTGTATGACTGCAATCTAGTTAGTTCTGACAGATTAAGTGCAGTTCTAAAAACTATTTATGGATTATTTTTTTCTAATTATGTCTCTGAGTTGAGGTATACCTAAGATGAAAATTACAGTCCTCTCTCATCTTTTTAAGTGGGAGAATTTGCACAATTGGTGGCTGACTAAATACTTTTTCCCCCACTGTATATTAATCTATTTTAGACAAGCTCTGTATGATTTGCCCTTATCAACCAGTCATAGCTCAGCTTTCATTTCTAGAAAAAATTAAATAAATAAATAAAAAGCTGAGTTCTGATTGTTTTCTATGGACATATACCGTTCTGCTAAATCGTTGTGTTTTTTCTTATGTTTTATTTGTGTCATATTGCAATTGTCTTATTTTGTCATGTCTATTGTAGTTTGATGATAGTTCTTTTTTTGTCCTTAGCACCAGTTGGGAGGAACATGTCTTTGAATTGGTCTTGCCAAAAGCCTGCATGGTGGGACATGTTGACTTTAAGTTTTTACTGAACTCCAACATCACTAACATTCCGCAAATCCAAGTGACTCTGCTTAAAAATAAAGCACCTGGATTAGCTAAAGTTAATGGTAAGATAGCAAAAAAGGTAATGTGTCGCACAAATTATTACATATTTACAATATTTTTCTTTTTAACACACAAGACATATATAGTACATTGTAGGAGACATTAAATGGGACTCTGCCCCTAGACATCTTATCCCTATCGAAAGGAAAGATAAGTGTTTAAGGGTGGAGTACCTCTTTAAGGACTAGCATCCTTTTTTCTATATACTATGTTGCCATTCAAGGCACATTGGGTATTTATGCCCTGTTAGTTACCCTCAGTCACCTACAACCATTTCAGTTGGTGAGCTGCACTACCGCAAAGGACATGCCATATCTTTGTGCACTCTATTTAGGACAATTGTGAGATTTTAGTTAACAAAATTTGTCCCCACAAAAGATTCCCTTTAAATTTGTAAAACTCTGCCTCATTGGGGATTTGTTTTTAACACAGGGTTTGTTTCCCATTATAGAGACACCAGTGGATAGACCTATAGCCTTCCCTCTGTCCCCAGCCTTCAATGTTGAAGTGCAAAGAAATGGAAAGCCTACGCTGGTTGATCTAAATGAGGACATGCAGAACATGGACGTGGATGATTCTCAGTGTAAGTCTTTATCGTAGTCTGTAAACCAGAATTTCCTAAATAATTTCCTGACTACCGTAATTCTTAGTTTGACCAAAGAATGTGGATATAACACTCAGTCCACAAATATAAAACTTCATCTTGGCATCTAACATGTTTATATGCATTACAAATTACATATTGTTTTTCCAGTTTTTGGCTACAAATCTTTGGGCTTGGTGCCTTGCGTGGCATGATGTCTGGTCATTGGTCACTAATACACATGTGCATAGAAAACTTTGACTATTTAAAACCTTTTGGCTTTTTCTTTGTTGTTTAGGCTCAAGATTGTGCCCATTTTTAGAAGAGCACAAAGAAGATATTTTATGTGGCCCAGTGTGGCTCGCAAGTGGCCTTGACCTCTCAGGTCATGCAGGCATGTTGACACTGACAAGTCCTAAGCTTGTGAAAGGTAAGTCTAAAATGACCCAGCCCAAGTGCTGACAGAACGATTCCATTTTTGTATTTTTCTGATCTTTTCACTAGGTTTGAGTTTTGCCTAAGTGTATTTTATATGTTGTAGGGATGGCCGGAGGCAAGTATCGTTCGTTTCTAATTCATGTGAAGGCTGTGAATGACCGAGGATCAGAAGACCTTTGTAATGGTGGTACCAGACCAGTTGTAAGGATGCCCTCTCTAAAACCGCAGAGTGTGAAGGGCCACTCTCTTGCTTCATTATTGGCTAAGGTTGTACCAGGCAAGGTATGGAGCCCTAAGAGTTAAAAAAAAAAAAAATTTTTATTCAAAGTTTAAGTATTTGTACATAAATTAACACAACATGTAAATAAACCAAATAGTTGCATATTCCAGAGCCAGTAGAAGTTGACAAAATCAACAGGTGAGGCATTACATAGCTATCATCAATACAGGAATGATTTACACGTGTGTCAGAGAAAGAACTTGCTGATCATACAGCAATAAGATATGAATGTACAACACCTGGTAGTATGGTATAGTATATCTGGCTATATAGGTCTAAACAGTAAGCGGCTCATCAACATGGAATCACGTTAGGGATTTGAAAAATAGGATGGAGAGCCTCAGCAAATAGCATGTGGGCAACATCTGTGGTCAATAAGTAAAGAGAAAGAAAAGGAAATAGAGAGGGAGAGAGTAAAAGTGGAATAATAAAGGAGATAAAAAAAAGGGAGGGGGAGAGAAAAGAGAAATAGGGAAGTAAGTCTAAACAATAGGGAAAAGTGGTAGAAGGTATAGATGTAGGATCTCAAAGGTGGAGATAAATTTTCTTTGCAGCAAGACAAGCTCAAGACCTCCACGGCACCCAGGCATATCCGATAAGCGATAGTAAGAAAAAGTGGTAGTGTAAAGGGCTGCTGTTAATGGAAAGAGTGGGGTGCCCAGATGGCTAGAAAGAATAATCCACAAGGATCTTAATCCGTGAGGTGTAAAATAGTAAAATCTGGAGATGTTGGAAATGCGGTCCAAGGGTACCAAGTCGTAGTATAGCGTGATAATTGGTTGTGGTAGTCGGACGTAAATTCTTCCATTCCATTCTATTCTATAGGTGATTTCCATAATCTCTGTATGGTCATCCTTGTGGCTAGTAGTAGGAAGATGATCAACCGGGAAGTGCCCTTAGAGATGTAAGGAGGAAGGATCAAAGCGCACGGAAGTAATTTGGGCTATGACATCTAGCACTTTTGTCCAAAAGTTAAACCGGGTGGGGGCAGGTTAACCAAATGTGTAGCATGGTACCCTTAGCCGAAGAACAGCGCCAACACTCATCAGAGACTCCCTGATTAAAGGTTGCTTAAATGGAAGGGACCCTATACCATCTCTTCAATATCTTGTAGTTAGTGTCCTGGGGCTTACAGGATATAGAGGACTTGTGGCATTGAACAGCGCTGTTCCAATCATCATCCGGGATCGAGTGACCCAAATCCCTTTCCCAGCGAGCTCTAAAGGGTAGAGGTTGAACAGTTGTCGCCTCTTAAGAGAAGAGCATAGAGGACGCTAACTGTGCGTGACGTAAGGTGGGACTCACGCATAGCTGGAAACCCTTAGAGTTAATTGGTTTTACAGTTGCTTTTTGTTTGTGTTTTTACATTATGGGTAACTAGAAAATGTTCCTCCCTCTTTCTGAAGGACAAAGCTACAACCAAAATTGATACCAGCACTTCATCCCGAAAAGTTGATAACCTCAGAGGTTGCGACCTTCTCCAGGAAGTGTCTGTCACAATACGGCGTTTCAAGAAAACCTGTATCCCAAAAGAAAGGTTTGTTGTATTCAGTTTACATTTTTTTCATTTATAGCTTAAAAAAAAAAATCATAGTTGCATCAGTTTTGTTGAGTTTTTAGTAAACAAACATAGTAAACACAATGCATAGAATGTTTTAAATTCCTGTGTTCAAGCAGAGATCTTGTGCATAGAGTGCTTGTCGGCACATTCTGTTACCTCCCTGCTACCCCTAAGGTTGAGATGATATATGCTAAATTGCGCTCCAGGTTTTTAGGGTATATCCTTTTGTGGGGATAATACAAGAGGCGCCTCCTTGGGTCCTCTTTTTATTTCCTTTCTAATGTGAGATGTTGGACATGATATCAAATGAAGCATGCATGATTTTTGGGTTCAGTTAAGTGTGATATATTTAACCCCTTAACAACCACGGACGTAAATGTACGTCCTGGTGTGGTGGTACTTAGCGCTCCAGGACGTACGTTTACGTCCGGTACATGATCGCGAGCATCGGAGTGATGATCAGGTCATGTGCAGCAGGTCCCGGCTGCATATAGCATAGCAGCCAGGGACCCACCGGTAATGGCCGACATCCGCGATTTCGCAGATGCCTACCATTAACCCATCAGATGCCGTGATCAATACACATCACGGCATCTGCAGCAGCTCGGCTACATTTTATGCTTATCTGATGGCCCGCGGCACGGACGCTGGGATCAGATCAGCTAACATGGTGGACGGAGCTACCTTCACTTGCCTCCGCCGGCTTCTTCTGCTCTGGTCTGAGATCGAGCACACCAGAGCAGAAGATCACCGATAACACTGATCAGTGCTATGCCCTATGTATAGCACTGAACAGTATTAGCAATCAACTGATTGCTATAAATAGTCCCCTATGGGGACATAAAAAGTGTAAAAAAAAATAAAAAATAAATAAATAAAAAAGAAACATATTTCAATAATCCTCTCCCCCAATAAAATTGTAAAATGTCCCTTTTCCCCATTTTACCCACAAAAAGTGTAAAAATAAAAAAATAAACCTATTTGGTATTGCGTGCGCAAATGTCCAAAATATTAAAATATAATGTTAAGGATCCCGTACGGTGAACGTAAAAAAAGTACAAAATTGCAGCTTTTTTTGTCACATTTTATTAAAAAAAATTAAGTTTTATATACACAAATGTGGTATCAATAAAAAGTAAAGATCACGGTGCAAACAATGAGCCCTAATACCGCTGCTTATACGGAAAAATGAAAGTTATAGGTGGTCAAAATAGAGGGACAATAGAGGGACATTACAAAGGACAACTGGTCGCGCAAAAAAACATGCCCTCCTACTAGTCTGTGAATGAAAATATCAGCGTTATGATTTTTAGAAGGCGAGGAGGAAAAAACTAAAATGCAAAAATAAAATTGGCCTGATCCTTAAAGGACATCTGCAGCGGTACAAACACTTATCCCCTATCCTCAAGATAGGAGATAAGTGTTTGATCGCGGGGGGGGTCCGAACGCTGGGGCCCCCGGCGTTCTCCTGTACAGGGCCACGGCTCTCCCGTGCAGGGGGCGTGCCAGCCACAGCATGACGTTGCGGCCAGCACGCCTCCTCCATACATCTCTATGGGAGAGGCGGGGAGGCAGCATTCGTGCCTCCCCGTCTCCCCCATATAACTGTATGGGGACGGGGAGGAGACGGGGCGTCACTGCCGACCTCTAGGTTGACGCTACGTGACCATGGGCGCTAATGCCGGCGCTCCGTTAGGGAGATCGAGGGGGGTCCCAGCGGTCGGACCTCCCACGATCAAACACTTATCCCCCCTGTGGATAGGGGATAAGTGTTATTCCACTGCAGTTGTCCGTTAAGGTCAAAATGGGCTTGGTCCTTAAAGGGGTAGTCCAGTGGTGAAAAACTTATCCCCTATCCTAAGGATAGGGGATAAGTTTGAGATCGTGGGGGGTCCGACCGCTGGGGCCCCCTGCGATCTCTCTGTACGGGGCCCCGGCTCTCGGCCCAGATAGCGGGTGTCGACCCCCGCACGAAGCGGCGGCCGACACGCCCCCTCAATACATCTCTATGGCAGAGCCGGAGATTGCCGAAGGCAGCGCTTCGGCTCTGCCATAGAGTTGTATTGAGGGGGCGTGTCGGCCGCCGCCTCGTGCGGAGGTCGACACGCCCCCTTCCCGCGGGCTTTCGGGGCTCCGTACAGGAGATCGCAGGGAGCCCCAGCAGTCGGACCCCCCGCGATCTGCAACTTATCCCCTATCCTTAGGATAGGGGATAAGTTGCTCACCACTGAGTCACCACTGGACTACTCCTTTAAGGGGTTTACCATACAAGGTATTTTGCACCCAAAAAAGTAGTGGTAGCACTTGATAAACATGTCCATAATGCCATTGAAATGTATTTTCTTTTTTTGATATAGGGTCCAGCGATGTGCCATGCTGCAGTTCCCAGACTTTCATGAAAAGCTTCTAAACACACTCTGTAAAAAGACAACAGATGGTTTAGCTACAGAGCATGCTCAGAGTTTAGTTCTAGATATTCTTTGTTGGCTTGCTGGTGTACATTCTAATGGACCGGGCAGGTATAGTGAAATGTTTTATGTAACATCTTTTTCTTTTCTCCTTTTTTTATATTGTCAACTATATTTTAAGAGATGAAAAGTTGACTGTGCACAATCCAGAAGGAAAATACTTTATTATTTTTATTTCAATTTTTTTTTGACTATTTTGAAGTAAAAAAATAAAAATACATTTTCTTAGTTTCAGTAAAAATGTTGCATACTTTTGTTTTGTACAACCGCTACAATGTGCTGCAATAGCTCTATCTTCTCTATATACTCATACACAGTGTATATGATTCTTGCTATTTGTGGGGATCAGTACCATGGGTATAGCCTGCTGCCTCTAGGAGGTTGCTACTAAACTCCCTTGTGTTTAAAAAGTCTAACTAAAATACTGTGTGTGAACCCAGCCTACCGCAGAGAGAGCAGACACTCCGTCAGAAGTGGACGGACCTAATCTAATCTTGGCAGCTCAATGATAGGGAGTTTATATTGGAGACTATTTAAAAAAGTTACTTGGGAAACAAGTCAACAATGAAAAAAGGTACAAAGGTGTCCATAGCCTTTAAATTTTAGTGTACAAATGTTCGCTTATATACTGCTGGTAACCACTTGAATCTTCATAGTCTATAAACTCATTAGGGTAGATTTATCAAAACCTGTCCAGAGGAATAGTTGCAGAATTGCCCATAGCAAGCAATTAGATCATTTCTTTAATTTTTCAGAGGCCTCCTCAAAAATAAAAGCAGCTATCTGGTTGGTGGCAACTCAGCAACTTTTCCTCTGGACAGGTTTTGATGAATCTTCCCTATTATGTATGTTTCCTGTTGAGATTTTGATCCAACATGAACATTCAGAAAGGCCCAGATGTTCATGTTTCCTTTTTGGGGAGGGGTAAGCTGCAGCCAGACAGCTCATCCGCTTATCTCTCCCAGAATAGTATGCTTAGGTTGGTGTTTCCCAACCAGGGTGCCTCCAGCTGTTGCAAAACTACAACTCCCAGCATGCCCGTACAGCCAACGTCTTTCCGGGCATGCTGGGAGTTGTAGTTGTGCAACAGCTGGAGGCACCATTGGTTGGGAAACACCGACTTAGGTTGTAAAAATCTGATGAGCCTGACTGTTCTCTCCTCTAAAATCATCTGTCGGTAGTGAGTCAGGAGGCTGCCGTACACTTTTTAGATAGAAGTCATCATCTTCAGTCAACTTTAGTGTAAGGAAGACAGGCACCTTAAAACAAGTACAACAATTTAACATTTTCCTGTGGTTTTTAAATTGCCATTAGTAATTAGATATATTGTTTTGGCCCAGTTACAATATTTTCTTTTTTTACTTTACATATAAAATATTCTTTTCTTACATGCCTGTTTTAGGGTGCGTTCACGTGTGTATTTTTGCTGCTGATCCTGCTGCTGGAGATTTTGCTGCCCATTGACTTTAATGGGCAGCCAAATCTGCAGCATATCTGCAGCAAAAACGCACTCTTAAAGGAGAACTACGGGATTGAAAAATGTATCCCCTATCCTAAGGATAGGGGATAAGTTACAGATTGCGGGGGGTCCGACTGCTGGGGCCCCCGGCTCTCTGTTTAGAGAGGGCGTGTTGACCCCCGCACGAAGCAGCGGCCGACACGCCCCCTCCATACACTGGTATGGGAGAGCAGGAAATTGCCGAAGGCAGCGCTTCGGCTCTCCCATAGCAGTAAATGGAGGGTGCGTGTCAGCCGCCGCCTCGTGCGGGGGTCAACACACGCTCTCTATGCAGAGAGCCGCGGCTCCGTACGGGAGATCGTGGGGGGCCCCAGCGGTCGGACCCCCCTCCGCGATCTGAAACTTATCCCCTAAAATTTTCAATCCTGTAGTTCTCCTTTAAAGGGGTTACCTGAAAATCTTACTGCTCTGGCTGTTGAGGCAAAAAAAAAAAAAACGAAAGTTCTTCCTTCTTGCCCTTATTTTCCTGGCGGAGATTCCATTCACATTACTTACTGTGAACATACCCTTAAACTGTGTTTATACTGTTGTACCTAAAGTATAAATTGTTTTTCACTAACCAATTCTTTTTATTTTTTATTTAAGCTTGCGGGAAGGAAAAGAGAGCGTGTTGTCTAAAACAAGAAGATGCCTCTCTGATATTGTGCGCACATGTTTTTTTGAAGCAGGAAGAAGTATTGCTCATAAATGTGCCCGATTCTTAGCACTCTGCATAAGGTGTGTGTATTCAGACATCTGTCTTTTATTTTATTCATGTTCTATAGAATGTTGTCCTCTCACTAGAGGCTCTGTGTGTATGGTTGTGATTGGTTACACTGCTCAAAAAAATAAAGAGAACACTTAAACACCACAATGTAACTCCAAGTCAATCCCACTTCTGTGAAATCACACTGTCCTCTCAGGAAGAAACACTGATTGACAATCAATTTCACATGCTGTTGTGCAAATGGGACAGACAACAGGTGGAAATTATAGGCAATTAGCAAGACACCCCCAATAAAGGAGTGGTTCTGCAGGTGGTTACCACAGACCATTTCTCAGTTCCTATGCTTCCTGGCTGATGTTTTGGTCACTTTTGAATGCTGGCGGTGCTTTCACTCTAGTGGTAGCATGAGACAGACAACAGTCTACAACCCACACAAGTGGCTCAGGTAGTGCAGCTCATCCAGGATGGCACATCAATGCGGGCTGTGGCAAGAAGGTTTGCTGTGTCTGTCATCGTAGTGTCCAGAGCATGGAGGCGCTACCAGGAGACAGGCCAGTACCTCAGGAGACAGGGAGGAGGCCGTAGGAGGCAACAAGCCAGCAGCAGGACCGCTACCTCAGCCTTTTGTGCAAGGAGGAGCACTGCCAGAGCCCTGCAAAATGACCTCCAGCAGGCCACAAATGTGCATGTGTCCACTCAAACGTTCAGAAACAGACTCCATGAGGGTGGTATGAGGGCCCGATGTCCACAGGTGGGGGCTTGTGCTTACAGCCCAACACCGTGCAGGACATTTGGCATGCAGCAGAGAACACCAAGATCGGCAAATTCGCCACTGGCGCCCTGTGCTATTCACAGATGAAAGCAGGTTCACACTGAGCACATGTATACGACGTGTTGAACTTTCTGCAACATCCTCCAGCATGACTGGTTTGGCGGTGGGTCAGTAATGGTGTGGGGTATCATTTCTTTGGGTGGCCGCACAGCCATCTATGTGTTTTGCCAGAGTTAGCCTGACTGCCATTAGGTACCGAGATGAGATCCTCGGACACCTTGTGAGACCTGGTGTCTGGTGCGGTTGGCCCTGGGTTCCTCCTAATGATAGACCATGCTAGACCTCTTGTGACATCATGTCTCGCTCCATCCACCAATGCCACGTTGCACCACAGACTGTCCAGGAGTTGGCAGATGCTTTAGTCCAGGTCTGGGAGGACATCCCTCAGGAGATCATCCGCCACGTCATCAGGAGCATGTCCAGGTGTTGTCGGGAGGACATACGGGCACCTTGAGGCCACACACACTACTGAGCCTCATTTTGACTTGTTTTAAAGGACAACTGCAGCGCTAGCAAATTAGGGCTCAAATGTAATAATAACACAAGTTATATAAGTTTCTAAATGGGATCCATTACCTGGAAGGTCCCGTTTCTCCGCTATGCCGCCACCGGAAGTCATCTCCTGGTCCCCTAACGCGTGTAGCGTCGACCTATTATTCTCTATGGAGCCGCTATCTTGGTCAACGCTACGTCACAAATGCCCATAATGCGCCGGGGGAATGTTTCACTCCCCCTGCAAAGTTTTCCGAAGCTAGAGCGGGGAGGAGCGAGGGCAGAGGCCGAGATCGCACGTCTGCAGGACATAAGCCACGCCCCTTGGGTTCGGAAATCTCACTTCACACCCCCCCACTCTTACACAAGAAGCAGGGGGAGAGCGAGGATGTACACAGCTCCGTACACAGCTCCGTACACAGCTCCGTACACAGCTCCGTGCACAGCTCCGTGCACAGCTCCGTGCACAGCTCCGTGCACAGCTCCGTGCACAGCTCCGTGCACAGCTCCGTGCACAGCTCCGTGCACAGCTCCGTGCACAGCTCCGTGCACAGCTCCGTGCACAGCTCCGTGCACAGCTCCGTGCACAGCTCCGTGCACAGCTCCGTGCACAGCTCCGTGCACAGCTCCGTGCACAGCTCCGTGCACAGCTCCGTGCACAGCTCCGTGCACAGCTCCGTGCACAGCTCCGTGCACAGCTCCGTGCACAGCTCCGTGCACAGCTCCGTGCACAGCTCCGTGCACAGCTCCGTACACAGCTCCGTACACCGCTCCGTACACCGCTCCATCCCCCGCACACAGCTCGGTACACAGCTCCATCCCCCTACATAGCTCTATCCCCTCCCCCTGCTCTGTCTCCCCAGGACCTCATCTACCACGGGGAGGCTGCAAGTTTGCACGGGGAAAACACAGAGCGGGGGAGGGGAGAGAGGACGTCCGTGCACAGCTCCTTCACCTCCATAATGATGTGTGAGGAGGACAGACTGCACTGCACGGGGCTGAGGATTTCTGTGTGTGAAGGAGACACAGACTGCAGAGGAATAAATATCATACTGGGGATGATTTCTATGTGTGTGTGTGGGGGGGGGGGGGGGGGGGGAGGAGAGAGACTCCTGAATGACACATGCTGGGAGTTGTAGTCCCTTTTATGTGTGTGTATGCCAGTGTTTCCCAACCAGGGAATGCTGGGAGTAGTAGTTTTGCAACATCTGGAGGCACCCTGGTTGGGAAACACTGGTGTATGGACTACAACCCCCAGGAGACTACTGAGATACAATATAGGTGTTGGGGAACTACAACTCCCAGGAGACTACAGAGATACAATATAGGTGTTGGTGTACTACAACCCCAGGAAACTACTAAGATACAATATAGGTGTTGGTGAACTACAACCCCAGGAAACTACTAAGATACAATATAGGTGTTGGTGAACTACAACTCCCATGAGACTACTGAGATACAATATAGGTGTTGGTGAACTACAACTCCCAGGAGACTGAGATACAATAGAGGTGTTGATGAACTACAACCCCCATGAGACTACAGAGGCAGCATGCTGGTGTTATACCACAGACTGAAGACTCCTGAATGACATGCTGGGAGTTGTAGTCCCTTTTGTGTGTCTATGCCAGTGTATCCCAACCAGGGCTGAGTTATATTAGTGTGCTGTGTATAAGCCCTGGTTGGGATACACTAGCATACGCACAAGGGACTACAACTCCCAGCATGTGTCATTCAGGAGTCTTCAGTCTGTGGTATAACACCAGCATGCTGCCTCTGTAGTCTCATGGGGGTTGTAGTTCACCAACACCTATATTGTATCTTAGTAGTCTCCTGGGAGTTGTAGTTCACCAACACCTATATTGTATCTTAGTAGTCTCCTGGGAGTTGTAGTTCACCAACACCTCTATTGTATCTTAGTAGTCTCCTGGGAGTTGTAGTTCACCAACACCTCTATTGTATCTTAGTAGTCTCCTGGGGGTTGTAGTTCATCAACACCTATATTGTATGAGTAGTCTCCTGGGAGTTGTAGTTCACCAACACCTATATTGTATCTCTGTAGCCTCCTGGGAGTTGTAGTGCACCAACACCTCTATTGTATCTCAGTAGTCTCCTGGGGGTTGTAGTTCATACACCAGTGTTTCCCAACCAGGGTGCCTACAGATGCTGCAAAACTACTACTCCCAGCATTCCCTGGTTGGGAAACACTGGCATACACACACATAACAGGGACTACAACTCCCAGCATGTGTCATTCAGGAGTCTCTCACCCCCCCCCCCCCCCCCCCCCCCCCCCCCCCCCACACACACACATAGAAATCATCCCCAGTATATTTATTCCTCTGCAGTCTGTGTCTCCTCACACACAGAAATCCTCAGCCCCGTGCAGTGCAGTCTGTCCTCCTCACACATCATTATGGAGGTGAAGGAGCTGTGCACGGACGTCCTCTCTCCCCTCCCCCGCTCTGTGTTTTCCCCGTGCAAACTTGCAGCCTCCCCGTGGTAGATGAGGTCCTGGGGAGACAGAGTAGGGGGAGGGGATGGAGCTGTGTACCGAGCTGTGTGCGGGGGATGGAGCTGTGTACAGAGCTGTATACGTCCCCGCTCTCCCCCTGCTTCTTGTGTAATGTAAGAGCGGGGGGGGTGGGGGGATGAAGTGAGATTTCCGAACCCAACGGGCATGGCTTAATTATGTCCTGCAGACGTGCGATCTCGGCCTCTGCCCTCGGAGAGTAGCAGCTAACAGGAAGCTGGCGCAGGGAGTCATGGGAAATGTAGTCTTTATGACATGGCTGCTTACTGCTACAGGTGGCAATTACAAGAGAATGGCTGGGACAAATTTGACAAATGAGGTATCATTGGAAAGGTCTTTGAAATAGCTATCCGATGAGGTAAACTTTTTTATTTTTTTTTATGTATGAGCGCTGCAGATGTCCTTTAACCCCTTAAGGACGCAGGACGTAAATGTACGTCCTGGTGAGGTGGTACTTAACGCACCAGGACGTACATTTACGTCCTGTGCATAACCGCGGGCATCGGAGCGATGCCCGTGTCATGCGCGGCTGATCCCGGCTGCTGATCGCAGCCAGGGACCCGCCGGCAATGGCCGACGCCCGCGATCTCGCGGGCGTCCGCCATTAACCCCTCAGGTGCCGGGATCAATACAGATCCCGGCATCTGCGGCAGTTCGCGATTTAAATGAACGATCGGATCGCCCGCAGCGCTGCTGCGGGGATCCGATCATTCAGAACGCCGGACGGAGGTCCCCTCTCCTTCCTCCGTCCGGCTCCCGGCGTCTCCTGCTCTGGTCTGTGATCGAGCAGACCAGAACAGAAGATAACCGATAACACTGATCTGTTCTATGTCCTATACATAGAACAGATCAGTATTAGCAATCATGGTATTGCTATGAATAGTCCCCTATGGGGACTATTGAAGTGTAAAAAAATGTAAAAGTAAAAGTAAAAAAAAAAGTGAAAAATCCCCTCCCCCAATAAAAAAGTAAAACGTCCGTTTTTTCCTATTTTACCCCCAAAAAGCGTAAAAAACATTTTTTATAGACATATTTGGTATCGCCGCGTGCGTAAATGTCCGAACTATTAAAATAAAATGTTAATGATCCCGTACGGTGAACGGCGTGAACGAAAAAAAAAAAGTCCAAAATTCCTACTTTTTTAATACATTTTATTAAAAAAAAAATTATAAAAAATTTATTAAAAGTTTTTTATATGCAAATGTGGTATCAAAAAAAAGTACAGATCATGGCGCAAAAAATGAGCCCCCATACCGCCGCTTATATGGAAAAATAAAAAAGTTAGAGGTCATCAAAATAAAGGGATTATAAACGTACTAATTTGGTTAAAAAGTTTGTGATTTTTTTTAAGCGCAACAATAATATAAAAGTATATAATAATGGGTATCATTTTAATTGTATTGACCCTCAGAATAAAGAACACATGTGATTTTTACCATAAATTGTACGGCGTGAAAATAAAACCTTCCAAAATTAGCAAAATTGCGTTTTTCGTTTTAATTTCCCCACAAAAATAGTGTTTTTTGGTTGCACCATACATTTTATGATATAATGAGTGATGTCATTACAAAGGACAACTGGTCGCCCAAAAAACAAGCCCTCATACTAGTCTGTGGATGAAAATATAAAAGAGTTATGATTTTTAGAAGGCGAGGAGGAAAAAATGAAAACGTAAAAATTAAATTGTCTGAGTCCTTAAGGCCAAAATGGGCTGAGTCCTTAAGGGGTTAAGGACATTACATCAAAGTTGGATCAGCCTGTAGTGTGGTTTTCCACTTTGATTTTGAGTGTGACTCCATATCCAGACCTCCATGGGTTGATAAATTTGATTTCCATTGATAATTTTTGTGTGATTTTGTTGTCAGCACATTCAACTATATAAAGACAAAAGAATTTCATACGATTAGTTCATTCATTCAGATCTAGGATGTGTTATCTTAGTTTTCACTTAATTTTTTTGAACAGTGTATTTTTTGAAAAAAATGATAAATTACACTTTCAAAAGTGTTAGTAATAAATTGAGGCAACTTGAATTCATCAGTTTATATTATAGATCATGTAGCTGCATGATATACAGCACTACTGTAAGGGTAATTAATAAATACTCTTGTATAGAAGGATTGTTATAGAAAAATATTTTTCTTTTTTTTTTTTTCCCCCTATGAAGCAATGGAAAATGTGATCCCAATCAGCAAGGCTTTGGCTTTGTTCTTTTGAAAGCACTGTTGGATAACATGACTTATCTTCCATCTGCTGCCACTGGAGGTATGTGCAGCACTTCATGTAGTAGGTCTTAGAGTTTAGTCTTACATGTATACACTCTACATTTATAGATTTTTCTTTATTACTTTAGGAGCTGTCTACTGGTACTTTGTCTTGTTAAATTATGTTAAGGATGAAGACCTGGCTGGTTGTAGCACGGCCTGTGCATCACTGCTTACAGCTGTGTCCAGGCAGCTGCAGGACCGGCTGACACCAATGGAGGCGCTACTTCAGACAAGGTAACAAACTTTGGTTTTGCTAACTGTAATGTGAAAGACTCTTAAACTTTTAAATTACACTTCCTACACTTGTACATCTTTTGTTGAATGGGGCTTTCTGTCTGGCTTTGTTTCTTGGCTAAGCAGGCCTCCCAATGCATCATGGGTAATACATTGTGCTAGACTTAAAGTGGTAACCACCAGGGACGCGATATTTACAAGTGAGGAGTCATGCGCGGCGGTTTATGATGCAATCATCATCGCATCAAATGACCACGCCATGTACATCCAATTGGAAGAGGGATGTTGATACTAATGACTGACGTCAGACGCCAATCTATTTAAGGTGGATTAGCACTCCTGCTGGCCATTAGCCACCAGTCCTTTCTGAAGAAGCTTGGGAACCAGCGAAACATTAAAGGAACTGGCTAACTGAACATTTTTAACTAGCAGCTTTCCAGTCTCACATCTAACAACCTTATCGATGCTAACTTGGAGGGGCCTACCCTAATAGTGCACCCAGTAGACCAGTAGCATGGTTGTCATGCAAGTTATGAGAGTTTGACTTGAGCTGTGGTTTTAAATCACAGTGTGGTCCTGACACCTAGTGGACAATTTGTAAACTGCACAGTTATCATTAACAAATGTAATTTCAAAGACGTTAATAAAAGTTAAAGGGGTACTCCGGTGAAAAACTTTTTTTTTCTTTTTAAATCAACTTGTTCCAGAAAGTTAAACAGATTTGTAAATTACTTTTATTAAAGAATCTTAATCCTCCTTGTACTTATTAGCTGCTGAATACTACAGTGGAGATTCTTTTCCGTTTGAAACACAGAACTGTCTGCTGACATCATGACCACAGTGCTCTCTGCTGACATCTCTGTCCATTTTAGGAACTGTCCAGAGTAAATGGTAATAATAGACTTAAAGGGGTACTCCACTGCCTCAGCATTTGTCACGCCATGCCTCCTCAATGCAAGTCTATGGAAGGGGGCGTGGCAGGGAAGTCATTTTCCGAAAGCTGAGGTAGAGTACCAGTTTAAGTCACGGGAGAGAGGAGCTTTCTGCCAGTGCAAGAACAAATACAGAAAATGAGGTGCTTGGACTGCCACACTGATCTGCAGTAGGGACATCAGTACAGGATACAAAATTCAAGTTTTAGGCTTAGTTTTATTAATTTACGTTTGGGCAACTACTGAATAACCATGGTTCCCTGAATACCATATTAAAATAGAAAAAGACATAACCCTCACCCTTTTCTGCTTTATTACTTGAAATAATAAACAAAACTACTTATAAAATATAAACTAAAAAACACAAACACATATATGCAGGTAATGAAAAAAGCCAGAAGTGCTCTGTTTACTTGTTAATCCATTTTGCCAAAATTGTACCAATGAAAACTACAGCTTATCCCACAAAGGTCCTCATGCAATTCAGTCAGTGGAAATAAACGTGTCATTTCATGTGAAGTTGTTTTTCCTACTTTTACATAATAAAGAAAAGTACATAAATTGTCTATTGTTGGTGGCATGCTGAACCTCAGAATAAGGTAAACTTCAGGTTAACTCATTTATACCACATGGTGACCTGCCATTTGAAGTAAGGAATAGCCAAAACTGGCTGTGACAGGTAAAACCCTAGTGTGTGTCTAAATATGTATGTAAAACAAAGAACTAAACAAAACCTTTACATGCAAGTTGCAGCAGTCGTGTGATAGTTTATGGACATGCACCATAAGTCATGTGATGTTTAAGACTTGTCCTATGAAAACTAAATTTCAATAAATTCCTCTTCTAGATATGGACTGTACAGTTCTCCCTTTGACCCAGTACTTTTCGATTTGGAAGTCAGTGGTTCCTCTTGCAAAAATATATACAATAGCAGCTCAGGCTTACAGTCAGATGAAATTGACCTTTCAGATGTTCTTTTGGGTAAGTAATGTAGTTGCTTTTGCATTTATGAAATTAAGCAATCTGAGGAAGCAGGATTTCCCTCTTAAAGGGAATGTGCCACCATTTTATTTTTTTTAATAGATAAAAATATATTTTCAAGATAAATAATTTCATTTATGTATATAGTTTTAGAAAAATGTAGTTTTAATGTTATTTATTAAGTGTGTACTGGGGGCTGCCATTACTGTAGCCTCTTTGTGGTGTGTCACTTCACAACACTTAAACAGTTGCTTTATGGCAGGTATAGGGTATAAGAAAGTTAAGACTGAGTGTCTCATAGAAAAGCATGGACTGCATACTGCACATGTGAAATGAAAGGGGAATCCAGAACCATTTTCTTGAAGTCCGTGAGGAGCAGTGACCTATCAAGAGACCTCTAGTCTGTTCTTTACCACTCTTCAGACCCCAACAAAATGGTGACAGTGGAATTGAAAAACTACAAAACCCCCTCCCCCTCTCCTTTTGCACATACAGGCGAGATCTAATTTGCAGCAGCTTAACAAGTTACTTGCTTTCACCAGATTCCTCATGTTAGCTCCCTCTGCTGGTCAACAGTGGGAGATATGACAAGTTATTACATTTTTCATATTTTGTGACAAGTAATTTTTTTTTATATTTCCCAAAATATTTAAAAAATGTGAAAAAATGATTAAACCTCTTAAAAAAAAAATCACATTTGGTGACATATTCTCTTTAAGGGTAGTGTCACACAGACCATATTTTGCTGCATATTTGCTGCTGTGTATTATCCTACCCCTTAAAGTAAATAGGTAGCAAATTCAGCTGTGAAAAATATGCAACAAAAGACGGCACGTGTGACCCTACCCTAAATGCTTAGTAGCTATAATCTGTGTTTTTAATGAACTTTCCATTACCCTGGACGCCTCTTAAAGGGGTACTCCGGTGAAAACCTTTTTTCTTCTAAATCAACTGGTGGCAGAAAGTTAAACATATTTGTAAATTACTTTATTAAAAAATCTTAATCCTTCCTGTACTTATTAGCTGCTGAATACTACAGAGAAAATTCTTTTCTTTTTGGAATGCTCTCTGATGACCTCATGAGCACAGTTTTCTCTGCTGACGTTATTATAATAATAACGCTTTATTTATTGTTGTCCTTATGGAATTTGAACCCAAGTCCCCAGCACTGCAAGACAGCAGTGCTAACCACTAAGCCACCATGCTGCCCTTAGCATACATCTGCTATGCATGGTTGCTAAAATGGACAGAGATGTCAGCAGAGAGCACTGTGCTCGTGATGTCATCAGTGTTCCAAAAAGAAAGGAATTTCCTCTGTAGCATTCAGCAGCTAATAAGTACTGGAAGGATTAAGATTCTTTTATAGAAGTAATTTACAAATCTGTTTAACTTTCCGGAGCCAGTTGATTTAAAAGAAAAAAGGTTTTCACCGGAGTACCTCTTTAATGTGTAATGCTCTGGGCAAATTCTTTTGGCAATCCTTGGGTGTTAACATTTGCCTGACTACACCGGCTGTTATATATGTAGATGTAGAGCACATTGTTCCAACCAGTGGATGCTGGTTTCTTCTTGTTAACTCGCTTCCTGTTTAAAAACTGGTGTAAGGCTGCATTCACACCTCGTTTTAACATTACGGGTGCCGGATCCAGCTGGGGGAGGGGCAAACCGGCGCTCCCGTACCCCAGCCGGACCAGCGCTGAAATCCATTTACTTTAATGAGCCGACTGGAGTGAAACGGTGACTCCGGTCGGCTCCTTTTTGACCCGTATCCGGTTTTGTGACCAGACCTAAAAACCGTAGTATACGGCACCTGTAACGTAAAAACGAGATGTGAATGCAGCCTTATAAAGTGTCTGGGATGACCATAAAACCAGTTTGCTCTGCTTATGAATATGAATGATCTAGTCACTTGATTGACTGATGTGCATCACTCATATTGTTTTAGAACCATAACATATGGGAGATCTAATGTAAAGCTCTACCATAACCATAAGAAAAATGTCTCAAATCTCCCACCGGATCAGGGAAACCTAGTGTGTTTGCAGCCGGAAAAGACCTTTCCCCATCAGCCAGTCACTTGCATGACACGTGACAACGCTGCGGCTAGTGATTGGATGAAAAGGGAAAGGTCCTTCTGCTTGTACATGAAATAGAGGAGACACCGGACCGCACGGAGGGGAACGGCATCTGCAGGGACCGGGAGTAGGTGAGCATAAGGTTTTCTTATGTTTCTCCCTGCGCCTCTTACTTAGCACAGTGTTTCTTTACCAGGGTGCCTCCAGCTGTTGCGAAACTACAACTCCCAGCATGCCCGGACAGCCAAAGGCTGTCCGGGCATGCTGGGAGTTGTAGTTTTGCAACAGCTTGAGGTACCCTCATTGGGAAACACTGACTTTTTAGTATTGACTTTTTGTGAATTTGTTTTTACCTGCTCTGGCCGGTCCCCGCCTGCAGCAACACATGGGAGCCGGCCCAAGCAGATAATTGCAAGTTTTCCCAGGGGGCCGTATCGCAATTCGCAAAAATCGCAATTCGACTGCTTTTGCCATGTAATCGTGAAGCCCTAGTAAAGACCCGTCCACACTGCTGAATTTCCACCTGCAAAATTCTATTGTAATCTACTGGGATTCTGCTGCAGTGTTCACACAACAACATTTCTGTGAAACTCAAGCAATATTGGAAGGGAAGTTAAAATCAAGATGGAAAGACGACACATATATGGCTCTAAGATAAACATAAACAAGAGCCTCTACATCAGTCGTCCCAGCTCCCAGCTGGGAGTTGTAGTTTTGCAACATCTGGAGGTCCGCAAGTTGGAGACCACTGCTCTACATTATTCTATAATGGCCTATGCTGCCCTATATAAGCACAGAAAACTGCAGGAGTGCTTTAATGTGGCTAAAAATTTGAATATGAATATGTTTACCTAGGGAGGTAATGATTCCTCCCTAGTTTGTTTTAGAAGGGTGGATTACACCCTTACTCCTTCCAGCTATAAATCTTGGAACATACCAATTATGATGACAAATTTGGGGAACTGGACATGACCTTAGTGAGTGTAATTGTTTTACAGAGAGTATTGTTTTATTACAATGAGCATTCTGTGAATGTGCAACCATGAGCCATTAGCGCTTTTTCTTCCTGCTCCCATCTGTTGATCCGTAGTGTTCTCCCTGGGTTTCTTTAGAGTACATACCTATGCTGTATCCTATTAAAATAATACACCCATGTGTAATTATATGGACCAAGCCTTAGTGCCCTTACAGTATAATGAACTATATTACATTGCAAACATTGCGCCACTTCGAAATTTAAAAAAAGATTGACTGTTTTCCATCTGTATTTACAACAGAAAAGAGATTTTTTTTTCTAGATTTCACTATACAATAACGACTAACTACTGATGTTCTGGCTGCGAATCAATGAGTTTACCCATTTTCCTCACAGGCAGTGGGAAAGTGAACAGCAGTACAGCTGCAGAGGGCAGTTTCACGTCTCTGACTGGGCTGTTAGAAGTTGAACCTTTGCACTTTACTTGCGTTTCCACAAGTGACGGAACCAGAATTGAGAGGGATGATGCGAGTACATTTACCGGTAAATATGATTTCATTTCAACCCCCCCCCCCCCCCTCCTTATTTTTTTTTTAAAATGTTTAATAATTGAAGGTATCCTAAAACCTAAAGATGTTGCTCCACTATTAGAGTAAGAACAAAAGAATATTGTACCATAGTTTCCATGGTCTTGACTACAAACATGGGGCGGGGGACATTTATCATAGTCTTCAGAACCTTTTTTTCCCCTTATATTTAGTGCATGTAATTTGGTGCACCTAAGCCCTCCAGATTTTACAAGTACAAATGTCACACAAAAAGTCGCAAAAAGGGCTGGTTTAAGTTTCCTTCAAAATTGACGAGCATGTGTTTTTTATTTTTATTTTATAGAGTGTGGAATTACCGGTACCCGACAAAATTCCCCTCTTATTCCCTTTCTCCATTATTTCTCCCACTCTGATTCGTAGTCCCTTAACAAGGCTTCCAATCTCCTTCCTGGTCCCCAGCATGACTCCCCTCCTCTTCCTGGTCCCCAGCATGACTCCCCTCTTCTTCCTGATCCCCAGCATGACTCCCCTCTCCTTCCTGATCCCCAGCATGACTCCCCTCTTCTTCCTGATCCCCAGCATGACTCCCCTCTTCTTCCTGATCCCCAGCATGACTCCCCTCTCCTTCCTGATCCCCAGCATGACTCCCCTCTCCTTCCTGATCCTCAGCATGACTCCCCTCTCCTTCCTGATCCTCAGCATGACTCCCCTCTCCTTCCTGATCCCCAGCATGACTCCCCTCTCCTTCCTGATCCCCAGCATGACTCCCCTCTCCTTCCTGATTCCCAGCATGACTCCCCTCTCCTTCCTGATCCCCAGCATGGCTCCTCTCTCATTCCTGGGTCCCCAGCATAGCTCCCCTCTCATTCCTGGGTCCCCAGCATGGCTCCCCTCTCATTCCTGGGTCCCCAGCATAGCTCCCCTCTCATTCCTGGGTCCCCAGCATGACTCCCCTCTCCTTCCTGATCCCCAGCATGGCTCCCCTCTCTTTCCTGGGTCCCCAGCATGGCTCCCCTCTCTTTCCTGGGTCCCCAGCATGGCTCCCCTCTCATTCCTGGGTCCCCAGCATGGCTCCCCTCTCATTCCTGGGTCCCCAGCATGACTCCCCTCTCCTTCCTGATCCCCAGCATGGCTCCCCTCTCATTCCTGGGTCCCCAGCATGGCTCCCCTCTCATTCCTGGGTCCCCAGCATGGCTCCCCTCTCATTCCTGGGTCCCCAGCATGGCTCCCCTCTCATTCCTGGGTCCCCAGCATGGCTCCCCTCTCATTCCTGGGTCCCCAGCATGGCTCCCCTCTCATTCCTGGGTCCCCAGCATGGCTCCCCTCTCATTCCTGGGTCCCCAGCATGGCTCCCCTCTCATTCCTGGGTCCCCAGCATGGCTCCCCTCTCATTCCTGGGTCCCCAGCATGGCTCCCCTCTCATTCCTGGGTCCCCAGCATGGCTCCCCTCTCATTCCTGGGTCCCCAGCATGGCTCCCCTCTCATTCCTGGGTCCCCAGCATGGCTCCCCTCTTATTCTCCAATTCTTGATTCAAAATATGGCCCTTTTCATTCCTGACTTTAACATTTGGGACCCCCAAATCCCCCCCTTTAATCTCTAGAACAGGGCCCAGCCTCTCCCCGCGGCAGTGAACAGTGTATCATGACATTCTTCATGCATTATCCAGAATTTGTGGGGCATCGCAGATACATATATCAATAAGTTTTTGAAGGCTGCAATACCCTTTTAGGGTCTACACACATACAGTATCCTGCACATATTTGATGCACAGCATTTAAAGCTGTATTAAGTCATTTAGTTTACATTGAAATCTGCAGCATAAAATCAGTAGCTTCAAATCCTGCGCATCAAATATGTGCAGGATACTGTATGTGTGAATAGACCCTTAAGGTTTGTATAAATGAGTACATTTATTTACACTGTTGTTCTCTTTTGCCCTATGTCAGTGAGTACGTTTGGTGTGACCCCAGCAGTGGGTGGCTTGTCTGCTGGCACAGTGGGAGAAGCCTCAACCGCTCTGAGCTCTGCAGCTCAGGTTGCTCTACAGTCGCTCTCTCACGCTATGGCCTCAGCCGAACAGCAGCTCCAGGTACTGCAAGAGAAACAGCAGCAGCTTCTGAAGCTTCAGCAACAGGTGGGAGGACGTTTCCCCACATTCATTTTGAACATCACATGCTGACAACCTTGTTCAAAATGCCATAAAATGGTCATGTCTTTATGTGAAATGTTCTCTATAGGTTATCATTTCACAAAACTACCAAAAGAGTGCTTAAAATCAAGCTCTTAAACAGTGTGAACTTGGTGAGCATGGTGTGTGGGGTTCCTTCATCTCATCTGCTCACTAGATTTACTAGAGGTCTATGAAATCCTCTTCTGTGTACTGTGTGCTCAGAAAAGGAAAGACTCTGATCTGGACATCATTGTCATACATTGTTAAAATCTCTGCACCTTATAGAACATTGAAATGTCCATATACTGTAGCATATTTTAAGGCTCTGAATAGGTTTCAGTATTTTGGCTAGTTCTGTATCAGGTCATTAATATGGTGCGGCAGGGGTGTGACTCCCAGTACTCCCTTCTGATGAGCTGTTTAAAGGGGTTGTTCAGAATAAAAAAAAACGCTCCTGCTTTTTAGCCAAAACAGCACCACTCTTGTCTACAGGTTGTGTGTAGTACTACAGCTCAGTTCCGTTCACTTTAGTGGTACAAGCTGAATACCAGACACAACCTGTGGACAGGAGTGGTACAGTTTTTTTAAATCCTGGACAACTCCTTTAAATAGAGCTGCAGTGTCCGGGTGAGTGTTGCCGTTTTGAAAGTGCTTGTTCTTGCAGTTGCCACAAGGTACTGCAGCTGTGTCTGAACAAAACCTTTTTATTTTCCTGCTCCACCACTCCCAGCTGTACTCCAACTACAAGTATGAGTAGAGGTAAACATTGTGCTGACTGCTGCATTCACTTGTATGCTGCTGCTCCTTCAAACAGCTGATCAACAGTGGTGCTGGTAATCAGACCCCTGCCAATTTAATATTAATGACAGGCCTATACTGAGAATAAACTTTTTTTAAATTTTTTTTAAAGACTGGATAAGCCCTTTAAGCAAGCCACTTCTTTGCCCGACAGATGTCTCCCTTGACTCCTCCATGATCTCATGCCTTGAAACACCCAAACATTCAACTTCCCAACACCAGACAGCGCTCTTCTCCTGAATGAGCAAACATTTTTGGAATGATGTAATCCAACATGCCTGAATCTTGTCATGGAATGATGAGACTGCCCCCATACACATGATGTAGTCAGCAGATATAAGATATATCTATTGTTTGTAGCCATCTTTACATCCCTTTAAGGTTGAAATCCCAATGAATCTGCCACACTTGTGGGTTTCCTGATAGCAACACCTACACTAGTAATATCTCATTATGGTAATAGATGACAACACAGAAGATGCCGTTACCCAGCATTTGCAGGCAGTGGAAAAAAAAGGGGCATATTATGTTCTATAACACTAAGGTTAGCTTCACCCTCCGTCTTTGGTTTTAGTCACTGGTACTCATTGGCATGCCGCCAATAACGGAATGCCAACGTAAGGCTGACCGGCTGGAGTGACTCTGGTTGGGTCATTGAAATAGTATACATTGGCATCCCATTCTTGGCGGGGTGCCAATTGATACCAGTGACTGAAACCATAAGCGCAGTGTGTTCCTAGCCATAGGTGCATATTGTGGTGGATTAACTTAAGTGGTAATTTCTTAATTAACTCTTTAAATATTTTACTCCCCTCCACCCTGCAATTCTCCAATGTGTGTATAACTGTGATGTTCCAGTTATACAGTATATTGAAAATGATGTAATCTAGCTCTTTCTTGTCTTTTTATTCAATTATGTGCAAACTAACCTCACCCATGGTTACCATCAGCTTTAGAGGCATCTGGATGTACATACCAAATGCTTTAAGGCATAATTTGCTGCAATATTTTATTGCAACTAATAGTATTCTGTTGGCTAGAGATAGTTTTGACTTTTTAAATTTATTAAAGGGGTTGACAGAGAATAAAAATCACATTGACATTAAACCAAGCTATTTAACTGTCATAGAATCATATAACAAGATGGGAAACAGTACCGGAAGTCTTGTAGTTCACAAATGGGATGACCATTTTCATTATGTGCAGCGGCCATTTTGAGCCCAAAACACATTTTCATGTGACTCAGGCATTCATCCTGAACTCCCAAGCCTGTTCTCAGCCCAGGCCACCTCTTCAATAGTCATTAAACATGGGTTTTACTCCCATTTAGTCTGTATAGCCTATGAACCATCCGTCAGGACGCATGCTTACTAAAGGTCTAGTAAGTGTTTTCATACAGGGGGTGTGCAATAGATAGAAGGGGAGGGTCACACAGCAAGAGAGACCACACTAGGGATTCTGGGGATTGCAGGCTGAGCGGAAGCACGAAGTAAAGCATTCTTTAGGAGAGAAAACAAGGTGCATCAGAATGTGTCCACATAAAAGCAGGATGGAGGACATTATAACTCCTTTCATTTATTTTTCAAGACTATGCTCAAATCATAGCTGCGCACATGCTAAACACATTCATAGCACTCCATGAGCTTATCGGAAGTCAAATGAGTGTCTTTTTTGTCTCTACTTGGCCAGTATACATTGGAAAGTATATGGAATAGTGTAGTAGACTGCACAGAATCGCATGTTTTGTGACTATTGTTCTTTTGGCTGACTTGATTGCTTTTAGTTTCAATATAGACTGTAAAACCTTTGTACCAATCAGAAATTCGTTATGTTGCTCACTAGAGGTCAGCAATGTTTCTATCCATAAATATAGATGAGTGTTACAACCTAAATTGAACTCCCTCCACCCTAAATAAGTAATTTAAAGGAAACCTGTTGCATTGAAAATGCAGTCCAATCTGCAGGCAACATGTTATAGTGCAGGAGTTGCTAAACGGACTTATATATAGTTTGGTGAGAAAAGTTCAGGGATAACTTACCATTAATTCATGTAAATCTCTGCTCATTCTGGTGCAGTGATTGAGGGCTCTCTTTACCTTCACCCTTTATACATCGATAGCTGTCAGTCACTTACTTGGCCCAGAATTATTGTCACAAACTATATATCACTCAGCTTTTTCTGCTCTTTACCATGATGCCTGCATGGACTGTATTGTCAGCATGACAGGTCCCATTAAAGATCTCACTTGCTGATGATAAACATACATTTAGTTATTCCTTGTATTGTTTAGTTGTGTTTGCTGAAGTTAATGATTTACTCTTTCCAGAAGGCAAAACTGGAAGCTAAATTACACCAGACCACAGCAGCCGCTGCCGCAGCTGCCTCTGCAGTGGGCCCAGTTCACAACTCTGTGCCTTCCAACCCTGTGGCTGCGCCAGGGTTCTTTATCCATCCATCCGATGTCATCCCTCCCACCCCAAAAACGACTCCGCTCTTCATGACCCCACCGCTCACGCCACCCAACGAGGCTGTATCAGCTGCCATCAATGCAGAGCTTGCCCAGCTGTTCCCTGGCACAGTCATTGAGTCGCCTCCTGCCATTCTTGCTGGACATGGCAAAAACACTAACAAATCTAGAGGGGTAAATAATTTTTCTCAGACATTGTGGTTTTCATTTTACTTGGTTTACAAAATTCAACTAGCATTTATGTTTGTAGCTAGTCTTGACTGCCTTATCTATATTCCTCTATTAGTTTGTGTGACCTACCAGGAACTTAATTTTTGTATCCTGTTCTGTTTCAGACTCACATGGGCTCGGGTCTAGCCCTGGCTATCTCTCACGCTTCTCATTTCCTTCAGCCTCCTCCTCATCAGTCCATTATTATTGAGAGAATGCACTCTGGTAAGAGCAGTTGTAATATTGATGACTGGTTTTACTTAATGCTTATTGTTTTTTAATCCAGTTTGTTTCTCTGTCCTCAGGTGCTAGAAGATTTGTGACTTTAGATTTTGGCAGACCTGTACTCCTTACAGATATTCTTATCCCCACCTGTGGTGATCTGGCCTCTCTGTCAATTGACATTTGGAGCTTAGGTGAAGAAGTTGATGGTAGAAGATTAGTTGTTGCAACTGACATCAGCACCCATTCACTCATTTTACATGACCTGTTACCTCCACCGGTCTGCAGGTTTATGAAGGTAAAGAACATTCATTTTTGCAGACATTTTTGAAAATGTAATTTCTTGGTCACTCTTCATTGGGGGACACCTTACTGATGGGTACATGCTCTTGCCACTAGGAGGCACTGACACTGGGAAAAAGTCAGTTCCTCCCTGGCAGGATATACCCGCCCACTGGAAATGAGGTAATCAGTTTTAGCTACTGTCAGTAGGAGGCAAGACACATGTCTGGGAGCCCCTCAGACCTGGTCTTTTTTTTATTTATTTTTTTATTATTCTCTAGTAAGGGCTGTCTAGTTAAGTTTTTTTTTTTTTTTCCCCTCCTTTTTGTTCCCCCATATGTGATGAAGAGGCACAGACATAGAGTATGTACTGTTAATCCCTTCTCTCCAACGGCCAGTGCCTGTAGGTTGTACCCTGGATCCGGGTTCCCCACTGCCCCTGCTCGCCCTGCTATCTTAGCCTGGTATGATGCATTGTGGCCATAAGCTGGCTGAAGAAGCGTGAGGTGAGTATAGAAGATGGCATCTGCAGGGGAGTATGTACCTCTCCTCCCCTCTCCTCTTTAAAAAGGGACTCTGTCCTTTATTGCAGGTTGAGATGAGCGAAGTTACAGTAATTTGATTCGTCACGAACTTCTCAGCTCGGCAGTTGCTGACTTTAGCCTGCATAAATTAGTTCAGCTTTCAGGTGACAGCCCTTACTAGAAAATAAGGTGGATACAGTCCTAGGACAGAGTTTCCTAGGACTGTATCCACCTTTTCTAGCCCACCTGAGCACCTGAAAGCTTAATTAATTTATGCAGGCTAAAGTCAGCAACTGCCGAGCCGAGAAGTTCGGGACGAATCGAATTACTGTAACTTCGCTCATCTCTAATTGCAGGGCTCGCTCAGGGTTTCATGGGAGGGCTGTGTGTCTGCATACTATGTCCTGTGGAGGACAGCTGCCGGCCTTTTTGCAGCGGCTCCCTCCACAGGTGTTCTTTTCTGGCTCACCTCTGAACAGCCTTGCTGTTCAACCTTTCCGCTCAACAAGGAAGTTGGTCTCCCGGAGTGTTTCTCGGCCATTGAGTTTCCTTCCCCTACAGGTGTAAGTCTTCCAGGAGACGCAGGAACCTCCAAATTCCCATGTCGGCCACTCTGGTGTTCTGGGATGCTCCTTTTTTAGGGTCTTCAGCTCCTTCTTTGCCATTTATCCTTTCATGTATGTTCTCCAGGTGACTCAGGAACCTCCAGTTCCTATGTCTTTCGCTCCGGCGTTCCAGGATGCCCCTTTTTTAGGGAGTTCCGTTCCTTTTTTGGCTGTTCTTGCTTTCCATCTCCACCTTTGGGGTCCATGTACTCCTGGGATGGGGTTGGCGTTCGGGTCATCCATATTACACCAGTCAAGCTAATTTCGCCTTCTGGGTGCTCGAGGCGGGCCTCTGGGACAGAGGTTTTGGGTCTCCAGATGTTGGGTCATCGCTCTTATGCACCAGACCTCTCTAAAGCTGGTTTCCATCTTTCTTTTTTCCAGTGGTTTTCTGGTCTCCACCACCTGTGCTCGCCTTCTGCTCTCCCTGGCGTTTTTGCGCCATGTTCTCTAGAATTGGTCAGCTTTGGATGTAGTTCTCTTGTTGTGCCCTTTTCCATTTTTGTTTCCCAGCCGGGCTAGCCCTGTCTGGTTCTGTGTTTCTTGGGGTTGATTTCCTACCTCCTCCCAGGATGGTTCTGGCCCAGCTTGCTTCCTAGTCGACCTTTTTCTTGTCTCTCTGTATGGACCATAGCTTTAGTCTCTGCAAAAGACTGTCCCTTCCATTGGCGTCCTAGTCCATCTCCATGGATGGGGGATCTTCCTGGAGCTCATTTTCTGGGCCTTGGTTGTCTCTGGCCTGGGGTCTTGTCCTCTCCCCTTACGGACAAGTGGATTCGGTCTCTGACTTTTCCCCTTTCTCCAGTGGTTGTTATTCCCACCCTAGGGGACTGCTTTGGTACGTCCCATCAGTAAGGTGTCCCCCATTGAAGAGCGACCGAGAAAAGGAGATTTTTTTTTTTGTACTCGCGTAAAATCTCTTTCTCGTAGCCTTCATTGGGGAACACCGCGTCCACCCATATCTTCCTTTTTTGTTTGGATGATCTTTTCTGGTTCTTTTTCCATGATTGTTTTCCGGGGTCCTTCGGACTTATGTCTTTGTTGGCTTCTCCTACTGCTTTGTGACAAAACTGATTACCTCACTTCCAGTGGGCGGGTATATCCTGTCAGGGAGGAGCTGACTTTTTTTTCTTAGTGTCAGTGCCTCCTAGTGGCAATAGCATATACCCATCAGTATGGTGTCCCCCAATGAAGGCTACGAGAGAGATATTTTACAGTGAGTAAAAAATAAAAAAAATATCCTTTTTGTAGTCTAAAGAGAAAAAGTGAGAAAGGGTTACTTAGGCTCTGTCCACATAGTGTTTTCCATTTTATGTTAGGCACATAACCATACAGTGGAAACTGATGCCCATAGTCCTAACCAAGCACAAACTGAGTGTCCTTTTAGATGTACAGATGGCTATTCAACATGATTGCCTAACTTTTAGTCATTGGGCCAATTGTTATGTGGGTAGACCTGCATGAGCAATCACTGAATCGTTGAATGTGCGTCCCTTTGCTAACATTGTCGGTCATATGTCCCCAGATTACACTGGGGAAATGTGGCTCTAAAAATCATGTTCAGTCACACAAGATCCCAGTAATCATCCAGCAAACAAGGGTTGACCCGTTTATTTGCTGATTGCGTAGTCTTTTACACAGGGAAATAATCATCCCATGTAAAAGGCCCTTTAGACCGTTCAGATTGGGGATTAAATTCCCAGTAGCCTATTACAAAGAGCTAATGAAAATGGAGCCCAATAAGTGTTATTAACTTACCTCAACACTTTTCTAAATGAACTCTATTCATTCTATTCTCTTTTGGTACATGAAAATGCTATGCATTAGGGTTTCCCTGGACTGCAATGTTATAGGTGTCCTGTATATTGCACCAAGAAGGGTTGGGGACCTGCACAGACTTGAGTGCTGCTGCAGTGTATAGGTCAGTGGGTGCCATAAGAATGAAATTAACATTTAAGAAAATTATAATTATTCATTAAGTCATTGGAAGACTGGAACATAAATAACAGAGCTAATGATAAAAGAACGGAATTGTAGACATTAAGAGGTTTTCCACAAAACGTCCATGACCTGCCCTCTAGATTTTTGGCCCCCTATCCGTTCCTCCAAACAGCATCAGTTCATATGTTTTTATACTTGTTTGTCAAGAAAGATGAAGATATATTTTATATCAAAATATTTTTGGGGACAATTCTTTATAGGTTTATATGTTAGTACTTCTGTACTCCACCTCCTGGATCTATTGGTCCAAATGTAGGGGTATAAATCTGTGTGGTCTAAATGTCATTCCAGTTGAAATTTTCGGGCGTATGAAATCCTACAGTAGTATATTTAACACTTTTCATGTTTTTATAGATTACAGTCATTGGACGGTATGGAAGTACAAATGCCCGGGCCAAAATCCCACTAGGTTTTTATTATGGTCACACCTACATTTTACCTTGGGAAAGTGAACTTAAACTTATGCATGACCCACTCAGAGGTGAAAATGAGTCTGCAAGTCAACCAGAGGTTGACCAGCATCTTACCATGATGGTGGCCCTGCAGGAAGACATCCAGTGCAGGTCAGTTATTCCAGTGCATTCACAATGCCCTGCTCTTCTGTTCTAATCTGCTGTTTAGGGGGTAAACTGTCTGCTTTTCTCTTTACTCCATAGATATAATTTGGCCTGTCATCGACTAGAGACTCTGCTACAGAGCATTGATCTTCCCCCTCTGAACAGTGCCAATAACGCACAATATTTTCTAAGAAAGCCTGACAAAGCTGTGGAGGAGGACAGCAGAGTTTTTTCTGCCTATCAAGACTGCATACAGCTTCAACTCCAATTGAACCTGGCTCATCTGGCAGTTCAGAGACTTAAGGTGGCTCTTGGCATGAGTAGGAAAACTTTGAGAGAGCAGTTTGACTCTAGAGAACTGATTCATACATCTTCAACCGAGCAACTTCGCACGATCATCCGTTACCTACTGGACACTTTGCTTAGCCTTCTCCACTCTTCAAACGGTTAGTGACTTCAATCAATTAGTCATGAAAGATTACTTTGCCTTTGTGTAGATTTGCCAGTTTGCCAAAACAATTAAAAACAATGGCCATTGCATGATTAAAGTGTCAGGTGTTGGAATTTATTAGGCAGCAAATGATCAGTCAATTCTTAAAGGGGGTATTTCTTCTTTATACATCTTATCCCCTATCCAAAGGATAGGGGATAAGCTGTATGATTGCAGGGGTCCCACCGCTGGAGACCCCTGCGATCTCGGTACAGCCCCCGGCATTCTGTGCTGTGTTCACGCTTCCTCCCATAGGCATGAATGGAGGGGTGTGGTGTGGCCATGACGTCACGTCCCCATCTCAGAGACAGCTCCTGGCATAGAATGCCGGGGGCTGCACTGAGATCACAGGGATCCCTACAGCGGGACCCCTCCGATCATACATCTTATCTCCTATCCTTTGGATAGGGGATGAGATATATAAAGCCTGAATTACCCATTAAAGTTGATGGGGGAGAGTTTGCAAAACCTGTGTAGGGGAAGAGTGTTGCAGTGTCCCATAGCAACCAATCAGATATCTTCCTTCACCTCTCAGAGGCCCTTGTATGAATAAAAGAAGCAATCTGATTGGTTGCTATGGGCAACTGAACCACGCTTCCTCTACACTTTTTGATAAATCCCCCCTCCCCAATGTGTTTGAAACCCAGAAAAATTGGCATCGATATAGATCGAAGTAATTTGGCCAAAGTATTATGTCTAGACTACTTGGTCTGAGCATCTCCAAAATGACAGGTCCGAGGAAAGTCAATTGGTAAACCAACAACAGGGCCACGAGCACACAAGGGCATAGTGATGCATGTGAGGAGCAAAGTCTAGCCAATTTAGTCAAATCCCATAGAAATGTTACAATGTTAATAATAGAAATGTAGAATGCAGAATACCCATGCTGATCCTTGTCCACTTCCAACAAAAATCTAGCAATGAAAGTAGATGAATGCATTTTAAAACCTTGGGTTCAGGCATTCAAGTGGGTGTAAGGCTATGTGTACATCGTAGCTTTTATCCAAAAATGAGACAAAATAGCTCAGCACAATGCACTATTTTGCCTGGCAAAATAACAGCACTATGATCCAAGGGATAAGTGATAAGATGTATGATTATGGGGGGTCCCGCCGCTGGGGACCCCAGCGATCTCGCATGCAGTACCCACCTGTGTGAGCTGCAGGCTCCAAGTCTTATGCCTACGTCATGACTCCGCCCCTGTGGTCATGAGGCTTAAGACTCTGAGCCTCCAGCGCTGCCTGCAGCTCACACAGGTGGGTGCTGCATGTGGGGGTCCCCAGCGGACTCCCGCGATCAGGCTTCTTATCCTCTATTCTTTGGATAGGGGATAAGATGTCTTGGGGCCAGAGTACCCCTTTAAGGTCTTTACTTGACCTCCAAATTCCCCCTCATCTTAGCATACTCTTGATTTCTGAACACTTGAAGTGCAATTTTTTTTTTCCCCCGAGTTGTTGGTGTGTGTCTTTACCATGTAGTTATAAGGCATATCTTTGCATGTGGTCTCCAATGACTGTGTCAAATCAGCTATTGTACCCTTTTATATAGTGGCAGTTTTCGGTTAGGGACAAAACTGTCCTTATTAAGGACCTTATTAATTGAACAAATCTTTTGATTTTCTTAAAGGACATTCTGTGCCAGCAGTGCTCCAGAACACTTTCCATGCTCAGGCCTGTGAAGAGCTATTCAAGCACTTGTGTATAAGTGGAACCCCGAAAATTCGATTGCACACTGGTCTTCTTCTGGTGCAACTTTGTGGTGGAGAGAGGTGGTGGGGGCAGTTTCTTTCGAATGTACTGCAGGAACTCTATAACTCGGAACAGCTACTTATCTTCCCTCAAGATAGGTATGTCGTTTTATGTCGGAGAAAAGTTGACAGCAAGAACATGGATTTTTGCATGCTTCATTCAAGTGAATGGAACACTTTCATTCAGTGTTCAATATGTGCAATAAGTAGTCAGTCGTAGTTCGGCTTGTTCAGTGTCCATGGGCTATAGTATGTATTAACTGCAAGATTTCACAAGTAATAAAAGTAGCATCACTCACAGTTAGAAGTTTTCGTTCTTCCTCTTTATTCTTTAATTTTCAGTTTTTTTGTAGTTTTGCTTTTAAATAGATTAGAGTAGGTGTTACAAGAGATCTTTGCGTCAGACCCTGATGGATTCTTGGTAGCGTGTAAGACTTCTGCTAACATGTTACGTGTACCGATGCAAGATCTCAAGGAGGTAGAATGAAAACTTCTAACCGGAGTGATGCAACTTTTCTTACCTGTGAAATATTGCAGTTAATACATACTATAACCCATGGACCCTTTGAACAAGTGAATGGAACAGTCATTTTGGGTGGCTTTTTTTTTATATGCTTTTATTTTCTAAAGCGTACTTGTCATTTCAAAAGACTTTTAAAAACCTGCATGGTATTGATAGGTTAGGGGGGGGTTGTATCAAGGTTTAAATAACATGGCTGCTTTCTTCCAAACACGCAGCACCTTTGTTCTCCTTTTTTTGTGGTATTGTAGCTTGGTTTCATTAAAGTGAATGGAGCAGAGTTGTAATACCACACACACAACCTGAGAACATGCTGTGTGTTATTTTTTTCTTAAGAAAGCTGCCATGTTGTTCTAATTATTGATAACACCTTTAACCATTGAGTGGCTACAAGGTGATTCTAGTGCTCTCATTGCTGTTGAGTCCCTTGGAGTCCCCTCTATGATGCACAGCTATTTCTCATTTTCTCCATTTCAGGAGTAGGGATCACAGCTGAACTATTTGCCAGTAGTACACACACAGGTTCTTACTCATATGGCCAATCACAGCACAACACCTAGTTCTTCCTGCTAGGACATAAGTGCGGGCAGCTTGTTCAGTTCACTGTACTTTTACTACCAATATGTTATGTTCCGTCCTGGATCCTCTGGTGCAATAGATGGCGAACAAAAAGCATTAAACAGCAGGTTGCAGACAAGTGAGGTACCTAGAGGGCAAGAATTTGGAACCTTTTTTCTTTTTTGTTTCTTTTCTGCCATTTTCCATGTTTTATAGAACAGCCTATGGAAAAATGAAGAAAAAATGCTTAAAAAAATGTTTGTAGCGCATTTTAGACTTCATTTTTTGGCTTTTCAACAAAAAGGAAACCCCATGGGGGAGGTTTATCAAAACCTGTGCAAAGGAAAAGTTGCCCATAGCAATTAATCAGATTGTCTTTCATTTTGCCGAGGCTTTGTTAAAAATGAAAGAAGCGAGCGGATTGGTTGCTATGGGCAACTGGGCAAATTTTCCTCTGCACAGGTTTGGATAAATCCCCCTCCATGTGTATGTTGTATGAAGAATATTCACAGTTGTCTCATCTATCTGTAGGTTACTTTCTTGTTGCTCCACTTCTGTTATATAATCTGCTTAGGCAGTTACATGGGAAAATACATTTGTAGAAGAATCTTGAATCTGAATGTCATCAGTGGTGTATTGTTAATGTTGATCATTTACATTTTTTTCTTTCAGAGTCTTTATGCTACTTTCTTGCATAGGCCAAAGATCCCTTAGTAATAGTGGAGTCCTTGAAAGTTTATTAAATCTTCTAGATAGCCTTTTATCACCTCTACAACCTCATCTTCCTGTGTACCGACGCGTTGAAGGTAACTCCTCTAATTTCTTATTATTCTCAGCCTAAGATTCACAACCTATTCTGCAAAAAGGGTTTTCGTTGTAAGACTTGTCGGTGCGGAAAGAGGGAGCATGCATTGGGGGTTGTTGCAGCTTTGCCCGTATGTTATTTCTTTTCGTGCTTTTTGCTCCCACTGTTTGTTGTAGCTGTATTTGGAACGTGTGATTTCTGGTTGTCCATTATTTTGCTTAGTTTGTATTGGGCATGATTTTGTTGCTTTGGTCCATGCTCTTTTGGACCACCATTTGCATGTGGTGCCACTACCCTTATGTGTGCACTGTCTTTGTGGGTGGTGTGTGTACGTATGAGGAACAGTACTATTTCTAGCTGTTATGAAGTCATGGCCGTAAATGTTGGCACCCCTGAAATTGTTTAAGAAAGTATTTCTCATAGAAAAGGATTGCAGTAACACATGTTTTGCTATACACATGTTTATTCCCTTTGTGTGTATTGGAACTAAACCAAAAAAGGGAGGAAAAAAGCAAATCGGACATAATGTCACACCAAACTCCAAAAGTGGGGGGTGGACAAAATTATTGGTACTCTATCAAAATTGTGTAAAAATAAGATTGTTTCAAGCATGTGATGCTCCTTTAAACTCACCTGGGGCAAGTAACAGGTGTGGGCAATATAAAAATCCCACCTGAAAGCAGATAAAAAGGAGAGAATTTCACTTAGTCTTTGCATTGTGTGTCTGTTTGTGCCACACTAAGCATGGACAACAGAAAGAGAACTGCCTGAGGACTTGAGAACCAAAATTGTGGAAAAATATCAACAATCTCAAGATTACAAGTCCATCTCCAGAGATCTAGATTTGCCTTTGTCCACAGTGCGCAACATTATCAAGAAATTTGCAACCCATGGCACTGTAGCTAATCTCCCTAGGTGTGGACTGAAGAGAAAAATTGATGAAAGGTGTCAATGCAGGATAGTCCGGATGGTGGATAAGCAGCCCCAAACAAGTTCCAAAGATATTCACGCTGCCCTGCAGTCTCAGGGAGCATCAGTGTCAGCGCAAACTATCCGTCGACATTTAAATGAAATAAAATGCTATGGCAGGAGATCCAGGAGGACCCCATTGCTGACACAGAGACATAAAAAATGAAGACTACATTTTGCCAAAATGAACTTGAGTAAGCCAAAATCCTTCTGGAAAATGTCTTGTGGACAGATGAGACCAAGATAGAGCTTTTTGATAAAGCACATCATTCTACTGTTTACCGAAAATGGAATGAGGCCTACAAAGAAAAGAACTCTACAGTGAAATATGGGGGAGGTTCAATGATGTTTTGGGGTTGTTTTGCTGCCTCTGGGTGCCTTGAATCTGTGCAAGGCATCATGAAATCTGATGAAACTCACAGTACCCCCCCCCCCCCCCAATAGACTTATATTTCTGTGTCTTGCCGACACAGAAAAAAATTGGGCAGATTTTCGCAAGTGATTACAACAGGACACTGGCAAGAAGTCTATCTCCACAGCCACCCACAACACACGCCATTTAAGTATAGAAATGCTTAGCCCCTTAAGGACCAAGGACGTACCGGTACGTCCTTGGTCTTGCTCTCCTGATATAACGCGGGGTTACACAGTATATATATCACGGCGGGCCCGGCATCATAGTGATGCCGGCACCCGCCTCTAATAGCGCGCAACGCCGATCGCGGTGCCGCGCTCTATTAACCCCTTTAGCCGCGCGCTCAGAGCTGAGCCGCGCGTTTAAAAGCGAAACCGAAAGTTGCCGGCTAGCTCAGTCGGGCTGTTCGGGATAGCCGCGGCTAATCGCGGCATCCCAAACAGCTGACAGGACAGCGGGAGGGCCCCTACCTGCCTCCTCGCTGTCCGATCGCCGAATGACTGCTCAGTGCCTGAGATCCAGGCATGAGCAGTCATGCGGCAGAATCGTTGATCACTGGTTTCTTATGAGAAACCAGTGATCAATTATGAAGATCAGTGTGTGCAGTGTTATAGGTCCCTACGGGACCTATAACACTGCAAAAAAAAAGTGAAAAAAAAAAGTGAATAAAGATCATTTAAATCCTCCCCTATTAAACGTTTGAATCACCCCCCTTTTCCAATAAAAAAAAAACCAGTGTTAATAAAAATAAACATATATGGTATCACCGCATGCGGAAATGTCCGAATTATAAAAATATATCATTAATTAAACCGCTCGGTCAATGGCGTGCGCCAAAAAAAATTCCAAAGTCCAAAATAGTGCATTTTTGGTCACTTTTTATATCATTTAAAAATGAATAAAATGCGATCAATAAGTCCTATCTATGTAAAAATGGTACCGTTAAAAACTTCAGATCACGACACAAAAAAGGAGCCCTCATACCGCCCCATACACGGAAAAATAAAAAAGTTATAGGGGTCAGAAGATGACAATTTTAAACGTATTAATTTTCCTGCATGTAGTTATGATTTTTTCCAGAAGTCCGACAAAATCAAACCTATATAAGTAGGGTATCATTTTAATCGTATGGACCTACAGAATAAAGATAAGGTGTCATTTTTACCGAAAAATGTACTGTGTAGAAACGGAAGCCCCCAAAATTAAAAAACGGCGTTTTTTTTCCAATTTTGTCGCACAATGATTTTTTTCCCGTTTCACCGTAGATTTTTGGGCAAAATGACTGACGTCATTACAAAGTAGAATTGGTGGCGCAAAAAATAAGCCATCATATGGATTTTTAGGTGCAAAATTGAGTTATGATTTTTTAAAGGCAAAAAGCTAAAAACGAAAATGCAAAAACGGAAAAAACCCCAGTCCTTAAGGGGTTAAAATCAAATACATACTGTCATAGCATGTTAAATGAAGCACATATTCTTTGTTCTGCTGAAAACATAATGGGCTTAGTGGTATCTTTACTTACTAGTTTACAAAGTAAAAGTTATGTATTACTGTTAAACTGCAGCAGCATAGTAATCCATATGCTTAATTCAATTATAGTGTTGGTCTTTATATATTTCCATAGGTGTCCTAGACATTCCTATGATAAGCTGGGTGGTCATGTTGGTTTCTCGCTTACTGGATTATGTTGCCACCGTTGAAGATGAAGCTGCTGCCTCCAAAAAACCTTTAAATGGCAAAGAACGCGAGAGGTTCCTTTCAGGTATTTGTAAATTTAGCAACTAAGTAAACTACGTATGTTCTTCTAAATACATATGCAATGAAAATATATTATGAACCTATACTCTGTTTTTACTTACTGATCAGAAGAAATAACAGTAATACCTTATTTCTGCTTGTCAAACATGGAGCAAGCGTCATGCACAGCAGGTCCTGGTGGCTATCGGCCACTAATTATGGACATCAGCACTCTTGCTAATGTTAATCATTAACCCTATAGATGCCTTAATCATTGCTGTTTTTGTTGATAGAATTGTAGATGCAGGTGGGTTCCGGTGGGCTCATTGGACCACCGCAAATGCTCTCTTAACCTACTACGACATGCAGGATAGACAATCTTCCTGTGCAGCCTGCAGAGTGGGCCTATAAAATCGCCAATAGTACTGATCAGTACAATGATGTTACATAGTACTGACCAGTTCATAACAATCCCCTCTATGCGGAATTAAAAAGTATAAAAAAAATAGAGATATAGATATAGAGATAGATATAGAGATAGATGGATATTATCCCTTCCCCCAAATAGGAATATAAATCCCCCTTTTCCCAAATAGAAAAAAAAATAAATCACTCCCGTATTAAAATATGTTTATGATCCTTCCCGGTGAACAGATGTTTATAAAAGTCAATGTTGAATTTCAAAATTAGAATTGAGTAATTTTAAATTTTAAATACTTATCTCACTTTTGAAATATCTTACTGACACTAGACTTTAACATAAAAACATAATAACATATTCCTTTTTTTTTCTCTGGGTTGGCTGACTTATCTGTTGGGTTCTTATCCATGTCTGACCCCAGATCAGAACCCCCCTCCCCCAGAAAGGCGGTCGCCACTTCAGTCACTTACTATTCTTGCACAGGCTGTAAAACTAAAATGCCAGGTGGTTTGGCTGAGTCCACCTGTTCTGCCTGCTCCACTTCACGTCCCAGCCCTCCTGTGACTTCCGCCCAGGATTGCTCTCTGGAGCATGTGGTCACTGACCCTTCCCCTGGTTTTGGTGTCCTCACTCTCCCAGACAACTCTGATCTGACGCAAGTTTGCAGGGAGGTGGATACTGCCTTGAAGCACTCCTCCTTGCGCACTCACTCCCGGGAGGCTCGTTCACAAGCGCCCCAGGGTAATTTACACTGACTCCTCACCCAATGGGACGTCTCCACGCCGCTCTCGCTCCCTATCTACCAGGCAGCGTCCTCGCGGTCACTTACCTGGGGGCCGCTCCCGATCCCTGGCTTCCAGATCTACATCAACTAGATCTAGTGTCTCCACTGCCTGTTCCCAGTCTCCTGGGGAACTGGTGGACGCATACTCGGACCTGCACTCAGAGTCTGAAGAGCTGTCATCCATGTCGGACATGGTGGACAGTTTGGTGTCAGCTGTCAGGGACACCTTTCACCTACACCCTGAAACTTCGGACCCAGCTCCGGAAGTTTCCTTCCGCCGCTCTCCCAAGGTCTTCAATACTCATGCGGAGTTTGATGACCTGCTGGAGGCTGCCTGGAAGCACCCTGAAAAACACTTCCAAGGCTCTAAACGGCTGAGGGCTAGGTGGCTATCCGCCGCTGGCAACTTGGTGGCTATCTGCGCTCTATGTGGTTGAAGGCCTGGAATGCTGATGCAGCCTCCAAGAAATCTCTCACTGAGATGCTATTTATTGGTGGCCGCCTTTTTGGCAAACGCCTGGATGAAATCATCTCCGGGGCTAAAGGCAGCAAGAGCTCTCTGCTTTCTCAGAATAAGGTGTGTCGCACCGATTCTCGCTGCAAGCCCTCTTCGTTTCGGTCCTTTGCCTCAGGTCGCCAGGACAAACCAACACCTTGAAAGGCTCCTACCTTGAAAGCACGCCCCTCCTGGGAACAGGACAGCGGTTCTGGACACTTCTCCGCCAAGCCAGGCACTCTCAAGCCTACCGCCGCCTGAAGGGGCGCCCCCACCCGAGCCTTCCTCTTGGGTGGGTGGTCGCCTGTCCCTCTTTTTGGATGTTTAGTTCGTGCCAGTCCAGGATTCCTGGGTTTGGAACGTCGTTTCAGGAGTCTACCAGATCGAATTCGGTTCTTTTCTCTGGGATCGGTTTTTCCCAAGATTCCTGGGTTCGGAACGTCGTTTCAGGAGTCTACCGAATCAAATTTGGTTCCTTTCTCTGGGATCGTTTTTCCGGTCCCGGCCTCCTTGCTCTCCAGCCCTGGCTGAGGCTTTTCGGTCTGCACTCAACATCCTCCTTGCGCAGGGGTGGGGGGGTCATTGTGCCAGTTCCACACGTTATTTGGGCTTCTATTCGAAACTGTTTGTCGTTCCCCAAAAAAGGTGGAATGATCCGTCCGATTCTCTATCTGAAGTTCCTCAATCGGCACTTGCGCCTGCGGCACTTCCGGATGAAATCTCTCCATTCTGTTGTTGCGTTCATGGACCAGGGCAAATTCCTGTCTTCGGTGGACGTCTGGGATGCCTACCTCCACATCTCTATTTTTCCGGCACACCAGCAGCTTCTGCGGTTTGCTTTTCCTGCAGGTCATTTTCAGTTTGTGTCCCTCCCCTTTTGGGCTGGCCATGGTCCCCAGGGTCTTCACTAAAGTCCTGACGGTGGTGATCGCCATCCTCCTCTCTCGGGGGATGTTAGTGCTCCCTTATCTGGACAACCGGTTGATTAAAGCTCTGTCCTTCGCACAAACTCAGGAGAGTCTCCACATCACTCTTTAGACCCTGACCAGTTTCGGGTGGGTGATAAACCGGAAGAAATCCAACCTCTCTCCCTCCCAGTCTCTGGTCTTCCTGAGGCTTCGCTTCGACACCGAATAGACTCTGGTTCTGCTTCCACCAGACAAGCTGAGTGCTCTTCTGTCCGGGATCCGCCTATTGCGCTGCACGAAACCGTTGACATCCGTTTGTGCATGGAAGTGTTGGAGTGGTAGTGGAGGAAGTGGTGGCCGTGGAAGCCGTTCCTTTTGCTCAGTTTTGGTGCCTTCAGTGGGTCTTCCTGTCTCTGTGGGACAAATCTCCTCAGTCCCTCCACCGCCGGATCAGTCTACCCTCCATGGCTCGCCAGTTGCTCCTTTTGGTGGCTCCACTCTTCGGAGAGTGACGCTCATTTCTCCCGCTGCCTTGGCAATTCTTAATGACCAATGCAAGTCTCCTCGGCTGGGGTGGTGTTTGTCAGGACCAGACGGTTCAGGGCCGTTTGTCCCCCAGGAAGCCAGTCTCCCCATCAACATCCTGGAGCTTTGGGCAATCCTTCTTTGTCTCTTCCACTAGGAATTGTTACTCTGGGGTCGTTCGGGTCCAAATGGACAACGCCACGGCTGTGGATTATATCAATTGCCAGGGCGGCACTCGCAGCCTCGCGGCAATTGCGGAGAGACAAGGATTCTTGTCTGGGCAGAATGCCAGGTTCCCTCCATATCTGCGATCCACATTCCGTGGGTCGACAATTGGGAGGTGGACTTTCTGAGTCGCTCCTCGTCCGACCCTGGGGTGTTGTCTGTCCACTCGTAGTTGTGAGCAACAATTTGCGAATGTTGGGGGACCCAGGACGTGGACCTCTTTACATCCCGCCTAAACCGTCAGGTTCCCGCCTTCTTGGCAAAATCCCACGATCCTCTGGCTCTGGCTGTGGACGCGTTTGTCATTCCCTGGTCACAGTCCGCCCTCCCTTGCCTCTTCCCTCAGCTTCCCTTCATGCCCAGTGTAGTGAGGAAGCGAAAGGCTTCTCAGCAGTCCTAGTTGCCCGGGTTGGCCCTGGCGGACATTCACATGTGGCTCCCGGATCGGCCTGACCTTCTCTTTCAAGGTCTCTGCCACCCCAAATCACTGCCGCTGCGTTAGACGGTGTTGCGATTGAAACTGCGGTGCTGAGGGCTCGCGGTTTCTCTCTCCGGGTCATTTGCACCATGCTTCGGGCGTGTAAACAGTCCTCTGCCAGGATTTATCATAGGACCTGGCGTACCTATTTTCAGTGGTGTGAGGCCCGCTCCCTGTCTCACGTTTATTTGTTCCTTGCCAAACCTGCTTTCCTTTCTGCAGTCGGGGCTGGAAAGGCGTTTGGCCCTTAGTTCCCCCAAGGGGCAGGTGTTGGCATTTTCCATTCTTTTTCAGCACCCCTTGGCTTCTGATCCTCATGATCGCACCTTCTTTCAGGGTGTGGCACACGAGGCTCCTCCTTACAGGTCTCCCACTCTGCCCTGGGACCTGAATTTGGTTCTCAGCGCTTTGCAAGGTGCCCCATTTCAACCCCTTCGGGAGATCTCTCTTCACTTCCTTTCTTGGAATGTGTCTTTTCTCATTGCTGTGAACTACATCCAGCGAGTGTTGGAATTGGCGGCTCTCTTCTGCCGTTCCCCCCTTTCTTGTCCTTCACCAGGACAAGGCTGTGCTTCAGCCAGTGCCATCTTTTCTGCTGAAGGTGGTCTCCTCTTTTCATCCAAACGAGTATATCTTCCTTCCCTCCTTCTGCTTGGCTCAGTCTCACCCTAAGGAGTGCTCTCTCCACAAGTTGGACATAGTCAGAGCTCTGCGTGTTTATCTCTCGGCCACCTCTCCTGTTCGGCGCTCTGATTCGTTGTTCGTCATTCCGGAAGGCCGGCGCAAGGGGCTTCCAGCTTCTAAGGCGACCATATCCCGGTGGATCCGGTCTGCCATATCAGAGGCCTATTGTTCTAAGGGGAAGGCCCCCCTTTCTGAGTTAGGACCCACTCCCCCCGCTCTGTTGGGGCCTCTTGAGCAGTTTTCAACAGGGCTTTGCCCTGCAGGTGTGTAAGGCGGCCACTTGGTCGTCCATGCACACGTTCACGAAGTTCTACCAGGTGAACACTTCCGCGTCTGCTGATGCCGGTTTTGGGTGTAAAGTGTTGCAACTGCCTGATTCTCTGGCTGGGTTCTGCTTTCCCACCCCGGGAACTGCTTTGGTACGTTCCACGGTTCCTGTGTCCCCCAATGGAGCTGAACAAGAAAAGTAGATTTTTTTAATGCTTACTGTAAAATCACTTTCTTGGAGGATACATTGGGGACACAGCACCCACCCATTGGTTATTAGTTTGTTGACCTGAGAGTCTATTTCCTGTCTATGGGTTTGTTCGGTTGATTTTTGGTCAGGGTCGTCTTCGGACTCTTTAGTGATTTGTCAGTTTGCTCCTACTGCTTTCGGACTAAACTGATTAGCTCAGAGTCACTGGGCGGGGTATATCCTGCCAGGAGGGGCAGACTTCTTTTTTTGTTAATGCCTAGTGTCAGCCTCCTAGTGGCAGCAAGATATACTCATGGTTCCTGTGTCCCTCAATGGATCCTCCGAGAAAGAGATTTTACAATAAGTATAAAAAATCTACTTTTTGCAAAGAAAAAAGTTTGACTGTTTTTAATGTAATACAGTAATAGAAAAGCCTTTACACATGTATTGTTTTAATAGTATTGACTGACAGAATTAAGATTTCATGTCCTTTTTACTGTAAAGTGCTCGAAGTTAAAATAATAAAATCCCCCAAAATTTGAAAATAACTTTAACTTAGTTTTTTTCATTAGTCATTTATGGTAAAATGAAAGTCATCCTTTTAAAGTACAAGTCAGCCCCGCAAAAAACAAGCCCTCATATGACTCCTAAAGGGTACTCCTCCAGTGGAATTTTTTTTTTAAATCAACTGGTGCCAGAAAGTTATACAGATTTGTAAACTCTTTTACTTTCCATTAAAAATATATTAATCCTTCCAGTCTTTATCAGCTGCTGGGTGCTCCAGAGGAAGTTAAGTAGTTATTTTTAGTCTGACCACAGTGCTCACAGTAGAGAGGTTTGCTATGGGGATTTGCGCCTACTCTGGACAGTACCTGACATGGACAGAGGTGTCAGCAGAGAGCACTGTGGTCAGACAGAAAAGAACAACTCAACTTCCTCTGTAGTATACAGCCGCTGATATGAGATGCATCTACCATCTACTTACCCTGATATATTTTCCTATTTTTACAGGTAATCAATGGAGTTTTATAAATAATAGCCTGCACACACACAGTCTAAACAGGTCAACCAAAGGAAACAGCAGCTTGGACAGGCTTTACTCCAGGAAGATCAGGAAACAGCTTGTCCACCATAAACAGGTAATCTGTATGGTGTGGAATATACAGTCTTTAAGTCCTTGTACCGTAAAAGAAGAAATGTATCTTACCATCGGAATGATTGACATTCATTGGCAAGCTTCATATGGATCTGTCTATTTGCTTTCGTGAGTAGGGGGACCTTGTGGGTGCTGCAGGAATTCAGTCCTTCATGTTAGTGTGGTACCAATGGTTTTCTGGGTGACTGTGGTCCCAGCTGCCTTAAAAGGGTACTCTGCTGCTCCAGTGTTAGGAACATTTTGTTCCAAACGCTTGAAGTGTGCGGCAGGGGTCGTGATGTCACGGCCACGCTCCCTCGTGGCGTCATACCACGCCCTCCCCAGCCCATAGACTTACGTTGAGAGGGTGTGGCTGTGACATCACGAGGGGTGTGGCCGTGACATAACGACCCCCGCTGCTTGCACCCTGCGTTCTAAACGAACGTAAAGTGCTTCACAGAGATTGCGGGGGTCACAGCAGCCAGACCCCTGGGATCAGACATCTTATCCCCTATCCTTTGGATAGGGGATAAGATGTCTAGGGTCAGGGTACCCCTTTAACTTCCAAAGCTACAGCAAACTGTATTGTGGGAATCTGGCTTTACTAGTCTCACGTACAACATTTCGTATCTTTTTGTCTTTTTTCATCGGAAAAATATTCTTCTTGGGATCACTAGTGTAAGATGACACAAGTTATTTATATCATTTAATAAATTAACTTTCCCTCTAGCAACTTAACCTACTAAAGGCAAAACAGAAGGCTTTAGTAGAGCAAATTGAAAAAGAGAAAATACAGAGCAACAAAGGATCATCGTACAAGCTGCTGGTGGAGCAAGCAAAGCTTAAGCAAGCTACTTCTAAGGTGAGATGATATTCAAGGTTTCTGTTTAAGGCTTGATGCTGAGTTGTCAATAACCATGTATATAAGGACAATTGATTGTATGAGGCTGAGTTTACACCTGTATTGTCAATTAAATTTTCCTATATTGTCATAGGAGCAGAAAAACAAAAATGATGCAGTGCTCTATCATCTGTAAAGTGCACAGTATTGGATTTATAATGGGACACCTTGGGGTTTGTTGTGTTTTTCTTTCTGACATGGAGAATAGTGATGCTTTTTTTGCAGTTTTTTGTCAAAAAAATAAAATCTTTGATAGTGCATTGTTTTCAGATGGGCTCAACTCCAGCTTAATATCTCTTTATCGCAATTTAGGGATCATAGGGTGGGTTTTAATAATGCACCATCCACCACAATGGCAATTTACGACCATTGTAAATGCAGGTTTAGTTACCATATTTACCGAGAAATGTATAAAACGGGCACCCTGACAAGAGGACAAATAAGTGAGTTTTTTTCTATATAAAATTATCCCTCACGTTGCAATATTAGTTGGTTTCAGGCGACCTCTGTAAGTTGAAACTGTTGTACCTTGAAACCAAAACTTAATGGAAAAGTAGTATTTTGTTTTGAAACACCTAAAGAAAAAATGAAGATTAAAGGAAAATAAGCAGATAACTAACAGAGCTAAAGCAAGTCCTTGTGTATGGTATTTTTGATTATCTATTACTTATTTTACTGTTATGAGACTAGGAAGGATGCATAAAATGATTCCATATACTTCATGCTTAAAAAGGTTTTTATTTTTTACTTCCACAGCACTTTAAAGACTTAATTCGCCTGCGCCGAACTGCTGAGTGGCCCCGCACTGCTCAAGACACAGAAGTATCTGCAACAAAAGAGAGCCCAGAAATTGAGCCTCTGCCTTTCACATTGGCACATGAGCGTTGTATTTCTGTTGTGCAGAAGCTAGCTCTTTTCCTCTTATCTATGGACTTCACTTGTCATGCTGATCTGCTCTTGTTTGTCTGCAAGGTACAAGTACTGCTTAAGTTTATTTATTTATTGTTAATATTCAAATTTGCTATTATCACAATTAAATGGGAATTAGACACAAAGTGGTAAGTTCTGTATTACGACACATTTGATTCTCCCTATTGAGTCTACAAGTATTAGTAGAATGCAACTCTGGATTTAGGTTCCATCCAGAACTGAGTCAAAGATAACAAGTGTATTTACAGGATTATTAAACATTTTGTGTAGTTTAAGTCTGTGTGTAAACTAAAAAATATCTCAAGGTGAGTGTACAATTCAAGGTACACAACAGGGCGTGTGGTCTTATTGTCAAATTGTTCTGTTCTCAGGGGCTGCAATGAAACTTAAAGGGAATCTGTTATCAGTGTCATCTGCACTAAACGGTTGGTACAGGCTTGTAGTGGGGATGACACTGATGAAAATGATATTTACCACTGGCTGATCTGTGGCTCCTGTTATCCTTCTGCTACCTGAATAAGGAGAATAACTGGCCACGGATTGGGGATAGGTAAGTATCATTTTCAACCATATCACCCGCACTACAAGTCTATACCAGCAGGTTATTGTGGGTGGCACTGATGACTTATTCCCTTTAAAGGGTGCGGTCACACATAACGGATCCGCACCGTATTATACCCTGCAGATCCACCAGTGACCTGGCCCATAGTGTGCCTCCAGCTGTTAGAACAAACCCGAATTCCCCCCAGCGACGATACACCGCTCCGAGCAGACCCACAGGGAGGGGGGCCTGCAAAACGCTGCTTGTAGTCAGACATCACGGAGCAACCGCGATGCCCGAGTACATTGTGCATGTGCGCGGCGACTCGTAGTGTACTCAGACATCGCGGCTGATCCACGTTGTCTGACTACAAGCGTTGTCGCAGGTCCCCTGTGCGTCTGCTCGGAGCGGTGTATTGCCACATGGGTGACCCGACCCATAGTGTGCTGGAGGCACACTATGGGGCAGGTTACCGGCGCATCCGCAGCGTAAAATATGCTGCGGATCTGTTACATGGGATCCTACCCAAAAGGGGGTATTACCATCTGAGACCTCCATGGCATATTAAAGGGTACCTCTCATCAAAAAAACTTTTGATATATTATAGATTAATGTATGCAGAATAACTTTACAATTGCATGTTATTAGAAAATATGCTTCTTTCTATTTAATTTTCCACTTTGAAGAAATGACCACTAGGGGTCTCCCTACCAGTCCTGGCAGCAAGCATTTCAGACTCATGCTGGAGTCCTAAACACTACGAGCTGCCAGTCTGCCTTGTTCACAAAGGAGAACACTCAGAGCTGCCAGCCTGCTTTGTTCACAGCCTTTTTGGCTGTGAACAAAGCAGGCTGGCAGCTCTGAGTGTTTAGGACTCCAGCATGAGTCAGAAATGCTTGCTGACAGGACTGATCGGGAAAAGTACAATAGAAAGAAGTATATTTTTCATTAACATGCTATTGGAAAGTTATTCAACATTCATTAATCTAAAATATATCAAAAGTTTATTTGATGAGAGGTACCTTTTAATGTAAAATTCAAAAAATGTGACCTGTGAGGGATCAACTTCTGGCACTCTCCCTTTGCCATCTTTGGCACTTCAGAAGGAAGGATCATGTATTAATGCAGCGGTCTCTAAATCTGAGCCACACAGAACAGACTCACTGGTCCCCTGGTTTGTGTGCACCTGTACTGTGCAGGAAAGCCTGTCCTGTAGGTCCTCAGGTGTAGATTCTGGCATTGTACAGTTATTTCTGGTGCCTAGCAGGACAGTCTGCTGACGTGAAAGGTATTTTAAAAAGAGGAACCCTCCTTCTAAAAAAAATTGTACCTTTTTTTATTTATTTTTTATTAAGTACCCATAGTTCAAAAAGTATATGCATTTGAATGAGACATTTTAAACCATTGTTCTGTAACAGATAAGTGATTGCCTGCTACATATAGGCCCTTCTTAAATTTATATGTATACTTGGGGAGACCCACTTGGTTTCCTCTATTGAATGATGTAGAATTCCCCTTTCATGTATATTTTCTTTGGTATTCCGTCTACATTACCAGGTGCTTGCCAGAATAGCAAATGCTACCCGTCCAACTATACATTTGTGTGAGGTTGTGAATGAACAACAACTGGAAAGACTTCTATTACTTTTGGTTGGCACAGACTTCAACAGAGGAGACATTTCTTGGGGCGGTGCCTGGGCTCAGTACTCTTTGACGTGCATGCTGCAGGATATCTTAGCAGGTAAAGAAAAACCAGTCTCCTAATTTGTCTTATGTTTTTGTCAGGCTGTGAACATTTTTACAATACATAGCATGGCTCTCTTGTTCTAGTACTAGGGTTGCTGATTTGCTATTCAAAAGAAAGTTCCTAAACTAAGAAGATTAGACTATAAAGATGTTGCACATTTGCTGGTTTAGAACATTCATTTAAATTAACTCCTTCCTGCTCCATCCTGTGAATGTTACGACACTGTCAACCAAGCAATAAAGGGGTACTCCGCCCCTAGACTTCTTATCCCCCTATCCAAAGGATAGGGGATAAGATGTCCGATTGCGGAGGTCCCGCCGATGGGGAAAGGCAATAAGATGTCTGATCGCGGATGTCCCCCTACGATCTCTGCTGCGGCACCCCAGACATCCGATGCACGGAGCGAACTTGGCTCCGTGCCGGTTGACTGTCGATGCTGGTCGGAGGCTTGTGATGCCCCCTCCCATAGACTTACATTGAGGGGGCGTGGCTGGGACATCACGAGCCTCCGGCTTTAAACGAACGCCGGGTGCAGCAGGGAGATTGTGGGGGTCCCCAGCGACGGGACCTCCGTGATCAGACATCTTATCCCCTGTCCTTTGGATAGGGGATAAGATGCCTAGTGGCGGATTACCCCTTTAATTGTTAAAGGGGTTATCCGGACTGAGGGGGAAGGGGGTTCAGAAGAATGCCCATTCTGCTTTATATAATAAATAAATAACTTTGCTTCAGCGCTCCTGCAGTTCCTCGGTCCCTAGCTGCGTTCCTGTACGAAAGCATGACGCTTAGACCTGTAGTGACGTCGGAGCCCAGTGTGTCATACTGTCCAAGGCGGGACATTGTTGTGGCCGTAACTGTACATCATAGGCAGGGAATTGGTTAAACTAAAGCTCATTTGTTATGTTACTTTCTAATATACTCTTCTCAACTGTTTTCAATGTCACTGCTTTCCGGGAACTGGAACCTGTCCTGATTATATACAATAGTATAGGCTGGATGTTACTAATGGAAATGTTCTAGAAATCTCTGCAAATAGAAAATCTAATTTTGTGTAATACTGTCTTATCACTTACAGGCGAGCTGTTGGCACCTATAGCAGCTGAAGCCCTGGATGAATCTGCCATGGGAGAGGAGGCAGCTGCTTCAGCTGGTGACTCTGATGATTCTTTGCAGCAGTCCTCCGTCATACCATTGGTGGAAGCAGTCGATGAGCCTTTAACGCCTGACATCTCAGGTAATTGTATGAGAAAGGAAGGTGAAGCTATAGTACAAAACCTTTTAGCAAGTCTACCCTCTAATTTACACATTATAATAGTTTGGGTTGTTGGGGGTTGGGAAGACATTGCGGTTAGCGCACAGGTACCGCTAACGATGTTAATAATTTTGTTGCAGTGCAGTGTTAATAATTAGAAAATAATTGAATCTATCTCATTCAGAAAGAATTACAGTATTACGATGTTTAGATCTAAATTGGTACAGACAAGTATTTTTATGTACAGTAGTAACCCATATTGATTTATTTGATTTCTGTATCATTATTCTATACATTCAACTAAATGGAAAGCATGAAAGTACAGCCTTAAAATTGCCCAGTAATAATCCTCATGGTCCAAGTGTTTAGGTGCAGACCTCACTACTTGGCAGTATTAAAGCTGTTTTCATCACCCAAAGGTGCACCAGCTCTATCATCTTTGGATAAAGATAAAGAAATTGACCTTGAATTACTGCAAGACCTGATGGAAGTTGATATTGATCCTTTAGATATTGATTTGGAAAAAGATCCTCTTGCAGCCAAAGTCTTCAAGGTAAGTCAAACTTCGTGACTTTCTGCTCTTTAGTGTATAGGTTGTTTTAGAAATGTATTTTAATGTAAATGTTTATGTAAATGATCATGGAAGCTAAGTGAGTTTACTAGAAAGTCCATTACTGCCAAGAAAGGAATAAAAGCTACATATAGAAAACCTGTTGTTGTGTTATTTCACTTATACTCTGGGAATCAGAGGAGTTTTCTTTGTTTAACCCCTTAAGGACCAAGCCCATTTTGACCTTAAAGGGGTACTCCGGTGCTTACACATCTTATCTCCTATCCAGAGGATAGGGGATAAGATGCCTGATCGCTGGGGACGCCCGTGATCATTACGGTCGACCGCAGGGCCGGCGGCGTGTGACGTCACGCCTCCGCCCCCGTGTGACGTCACGCTCCGCCCCTCAATGCAAGCCTACAGGAGGGGGCGATAGCTATCACGCCCCCTCCCGTAGGCTTGCATTGAGGGGCAGAGCGTAACGTCACACGGGGGCGGAGGCGTGACGTCACACGCCGCCGGCCCTGCGGTCAACCGTAATCAGACCCAGAGCGAACACGCTCCGGGGACTGATTACAAACGGGGTGCCGGGTGCATGATCACGGGCGTCCCCAGCGTCGGGACTCCCGCAATCAGGCATCTTATCCCCTATCCTTTGGATAGAGGATAAGATGTGTAAGCACCGGAGTACCCTTTTAAGGACCAGAGCATTTTTTGCACATCTGACCACTGTCATTTTAAGCATTAATAACTCTGGGATGCTTTTACTTATGAATTTGATTACGAGAGAGTTTTTTTTCATGACATAATCTACTTTATCATAGAGGTAAATTTTCGTCCATACGATACAAATTTAGCATTTTTCCAACTTTGAAGCTCTCTGCTTGTAAGTAAAATAGACATTCCAAATAAATTATATATTTATTCACATATACAATATGTCTACTTTATTTTTGCATCATAAAGCTGACATGTTTTTACTTTTGGAAGACATCAGAGGGCTTCAAAATTCTGCAGCAATTTTCAAATTTTTCACAACATTTATAAAATGAGAATTTTTCATTGACCAGTTCAGTTTTGAAGTGGATTTAAGGGGTCTTCATATTAGATATACCCCATAAATAACCCCATTTTAAAAACTTCACCCCTCAGAGTATACAAAATGATATTCAGAATGTTTAACCCTTTAGGTGTTACACAGGAATAGCAGCAATGTGAAGAAGATGCAAAATCTCAATTTTTTTACACTAACATTCTTGTAGACCCAGTTTTTATTTTTTTATTTTTACAAGAGGTAAAAGGAGAAAATGCCCCCCAAAATGGGTGCACTAGAGGGCTTCGAAGCAAAGGAGCGACAATGGGATTTTGCAGAGTGAATTTTGCTTAAATGGTTTTTAGGGGGCATGTCACATTTACGAAGCCCCTATGGCACGTACACCCCTCAAGGCACGTAACAAGGGGTACAGTAAGCCTTAACACCCCACAGGTATTTGACGACTTTTCATAAAATTTGGATGTGTAAATAAAAAAATTAAAACATTTTTTTTTCACAAATTCAGATTTTTTCCCCCCCAAATTGTAAGTTTATAGGAGAAAATGCCCCTCAAAATTTGTAACCCCATTTCTTCTGAGTAAGGAAATACCCCATATGTGGATGTAAAGTGCTCTTTGGGTGCACAATGATGCTCAGAAGAGAAGATTTTTAGCTTTTGGAGAGAGAATTTGTGTGACCCCAGTTTGGAAACTACACCCCTCACGGAATGTAATAAGGGGTGCAGTGAGCATTTACACTCCACTGGTGTTTGACAGACTTTTGGAACAAAACTTTATTGATAATCCATTAAAAAACACAAATGTTAGGACAATATGAAATGTAGACTTAAACATTGGTATACAAAATAATATAATGGCATGCATAAACCACATCAATAAGAGCAACCATGAAACTGGGATACAGACAACCACATTAAGAAGCTTGCCCCCTGACGAAGCGCACTGGCGTGAAACGTACGTTGGGGTAAGTGCAGGTGGGTATATGGCTCTGCATTGGAAACCCCCTCTGATCTGTCTTCTACGTTCATCCAACATCTTGAGCTTTCTTACTGAGGTTGTATCCCTGTTTCATGGTTGCTCTATTGATGTGGTTTATGCATGCTATTATTTTATTTTGTATACTAATGTTTGTCTACATTTACCTGCTGTTTATGCAGCTATGTGCACTGTGCTCCTTTCATATTGTCTTAACATTTGTTTTTAAATGGATTATCAATAAAGTTTTGTACATTTCTGTATACTTGCTGATGCTGATAAATTTTTCTTGGTGGGGGTTATCTTTATGGTTTCTCAGCAACATACCCCTACTGAGTTTTTCATTTGGTGATAGACTTTTGGAACAGTGGGCTGAGCAAATGAAAAATAAAATTTTAAATTATCACGGACCACTGTTCCAAAGATCAGTCAGACACCTGTGGGGTGTAAATGCTCACTGTATCCCTTATTACATTCTATGAGGGGTGCCGTTTCCAAAATGCGGTCACATGTAGGGAGGGCGGGGGGGTCCACTGGCACCATGGGGGCTTTTAAACGCACATGGCCTTCAATTCCAGCCAAATTCTCTCTCCAAAAGCCCAATGGTGCTCCTTCTCTCTTGGGCCCTGCAGTGCACCAGCAGAGCACTTTACATCCACACATTTATATACTCAGAATAAATTGGGTTACAAATTTTGGGGGGCTTTTTTTTTCCTATTACCCCTTGTGAAAATGAGAAATTTAGGATAACACAAGCATTTTCGGGAAAAAATACATATTTTTCATTTTGACAAAAATTCTTCAAACACCTGTGGGCTGTTAAGGCTCACTGTACCCCTTGTAACGTTCCGTGAGAAGTGTAGTTTCCAAAATGGGGTCACATGTGGGTGATTTTTGTTTAGTTTTTCTTGTGTTTATGTCAGAACCGCTGTAATGATCAGCCACCCCTCTGCAAATCACCTCAAATATACATAGTGCGCTCTCACTCCTGAGCCTTGTTGAGCACCTGCAGAGCATTTTACGTCCACATATGGGGTATTTCCGTACTCAGGAGAAATTGCATTACAAATTTTGTTGTCGTTTTGCAACAGCTTTGGGCACCTTTTTGGAAACCGTGCCGTACCAGATGTTTTTAATTTTTATGGGGGGAGGGGGGGGGGGGGCTGTGTAAGGGTGTGTGTATGTAGTGTTTTACCCTTTATTATGGTGTAGTGTTTTTAGGGTACATTCACACGGGAGGGGGTTCACAGAGTTTCCTACTGGGAGATTGAGCTGCAGCGGAAAGTTTGCTGCATCTCAAACTTGGAGTGAGAAACTTGCTGCAAGATTACAACTCAGCATGCAGTGACAGCAGAAGGGCATGCTGGGACTTGTAGTTATGCAACAGCTGGAGGCATACTACTATAACTTCCAGCATGCCCTTTGGCTGTCCGTGCGTGCTGGGGGTTGTAGTTATGCAACAGCTGGGGGCACATGGGTTGGGAAACACTGAGTTAGGAAAAAGACAATGTTTCCCAACCTGTGTGCCTCCAGGTGTTGCAAAACTATAACTCCCAGCATGCCCAGACTGCAGAAGGGCATGCTGGGAGTTGTAGTTTTGCAACAACTGGAGGAGAACCATTTGGAGACCACTGTGCAGTGGTGTCCAAACTGTAGCCCTCCAGATGTTGCAAAACTTCACCTCCAAGCATGCCCAGGCATGCTGGGAGTTGTAGTTCGGCAACATCTGAAGGGCCAGATGTTACAGAACTAAATATCCCAGCATACCTTGACTGTCTGAGCATGCTGAGAGTTGTAGTTTTGCAACATCTGGAAGAGCACAAATTGGAGACCACTGCACAGTTATGTCTGGGCATGCTGGGAGTTGAAGTTTTGAAACTCCTAGAAGCAGCAGTGAAGATAACTTTACAGCTATCTTCACTGCTGCCTCTGATGCTGACACTGCCGCCACCTCCTCCACTTGCCCGCTGCCGGTCCCAGGTATGTGCCGCCGGTCCCCGCAGCTCTCGAGATCATCTTCCTCCGCTCTACCTGGACTTTTAGGGGCGGGAAGAGCTGGGGATCTGAACTTTAAATTCCCCCCCAGTCAGCTGAGACACTGTGATTGGTCCACAGGGACTAATCATAGTGATCGCTGACCAGGACCATTCACAGATGGTCCTGGGGGGTAGGCTTGCAGAAGTTGTCTCCCGATAACAGTGGGACTTCTGCCTGTTAACCCGTGCGATGCCGTGCATTGCTGGGTTAACTGAATGACTTATATCAACATCAGGATGCGCGAACTACCAGCATAACCTGACGTTTATAGAAGTCATTCTGCGGGAAGGGTTAAATGGTGATCCTGTTAAGGGAACCTACCCATGGCTTTTTAAATCTGAAGTGATCAACATCTGTTTCATCGTTATCACATAGGAAACCTTTGAAATGTTTGGAAGCCTTTTCACGTATTACTTGCTAATAATAGGCAGCTTAGTTCTTTTACATAGAAATCATTTAAACCTTTTAATACACACATAACGAATACTTGCATGGATTTTTAATCTATATACAAATTGTATATCCCCACAAAGTTTAGTTTAGTTTACTTGCAGAATAACCAATGTATGTTGTTAAGTACATGTTATACTAGTCACGTTATAGGCTTCTCTGGCTGCGACTTATTTCTAGGGATAACAGTTACCGGTCCCCATACACAATACCACCATATACCATTATTATCAGCAGTAATGCTTTAACATAGAGCAGTGTATAAAAGAGCTGGTAATGCTTGTCTTAGCTTTTGCAACTGTGTCTTTGATACATTTTTATATACTATCAATAGAAGTGATTAAGTGTTTTTTTTTTGTTTTTTTTTCCTTCTTTCTCTCTCCACCAAAAGCCGATCAGCAGTACATGGTATGATTACTGGGGTGCTGATTATGGCACCTACAATTACAATCCTTACATAGGAGGTGTTGGAATTCCTGTAGCAAAACCAGCAGCCACTACAGAAAAAAATGGAACCCAAACTGTGACAGTATCTGTGTCTCAGGGTAAGCATTTAATTTTTTTTTGCATTGTCTGTTTGTGTATTCTGTTATGTTTAATTTACACTACAATTGCTATGCGCTGTAAGTTTTAGTGTCTTCCATAGTAAACATGGAGTAAATACTGAGCACTTTACAGTTAATTATGATTACAACCATACCCAATTTATATAGGTTTCATGTTACTAATTTGAACTTTCTGTAAGGAAATTAGTATGGTTAAAATTGTCCTTGTCTTACCCCTGTACTCTTTATTTTTTTGTATACAGAGCTGTATGAGGGCTAATTTTTTCCTGCCGTGATTGGTAGTTTTTATTGTTACAATTTATTTTTGATGGGACATTTTGCTAGTTTTTAAAAAAATGTTTTTATAAAAAAAAAAAAAAAATTCTGGTATATGAAGTGACCAAAAATCGAAAGGGGTAATACCAGGCATCGGCACGATCGCTGCTGCCCGGCATTAGCTTTGATTCTTGCCTTCTTATTGCAGCTATTTCTCACGCTCTAAGAAGCGATTACTGTTTCACAAAGCGTTAAACCGACAGGATGTAAATATGTATTGTCATATCAACGTACGTTAATTATACATCCTAGGACGGGAAGGGGTTAAAGGAAATTTATCGCCTAGATTTGTATTTTTTGTTTTATTTTTTCTGTAAACCCCTTAAGGACTCAAAGATACATATTTTTTATTTTTATTTTTTGCTTAAAATGGTTTAATTTACATTTGAAAACCGGGCACTATGGGTCTCCCTCCTAGTGGTCGGCTGCAGCCGGCTGTGATGTCACGAGTGAATTAGGACCGATGCCAGCCGGTGGCCTGCCCCCCCTCTCATCCGGCCACTCAATTATGGACATTTTTCCCCTAGCTCCGCTCCCCCAGGGTGGTTGCCGCAATCCATTGGCTAGCTGGTGTCTTAACACTCCGGTCTCATTCCCAAGCCTACCCCTCCTCTCTCTGTACCTGTATTGCGGCCAAGCTTAGTGCCTGGCCGCATTTCATGGCCTTCACATGCCGGACCCTCTCTGGGCGGCGGGTCTCCGGTCCATGGCCTGGCAGTGCAGCAGTGGGAATGGGCCGGCCGCACCAGACATTCAGTCTCCGGCCTGGTCCATGGGGTGGCCGTTGGGGGAGACACGTTTTGAGGCGCGGTGTGACTCCCGGTGGCCCGCGGGCACTGCATATGTTTAGTCCCTGGCTTTTTCCTTACTGCACACCATCTTTGCCAGCACCTGGGGGCGTTTTCATCAGCACGCCCTTTCTCCTGAGGGCTGCGCGGTCTGCATATCAATATATTATAATAAAAAATAAATAAAAAAAGCTTCTGACTCATGGGCACTCTGCGCCCTCCAGTGGCAGAATGTTGTTCAGCACTTCTTGTGTTAGGCCCCCTCTAATGGCCACACATGGTTATTACAGTTGCATAGTTTTTCTATGGCCCTGCTCTTGTCGCTTTAGAGTATCTCCCGCAGACCCCTGTTCGGTTCTGTGGCCTTGAGTTGCCTGGCGACTCATATCATCCCCTGCCCTGAGGGCATTCTGAACGCTTCTCGGCCTTTCGGCTAAGATCAGGTGTAGTATCTGTTCTATCAGTTTATACCTGATACGTCCCCTATCTGGGGACCATATATCAAATAGATTTTTGAGAACGGGGCCGATTCAAAGCTTGCTTCAGTCACCCTATGCATTGACACGATAAGTTAGTATCTTTGGGTACAGTGCATCTCTCACAACTATTTACAATTTGTCAAAATATAAGGTCCATTTTCTGTAGTGACCTGATTGGTCTTTTTACTGGGGTATGGGATTTTGACAGTGGTCCAGACTGAGGGATAGTCATCGGCATGGCTTGCCATGCTACCCTTATGATTCCTTGGGGAATTCCGGGAAACCTGACAGCACCCTGTCTGTTTCCTTCACCACTGGTTACCAGTGCCAAGTCTGCTGTGCCTGAAGTCCCGTTCTGCCCTCTACCTGTGCGAGGTATCTGAACGAGGTGACATGGCGTGGGCGACAGAGTCTCTGCAGCTTCCATGGGCTAGTCCAGTGTAAAATGGTGAGCATGTCATTGGCCACAGCTGTGAGTGAGAGTAGACCGATGTACAATGGACCCTCTACGACTCCTAATGAGTACGTGGTGCCTCTGCATCCTCAGCTGCAGTTCCGGTACCCCACTATATACGTGTGGGGGGACCGATGTAGAATGGACCCTCTGCGACGCCCATGGACGGCGTGATGTCTACCACATCCGCGTTTGCAGTTCCTGCACTCGCCTGTGAGTGAGAGTTGCCGACGTACAATGGACCCTCAAAGACTGCTAGGGTCAACGTGACGCCTGCTGCATCCGCGGCTGCAGTTCCGGTACCCCACTATATGTGTGAGTGGACTGATGTAGATTTGACCCTTTGTGACGCCCATGGACAGCGCGATGTCTGTCACTTCCGCACTGGCAATTCAGTTACCCCACTGCACGTGGGAGTTGCCGAAGGGGTGATCCTGCATGTACTGAGCACTCTCTATAACGTCCGGGGGGAGAGTGCGGTCTGCCACATTTGCAGCTGAGATTCCGGTCCCTTACTACCTGTGGGAGGTGTCCAATGACTGTCCCTCCAGGTGCAAAGTGTCACCTTCACCAGCAGCAGCAACCACTTTAACGCTGCCGTGTGTGATGTAACATGGGTGTACAGTAGTGTCTGCTTTTGTCCTGGCTAGAAGCCCATGCCATGATTGCCTCTTTCGCACCGGCGATTCTAGTACCCTTCTTTTGGTACAAGGGGCTCTGTAGAGTGACCCTGCGTATTCACCGGGCTCTGGAAGGTCATGGCGTCCTTTCCTTCCCCCTTCCTTATGTTAAGTATCAATGGTTTTCTAGGGGCAGTATTTTGTGGACTGCCTGCTGTGGCTCTCACAGACAGCATACTCCTCCCTTTAATAAGAAAATTCAGGTTTGTGGAGTACCTGCATGGGTCACTACAGCCTTTTCTCTTCCCCCTTCCACGGGGGAGTTGTTCGCAGTCGTTAGCGGGTGATGGTGTATCCAGGTCAAGGCTTAGTGGATACCGACTCTGACTTTTCCAGGGTTCACATTTCCCTTCCCAGAAAAGGTGTAATGGTGAGATTAGTTACTCTACTGCTCCGGCTGGTTCATCCACCATATTTTTCTCCTTGGAATGGGTATTAGTGGTTTTTCTACCTATTTCTATTTCCTACTATACCATGCCTGCCATTGCTCAGGCATCGTATTTTAAGTACCAGAATGCAAGGACGTACCCGTACAACCTGCATCTTTAACGGGTAAATGATTAGAGACGAATACAGAAGAATTATTTAAAAAAAATATATATATGTTTGACTTAAATACTTGGGGAAATTAACAATGTGTTTGTTTTTTTTTTTGTATAGGTTTTGGCGAAAAAAAAATTGCCACAAATGTTTACTTGTGTTCCTTTTTGTGCAACCTTTCCTGTGTTTTGACCCAAAAAAAAGTGTGCCTCAAAATTGTGGAATTATTATTTTTTTTATATAAATTTTTTTAAATCCCTGTTGTCTGGTGTGAGCATTGATAAATCGCCGTTTAATTTAAACTGGCATATTTCCTTTAAAAGTTCTTGCAAGTACATGTAAGAAAAGAAAAAAAAAAATGGTCATTGCAAACTATAGAATTTTAATTAAGAGGAAAAACATTTACAAACTCGAAAAAATTCCATAACATAATAATTATTACATAAATAATTTTTTTTTTTTTTTATATAATTGCTGAATGAATCTGGAGAAGCATTTTGCCTTTAGATTTTATTTCTTACTTTGTATAGTTAGGATTTGTCTTTGTCTTTATCTCTAGCGCTAGATGCCCGTTTAGAGGTTGGTCTTGAACAGCAGGCAGAATTAATGTTGAAAATGATGTCCACTCTGGAGGCAGATTCCATTTTACAAGCTCTAACAAATTCATCACCAACATGTAAGTGAAAAAATTGTATGTTTCTAGTATATGTAAACACAATCTAGAATTTGGCTGATACAGAACATGGACAGCCTTCACGTTTAAAAGTAAGCGAAATCCACTTGAATTTTCCTATTGAAAAGTGTTGTGAAATGTATAAGCATCATGTAAATTTAAGAAGGTCCTTAACAGTTAAAAAATTATCCCTCATAGCCTTATGAATTGATAGTTCATAATCTAAAACTTGAATTTGTCAACTAGAGATTGATATGTTTTTCCATACATTTTTATACATAAATTTTTTTGTATGCTAGAATATGTTTACACCAACATGACTAAGTGTAAGTTATAAATATTTAGATAAATTGCACAACAATGCTTGCTGTCAGTTGTTCACGTTGCAATTGTGCCACCCATGGCATATATATGTCAGCAAACTGTCAAAATAGAATGGCACATACATGCCCAGCTGGTATTAATAGAATAAATTTACTTTAAGGAAAACTGTCAGAATAGTCATCCACACGATCCAGTGGTAGTGCCAATGACGCTGAGAAAAACGATGCTTACAATGTCTGGATCTGTTGGTCCGTTTGTCTAATATCTCCTTCTTTCTGAATATGCAAATTAGCAGTAAGTGGCATGGACGGGGTTACTATCAAGCCTTCGGGCACTTTGACGTCAGTACTGTTTCTTCCGCTCTCGGGCTGGCTAATCATTCACTGCCTCCCTCCGCCTCTCCCCCTTCTCCCCGCTCTGTAATCGTGTTTACTGCGCACGTGCAGCCTTATTGTTACACCCGGAAGCGGCCTCAGCGAGGTTATGAAGCCTGGTTATGAAGCCCTGGTTATGAAGGCCGGTTATGAAGGCCGGTTATGAAGGCCGGTTATGAAGGCCGGTTATGAAGGCCGGTTATGAAGGCCGGTTATGAAGGCCTGTTATGAAGCTGCTTCCGAGTGTAGCCAGGACGCTGCACATGCGCAGTAAACACGATTATAGAGTGGGGAGGAAGGCAGTGAATAATGATTAGCCGTGCCGAGAGCCAAAGAAACAGCGCTGACGTCACAGTGCCCGAAGGCTGGATTGTAACCCCGCCCGTGCCACTTTCTGCTAATCTGCATATTCACAAAGAAAGAGATCAGACGAACAGAGCAACGGATCCAGGCATTGTAAGCATCGTTTTTCTCAGCGTCACCCGCACTACCAGGCTGTACTACTGGTTCGTGCGGGTGACTATTCTGACAATTTATAACAGGTCTGTCTCTACAACCGATCCACTGAAGGGTAACTTATACCTCATTTTAATCTGGTTTACCCACACTATAACCCCATGTATTAGCTTTAATGCAGGTGAACTGGCTGTTAGATTAACTTTAAAGGAGTACTCCAGCGAAAGTTAACTAATCCCCTATCCACAGGATAGGGGATAAGTAGCTGGTCATGGGGGCTCCGACTGCTGGGACCTCCTGCGATCTTCGGTATAGGACCTCGGCTCTCTCACTGAGGAGCGCGTGTCGTCTACCGGTAGACTGCACATGCTCCATTAATTTCTATGGGGGCACCGAAGATGCCAGAGTGCTGTACATGGGTCTTTTTCAGCACTTCCATAGAAATGAATAGAGCGCGTGCCTTCTGCATTACGCACAACTCACTGAGCACTGGGTCCCGTCCCAGTGGTCGGACCCCCCCCCCCCCCCCCCCCCTATATCAGCTACTTATCCCCTATCATGTGTATAGGAGATAAGTACATTTTTGCCATAGTTCTCCTTTAATCATTTGTTATACACTTATTAAAACGCTTATGCTGTACTGCAAACCATGAACTATACTGCATTTCCTCTTTCTTCTCAGTATCGCAACCCTCTGGTGGGACAGATGACTCTTTGTTGCGGGGGCTTCATGCGTCCAGTCAGGCTAACCATCTAATTGTTCAGTTGTCTTCCATTCCAATGCTGAGTGCCTGTTTCAACAAGCTCTTTTCAATGTTGCAAGTGTATCATGTCCAGGTTGGTTTTAATCACTTATCACTGTTAGACAATTGAGTCCACATTTATTAATCGCATTGTTCTGTTCTCCTTATGTGTAAGAGTACATAACTTGATAGGCAGCTAAACCTTCCCTGGCAAGTCATTGACAAATGAGCAACGTTAAACTTTTATAGCAAGGATATATGTGGTGGAACTATGGAACAGAAAAATAATGCACTGACATATGACAATGCATTACTGTGCAAGACAATGCAGATACAAATATGTGCTTTACATGTAAGTTACATAAAACACAGATATGAGATGATGGTAAACATCCATGAGTATACACAGATATTTACCCAGGAGCATGCACTATCCTGTCTGAATGAAAAGCATAGTTTCTAGCTGCTAATTATAAGGTGTTATAAACCTTCAGGAAAACATGAAAACACAACAATATGCATACAGATGCAAACAATATTGTTAGGTAGTTGTGTGAACATACCATTGATGCTACCATAAGCTTTGGATGAGGATGATTGCTCAAGATCCTACATGCCATGTGGTTACCTCTGGAATGCTGGCAGTAAAATTACAAATAGCTGCTATGGGCTGAGCTGTTGAAGTCATCAGATTTTATAGGCTACAGGCTAGAAGCTGAAATGGGTCAAACTTCTTATGTGAAGATCTACAGTGTATGCAAATGGACCAAAGAGAGTGCGGTTGCAACGGTTGCAACATGAACAGAAAATTATACAAACGGAGAATTTACACGACTGGATACAGCCCTCTAAGTATGCATATACTACTAAATATATATATAAAACTCAACGTGTGTATGTATGTATGTTCCACAAAAACTTCCAAACGGATAAAGATATTAACATGAAACTTGGCACACATGTTACTCATATGTCATAAACAAACATAGGATAGGTGATTTAACCCTTACTCACCCCCATTTGCCAGTGGCGGGGTGTATGTTTATAGTCCCATACAAGTCAATGGGAAATATAGGTTACTTCATAACTTCCTAACGGCTGGAGATATTTTGATAATACTTGGTCACATGTTACTTATATGTACACTTAAAATATAGGATAGTTAATTTAACCCTTAACTACCCCCATTTGTGAGGGTCGGGTTTTTTTGTTTAAAATCCCATGCAAATCAATGGGAAATATATGTTCCCACATAACTTCTGTACAACTGGAGATATTTCAATACCTGGTACACATATTACGGGTCGGGATAGGAGGACCGGGGGATAGAAGGACCGGGGGATGACAACAATATATGAGGACGGGATATGAAGTCAAAAGCTTCCTCCTTTGTTTATTTTCCTCCCCAACAAGGATTAGAAAGGAAAAACCGGGCAACGCCGGGTATTAAAGGGAACCAATCATCACTTTTTACCCCCTGTAACTATTAAAAACACGTCCTAGAGCATGTAACCATTGTTCCTACCATGTTTCTGTAGTGCATGGCAATAAATGAAAAGCTCGGAAAATCAACTTATAAAATGTCCCGCGCTGTATGTTAATTTCTGTAAGTAGTCACTTGGGCGGTGCTGCATTCCTATTTAGTCACCGTGGCCAGAGCTGAAATCACGCCCCTCCCGTCCTAAACACGCCTACATGGGCGTGATTAACAGCCCGGTGTGAGGTGGTTTTTGCGCCCCCGTAGATCCATGCGTCCGCTCCTCCCCCAGCTCTCCGAACTGGGGGAGGGCAGAGCAAGGGGAGGGAGAAGGTTCACGCCCCCTCCCTCATCTCGGCTGGACGCAGATCTCTACGGCAGGCCCCCTTCCTGAGGACGTAAATCTCCACAGCAGGTCCCCCTCCCTCATCTCCCCTCCCTGAGGATGTAGAGCAGTGCTCATTAGGGAGGGGAGATGAGGGAGGGGACCTGCTGTGGAGATTTACGCCCTCAGGGAGGGGACCTGCCGTGGAGATCTATGTCCTCAGGGAGGGGGCGTGCCGTAGAGATCTGCGTCCAGCCGAGATGAGGGAGGGGGCGTGAACCTCCTCCCTCCCCTTGCTCTGCCCTCCCCCAGTTCTAGCTTCGGAAATGTTCGGAGAGCTGGGGGAGGAGCGGACGCATGGATCTACGGGGGCGCAAAAAACCACCTCACACCGGCCGCAGTGGAATCAGCCTAGTCTCTCCTGTCAGCTCGTGCAGTTACAGAAGCAAGGAGCGCAAGTCTGCAGACTGCTGGAGTGCCGCTGGGTCCTAGTGCCAGCCGGATACATACACTCTCCTGCTGTCAGTGGAGAGCATAACATCTAGAGATCGGCGAGGGACACATAGGACATATTGTACTTCAATCCTCCTGTCTTCTTAGGTAGATTACTAAATGTTAGGTGTATGTATTAAATTATGTTATACACTGAAAAGGGAGTGTGGAGGTATAACATAATTACAATTCCCAGCATGTCCGGAGAGCCAAAGTCTGTCTGTGCATGCAGAGAGTTGTACTTTTGCAACAGCTGGAGGCACACTAATTGTGAACCAATCTCATTAGGTAGCGTCACTCAGTCAGGGTTGCTATGTTATAGAAGTTGCTCAACTACAACTCCCAGCATGCCCGGACAAGCTTTGGCTTTCCGGGCATGCTGGGAGTTTTAGTATTGCAACTTCTATAACATAGTGACCCTTGAGAAAGGCTTCATTGTGAGGCTGAAACGTCGCACTTGACTTGATGGGTGAATAAATACACCTTTTTTCTGCCATTGGAGTGCCGCTTTCCGTTTTTGGAGTTGTTTAAGAAGGGTTTGGAGTTTGAACCTGCGAAGGCTGAGCACCCGTTTTGGACTTTAAGTCCTATTGTACAGTGCCGGTTCCCTTATTTTTACTTTTTATATATATATATGTGTGTATATATATATATATATATATATATATATATATATATATATATATATATATATATATATATATAATATATAGTCATAGTCAGTCACTTGTTGTATTCAGTCTATGATGTAATCAGAACGGTAAGTTAAGCATATATAAACATATGAGACAGTTGGTGCACTTCACCACTCACCACCCAACAGCCGGAAAATAGAGTGAGGTCCCCACAGAGTTTTTTGGCACAAAGGGTATCATGCAACACAGTGACCTCGGTATACGTTGTATTTCACAGTCGCTTTTCATTGGGGGACACAGATACTATTGGGTATATGTTCTTGCCACTAGGAGGCGCTGACACTAGGAAAAAAGGTCTTCTCCCTGGCAGGATATACTTGCCCTCTGGAAGTGAGGTAATCAGTTTTATCTAGTGTCACTGGGAGGCAAGACACACGTCTGGGAGCTCCCCAGACCTGGTCTCTTGTTTTATTATTTTCTAGTTAAGTACATAGTTAGGTTCTTTTTCCTTTTTGTTATTTTTTTTTGATTGGGCAACAGGAGCATGGCGCTACCTGATCTCCCATATGCAATAAAGGGTGCTTAGAGTATGGACCGTTAACCCCTTCTCGCGAACAGCCAGGGCCTGGAGGGTGTACCTTGGGTTCTGGTCCCCCACTGCCTCTGCCCGCCTCACTATGGCAGCCTGGCATGATGTAGCGCAGCCTTTAGCTGGCTGAAGACATCAGGAGGTGAGTATAGACAAAAGCTAGGTAGGTATGTGCCCTCTTTCGTGCGGTGCTTCACTTACTGAACCTCTGGCAGCACTATGGTGGGACTTAAGGGGTTAATTATTTCCCTGGGTTTCTCTTACCTCTGCTACTCTGTGGACTTATTCCACAATTGGACAGTTTCGGGGGCTAAGGTCCCGATATCAGTGAGTCAGGATATATCGATTATATTCTTCTCCCGCCTGTAGACTCAGTCTAGAGCTCGGGAGTTACGGCGGCCACTTCTGTTCTGCTGGCTTTAGCGGCGGCTCCCTGCACTTTCTACAGCCGCAGACTCTTTCTCCTCTCCGCCCGGATGTTCTGTACTCCTCTGGCGCTTTTTGCCGGTAGGAGCCGTAATGGTGGTATGTAGCTCTGCCCCCTTTCTTCCTGGGCTCTGCGCGGGACTCTGGAGTTCAACTGGGCGGGGACTCGCTCCCCACTCTGTCGCAGCTGCCTTGTTTCAGTGCCCGCAGACTCACCTGCAGTGGGCGTGTCAGTCATGGAGAAGCCGTCGCTTTTAGAAGTGCCAGCGGCCATGTGTGCTGGGGACTCGGAGCATAACTCCGTCTTCCGCCCCCGCCCCTACAGCACAGGAACTGAGGTTTATAGGTCTCTTCCCTCCCCGACTGGCCGTCATTATGGCATGGGTGAGTCAGCATTGCTCCTCCCTCCTGCTCTCCTGCAGTGTGGCATTGAGGGGTCAGTGGTTCCGCCAGCCGACGCTGTCATCAGCACTTTGTCCCTCTCCTTACTATGGGCAGCCGCGTGTTAAAAAAAAAAAAAAAAAATCAGGCGTTATGGCCTTGTGGCAATTTACTGAATCTCAGCTCTTGGTTTTATGCTTGCCAATGAGCTCCCTTTGGTGGCAACTTTCTGGCCTGCATCCCTGCAGTCTCTCCATATCAGCCCTTCAGACAGGACTTATGCGACTTGCTCTGGCGGGTCATTACTGAGGATGCATATTCCCTTAAAGGGAACCAATCATCAGATTTTACCCTATATAATGCTTGGCAAAGCGTTATATAGGGTAAAATCTTTATTTTCACCATTCCCGGGGGTTGCGCCTGCCCCCAGGGATGGTGAAGATATGAAGTTATAAACTATTCGCCGCCGCCGTAAGTAGTCACCTGGGCGGGGAGCTCTTCTCACCAACTCCTGTTCTTCGGCGGGAGCGACGCCCCCTCCGCTTGATTGATGGGCCACGTCATTGTTCCGCTCACTGAACAGACGGAGCAGAGCGATGACGCTGCCCGTCAATCAGACGTAGGGGGCGTCGCTGGGAGACGTATGTCTCCCAGAGCGCTTCGCAGTGGCTGGTTTTGCTCACCCTAAGGGTGTAAGTCTTCAAGGAGACTCTGGAACCCCTGTTCCCATGTCGGCAGCTCTGGTATTCCGGGATACTCCTTCTCAGAGCGTTTTGTTCCTTTTTTGACCATTTGATACCTTCCGTCTCCTCCTTCGGGGTCCATGTATTCCTGGGACGGAGGGCGTTCCAGTCTGCCAGATTACGCCAGTCAGGCCAATTCGCCATCTACGTGGACGTGCTTTCCTCGTCGCATTTTTTACCGCTGTTTTGACACACTGTCAGCTTTCACCCAGTTGCTCGCGGCGTTCCCCTGGGACTTTGGTTTTGGAGCCTGCAGCTTTTCAATTTCGGTCATGAAACTTATGCATCGTGCCTTTCTAGAGACTGTTTCAGTCTCTCTTCCTTTATTCCCAGAAGTTCTGGTCTCCACTTTGACTGTGCTCGCCTTCTGCTCAGGCATGCGCTGCTCTCCCTGGCATTTTTTTCGCCATGTTTTCTTGAATCCGTTCTCTGGGCCTTGTCGGGCCCCTTCTATTTTTGTTATCCAGCTGGGCTGGCCCGCTGTTCGGTTCTGTGTTTCTGGCAGTCTGTTTTCGATCTTTGCAGGATGGTTACGGTTGTTGGGCTTCCTGCCAGCCCTTCTTTTCTCTCTTTGTGGACCATAAGTTTGAGTCTCTACAACGGACGGTCCCTTCCTTGTTGTCCTTGTCCATCTCCATGGACGGTGGGACCTTTCGGGGCCAGAGCTCCTTACATGAGTGCGGTCAGCCTATCACCGGCTGAGAATGGACATCGCTACGGCTAGAGAGACGCTGACAGCGCTGTGACCTTCCGAGGATAAGAAGCAGGGAGCAGAGCAGCGCCGGAGGAACGGGACTTCGATATCTCCGCAACTGGGGAACGTAGGAAGGTGAGTTTACATTTTTTTTTTTTTTTTTGCAGCCTGGGCACAGGATGAGTTAAAAGATTTTTGCCGCATATCTCCTTTAAGTAATAAAACTGCTGGAGGCATGACAAACATTACAACAGTTTTTTCCACCCTGCTTTATCTTCCTTTGTGCGTTGCTGTGAATCCCATGATGCATCTGCACAGCATCACATGGAAGCTAGTACTATATTTTCCTGCTTGGAGGACAATGTAATAACGCTCACCTCTGTATTCTCCTAAATAACCCAAGACAATAGATATACAGCCAGAGAGGCTGAACTGTCACCTCCTTCATTAAAAAAATGTGAAAGGAGCTGTATATCCTTCATGAGTAATTGTGATAGGAGCGTCACTCCTCTTAAGTGTAACAGTCCATTCAGTATCATCATACAGGAAGGGCTGAGATGGTGACCCTATTGAAAACAAATAAGCACATGTAATTTCCAGGGGGTCATCATGAGATCACATGAGCCAAGAAAGGATTTCGGGGACTTTCAACTAGAAAGGAATCACTAAATAAGATCATACTAGCTCTGTTTTATATATTGGGTTATTAGCTTTATGATGAATAAAAAAAAAAAAGGTTCAAGTTACAGACAGTTCACATGCAAAGCTTGTTCTAGTTGCTTCTTATAAAAGTGTTAATTTATATTGGAGAGCTGTATTGTTCCTAACTTTTTTTTTTTTTTACCGCAGCTGGAGTCTCTTCTACAATTATGGCTCACATTGAGCCTAAATTCTAGCTCCACTGGGGGCAAGGAAAATGGGAGCGACCTGTTCTTATACCATGCTAATAGAGTGCCAGTCATCTCTCTGAATCAAGGTAATTTTGCTCATAAAATTTAACAACTGAAGTTTTTTTTTTATATTTCCCTAATGCTGCTGGATTAATAGTGTGGGGTGTTCATCATATCTTGAGACAGTACAGGCTACTTTTTAAAGGGTACCTGTAAACTTGAGGTTCAAAATTCCTTAGCATGGAAGGGGAGAGTTGTGTTCCACACTGGCCTGTGGGGTTGCCAGTTCATCTGTACAATGCCCAGTGTGTTCTGTGCACAAACCCATTTCTGATTAATAGGACTTGTGCATGAATCTCGCTGGGCATTGTATAGTTGTTCAGGTTACCCAACAGCCCAGGGTGTAATGTGTTTCTCTATGCCCTATATGAGATGCAGTCAGGAGTTCAAGTTTGCAGGTGCTCATTTTAAGCTCTCTCCTTTTAGTTTGTCATTGATAAGTGCGTGCATATATAGAGTATATTAATATGATTGTTTGGTCTTTGAAAATAGGTGTTTTTTGTCATTGGTATTAGCTGGATTCCTTCCCTGTCTAGAAGGTCTTTAAACTGTAAAGGGGGTTATCTGGTAAAATGTTTTCATTCACCCATTATGCCCTGGCTGCTGCAATTAAATACCTCTTGCCGCTCACCCAGTACCACTGATATTGCTGCCTTTTTCTCTTGTGCCATCTTCCTTCTTCTGGGGCCCCACACTTCAGACTGCCACTCAGTTAATTACTGGCCACAACAATGTCACGCCTCGGACGGCAATAGGCTGAGCAGCAGTGTGATGTATAGAGCCCGGCTTTTATCCTGATGTCCAGGCCAGCTACATCACACTGTCGCTCAGCCTGTCAACGTCCGAGGTGTGACATCGCTGCAGCCAGCGATTAGCTGAGCCACAGTTTAACGATGTCGGGCTCTCAAAGCAGTAAGAAGACCACACAGGAGGAGGAAAGTGATACAGGGGGAACAGCGGGAGGTAAGTCTGAGTTTATCATTTTAATTGTGGCAGCCTGGGCGTAAAAGGCAATTTTTTTTGCCAGAGTACCCCTTTATTATAGTATGCAGTAAACCTTTCAATGCCATTAGCATTGTGATAAGATAGCAATCATTGTTTTATAGTTTGGCCATCATCATTAAACATCAAAATGTTACTACGTTCCGTTATAACTGCTTCTTTTCATTGCTCTGTAGCTGCCACAATTTAAATACATAGGGGGGAGATTTATCAAAACCTGTGCAGAGGAAAAGTTGAGTTGCCCATAGCAACCAATCAGATCTATGGTTACTGTTCTTTTCAAAAATTAAAAGAAGCAATCTGGTTGCTAAGGGCAACTCAACAGCTTTTCCTCTGCACAGGTTTTGATAATTCTCCCCCATAATGTGTAGGTGTGTTGTACATAGTCGAACATCTAAAGCCATAACTGCATATGACAATGAATACTATTCCCTTCGCCAACCTGGGTCTACCAGATACTTGTTCACAATTCAGTTATGTTGCATTGCCTCTCACCTTCATTATCCCCCCCCCCCCCCCCCCCCCCCCCAAAGAAAGGTCTTTTGTCTAACTAATAACCCATTTATTTCCAGCTTCTATAACCAGCTTTTTAACAGTCCTGGCGTGGCATCCAAATACTTTACTCCGGACGTGGTGCCTTGTGCTTCATAGCCTCACTCTTATGACAAACATGCAACTAAACTGTAAGTAGTTCCTCTTTGCCTGTGTAGGTAAATGCAGTCAGTTAAATTTTCTATCAGTGTATTCAGTAAAATTCCTAAAGGGTTAGTCCAGCTTTTTAAAACATGTCCCCTACCTGTGGTCTGATTAAACTTTATCCTATGGAGAGGGAATAAGTTTTTACCCCTTTAATCCAACATCAAGGGCAAGGGTAAATTACACCTTCTGTTTAATATTAATTCATAAGGTATAAAACGTCTCTTTATCAGATGATTTCTTTGCTCAGTCTCCTGCTTCTAGTGTTAAGGAGGATCAGGCAGTTGCATTTCAACAGAGGTGTCTGGCAGCAGCTTACAACCCTCCATAAAAAATAAATGCATATTCACCCAAGCATACACGTGTATAGGGAAGTTGGGAGGAATAGCTGTCGACTGAAGGAGCACACAGTCTTATTTCCTTTCTCAAAAGATGTCCTTACAGCTTACGTAGCTGTCTATCAGAACTTAACTTTCAGACACTTTAGAGTGTGTGTTTGGATTTGAACACTACAGTAGATACAAATTTCACAGAGCTGTACACCCATTGTAATAGCTCCCTTCATTTCCTGAATTTACTGGAGCTTTTAATGTAATTTCCCTATCTCAGGAACACACATGCTTGCTCTGGTGTTTTGTATTCTATGAAGTGTGGCCTTCACTAAGGGTATTTTGTATAAGGGCTTTTTTTTTATTTACAAATCTGCAATCATCAGAACTGCAACTGCAGCACTGGGAACTATTGAAAGCCGTAATTGAAGATATTTTTATGGGGAAATAATACAGAAGTGAGTGGTTTCTGCACAACCCTTAAGTTGACTTGACACTGGTTCATTATAGAACATTATTGCAGTCTTGTTTTCATCTCTCAAAATAATTTGGTTTAATATTATTAAAAAAATTAACAAACAAAATGCAATATAACTAGGGTGCACATTTGTAAGTAATTCATTAATTTGGAAGACATTTATTTTCTAGCTGGACCCAGCAGCACTATTGGAGCTCAGGAAAACACTGCCCAACTGTTAGTTTCAGACCCCAACCTCCTTCATGTCCTTGTGAAATTTCTCTCAGGAACAAACCCTCATGGGACCAATCAGCACAGTCCCCAGGTAAAGTTACATAAAAGCTTGAAGAAATCTTAGAATGTAATTAAAGCATTACAATATAAAGAATGTTTTCATTAAGTTGGAGCTGTTATGAAAATGGAGAAAGAGGGGGGGAGAAAGTGATACTAACCTCCCCTTGTCCCCCACATCTCCTTCTGGCCCCGCTGCTGCCCGCAGGAATTGTCTACTCAGGAAGTGACCAACCACAGTTGTTCCCCTTCGCCAGCCCCAGCAAAATAAAGTAATGGCCGTAAATGTTGGCACCGCTGAAATTTTTCAAGAAAATGAAGTATTTATCACAGAAAAGGATTGCAGTAACACATGCTCTGCTATACACATGTTTATTCCCTTTTGTGTGTATTAGAACTTAACAAAGAAAGGAGGGAAAAAGATAAAAGTAGATAAAAAGGAGAGAAGTTCACTTAGTCTTTGCATTGTGTCTGCTACACTAAGCATGGACAACAGAAAGACAAGAGGACTTGAGAACCAAAATTGTGGGAAAATATCCACAATCTCAAGGTTACAAGTCCATCTCTAGAGATCTAGATTTGCCTTTGTCCACAGTGTGCAACATTATCAAGAAGTTTGCAACACTTGGCACTGTAGCTAATCTCCCTGGGCGTGGACTGAAGAGAAAAATTTATGAAAGGTGTTAACGCAGGATAGTCTGGATGGTGGATAAGCAGCCCCAAACAAGTTCCAAAGATATTCAAGCTGTCCTGCAGGCTCAGGGAGCATCAGTGTCAGCGTGAATTATCTGTCGACATTTAAATGAATGAAATGCTATGGCAGGAGACCCTGGAGGACCCCACTGCTGACACAGAGACATAAAAAAGCAAGACTACATTTTGCCAAAATGAACTTGAGTAAGCCAAAATCCTTCTAGGAAAACATCTTGTGGACAGATGAGACCAAGATAGAGCTTTTTGGTAAAGCACATCATTCTACTGTTTACCGAAAACGGAATGAGGCCTACAAAGAGCAGAACACTGTACCTACAGTGAAATATGGTGGAGGTTCAATTATGTTTTGGGGTTGTTTTGCTGCCTCTGGCACTGGGTGCCTTGAATGTGTACAAGGCATCATGAAATCTGAGGATTACCAACAGATTTTGGGTCGCACTGTACAACTCTGTGTCAGAAAGCTGGGTTTGCTTCCAAGATCTTGGGTCTTCCAGCAAGACAATGACCCCAAACATATGTCAAAAAGCACCAAGAAATGGAGGGCAACAGAGCGCTGGAGAGTTCTGAAGTGGCCAGCAATGAGTCCAGATCTAAATCCCATTGAACACCTGTGGAGAGATCTTAAAATTGCTATTGGGAAAAGGCGTCCTTCCAATAAGAGAGACCTGGAGCAGTTTGCAAAGGAAGAGTGGTCCAACATTCCGTCTGAGAGGTGTAAGAAGCTTATTGATAGTTATAGGAAGCGACTGATTTCAGTTATTTTTTTCAAAGGGTGTGCAACCAAATATTAAGTTAAGGGTGGCAATAATTTTGTCCAGCCCATTTTTGGAGTTTGGTGTGAAATTTTTTTGGTTAAGTTCCAATACACACAAAGGGAATAAACGTGTATAGCAAAACATGTCTTACTGCAATCCTTTTCTGTGAGAAATGCTTCATTTTCTTGAATAATTTCAGGGGGTGCCAACATTTACGGCCATGGCTTTTATATTTATATATAAATATATATATATATATATATATATATATATATATATATATATATATTTATATTATTAATTAGGATGTTTCATTTTTCCAAAGATGTGATTTTCATATGACTTTGCTTACACCCAGAGTCTCAGTGATGTAAAAGATATATATGCCAAATTTCAAGAAGATTGGATAATACTTAGGGGTTGCACACATTGATCATTTTTATCTCAAACTAGTTAAATTTCTAATATTGTAGTGTTACACTAATGGGTTTCTCATGTGTTTCTTAAACCAAACCAATGGGAACCAAAAGAGGAATCTGGCTGCTAGAAAAAGTGCCTAGTGATGAGTTTTTAGGAGCTCTGCTTCCTTCAAAGGAACAAGTACGTTTAGTTTTTATTTACCATCATAAGGAAATGAAAGAAACATTTTCTGATGCTGCTTAATCTACCAGTACTAATCCACAGGAAGTGTGGAGGAAAGCAAATACAGTGACCCCCCCGACCTACGATGGCCCCGACATATGATAATTTCAACATGCGATGGCCTCTCAGAGGCCATCGCTTGTTGAAGGCAGCATCAACATACGATGCTTTTGTATGTCGGGGCCATCACATAAACTGCTATCCGGCAGCGCAAACTGCTTCAGCTGCCACCGGATAGCCGTTTATGGTGCCCTGTGTGGTCCGCTGACGATCACTTACCTGTCCTCGGGACTTCGGCGCGTCTTCTTTGGGATCCCCTCCATCGTCGGCGCTCTCAATCGTCGTCATCACGTCGCTGCGCACGCCGTCCCGTCATCCAATAGGAGCGGCGTGCGTAGTGACGTGATGACGGCGACGGAGTGCGAGGATGCCGGGGAAGCAGAGGCCTTGCCGGAGCGTCGGGGACGCGGCGACAGCGATGGAAGGCGACATCCAGTGCATCGGTGACGAGTGGTGACTGTCCGGAGCGGCGGGGACAGGTGAGTACAACTTCCTATGCCAGTGGTCTTCAACCTGCGGACCTCCATATGTTGCAAAACTACAACTCCCAGCATGCCCGGATAGCCAACGGCTGTCCGGGCATGCTGGGTGTTGTAGTTTTGCAACATCTGGAGGTCCGCAGGTTGTAGACCACTGTCCTATACTTTACATTGCACGGATCCCTCAACAAACGATGGTCCTTTTGGAACGGATTACCATCGTATGTTGAGGGATCACTGTATCCCTGTTAAGATGGAGGAGAATATCCGTGCTGGTATACAGAAGCTGTACACAGAATACCAAAATCTGGATAAAGAGACATTACTAGCGTATCACAAGAAGATAAAGAATCTCTTAGGTCACAAAGAGAAGATCAGATGAGTTTGTCAATGAGTGGAGTAGACAAGGTTTTTGCCTCGAAAATAAGAACTAGGGGGGAGATTTATCAAAACCTGTCCAGAGGAAATGTTGCTCATAACAACCAATCAGATTGCTTCTTACATTTTTAACAATGCCCTTGTAAAATGAAAGAAGCGAGCTGATTGGTTGCTATGGGAAACTTTTCCTCTGGACAAGTTTTGATAAATCTCCCCCTAAGTGCACAAAAGACAAAAATGATTCATATAAGATTAAACATTACAAACCTATTGTTGAAATCAATAAGACAGTTATGCTGGAAGACTCATCATCATCAGCACCTAGTGACAAAGAGGCTGAATTTTCATTTCCAGCAATGAAAAAATTACATTGAAGTCCTAGATTAAAACCTCTTGATCAGACACTCACGTCTACTTGGGATCGAGAACAGCCATGTGAAGGCTCTTAAGGTGGTCAATGATATCGCAGAAAGAGGAATTGCTCTGATAAAAACGTTTAACGAATCGGTCAGGGACGAACAACAAAAACAATTCTTATTGAGGGTAGTCGGGCATCACAGAAAAGTCCTCACCAAGCGAACAAAAGAACGGATTGCATTGTTCAAAGTTGATTGATATAAAGTTTTGCCTATCATACTTATTAATCTTAGTGTCTAATTTTAATATTATTTTATGTTTGTGATTTCTAGTTTTCCCAATAAAAGAAATTAACACTGAAAAATCATATTTTGTTGCCTACTTTTACAAAACTGATCAAAATGTGAAACCTCTAAATATTATCCAATGTTCTTGAAATTGGGCATATATATCTTTACATCACTGAGACTCTGAGCGTAAGCAAAGTCTGCAAAAATTTTACATTTAATTTTTTGCCTTACAAAATGAAATAAATATATATCTATATATCTATATATCTATCTATCTATCTATCTATCATCTATCTATCTATCTATCTATCTATCTATCTATATATATATATATATATATATATATATATATATATATATATATGAAACTCAACGTGTGTGTATGTATGTATGTTCCACAAAAACTTCCAAACGGCAAAAGATATTATCATGAAACTTGGCACACATGTTACTTATATGTCAGCAACAAACATAGGATAGGTGATTTAACCCTTACTCACCCCCATTTGCCAGGGGTGGGGCTTATGTTTAAAGTCCCATACAAGTCAATGGAAATATATGTTACTGCATAACTTCCAAACGGCTGGAGATATTTCGATAATACTTGGTCACATGTTACTTATATGTCCACTTAAAATATAGGGCAGTTAATTTAACCCTTAACTACTCCCATTTGTGAGGGTCAGGGTTTTTGTTTAAAGTCCCATGCAAATCAATGGGAAATGTATGTTCCCACATAACTTCCGTACAGCTGGAGATATTTCAATACCTGGTACACATATTATGGGTCGGGATGGGAGGTCGGGAGAGGAGGTCGAGATATGAGGACGGAAGAGGAGGACAGGATAGGAGGACGAAATATGAGGACGGGAAAGGAGGTCGGGATAGGAGGACGAAATATGAGGTCGGGGACAGGAGGACGGGATGTGGGGTCGGGATATGACAACAATATATCAGGACGGGATATGAAGTCAAAAGCTTCCTCCTTTGTTAATTTTCCTCTCCAACAAGAATTAGGAAGGAAATCCGGGCAACGCTGGGTACTCAGCTATTGTGTATGTGTGTGTGTGTGTATGTATATGTATATATATATGTGTATATATATATATGTGTGTGTATATATATATATATATATATATATATATGTGTGTGTATATATATATATATATATGTGTGTGTATATATATATATATATATATATATATATATATATATATATATATATATATATATATAATGTATGTGTGTGTGTATTCTCCTGCTTGTGTATATAGTCACTGCTAAAAAAAAAAAATAATACTTAAGAACACTTAAACACAATGTAACTCCAAGTCAATCACACTTCTGTGAAATCACACTGTCCACTCAGGAAGCAACACTGATTGACAATCCATTTCATATGCGGTTGTGCAAATGGAAAAGGCAACAGGTGGAATTTATAGGCAATTAGCAAGACACCCCCCAATAAAGGAGTGGTTCTGCAGGTGGTGACCACAGACCACCACCAGTTCCTATTCTTCCTGGCTGATGTTTTGGTCACTTTTGAATGTTGGTGGTGCTTTCACTCTAGTGGAAGCATGAGATTGAGTCTACAACCCACACAAGTGGCTCAGGTAGTGCAGTTTATCCAGGATGGCACATCAATGCGGGCTGTGGCAAGAAGGTTTGCTGTGTCTGTCAGCATAGTGTCCAGAGCATGGAGGCACTACCAGGAAAAAGGTCAGTACATCAGGAGATGTGGAGTAGGCTGTAGGAGGGCAACAACCCAGCAGCAAGACCGCTATCTCTGCCTTTGTGCCAGGAGGAGCAGGAGGAGCACTGCCAGAGCCCTGCAGAATGACCTCCAGCAGGCCACAAATGTGCCTGTGTCCACTCAAACTGTCAGAAACAGACTCCATGAGGGCCCGACATCCACAGGTGGGGGTTGTGTTTACAGCCCAACACCGTGCAGGACATTTGGCATTCACCAGAGAACACCAAGATTGGCAAATTTGCCACTGGCACCCTGAGCTTTTCACAGATGAAAGCAGGTTCACACTGAGCACATGTGACAGATGTGACAGAGTTTGGAGACGCCGTGGAGAATGTTCTGCTGCCTGCAACATCCTCCAGCATGACCGGTTTGGCGGTGGGTCAGTAATGGTGTGGGGCGGCATTTCTTTGGGATGCCGCACAGCCCTCCATGTGCTTGCCAGAGGTAGCCTGACTGCCATTTGTTACCGAGATGAGATCCTCACACCTCTTGTGAGACCATATGCTGGTGAGGTTGGCCTTGGGTTCCCCCTAATGCAAGACAATGCTAGACCTCATGTGGCTGGAGTGTGTCATCAGTTCCTGCAAGAGGAAGGCATTGATGCTACGGACTGGCCCGCCTGTTCCCCAGACCTGAATCCGATTGAGCACATCTGGGACATCATGTCTCGCTCCATCCACCAATGCCATGTTGCACCACAGACTGTACAGGAGTTGGCGGATGCTTTAGTCCAGGTCTGGCAGGACATCCCTCAGGAGACCATCCGCCACCTCATCAGGAGCATGCCCAGGCATTGTAGGGAGGTCATATGGGCACGTGGAGGCCACACACACACTACTGAGCCTCATCTTACCTTGTTTTAAGGACATTACATCAAAGTTGGATCAGCCTGTAGTGTGGTTTTCCACTTTGATTTTGAGTTGGACTCCATATCCAGACCTCCATGGGTTGATAAATTGATAGTTGAATGTGCTGACAAGAAAATCACCCAAAAATTATGTAAAGATGAAAGTATTTCATACGATTAGTTCATTCATTCAGATCTAGGATGTGTTATCTTAGTGTTCCCTTTATTTTTCTGAGCTGTGTGTGTGTGTGTATGTATATATATATATATATATATATATATATATATATATATATATATATATATATTATAAAATGTACAAACAAGAAAGTTGCAACAGCACTCTAGGTCAAAAAATGGAGGCTCTTAGCACACTTTTTGATCAAAATATATACTAGGAGACACCTTTAACATCCAATTTTGTTCTGGGGAACCTGTCACGTTTAAAATCCAATCTGTAGACATCGTGTTATAGAGCAGGAGGAGCTAATCAGTTTCTTATATAGTTTTATAGAAAAAGCTTCATTTCATTTGTTCATGTTAATTTCTGCTCATTCTAGGCTGAATGGTCAAGTGGGCAGGCCTACCCAGTGATTGACAGGTATCTGTGTGGAAGTGTGAATATAGATAGAGCTGTCAATCACGGAGTAGGATCGCCCACTGGACTAAGTATACTAGAATGTGCAGAAATTCACATAAATAAATGAGAAATTATACTTAAACTTTTCCAACATAACTATCAATCTGCACAGCTCCTTCTGCTTTATAACATGATGCCTGCAGATTGGACTGTAACTGTTTCCCTTTAATATTCTTAGTTATGAATTCACTATCTTCCATCTGCCCTCTTATGGTCATACAGTATTCGGACTACCTGAGATCACAAGCTCTTTTGCTTTCCATGGTCTTTTAAATTAAAAGTCAAAAATTAGATTGTTAGTTTTGTGCTAGGTTAAAAAGTTTAGTGAGTCTATGATTATATCGACCGTAAGCATGCCACTGACGTGTATGTTGATTAGAGATGAGCGATGTTAGTGATTTCGATTCGTCACAAACTTCTAGGCTCGGCGTTTGCTGACTTTAGCCTGCATAAATTAGTTCAGCTTTCAGGTGCTCCGGTGGGCTGGAAAAGGTGCATACAGTCCTAGAAGACTCTCCTAGGACTGTATCCACCTTTTCCAGCCCACCGGAGCACCTGAAAGCTGAATTTATTTATGCAGTCTAAAGTAGGCAACTGCCGAGCCGAGAAGTTTGTGACGAATCGAATTACTGTAAATTTGCTCATCTCTAATGTTGATATACCATACAATGCACTAAACCTTTAACATCCAGCTTAGTCATTTGTGTCCTGATTATCCCCTGAAACATGATTTATTATTGTAAAATAATTTTTACATATGAATTCTGCATTGTGATTTGTTTGTAGATTCATATGTGCTGTTTAAATGTTTTCCAGTAATAATATTCTAATGCTGTGGTTATTTATATCCAGGTTGGGCCCACTGCTACTCAGGCAATGCATGAGTTCCTGTCCCGGCTACAAGTCCATCTTTCTTCTACCAGCCCTCAGATGTTCAGTGAATTTTTGTTAAAGCTCATACACATACTTTCTACAGAGAGGTAAGCAACATAGTCTTATTGGTGCTTAGTTTCTAATATTTGTAGAATAAATCCCATCATATAATTTGTCCTGGGACTGCACTTTTCACACACAGAACAGCTTTTTCTTAGTTACCTGGACTCCTTTTATGTATGAGATTGAAGGATGAAGGGGATAGCAGCCCTCAAAATGCTGAAAATGTAGTTTGTTCTCATATTGATTCCATACAAGAGTGAGACGTCTATACATCAGCATTTGCATTCATATCCGGCACAGCCTCATGGTTTTCACTATAAAAGGAAGCAGTGTGTCTAGAGACTTGGCTTTACAGAATATTTCATAAAGCTTTTACACAGAGACAATCTAAAATATTTGAGAAGTCCTGTGCCACTACTTATTTATTTTATTTTTTTTAAATATCTGTTGCTCTTCATTGGGAGACACAGAGACCATGGGTATATGCTCTTGCCACTATGAGGTGCTAACACTAGGGAAAAAAAAGTCCTGTTTAGTTCGCGGCTCCCTGCGCTCACAGTCACCACTGGCTGTACACAGCTGCTGGCTTAGTGCAGCTGTGCAGCGACTTGCCAGGGTGCGCAATGTACTGCTTTGGCACCGGTGGTGCTCGTTGCAGCCTGAGGGGATCCTTTCCGCAGCTGCAACCCACCCACCTCCCCCTGCTCCAGAAGTGATGAGCATTGCTTTCCTGGAGGGTGGGCCCTTTTCCCAGGGTGTCTCACAGGACACCTGCAGTTCCTCTCTTTTCTTGTCCTGACGGGCAAGGATCAGCACAATTTGCGGCTCTCTCAGACAGTTTAGCTCTGCCCCTCTCGTCCCCCATAGTGCGTCCAGGCTTGGGCTCTGGGTTGATGCAGAGAATTCGCGGGGACAAAATATTGTCTTCCTCTGGTCTCTTTGACTGGAAATCGCCCTCTAGCGGCTCTTAATGGTATTTGGTTTTTTGTGGCTCCCTCTGTGGCAGCTCATAGCTATTACAGTTTTTTGCCCGTAATATCGGTTTTTATCAGATAAATATCTGCTGGGTCCTTTTTTGGGACTGTATATGGGGTCTGCCTATTTTTTCCAGATAGCGCTATCTGCACAATGTTTTTTGCCCTATGCCTTTGCCATACCTAATTCTGCAGAGTTCTCACTCTGTGAGGGAGCATATGACAACTGCGGTGGCAGGCCGTTATGCGGTCCCTGGAGACTCCTGGTTACATTCCGTGCCGGTCTCCCCTTACGCTGCATACCATGCCATGTCTACTGTTCACGGCTGTTCCTAGTCTCCCCCCCTATCGGGGCATGGCTCCGGTCCGTTGCCCTTGCAGTGCTTTTGCGTTCCTGGTGGACGCCTAGGGAGTTTTCGCGGTTCTTCCTCCGCAGTCATCCATCAGGGGAGGACTCTTGGCGTGTGCATACACTATGATTCCCTCCTCCACAGGTCACCGATCTCATATCTGCCGCATCTGCGGTTGACATTCCGGTACCCCTTGACCAGTGCAAAGTGTCCAACGGAGTGACTTGTTGCATACTATGGAACCATACCAGTAAGCCAGACAGTGGTTTGCGTGGTTCCTCGGCCGCCTGTCATTTCTCACTTGCCTGATGTCTCTGCGGGTGGAGTACCGGTACCCCACTACCAGTGCGTGGTGTCCGAAGAAGTGCCCTAATGTGTCCTGTAGACCCTCTACAGTGCGACGGGGATACCTTGCATGGCTCCCCAGCCTTCCCCGATCTCTGAGTGGCAGGAATTCTATCCATGGCTCCTAGGCCTCCCCGTCCTCCCACCTACGACCAAGGTGGCACAGTGATTGGCAGTATGACTGTTGTTCCTTTTTCGCCAGCACCTGGAGGTGTACTCGTTCAGCCAGACTGTTGTCTGCACGGTTTCCGACATGGTTTCCGGGCTGCCACGTGCATGGCTGGGGTTTCCAGTACCTCACTGCTGGTGGGGAGAAATCTGGAAGAGAGCCCCTCACAGGTACACGGGACGGACGTCAGTCAGTCAGACTTTCTTCTGCTTGAGGGTCGCCCATCAGATTGGCCGCACTCCAGTACCCCACTTTCGGTGGGAGGGTTCACAGAAGTGACTCTCTGCATTCAGGAACCCTATGTCAGTCAACCAGTCGGTGGTCTGCGTGGTTTACTACTACTATGTTGGGTCACTTGCCATACACTTTGCCGCACCTTGGCGGAAGTTCAGATATCCCACTACCAAGGTGTAGTTCTGAGCGAGGGACCCCATGTTGCTCAATGGGCCGTTCACAATGCACCATAATGAACCAGTGGTTTACAAGGTTCCCTACTTTACCAGGTCCCTCTCCACAGGCCTGCTGCTATCATGGATAATGGCTGGTAAGCCACTTTCAGTGTGTGGTTCCGAGGACAGGACCGGTGTGTCCACGGTCCCTATGCCAATTAGTCAGACTGTCTGCATGGTTTTTTTCATCCACCAGGTCACCTTCCCCATTCCTACTGATCCAGCGGCAGATGTCCGGTGACTCACTTTCAGTGTGAAGTTCTCTGTGGATTCACTGGACCTTTCTACCAATAAGTCAGACTGTCTCTGCATATTTCCTGCACCTCAGTCGTCCTTCTTCTCTTCAGTCTTTAGACTGCAGTTCTGGTGTGTAGCGCCATTAAGAGATTCGGTGTGGGTGTTTCCTGCAGGTTCTATGGACCTCGCAGCAGCCCTCTTGGTTCCCCTTTTTAACAGCGTAACATTAGTCTTCTCAGGGCTTGGCATGCCGTTAAGTGCTTAGACTTGTTTCCATGCTTCCCGACATTTGGATGTCTGTGGTTCCCTTCGTTGTTGCAGTCTTGGTACCCCTCTACTATCATGAGGTACCCATGTCTGTGTCCCTACGTACGCTCTGGACACCATGCTCATGTAGAGCCTTCCTCCACTCCTTTTTGGTAGGGTTTACCTCAGGCCTTTCTGTGTAATTGTTTCCACAGGTCTGTGGCGGTTGAGCACCTCTGTTTGGGCATGGGGCTTGCTGGGGCAACGGCCTGTTCTGCAGCCCCCCAATGCCTCCAGGTATTTTCCTGGGTTCCTATACGGGATGACTCGGGCGCCTGCTCTGTTGCCTTGTTGTCAGTCAGGATGGCTCGGTGGCAGCACCATCTGACCCCCCCCCCCCTTTTTTTCGCAGGGTCCAAGGTTCAAGGTTTTGCCCCAATGTGGGGGGTTTCCTCCCAACGCTGGAGGTTGCTACGTGTGCTTCTTACTTATGTGCTTCTTGGTTATGTCTTTGTATCTCCCAGCTCCAGTGTCCAGGATTCAAATCCCTCTGGGGACACAACATGGCTCCTCCGTGTGTTTTCGCAGGATCCCTGTGGGCTACGTAAACCCAGTGCTTTGATCCGTTACCCTAGGGCGGCATTTCCTTGCTCCTACAGTACATGGCGCACTTGGGAAATTCCCTTCCACAGGGGGTACTGGAATCAGGAAGCTTGGCACGGTCAGTGCCTGAGTTTAGTCTCCACCTCCCCTTGTTTTCCCCTCCACTAGGGGGACTATTTCACTGAGAACCTTCTTCTTCCAAGATGGAGCCATCTCTCACTTCCCCCTACATGATGGGGTACCTTCCTGGGCCTTTGTTTTTTTTTTGCTGGAAGCGATCGGAAGTGCTTTTTCACCAGCTCTGCTTGTGTGCTTACTGCTCACTATTGCAGCCGGCTCTCCTCCTGTTTCTGGTTGTCTACTGCTGCTCATCCTCTGTAGGGGGGGTTTATGCAATCGTGTATAACTCAGTGACAGCCAGTCTGCCATTGCTCTCTTCCTTTTTTGGCGCAGTATCTGGGAAGGGTGTGCTCATCCTTCCCTTTGTCATTGGTGCTACACTGCCACTCCGATCATGTGGAGTAACCTTCTTATGCCCAGAGCCTGAGAATCCCAGCTGGGTCCCCTTTTGCTTTTCCCTCCATTTCCGTCCTGACGAGATGTTGCTAGGAGTTCTCTGGTTCGCTCCATCCACTGGGTCCAAGACCAATTAATCCTTGATTTGGGCTCTCTCCTAGACTGCTGTGGTGTACCTTATTTTCGAGTTCGGTCCTCCTAGTCCTTCGGGATTTCGTGATGATTGTGGTCCTGGGCACGTGTAGTGCCCCTGCCCAGGCTTCTTCACAATTCTGTTGAGGGGCGGTCGTTCTGTACCGCTCTTCTTCTTGTCCCCACATAGCAGTATGTGTCCCAGAGCGTTTCGTGGTTGTTGCTTTTGCTCACCCTACTGGTGGGGCACCTCTTGGTATCTCAAGGGTCTCCAGTTCCATGTCACCATTTCTGTTTTCCGGGTTACTCCTTACTTTCCGTTTCCTCCTTCGGGGTCCATTTACGGCAAGTCATGGGACGTCAAGTCGGTCTACCGGGTTGATCCAGTCGGGCCATTTTTCGGCTGCAGCATGGCTTTGGTTTCTTCCTGATGTTCAGCCTGTGTGGCGTCCTCTCAGAGTCCGCTCTTCTCCCCGGGTGCTCATGCTGTGCCCCTGGAACAGTGTTTTTTGGCGCCTACAGCTTTTTGGTTCAGATCTTCTGCACCATGCCTCTCTGGAGACGGTTCCTGTCTCTCTCTTCCAGAAGTTCTGGTCTTCACCTTGGCTGACTTGCCTTTGGCTCTCCCTGGCGTTTTCTCGCCAGGTTCTCTCGTTTCGGTTGGTCCTCTGTATGGGGTTCTCTTGTCGTTTCCCTTTCCTTTTTTGTTCCTAACCGGGCTCTCCCTCTGTCTGGTTCTGTACTTCTTGGAGTTTTTCTACCTCCTTCCAGGTTGGTTTGGCCCATCGGGTCTTTGCATCGCTCCTTCTTGTCCCTCTCTGTGGCCTGTTGGTTTAGAGCCTCTAAGGAAGGTCCTTTTCTTGGCATCCTAGTCCATCTCCATCGACAGTGGGAACTGCCGGACACTCAGTTCAAGGCCATGGTTGCCTTTTAGCCCAGTGTCTTGTCCGTGAGTCTTGCAGCCGGCTGGGGTTCAGTCTCTGGACTGACTCCCTTCCTCTGGTGGTGTTCTTCCCACCTCAGGGACTGCTTTGGTTCGTCCCATGGTCTCTGTGTCCCCCAATGAAGAGCGACTGAGAAAAGGAGATTTTTTTTTTTTTGTACTCTCCATAAAATCTCTTTCTTGTAGCCTTCATTGGGGGGACACAGCACCCACCTATGTCTTTATTCTTGTCCGGATAGCCTTTTCCGGTTCTTGAGTGTTTCTCCGGGATTCCTTTCTAGGGTCCTTCTGACTTGTCTCTTGGTTGGCTTCTCCTACTGCTTTGTGACAAAACTGATTACCTCACTTCCAGTGGGCAGGTATATCCTGCTAGGGAGGAGCTGAGTTTTTGTTTTCTAGTGTCAGCGCCTCCTAGTGGCAAGAGCATATACCCATGGTCTCTGTGTCCCCCATTGAAGGCTACGAGAAAGAGATTTTACAGAAAGTACAAAAAAATCTTTTTTTCTTTTTTAACTAATTTTACAAAAACTGTTAGAGTTTACTGGAAATGTGTAAAAAAAATATAAAAATGTTTTTTGTTTTTGTTTATAGAGGGGCTTTTCAGACAGGACAAGGACCTCTGGATGCTCAGGTGAAACTCCTGGAATTCACTCTGGAACAGAATTTTGAGGTGGTCACTGTGAGCACTATATCTGCTGTCATAGAATCTGTAACCTTCCTGGTGCATCACTATATTACATGCTCTGACAAAGTGGTATCTCGCAGTGGATCAGACAGCTCTGTTGGGGCGCGGGCCTGCTTTGGTGGTTTATTTGCAAATATTATACGACCTGGTGATGCCAAAGCAGTTTGTGGAGAAATGACGCGTGACCAGCTGATGTTTGACTTATTGAAGTTGGTGAATATCCTGGTTCAGTTGCCACTGACAAGTAACAAAGAATTTAGTGCCCGTGCGCCTGTTGTCAGTAGCACCACAGACAGCGTTAGTGATGAAGAGAAAGTCTATGGTGGAAAAGATGCCAACAGCAATTCTTCAGCAACACAGAGTTCCACTGCATATGTTGCAGATTTGGTGCTAGCCAACCAGCAAATTATGAGTCAAATTCTCTCCGCCCTGGGCCAATGCAACAGCAGTGCAATGGCCATGATTATTGGTAAGTGTATAAAGTCTGGTCAGAAATAGTACATATATTTGCTGCTTTAGTATGTTTGTCCGTGTATTTGTATTTCAAGCATGGTTGATATTATTTTAATGATCAATAATGATATAAAATGGCAGGAAGTGGTGACCGGAAAGGGGATTCAAAAAGAATTTATACATATCCTTCAAATCTCTAATAATTTTGCTATAAGTCAATTGCCCCATAAGAGGGATGAGGAGTACAGCTCTGAAAGTTGCTACCACTCCCAAGCTGGAACCGTACCCTAAAAAAATAAAAATAAAAAAATACATACATATGCATAATACTTTTCTGCTAGTTTTGTTATTTCCTTCCATTACCCCCCCCCCCCCCCAATTGGCTGGCTCATCAGGGAAGCCAGCGTTTTGGGGTAAGACACTCTGTAACCATCAGAACACCCAAAAATCTAAAGTCTTCTGTGGATACAAGATGTTGATTTGCCCATACAGTCCCCTGCTGTAAGCCTGCAAACATAAAGAACTAAGTAGTCCTCTCCATTATATTTTGGGATAATTAGTCCTCTATATCAGCATTTCCTGTTTAAAGGCCTATAGCAGGGGGATTCAAGTAAGTAGAAATATATAAATTATAGATTCGGAATCAGCCCTTTTTTTTTAAGTTCCTTTGAGCTAATCATTCACTTTAGAAATCCAACAACAATTCGTTTTTTTGTATTTCGAGATTATTTATCTTATTTTGTATTTCCTTCTTGGCACCTACTAAATAATGCCAAACGAAACTCTGATCTATAGCTGCTTTGTTCCCTGCTAGGTGCAAGTGGTTTACACTTAACAAAACATGAAAACTTTCATGGAGGCCTGGATGCTATATCAGTTGGCGATGGACTTTTCACCATACTTACCACTCTCAGTAAGAAGGCCACCAGTGTTCAAGTTATGCTGCAGCCTATTTTAACCTACATGGCATGTGGATATATGGGCAGACAGGTAAATTTTACCTTTTTTCTTTGATTTACCACTTTTTTTTTTTTAAAGAATATTTCATGCTTCATTTACACAAGCATTTGACAATCACAACTCCATCTGTTCGATTTAGGGTATGCGGGTGGAGTGACATCACAAATAGCTGGGCATGGTTTATGTACTCTGTAACTTTTTCAAATCCTTTACTTTTATTGCAACATCCTTTATATATGCTCCAGCATGATTGGGTGCCATCTCTTAGGCTAGGTGTACACAGAAAAAAAGCAGGCTTGTTCTGCAAACAAATAAAGCCTTCCTAAGCTAGTGGGGAGTACCATAGCTTTAGGAATATGGCAGAAAAAGTAAAATCTATTAGCATTTTTGTTCAGGTCTTAAATTGGCAACCCACTATCGGGTTAATAGTGCTATATTACGTTCTATTTGACCATACTAACTAAGTCTATCAGCACAAGTGGTGAATTGATGAGATTGTATGTTCTGTTTTTTAGGGTTCTCTTTCTACTTGCCAGCTATCGGAGCCTTTGCTGTGGTTCATCCTAAGAGTTTTAGATACAAGTGAGGCCTTGAAAGCATTCCATGATATGGGTATGTATGTCTGACTCTTTAGATGTGACAGTTCCATCCATTCTTTACAGTAGGATTAATCCTTTTTAGTCTTAAAGGGAAACTGTCAGCTTTGTACTAGATATGGAGCTGACAAAGCCCAACAATAGGGTATAGTTAGAAAATACTCACCGTAGCTTTATTTGCACTCCTGGACATTCCTACAGGAAGAAAGCCAGTCCTTTCTTAACATGCTGAACTGTCTGATAGATGGTGCTTCCTGTCCTGCCTGATGTACATTGCTCTGTGCCGAAAGCAGGGTGAGGAGTAGACATGATGCTGTAGGGAGGCACCAAGCAAGCAGTGAACTATATTAGAAAGCTCCTTACTTCTCCATTGTATAGCTTAATTACATAAAACCGGAACCCATTCAACAGTGTTCTGCACAAAATTGTTTTGTGGTAAGTTGCAGAAATGTTGAGGTCATCTGTTCAGCTCAGCTGATACCATTGTGTTTCCTCTTATTTAGTGCCTTTACTCATTAACAACTTTGCATCATCTTACAACTTTATTGTTGCATAGTTTTTTGTTAGTTTGGCAAATGAAAACTTCCATTGCTGCTTTACTGTCATCAATAAGAACTTTTGGCATAACTCAGATATGTCACAAGTTGTTGATCACATGGGGTCTTATTTCTGGGTGGGTGGCATTGCACTACAGTCCCCAGCTGGGAGATCCAACCTTTTCTCTTCAGACTACAATCAGAAGTCTATGCAGAAAAAAGGTTGGGTTTCCCTGCCAGCCTGTGAGCCAGATGGCAATGCCTCCTTCTTCCCCAGCTAATAGCTCACAATTGCAGTGGGTCTCAGGAGTAAGATTGGGGCAATCAATTTTTGACATGCCTGAACAACATGTCAAAAGTTGTTTTTCTTGGAAATACGGAATAGCTTCAGAGAGAATGCCGGCTCCACTTGGCACAGGATACAAGCAGGAAGAGACTAGGTAAATTCAGGAGTAGTTTATTTCCCAAGATGCAACGTGTTTCGCTGCAGACAAGCAGCTTCATCAGGCTTGTCTGCAGCGAAACGTGTTGCTTCTTGGAAAATAAACAACCCCCACTTGTCTCTTCCTGCTTGTATCCTGCGCCACGTGGAGCCGGCATTCTCTCTGAAGCCATTCCGTATTTCCACTATTGTTGAGCCGGAGCTGCGTATACTCCAACTTGATGCGCTTACCATTGTTGTGTATGCTGTTACACAACCATCTCTGGTGAGCGGCTTGCTGGTTTCTGTATTTCATCTGAGAACTCTCTCGTTGAATACACCATGGAGCGCTCTTTCTCTCCTTTACAGATCAAAAGTAGTTTTTCTTGACAGTATCACTTTTAATATAAGTTACAGTTTACATACATTGTGCTCTGAATTATTACTTGCTTACTCTGGGCAATTACATGTTGTATTAATGTTTGGTGTGTTGGAACAATCAACAGTGAAACTTGTTTGAGATGGTCACCCATAATGGCATTGAAAAAAGTATTCTAGGGGGTGGTCAGTATAAAAAAAAAAAAAAAAAATATGGTGGAACTGAAAATCTGTCACAAAAATTCTGGTCTGGATAAGCGGTAGTCTTATAGAGGTTTTACCATAAATGAATGTTCACACTTCGGAATTTCCACTCTGAGATTCCGCTCCAGCATAGTCCTGTTGAATTCAACAGGATTCTGCTGCACTGGGCACGCAGTGGAATTTCCGTGCCAGATGTTTCCGGCACGGAAATTCCGTTTTACTATACAATTCTGTGTTCGTCTTTCTAGGAGGTGTTCAGCTCATCTGCAATAATATGGTGACAAGCACAAGAGCCATTGTTAACACTGCCAGAAGCATGGTGTCTACAATCATGAAGTTTCTTGACTCTGGCCCCAGCAAAACCTCAGACAGCAGTTTGAAAGCGAGGGTGCTGGCTTCTGAGCCTGATAATGCAGAGGGAATCCACAACTTTGCTCCTCTTGGTATGTAGTTGTCATTTTCTTATGCTTCAAGGGGCTGTCAAAGCTTTAAAAATTGTTGGCCAAACCTCCAGATAGGCCATCGATATTAGTCGGACGCCTGCACAATAGGCCATCAATTTTTAGATTCTAACTTTTGACTTTGACTAGTTTTTTTGTTGTTTTTATATTCTGATAAGGGGATAAGATGTCTGATCGCGGTTGTCCCGTCACTGGGGAACCCCCCGATCTCCCTGCTTTACCTGGCGTTCGTTTAGAGCGCCAGGTGCAGCGCCGGAGGCTGGTGACGTCACGGCCACGCCCCCTCAATGCAATTCTATGGGAGGGGGCTTGACGACAGTCACTCCCCATCCCATAGACTTGCATTGAGGGGGCATGGCCGTGACGTCACTAGCGCGGCGTGACAGTGACGTCACGAGCATCCACCCTGTATCGCTAGTCATTCGGCACAGAGCGAAGGTGGCTCCGTGCACAGGATGTCGCGGGTGCTACAACCAAGATCGCGGGGGTGCCCAGCAGCGGGACCCCCACGATCAGACATCTTATTCCCTATCCTTTGGATAGGGGATAAGAAGTCTAGGGGTGGAGTACCCCTTTAAGTCATCTTAATACTTAGAGATTTATATTTGATTCGTCACTGTATATTTGTCATGGTAGGTACAATCACATCAAGTAGTCCAACAGCCCAGCCTGCAGAGGTCCTTCTACAAGCCACCCCACCACACAGGAGAGCACGGTCTGCTGCCTGGTCTTATATCTTTTTACCAGAGGAAGCTTGGTGTGATCTCACGATTCATCTGCCAGCAGCTGTGCTTTTGAAGGAGATACACATTCAGCCTCACCTTGCATCCCTTGCCAGTAAGTAACCATGTAATGTGATAGAGGGGTGAAAGTTTGAGAAAAAGTAAATCTTTTAACTATACTTTATTTTTTAATGTACTTTATTAATATCTATATATTTTTTAGCTTGTCCATCTTCAGTCTCTGTGGAAATAAGTGCAGATGGAATCAACATGCTGCCATTGTCCACACCAGTCATCACCAGTGGACTCACATACATCAAAATTCAGCTTGTGAAAGCAGAGGTGGCATCTGCTGTCTGCCTTCGCCTCCACCGTCCTCGTGATGCCAGCACTCTTGGACTCTCCCAAATTAAATTGCTTGGCCTAACAGCTTTTGGAAACACTTCATCAGCAACTGTTAACAACCCATTCCTTCCTTCCGAGGATCAGGTGTCTAAAACAAGGTAAAATGGATGTGAAGGCCAGAAGTTTGGCAAAACCTATGGAGTCCTGATAGATCTGCAGAACCACTACAAGTGATTTCGTAATTTCCCACAGGTCCAACATAAAAGTTGTTGAGATCATAAAATGAATTGAATTAGAAAATTGGCATTTGAATAGTGTGCAATATGTTCTTTTGTGTTGGTCCAAAGTAAATTTTTAGTTTATATTTTTAAAGTAAGTGTTTTGAAGAGCCTAATATTTCGTTATGAGGTGCTGGGAATAATATCTACTTTTTATGACAGGGTTTTTTTTTTTGTGTAAAAGTGTTTTAACACTTTTTCTTCAACAGAGAATAAAATTTAAATTTTTCAGGAGATTTATTAAGGAAATTGCTGCAGAATTTTTGTAAAAAATATTTGCCATGAAAGTGGGGTACATGTGTTTTGAGGTTAAAAGCTATTTATCTTTTTCATATAATTTGAGTTTATGGGTAAAAGTTACTAAACAGTGTTTTTATTTGTTTTCTTAGTATTGGCTGGTTAAGGCTTTTGCATCATTGCCTCACTCATATAAGTGAACTGGAAGCAATGATGGCAAGTGCTGCAGCACCTACAGCCAATCTGTTACAGACATGTGCTGCCTTACTGATGTCTCCATACTGTGGCATGCATTCACCTAACATTGAAGCAGTGTTGGTTAAGATTGGACTTCAGTCTACCAGAATAGGACTTCGCCTCATTGACATCCTTCTGCGCAACTGTGCTGCATCTGGCAGTGACCCTGCAGGTATGTCCACACATCTCCATAATGCATAAGTAAATGTGCTGCACAATTAAATGTGCTAAGAAATAGATACATTATTTTTTTTATTCAACAGATTTAAATAGCCCTCTGCTATTTGGAAGGCTTAATGGTTTGTCATCAGATTCTACCATAGATATCCTGTATCAGTTAGGGACTACCCAGGACCCTGGAACCAAGGATAGGTATGGAATTTTCTAATGTTTACAAATTAGTTTTGTGTTTAAAAAAAACACAATTGTTTATGCATGGCCAACAGGCATGTGTACGTATTTCTAAGGGTGCGTTCACACTGCTTGTTGTTGCTGCTTGAAAACGGATTACAAACGGTTGCAAAATAATCCCATTAATGTCAATGGGATTTTTTTTTTTTTACAACCCTTTCACATCCGTTTGCACCCGGCTGGGATCATTTCCGTTGTTTTTATGTTGGTTTTTTTTTTTACGGGAGAAAAGACGGTGCATGCAGCATTTTTTTTTCCTGTCGAATAAATGTAAGAAAAAAAATAAATACAGTAAATTTAACATTGAAGTCTATGGAAAACGGATGAGCCTTTAATGTCATCCTTTTGCATAAGTTTTTTCAATCCGTTTTTTGATCAGATTTGAATTTGGAGCATGCTCAGAAATTTTTTTTTTTTGGGGGGGGGGCTTGTTTACTGAATAAGTCCGTTTTGGTTTTTTTTCAACGGGAGAACAGGACAGGTCTAGACGGCCATGTGAACACAAAATATTTGCAGCAGTCTTTGTAGTTCAAGGTTTAATTTATTATGCACTTCTTTAAATAAACTTGTTAAACTTTACCTGTTTGTTGAAGATCAGTTTGTTTAATCCTTTTTATAGATAGTTTAGATTCTAAGATCACAAAAGATGAGTAATTTATCTATTGCTTATTTATTAATTTTTTTTGAGTGATAAGTTGTCTGACAATGACTGATATGTTGTTTTACTTTGAATTACTTTATAGAATTCAAGCTCTGTTGAAGTGGGTGAGCGATTCTGCTAGAGTGGCTTCATTGAAAAGAAGTGGACGTAGCACTTTCAATCCTCCAAACAATTCACCAAGAGAGTTTGGTCTTTTGATGCCATCCCCTTCTCATTTGCACTGTGTAGCAGCCATTTTATGGCATAGTTACGAGCTTCCTGTGGAATATGACTTGCCTGGATTGCTCAACAGAGACCTGTTTGAGTAAGTACATCACATTCTGTTCCTGCTGAATGTCATTTTACTAGATCGTAGACGAACATATTACTTCAGACTGTTATATAAATAACAAAATACCAGAAAACAGTCCAATAAAAGTATGCTGTTGTATCACAATGTAAAGGCATTCTTTCTCTGATGCTCTTCATTGGGGGACACCTAACTGATGGGTATATGCTCTTGCCACTAGGAGGCGCTGACACCAGGAAAAAAAAAAAGTCTGCTCCTCCCTGGCTGGATATACATGCCCACTTCAGTGAGGTAATCAGTTTTATCTAGTGTCAGCAAGGAGGCAAGACACAGGTCTAGGTGCTCCCCAGACCTGGTCTTTATTATTTTCTAGTAAGGGCTGTTTAGTTAGGGCTGATTCTTTATTTCCTCTTTTTCAGGTGGGGGTCCAGGAACACAGTGTTCACTGTTCCCCCACTTGTGGCTAAGGGGCACAGGCATCGTGGATGTACTGTTAACCCCTTCCTGCCAACGGCCAGCGCCTGGGGTTGCACCTCATGGGTCCAGGTCCCCCTCTTTTCCCTGCTTGTCCTGTCTGTCTCAGCATGACGTGATGCAGGTGACTAAAAAGCTGTCTGAAGACGTCTTGAGGTGAGTATACGAAGACAGATGAGTTTGTAAAGCGTCTGAGGTGAGTATACCCCCCTCCCTCCCTCTTCCCTGGCGGTACGAGCAGAAGTATTATGCCCCTATTTCTGGGGCTGTTTTTGGGAGTCCGAACAGTGAGGGGTTAACCCTCGCCATTTTATTCATGCACCCCAGGCCGCATCTATTGGGCTCAAAGGGGTTGCCAGAAGAGATGGGGTTTCAGTCATCCACGGCTCGTCCCGCCGGCTGGAGCCATCACCCCTGCGCCAGGTCTGCTGCGGTGCACTCTGAGGCACTCAGCCGGCGGGAGTTCGGGGGAACTATGGCGGCACATAGTTCCTCCCTTCTTACCCTGTTTTCCCTGCGAGCCGGGAGGTTAGACAGCTCCTCCTCTCCGGCTCGCGCACTGCTAGCTCCGCCCCCACTGCAAGCTAGTCAGCGCTCCCTTAGCTCCCAGAGCTTTAGCCCGGAGGGAGCTTTGTTGTAATCTCCTCTCCCTGGAGCCCAGCGGCAGCTTGGCAGCAGAGCTGCTGTGAGCCGTCACTGCTCCAGCGGATTCCCCTGCTGCTTGACAAATGCTGCTTATGCGGGCAGCACTTCGCAGGGTGCCCCATGCTCCCTTCTAGCCACATATTTGTATATATTTTAAACACTAAACACTATTGTTAAAAAAAAAAAAAAAAAAAAAAATATATATATATATATATATATATATATATATATATATATATATACATATTTTTTTTTTGTTTGGTGGGTAGACACCCTCTGGTGGCCAATACTAGTATTACACTCTGTTTTTCTACAGATTTTGCAGGCCATATCTGTTCCTTGGGGGCTGCTTTATTGGTTTCAGTCAACCTGGTTGGTGTCTTATTATTCACCAGCGACATGACCGCTTAAGGTCCCATCTGTGTTTCATATCTCTGCATGGTCGATCACTGTCGCAGAGCATATGAATACCGCCGTGGCGGGCTGTAGCCAGGGATTTACTTCCCTTGGAAACTACCAGGGGATTTGTTCATTCAAACGGTTCTCCCCTACCTCTGAGTGCCATGCAATGTGCAACATCTTTTGCGTTCCTCACAAACGCTCCGTTTTCTTTTGAGATTCCTCATCAGGTCTGCTTTCTACCCACCCTGGCGTGTTCTAAGAATGTCATGCTATATGGTTCCCTTCCCATAAGCTACCGCACCTCTTGCTAGCTCTCTGGGTCACCACATCCAGCACTAGTCTCCACGGGAATTTTTCCTGAATTTAACCTGTCTTATTATGCAAAGCAGTAATCTCATCTGTCACCCATTCTCTGCTGCCGCATCTACGGCTGGCGCTCTGGTACCCCACTACTAGTGCGAGGTATCTGAAGGTATGACCCATTGTGTTCTATGGAACCATACGAGTAATCCATACAGTTGTCCACATTGTTTTTCTCTGCAACCCGTCTCTCATTTCACAGCTGATGTATCTACGGGAATGACTCGTTGTCTACTATGGACAATACCAGTAAGCCAGACGGTGTCTGCATGGTTTCCTACAACGCCTGTCATGCATCAAAAGGCTGATGTATCTGCGGTTGGAGTCCCGGTACCCCACTGCGGTGCGAGGTGCAGAAGGAATGACTCACTGTCTACTATGGACCCATACCAGTAAGCCAGACAGTTGTTTGCATGGTTTCCCACACCGCCTGTCACCCATCACTCAGCTAACGTCTCTGGTTGGAGTTCTGGTACCCCACTGAGGTGCGAGGTGCTGATGGAATGACTCACTGTCTACTATGGACCCATACCAGTAAGCCAGACAGTTGTCTGCATGGTTTCCTAAAACACCTGTCATACATCACATGGTTGGAGTCCCGGTACCGCGGTACGAGGTGCCGGCGGAATGACTCATTGGGGGATATTTATCAAAGTTGTCTATGTCCCGCATCAATATAGACCAAACTACAGAGGGTTAGTCTGGTCTATTGTACACCTAATTTATCAAATGGCGCACAGCTCTTGATAAATTCTGTGCACAGACTGCATGATCTATGCTTTAGTCTATATTTAAACCTGCTCCAACATGGTCTGACATTTCGGCGTACTTTCAGCCTATGCGACTTGTCGCTGAAAAGCCGCTTTTGATAAATTCAGCACCAATGCATTTTTCAATGCATTTCAGTCTAAAATAGACTAGCATGCATCATGTTCTAAAAATCCTCTAGAGCAAAAGTCGCAGAAAAGTCGCACATATTTAGACTGCGACTTTCTGTGCGACAAATTTAGACAAGAAAAACCAGTCTAAATCCTTTGATAAATCTCCCCCATTGTCTACTATGGACCCATACCAGTAAGCCAGATAGTTGTCTGCATGGTTCCCTACATCACTCGGCTGACGTCTCTGCGGTTTGAGTCCCGGTACACCACTGCGGTGCAAGGTGCCGATGGAATGACTCGTTGTCTACTATGGACCCATACCACCCAGCAAGACAGTTGTCTGCATGGTTTCCTATAACTGTCTGTCACTGGACCCATACCAGTCAGTCAGTCTTCATGTTGGCCTACACCGCCTAGCATACATCAGCCTGCTTATGTCTCTGTGGCGGGAGCCTCGGTACCCCACTGTTTTGCGTGGTGCCGACGGAATGGCTCGTTGTCTACTGTGGACCTGTACCTATTAACGAGGCAGTGGTCTGCATGGTTTCCTACGCCACCTGTCACACATCACACGGCTGATGATCTGCGGCTGGAGTTCTGGTACCTCACTACGGTGTGAGGTGCCTTCCGGAATGGCTCGTTCTTTACTATGGTTTCATACCACTACGCTGCACGGTGGCCTGCATGTTTTCCTCGGCCGTCTGTCGCGGCTGATAGTTTTTCGGCTGGAGTTCCGGTTCTCCACTGCTGTCGGTGGTATGCATGGAACTGACCTGGAGTGTTCCACAGACTAGGGATGACAAAGCTGCTTTTCATGCCTCCTCTGCCTCCCCCTATCTCCAGAGGGCGGAGGTTCTGTCCATGGCTCCTAGGCCTCCATCCCACCTATTTCAATGGGGCACAGTTATCGGCTATCTGCCTGTTCCCTTGCTTTCCAAACTCCAGGTTGTGTTCTTGTTCAGCCGGTCCGTTGTCTACACGGTTTCCGCTGCCATCGGTCCCTGACCTCAGTGCTGCTGTGAACATAGCCAGGTTTTCCGTAACCCTCTGCTGGGTGCGGACATTCCTTCGGCTGTTGGGTGTTCTACACCGCCTGGTCACACGATGGTCGGACCGCACTCTAGTACCCCACTTTATGTGGGAGACTGAATGGAGTCACCCTACGTGCTCAGGGATCTTATTCCTGCCGGCCAGTCGGTTTTCCGCATGGCTGACTACTACGTCCGGTCAACTTCCATACACCTTCCACCCTGTGGACGGTAGTTCAGGTACCCTGCTGCCAGGATGTTGTTTTTAGTGTGTCAGCCCGTGTTGCTCCATGGGCTTTGTTCCAGGCATCTCATACTGAGTTGCAGGGTTACCTCTGTCTACCAGCTGGTTTCTCTCTTCACTGGGTGTTTCCGTATGAGTGACCCTGCGTGACCGATGTCCCTATGCCACATAGCCAGACTGTGTCGGCATGGTTTTCCTAATCCACCTGGTCACCTTCCTCTTTACGGTCGATGCGCGGCTGTAGCCCGTTGTCTCTTCCAGGTGCAGTTCCGCAGAGTGTGTACCTGGTGGGTTCTTGGCTATTCACTAAAAGATCACCGCAGTGATCCACTAATTCCCTGATTTCCCATATATTAAAAGGTATAACTTTATTAATTCATATTGATTCACACACAAAATAAAGATTAAAAAGTCAGGGTGTCTCTTTCCATATGTTAAATTGATCAATGAGTACTGCTGTAACTCAATTATTGAGATACTGAATGCACCTGCAGTGTGCCATACAGATAGGAAAAGACACCGCTGTGTTTAAAATCAGTTTGCAGCCCCACTCGACATGTTTCACCGTTCACACGGCTTTGGCAAGAGGCAATGGGCCGCTTCTTTCGGGATCTCCCCCGGAAAAACGGTCTGCTCTGGCCCTCCAATGTTCCAAAGCTGGAGACTTTCTGTGTTCTGCTTCCTTGCACTCAGCTCGCTACGCTGCCTTTGCCACCGGTAATCTAGTGGCCCTCCGTCGTTCCATTTGGCTTAAAGCATTTAACGCGGATGCCGCATCTAAGAAGTCTCTCACAGATTCCTTTTACCGGTTCCAGACTTTTCGTCAAGCTCTCGGTCCTTTCAGACTTCTGGCCCCTCTAAAGGGTCCAGCCAGGCACCTTCACGTGACAAGAAGGTCCCTTTTTTCAAGGCGCGTTCCTCTTGGAAGTCGGACACCAACCGTTCCGTTTTGCGGCCAAACCGGGCAACCGCAAACCCACTTCTGCATGAAGGGACGCCCCCACCAACAGTTTTTTCTCAGGTGGGAGGTCACCTCTTGCTCTTTCGAGACGTTTGGACCACGCACATTCAGGACTCCTGGGTCAGGGACGTGGTGTCTAACGGATACCGGATAGAATTTGCCTCCCTTCCGAGGGATCGTTTTTTTCAGTCCCGTGCTCCCCGATCTCCCTCGCTTGCAAGGGAATTTAGGGAGGCTCTTCAGTCCCTTCTTATCCAGGGTGTCATTGTCCCGGTTCCTTCAAGGGAACCCTTTCGGAGTTTCTATTCCAATCTTTTCGTGGTTCCCAAGAAAAACGGTTCTGTGCGGCCAATCCTGGATCTCAAAAGTCTAAACCAACATCTTCTTATCCGCCATTTCCGAATAGAATCTCTCCGTTCGGTGGTGGCGTCTATGGATCAAGGGGAGTTTCTTTCCTCGGTGGACATCATGGATGCCTACCTCCACGTTCCAATTTTTCCCAGACACCAGCGGTACCTCCGCTTTGCGGTTCCTGAAGGTCATTATCAGTTTGTGGCTCTCTCCTTTGGTCTGGCCACAGCGCCGCTGGTCTTTACCAAGATTCTGGCACCCGTGATAGCTCTGTTATGGTCAAGAGGGGTATCAAGGCCTCCACCAGAGCCCAGGCTCTGGAGAATGTGACCCTCACTCTTCAGACCTTATGTCGCTTCGGGTGAATGGTCAACCGAGACAAGTCAGTTCTCTCCCCCACCCAGTCTCTGGTCTTCTTGGGGCTTCAGTTCGACTCGGCCTCTGCTCGGATTCGCCTCCCGCCGGACAAACGTCTGGCCCTCTTGTTGGGAGTCCGCTCCCTCCGGATACCATCCCCGGTCACCATCCGTACTTGCATGGAAGTCCTGGGTCGGATGGTGGCAGCCATGGAGGCCATACCCTTTGCCCAGTTTCATTGCCGTCCTCTTCAACTGGCGATTCTTGCCCGGTGGGACATGTCTCCTCTCTCTCTCGATCGCAAGATTATTCTCCCTCTTCGGACCCGTTGGTCTCTGTGCTGGTGGCTCCGCTCCCCCCTTCTTCAGGGACCCCTCCACTGGCAGGTGGTCACGACAGATGCCAGTCTGTCGGGCTGGGGGGGTGTTTTCAGGTATCAGACGGTCCAAGGCCTCTGGCCTCCCCAAGAAGCCCTTCTTTCCATAAACATCCTGGAACTGAGGGCGATATCTCTTTATCTGAAGCATTGGGAGTCCCTGCTTCAGGGCCACCCTGTCTGTTGTCCAGTCGGACAACGCCACGGCTGTGGCATACATCAATTGGCAGGGCGGCACTCGCAGCTCAGCAGCCATGTCCGAGGTGACTAAGATCCTCCTCTGGGTGGAACACGAAGTTCCGGCCATTTCGGCGATTCACATTCTGCGAGTGCTCAACTGGGAAGCGGATGTCCTCAGCCGACCCCGGAGAGTGGTCTCTTCTTCCGGAGGTGTTAGCACAGATCTGCGACCTCTGGGGGACCCCCGACGTGGATCTCTTCGCATCTCGACACAACCGGAAAATTCCAACGTTTGTGTCGAAGTCCAGGGACCCCCTGGCTCTAGCAGTGGATGCCCTAGTAATTCCGTGGTTGGGCTTTGTCCTGCCCTATCTGTTCCCTCCCCTCTCACTCCTTCCCAGGGTTCTGAGGAAGCTCAAGGCGGAAGGAGTCCCTGCCATTCTGGTGGCTCCAAACTGGCCCCGAAGGGCATGGTACGCCGACGTGGTCTGTCTTCTGGACGACGTTCCGTTCAGTCTTCACTTCGTCCAGACCTACTGTCACAGGGTCCCCTTTGCCACCCCAATTTACAGTCACTGCATTTAACGGCGTGGCGGTTGAGACCGCGGTTCTAAGGGCCCGCGGCTTCTCTTCCCAGGTAATTCGCACCATGCTCAGGGCTCGCAAGCCCTCCTCTGCGAAAATTTATCACCGTACCTGGCGGGCTTACATTTGTTGGTGCAAAACTCAGAACTTTTCTCCAGTTACCTTTTCCGTTACCCATCTCCTCTCCTTTTTGCAGTCGGGATTGGAACAAGGGCTGGCTCTCAGCTCCCTTAAGGGTCAGGTTTCGGCCTTTCCATTCTCTTTGAGCGTCCTCTGGCTTCCAATTCGCATGTCCGGACCTTCCTTCAGGGCGTGGCACACGCTGTTCCCCCTTATTGGTCCCCTTCTCCCCCTTGGGACTTGAACTTAGTTCTAGGCGCTCTCCAAGACGCACCTTTTGACCCTCTTAGGGAGGTTCCCCTTCGCCTCCTATCCTGGAAGCTGGCTTTTCTTTATAGCTATTACTTCCATTAGCAGGGTATCTGAACTGGCAGCTCTCTCCTGCCGTTCTCCTTTCCTGATAATTCATCAGGACAAGGTTGTTTTCCGGCCAGATCCGTCCTTCTTACCTAAGGTCATTTCGGTTTTTCATCTCAACGAGGACATCGTTCTTCTGTCCTTTTGTCACACTCCTTCTCATCCCAGGGAGCACTTGCTCCACAAATTGGATGTGGTACGGGCTGTTCGGACTTATCTTCCTTTCACTTCTTCCTTTCGTCAGTGCTATTCTTTTTTTTGTCCTTATGGAAGGTCGTCGAAAGGGACAGCCTGCTTCCAAGGCCACCATTTCTCAGTGGATTCGATGTGCTATTTCGGAAGCTTACCGCTGCAAGGGGAAGATCCCACCCTTCAGGGTTTTGGCTCATTCCACCTGTTCTGTGGGAGCATCCTGGGCTCTCCGAAACAAGGCCTCGGCCTTGCAGATCTGTAAAGCGGCCACCTGGTCGTCTTTGCACACTTTTTCGAGATTCTACCAGGTTCACACTTTCGCATCGGCTGATGCTAGTCTGGGCCGTAAAGTATTGCAGGCAGCGGTGGTACAGCCGACTGCCTGACCTTTTTTCTCTGCGCACCCAAGGGACTGCTTTGGTACGTCCCAAGGTCTGTGTCCCCCAATGGAGCCGATAGAGAAAAGGAGATTTTGTTATACTTACCGTAAAATCTCTTTCTCGAAAGATCCATTGGGGACACAGCTCCCGCCCTTTTCTGGGGTTCCTATTCGGTTATCTGTCCGAGGGAGTGTTCAGTTAATTTTTCTTCTGGTTCTCGGACAGTTCATGTTTTTTTTGACCTGTCGGTGTCCTCCTATTGCTCTGGGACTAAAACTGAATTGCTCAGTGGCCTGGAGGCGGGTATATCCTGCTGGGAGGAGCCGACTTTTTGGTTACCATAGTGTCAAGCCTCCTAGAGACAGCAGCATATACCCAAGGTCTGTGTCCCCTAATGGATCCTTCGAGAAAGAGATTTTACGGTAAGTATAAAAAAATCTCCTTTTTGTATGGCCTTTTGGTCCTTAAACGCATGAGTGGATTCTCCTCCAGGACCTCTCTGACAAACCATTAGTGTAAAAGAAAAAAAAAAGTGACTGGCACAGCCACATATATTGCTGGGTGCAACCAGTAGCCAAAACAACATGTATTATTCTAGAGACAGGAAAGCTGGCTACCATATCATGGATGCTCACCTCTGGTGTTTATCCATGATATGGTAGCTAGCTTTCCTGTCTCTAGAATAAACCATTAGTAAATGCGTATTTTCATTTTTAGATTTGGTTATCACATTTTCAATTTTTATTTTAGACAAATGCTTTACAATGCTAAAAATTATTATTTTTTAAATACTGAAAAATCTGACATATTTCCATCGACTTCTATTAGATTTATTTTGTATTTAGTCAATTCTGTTGAATTCGGCAAGATAGGTCTATAATATGGCTTTATTCTGTCAGTTACTTCTAATGTTAAAATACCAATCATGTTAAAAAAAAAAAAAAATTATTGGGGGTTAAGGTGCTGAGGCCCCTACCAATCGCCACAACTAAGGTGGGAGAAATGCTCAGCTGAGTGCTGGGCCCCTCTGTTTCTGACTTGCTCTTGTCTGAGAGAGGAACATTCATTGTACAAATTTATAGAATGTCCTGCAGATGTCTCTGAATCCATACAAAGCATGAGAGAGAAACTGTTTAAAAGTGAAAGGACACAATGCCCAGCAGTAATGGTCCTGGACCCATGAGCCCCAGCATCCTAGATTTGACATGTCAACAGTTTTAAAAATGATAGGTATCATTTATATTTTTACATATCTAATATTTCAGTGTTTTCTCTGACAATCATGTCCTGGTATCTTCCTCCTGCCCATTTAACATAACATGCATCTTCAAAGCAAGGATAAACCAGGACCTATAAACAAACAAGCAAGAGGCAGAAAAGCCTGCACAGCTCTGCTCATTTAGACACCTCTACACAGTCTTTTACAGCATGTAAAGCGTAAGAGGCACTCACCACAGGGATATCTGAAGAAACGCGTGGCGTGAAATAGCCATTACCTGCTTCTGGTGTGCTGCGTCCACACTAGTCAGTTTTTACTACTGCACGATGAAATAGAGAACATTTGTTTTGTACATATCCCTGTGGTGAGTGCCTTCTACATCTACTTTCAAGCCCAAACAAAGGCCTAATATGTATATGGATTTAACTTTAATTGAACTATATGCTTCTTAATCATAAATGTAAACTAATACTATTATCCATTTTCCAGGTCCTTGTACAAATGGTCCATGTCTTTACCCTGCAACATGGTCTTAAAGAAGGCTGTTGATGGACTGCTATGCTCTATGTGTCACATCCACCCAAGTTATTTTTCTTTGCTCATGGGCTGGATGGGAATTACCCCTCCTCCAATACAAAGCCAGCACAGACTGTCTATTACAGATGATAACAAAAAGCAAGACCTTAATGCTGCTTTGACAGATGACTCTAAAAATGCACAAGCACCTCTTGCACTTACAGAGTCTCACCTTGCAACACTTGCTGCTTCATCACAGTCTCCAGAAGCCATCAAGCAACTGCTGGACTCTGGTTTACCTTCTCTTCTTGTTAGAAGTCTAGTTAGTTTTTGCTTCAGTCACATATCGAATTCAGACTTTGCTGCAACCTCAGCGGACGCCACACAGGAGAGACTTAGGCGGCAGCACTCATCTCAGCACTTTAGTAGGATGCCAGTCACTGCGGACTTGGTGGCACCTATTCTCAGGTTTCTGACTGAAGTCGGCAATAGCCATGTTATGAAGGACTGGCTTGGAGGTTCTGAAGTTAACCCTCTTTGGACAGCACTTTTGTTTTTACTTTGTCATTCTGGTGCCAGCTCAGCAGGTCACATAAATGGTTCACAGCAGACCAATTCTAGGTGCACTTTACTGAACTCCACTGCAGGAAATGGCCTCACAACTCAACAAAGAACTGCTGTGGAAAATGCAACCGTGGCCTTCTTCTTGCAATGCATATCCTGTCATCCAAATAACCAGCGATTAATGGCACAGGTAAGATGGTGGAAGATACCTTTTTGTATCTGTAAGAGACTTTGTGTTTTTGATAATACACCTAAATAACAATCGGCCATTTTTCGCTTACCCATTGTATCCCATCAGGGGCCATACATGCTTCTCTGTGTAGCTGCTGGTTAAACAAAGGCAACGAATCTTTATTGTATCATATCCTACACTCTGCATCCTCTCAGGTTGCCACTACTGCAGCCCATAATTCCAAGGGCAGCATGTCTGCACGGAATTATTTTGGCATTTCATTCCGTGTGAAGTCCGCAGAAAGAATGGACATGTTCATTCTTTCTGCGGACACCGGAATTTGAATTTTCGTGCCAGATGTTTCTGCACTAACATTTTGGTACAAGGTTATATTGTGCAATTCACAGAAAAATCCAAATTCCCAAAGACTAATTTTAACAGTACCAGAGTGCAGAAAGCAATTCACAGAGGGTTACGCATATTAAAATATAACTTTTAATCTGACACTAAAATCCAAAAAGACACTCCACAACAAAAAACACCTACAGTGGCACAGGATAAAGCGATCAATGATGATATAACCCTATAAGTGACTAGACTGGAATACAGTGCTGCATAAAGAAAAGTCTAGACAACTGGGATGATACGTACAAGGGTACAGGAGGATGACATCAGGCTAGATTATATGAAAAAAAAGTAGCCCTACAGAATCCCTACCAGGGAGATGTTGTGTAGTCTACCCCTGCTCCCACAGGGACCGTCGGGCACTCGCACTAAAAAGGGCAACCCCTGCGCCGAACTACCCCTTGGACTTCACCCTATAAAGTTCTTAATAATCAGCATACAACAGCCTTGCATCGGTAACCCGACGCGTTTCTGCCACATACTATGGGTTCATCAGTGTTTAACCAGACAGCTACACAGAAGACGACCAAACACAAGGCTCCAAACTGATGCAAAGATCAATAACAATTGTAGTTTATAAATCCAAAAATGCAAGTTAGATAAGATATAGGGGTGAGGTACACAGTTCACGCAACATCATAACATACATGCAGTAGTGTTATCAATGTTTACAATACCGTGGGCACCTAGAAGCTAACAAGGTGTGTGTACAGCAGATCTGGCTAGCCTGCGCTCCTGGCAGCCGTAGTACTCACTGTTACCGGCTGCAGTGCAGTTACCGGTCGCACCACTTCGAGAGCACTACCTGGGATGCCACCACAGCGGCTACGGTAACAGTGAATACTACGGCTGCTGGGAGCGCGGGATCACTGGAACTACTGTACACACGCCTTGTTAGCTTCTAGGTCCCCGCAGTATTGTAAACATTGATAACGCTACTGCCTGTATGTTACCCGGACTTTATAGGGGTAAGTCCAAGGGGTAGTTCGGGTCAGGGTTCGCCTTTTTTAGGTCGAGTGTCCCGATGGTCCCTGTGGGAGCATGGGTAGACTTCACGACATCTCCCTGGTAGGGATTCTGTAGGACTACTTTATTTCATATAATCTAGCCTGATGTCATCCCTCTGTACCCTTGTACATATCTTGCCAGTTGTCGAGACTTGTCTTTATGCAGCACTGTATTCCAGTCTAGTCACTTATAGGGTTATATGATCTTTGATCCCTATATCATGTGCCCCTGGCATTGTCCTGGTATGTGTTTTTTTGTTGTGGGTGTCTTTGGATTTTAGCATCTGATTAAAAGTGAAGGTTATATTGTGGGTGACACTGCTGAAAACCATACTCGACGATCTTCTGTCCGTGGCCAGATTCCTTTTAATGAAATGTGGTTAAGTCTTGTTTCTTTACTATAATGAAAGGGCACTCTATAAAATCTGAAGAGTTTGCTCATCAAAAAGCAGCATCAGGGGTCAGGATTGCTGTAATAACTTGGCCCTGATAAAGCTCATATCAAATTGATGCCAACTTACATTTTAGAATTTTCTTGGCCAGTGCTTCTGGACACTGCTCACTTCCCTCCTACATATATACTACCTTCTCTCACCTCCTTCCTACATATATATACTGCTACATATATACTACCTTCTCTCACCTCCTTCCTACATATATATACTGCTACATATATACAACCTTCTCTCACCTCCTTCCTACATATATATACTGCTACATATATACTACCTTCTCTCACCTCCTTCCTACATATATATACTGCTACATATATACAACCTTCTCTCACCTCCTTCCTACATATATATACTGCTACATATATACAACCTTCTCTCACCTCCTTCCTACATATATATACTGCTACATATATACAACCTTCTCTCACCTCCTTCCTACATATATATACTCCTACATATATACAACCTTCTCTCACCTCCTTCCTAAATATATATACTGCTACATATATACAACCTTCTCTCACCTCCTTCCTAAATATATATACTGCTACATATATACAACCTTCTCTCACCTCCTTCCTAAATATATATACTGCTACATATATACAACCTTCTCTCACCTCCTTCCTAAATATATATACTGCTACATATATACAAACTTCTCTCACCTCCTTCCTACATATATATACTGCTACATATATACAACCTTCTCTCACCTCTTTCCTACATATATATATACTCCTACATATATACAACCTTCTCTCGCCTCCTTCCTACATATATATACTGCTACATATATATACTCCTGCATATATACAACCTTCTCTCACCTCCTTCCTACATATATATATACTCCTGCATATATACAACCTTCTCTCACCTCCTTCCTACATATATATATATACTCCTGCATATATATACTCCTACATATATACAACCTTCTCTCACCTCCTTCCTACATATATATATACTCCTACATATATACAACCTTCTCTCACCTCCTTCCTACATATATATACTCCTACATATATACAACCTTCTCTCACCTCCTTCCTAAATATATATATTCCTACATATATATACTCCTGCATATATACAACCTTCTCTCACCTCCTTCCTACATATATATATACTCCTACATATATACAACCTTCTCTCACCTCCTTCCTACATATATATATACTCCTACATATATACAACCTTCTCTCACCTCCTTCCTACATATATATATACTCCTGCATATATATACTGCTACATATATACAACCTTCTTTCACCTCCTTCCTACATATATATATACTCCTACATATATACAACCTTCTCTCACCTCCTTCCTACATATATATACTGCTACATATATACAACCTTCTCTCACCTCCTTCCTACATATATATACTGCTACATATATACAACCTTCTCTCACCTCCTTCCTACATATATATACTCCTACATATATACAACCTTCTCTCACCTCCTTCCTAAATATATATACTGCTACATATATACAACCTTCTCTCACCTCCTTCCTAAATATATATACTGCTACATATATACAAACTTCTCTCACCTCCTTCCTACATATATATACTGCTACATATATACAACCTTCTCTCACCTCTTTCCTACATATATATATACTCCTACATATATACAACCTTCTCTCGCCTCCTTCCTACATATATATACTGCTACATATATATACTCCTGCATATAAACAACCTTCTCTCACCTCCTTCCTACATATATACTCCTGCATATATACAACCTTCTCTCACCTCCTTCCTACATATATATATATACTCCTGCATATATATACTCCTACATATATACAACCTTCTCTCACCTCCTTCCTACATATATATACTCCTACATATATACAACCTTCTCTCACCTCCTTCCTACATATATATACTCCTACGTATATACAACCTTCTCTCACCTCCTTCCTAAATATATATATTCCTACATATATATACTCCTGCATATATACAACCTTCTCTCACCTCCTTCCTACATATATATATACTCCTGCATATATATACTGCTACATATATACAACCTTCTCTCACCTCCTTCCTACATATATATATACTCCTACATATATACAACCTTCTCTCACCTCCTTCCTACATATATATATACTCCTGCATATATATACTGCTACATATATACAACCTTCTTTCACCTCCTTCCTACATATATATATACTCCTACATATATACAACCTTCTCTCACCTCCTTCCTACATATATATATACTCCTGCATATATATACTGCTACATATATACAACCTTCTCTCACCTCCTTCCTACATATATATACACTCCTACATGAATACAACCTTCTCTCACCTCCATCCTACATATATATACTCCTACATATATATACAACCTTCTCTCACCTCCTTCCTACATATATATATACTCCTGCATATATATACTGCTACATATATACAACCTTCTCTCGCCTCCTTCCTACATATATATATACTCCTGCATATATATACTGCTACATATATAGAACCTTCTCTCACCTCCTTCCTACATATATATATACTCCTACATATATACAACCTTCTCTCACCTCCTTCCTACATATATATATACTCCTACATATATACAACCTTCTCTCACCTCCTTCCTACATATATATACTGCTACATATATACAACCTTCTCTCGCCTCCTTCCTACATATATATATATATATATATACTCCTGCATATATATACTGCTACATATATACAACCTTTTCTCACCTCCTTCCTACATATATACAACCTTCCCTCACCTCCTTCCTACATATATATACTCCTGCATATATACAAACTTCTATCACCTCCATCCTACATAAATACAAATATTCTAAGCTTAGCCAAACATGCATATTGAGGGTATTGCTCAAGCATGATAATTGACAGCTAAAAGTAATTTTTGACAGTAGGCGTCTTGCGGTTTTAGACTGAATTCACGTAGAGTGATTTGTGTTGTGTTTTTGGATCTGACATGCATGCAAAAAGAAAGCATTTCTCTTAGGATGTGCCCCTGTCTTTGGCAACAATTAAATGCAGTAAAAACTGTTCGTTTAAAGGGGTATTCCAGGCAAAAACTTTTTTTTATATATCAACTGGCTCCGGAAAGTTAAACAGATTTGTAAATTTGTAGATTTGTAAGATTAAAAAATCTTAATCCTTCCAATAGTTATTAGCTTCTGAAGTTTTCTGTCTAACTGCTCAATGATGATGTCACGTCCCGGGAGCAGTGCATGATGGGAGAATATTCCCATAGGAGCTGGACAGCTCCCGGGACGTGAGTCATCAGAAAGCAGTTAGACAGAAAACAGCAACTCAACTTCAGAAGCTGATAACTATTGGAAGGATTAAGATTTTTTAATAGAAGTAATTTACAAATCTGTTTAACTTTCCGAAGCCAGTTGATATATAAAAAAAAGGTTTTGCCTGGAATACCCCTTTAACTCTAGCTTTAGGCTGCTTTTAGACATGCTCAACCCCTTCATGACCTGGCGAATATTGATTTCTGGCTTATGTTGTTTTTTTTTTTCCCTGCTCACCTTCTAAGACCAATAACGGTGTTTATTTTTCCACTGACAAAGCTTTATCAGGGATAATTTTTTGTGGGACAAGTTGTACTTTTTGTTGACGTATTGTCATATAATATATATAAGCTAGAAAACAATTATATTCAGGGCGAAATTGAAAAAAAATACAGGATTGCTCAATTTTGTGAAGCAATAATTTTTTCGGAGTTTACAATAGGGTAAAACTTCAACGGGTCAGTACGATTCCAATGATACCAAACACTGATAACTTTTCTTTCGTTTTATGGTTAACCCCTTCCCTTCCCAGGGCTTTTGGGTAAGTCCTGGTAAGGGGGGTGGGGGGAGCTACGGAGCAGGTTGTGACGTCCTACCGTGCAGCCCTTGGCCGGATTCAACAGACAGGGGCCACAGCTAATAGCAGAAATCTCCACTGCAAGGCCATTAACCCTTTAGATCCCGCGATCAGCTTTGACCTAAAGCAGGAAATTTAACATTGCCAGTTGGTTCCTAGGGATGATTAGGATCACCGCAGGGTAATCGCATGGTCCCGACCACCTTGCAGGTTGGCCAAAGGGTCCCTACCTGCCTCCGTGCCGTCCGATCTTCTCTCTGTGGCTACAGCCTTCTTTGGCAGGCTAGATCAACAGAATGCAGATGACACTGATCAATGCTGTGTGACAGCCCAGCATTTATCAGTGTTAGGAATCAAAAGATTCAAAGTCCCTATGGGGACTAAAAATAAATATATATGTATAACCCCTATATGTATCAACCACCTTTTCCCATTTTATAAATAAAATGTTTATGAAAATAAATGTGGTATCTCGACATGCGTAAATGTCTGAATTATTAAAATATAACATTAAGTCCAGAATTGCGCATTTTTGGTCACTTCATATAGTAGAAAAAAAATCATAAAAATCTGATTTAAAAAATCCCTTCAAAACCAAAATGGTACAATTAAAAACTTCAGAAAAATAAAATAAAAGTTAAAAATAGGGCTCCTCCCGAAATATGTAATCCTGTCATTTTTTTATTTTATTTACTACTACTAAATGGTCCTGCTGAGGACTACTTTCACTGCAAACTGACTGAATAAGTCCTGCAAACAGCATGCCCTATAGATAGAAAATTGATGAATTTTTTTTTTAAAGTTATGGATTTAAAAACCACAATATATAGCTTCCTCCAAACCTGTGACAGGAGTAAAGGGCGCTGGACACAACCACTGGAGAAGGATTCAGTTTTTTCACCCACGATACAACACGTTTCACAGTAAGACTGCTTCATCAGGCATTGATTGTGGATTGTATACAGATGTGGAGCAGCTGCAGGCACCTATATCACACGCTTTGTTCCATAGTTACACTTGGAGTGTAACTTTATTTGGTAAATGCCACCTTTCACACACAGACTTATGTCTTAACGTTATCGCACTACAGAGCACTGTCTGTATTTCGTTTTAGTATGGATTTAAAAAGGTCAAGAGGAAAAAATGAACAGCAAAAAAATTTATACAGATTATTTTTTTTTTTTTTTTTGTGCCATGAGCTGCAGTTTTTAACAGTACCACTTTTTTGAAGTCTTGGCTTTTTGGTCACTTTTTATAGCATTTTTTTTTCTGGGATGTGATGTGACCACAAATCAGCAATTTGGGGTTTTTGAATTTTTTTTATCGCATTTATGCTGTTGATAATTAATGGAATAATGTAATAGTTCGGACAATGTCAGTCACTACCGGCAGATATCTGCTCACCCGACCTATGATATACCAGAACATCATGGGTTGGAAACGAAAGTCATAGTTGGACCTCTGGCCTAGATACCAAAACTGAAAGCATCTGGAGATGGGCTGGGGCTTGCATTTGTGAACGCTCGACCTAAGATCTCATCCATATCATGTCTTGCCCACATGTCACCAGTATATAAAAACAACCTGCAAATTCCCAGGTTTAATCGACATTCATTCCATTAATTCTAAGTGGGTATTCTGGCCTATAACTATTAATGGCCTATCCACAGGATATTCCATCAATAGTTGATCGGCTGGTCCCAGTACCCCCCTCTTATCAGCTGCTAAGGCGCCAGAAATAAACAGTGTACGGGAGCTGAAACGCTCGTACTAAAACGAAATGCAGACAGTGCTCTGTAGCGTGATAACGTTAAGACATGTCTGTGTGTGAAAGGTGGCATTTACCAAATAAAGTTACACTCCACCAAGTGTAACTATGGAACAAAGCGTGTGATATAGGTGCCTGCAGCCGCTCCACGTCTGTATTCAATCCACAATATATAACTTCCTCCAAACCTGTGACCGGAGTGTACGGGAGCTGAAACGCTCTTTGTAGTTGTGGTGCTAGGTAACTGCAGAGCAGCTCCCATTCACCTTCTCTGCTTAGGGCTTTACTTCCAGTAAACCTTCTCTGCTTGTGGTTTCAGGTTCTCTGTGAGCTTTTCCAGTCTTCTCCACAGCGTGGGAATTTACCAGCCTCTGGAAACATCTCTGGCTTCATCCGAAGACTTTTTCTGCAGCTGATGTTGGAAGATGAGAAAGTTACCATGTTCCTGCAATCTCCTTGCCCTGTAAGTATCTCTGGCCGCAGTGTCATGACTGTAGGAGCTGTAGATGTCCTGGATATGTTCTGGGTTGAGTCTCTAAAACGCAGTGTACTTTTATTTGAAAAACAAAATCCTGCCAGTTCTATTGCTATTTTGTCACATGGACTGCTGCACTGCATTTTATCTCTTTGCTTTCCTGTTAAAACCTGTAGCATAAGTGATTTTGAGCATTTTTACTCTATATCATTAATGCAGACTAGGCATGTCCCAGACTGAGCTGTCACTGTGCGCACTGACGGTGACGACGCGTTGAGGATGTCATTGGTCATTGCGCATTGCACAGTGTAACGCAGGATGCCACAGGAGCCAGAAGTAGCACGGGCCCCGGGAACAGGTCATTATAAAACAGGTGATGGGGGAGGCAATGGGGCAGCGGCGGCTCTCCTCCAATTGGCTGAGCGCACAGTAGGGGAGTTTCAGGGCTGTAAGCTGAGCCGTTTGAATGTGAGCAGAAACAGAGCCGGTGCCTGCAATCAGCTTCCGCACGGCCTGCGCCCCCCCTCGGTCTCCGTGGTTACATCTGCCGGGTGCCAGTGTGCTGCTGTCAGTGAAGGCAGTAACCCTTTATGTGCCTGCCTCTCACAACCATGTTAGCTATTGTACTGTGTGTCCCTATTCTCACTGCCCTCTTGGAATAAAGTTTACAGCAGTGTGCTGCTGAGAGAAAGCATAGCATTCCTGTGGGTCACTGCTGCTGAGAGGTCCATAAGTCCACATTGTCCACCTGTCCTCAGTCCCTAAATGTTGCACCATAATCTATCAGTGTTTCCTAACCAGAGCACCTCCAGCTGTTGCAAAACTACAACTCCCAGCATGCCCTGATAGCCGTTGGCTTTCCAGACATGCTGGAAATTGTAGTTTTGCAACAGCTGGAGGCACCCCTGCAATTCCACACTGTACATTATAGCTATGTAAGCTGTTTTCCAGGCAGCTGCAGCCGGCTCTCCTATTGGACAGGGGAGAACATGTGGTGAGGATGGGATGGGATAACCACAAGGGAAGGAGCTGTGGGCATCACTTTACTATAATTTATTATAATTTCCTTGGGGGTAGAGGAGGGGGGAGAGAAGCAGCTCACAGGAAGCAGGCGCAGGGGGTCATGGGAAATGTAGTCTTTATGACATGGCTGCTTACTGCTTTGGGTGGCAATTACCAGAGAACGGCTTGACCGTTTTGGACAAGTGAGGTATCTTTGGAAAGGTCTTTTAATGAGCTATCAGATGAGGTAAACTTTTTTTTTTTTTTTTTTAAGTACCAGCAGATGCAGCAGATGTCCTTTAACCCCTTAAGGACTCAGCCCATTTTGGCCTTAAGGACTCAGACAATTTAATTTTTACGTTTTCATTTTTTCCTCCTCTCCTTCTAAAAATCATAACTCTTTTATATTTTCATCCACAGACTAGTATGAGGGCTTGTTTTTTGCACGACCAGTTGTCCTTTGTAATGACATCACTCATTATATCATAAAATGTATGGCGCAACCAAAAAACACTATTTTTGTGGGGAAATTAAAACGAAAAACGCAATTTTGCTAATTTTGGAAGGTTTCGTTTTCACGCCGTACAATTTATGGTAAAAATGATGTGTGTTCTTTATTCTGAGGGTCAATACGATTAAAATGATACCCATTATTATATACTTTTATATTATTGTTGCGCTTAAAAAAAATCACAAACTTTTTAACCAAATTAGTACGTTTATAATCCCTTTATTTTGATGACCTCTAACTTTTTTATTTTTCCGTATAAGCGGCGGTATGGGGGCTCATTTTTTGCGCCATGACCTGTACTTTTTTTTGATACCACATTTGCATATAAAAAACTTTTAATACATTTTTTTAAATTTTTTTTTTTTAATAAAATGTATTAATAAAGTAGGAAATTTGGACTTTTTTTTTTTTTTTTCCGTTCACGCCGTTCACCGTACGGGATCATTAACATTTTATTTTAATAGTTCGGACATTTACGCACGCGGCGATACCAAATATGTCTATAAAAAATGTTTTTTACGCTTTTTGGGGGTAAAATAGGAAAAAACGGACGTTTTACTTTTTTATTGGGGGAGGGGATTTTTCACTTTTTTTTTTACTTTTACATTTTTTTAAATTTTTTTTTTTTACACTTGAATAGTCCCCATAGGGGACTATTCATAGCAATACCATGATTGCTAATACTGATCTGTTCTATGTATAGGACATAGAACAGATCAGTATTATCGGTCATCTTCTGCTCTGGTCTGCTCGATCACAGACCAGAGCAGGAGACGCCGGGAGCCGGACGGAGGAAGGAGAGGGGACCTCCGTGCGGCGTTATGAATGATTGGATCCCCGCAGCAGCGCTGCGGGCGATCCGATCGTTCATTTAAATCGCGCACTGCCGCAGATGCCGGGATCTGTATTGATCCCGGCACCTGAGGGGTTAATGGTGGACGCCCGCGAGATCGCGGGCGCCGGCCATTGCCGGCAGGTCCCTGGCTGCGATCAGCAGCCGGGATCAGCCGCGCATGACACGGGCATCGCTCCGATGCCCGCGGTTATGCACAGGACGTAAATGTACGTCCTGGTGTGTTAAGTACCACCTCACCAGGACGTACATTTACGTCCTGCGTCCTTAAGGGGTTAAGTACCACCTCACCAAGACGTACATTTACGTCCAACGTTGTTAAGGGGATAAGTGATCGATTGACTTAGTAAATTTCTATAAATCTTTTATACCACTGGCTTCTTGAAAATTATTGCGGCAGTAGGTGTACTTTAATATGCCTAAAGATTTGCTACAAAGTAGCAGCATACTGTAAGCGTTAGATGCCAGACCGGTTCCCTGCCCAACAGGTTGTGCTTTGATAGGCTCAAGTGTATGCTAGGCCGAAGTCAGCATAACCATCGGGGCTACTATTATAGGATAAGCCTGATGGTACATGAGCCTGTCAGCTGCTAAAAGACAGGAGCCACTGCTGTGTTTTCCTACTGTACCCTTTTTTTTACTTTACAGGAATATACAGTATTATCAGTACCATGATAGGCACCACTGTGCCATATTGTTAAATACTTATCATTCTGTATTGTATTATATTATAGTATATTTGTGCATCTTTATCTGTGGAGTTTGAGTTGTCAAATACTTGATTATATTGCTGATTAGGACAATAACGGTCCATATTTTTTTAATTTTGGGGAATTTGGTGTACACAAAGTTTGCACATTTGCTATTTTAGTGTTAAAAAATAAAAGTTAAGTTTCCCTTAAAGGGGTTATCCAGGAAAAAACGTTATATATATATATATATATATATATATATATATATATATATATATATATATATATATATATATATAGATAGATAGATATAGACAAAGAATAGTTTCACATTTGCATCTATTACACCATAGCTGTATAGCTCTCCATGTTTTAACTGCATATTCATGTTGCACCTATATCCTTGTGCTGGCAGTGTGCTGCTGCATTCTTCTGTTGCTATATATATATATATATATATATATATTAGTAAGGAGCAGCCGTATTAGTCCAGTGATGCAAGAAGCAAAATCATCGGTAGTTGCAGTATCACGTCACTCGCCATTGCGCACAGCGTAACGCAGGACGCAGCAGGAGCAAGAAGTAGCTTGGGCTCCGGGAACAGGTAATTATAAAACCGCGGATGGGGGAGGCAATGGGGCCGGGGTGCGGGGGTGGGGGGGCAGTCGCGGTGCAGAGGGTGAGGGGGGCGGGGCATTATCGGTTTATCGGCAAGGTAATTGGAGATTGTGGAGAATGGACATTACGTTGGGCCATAAATTGTATAGTATAGCTATAGGACGATAGAATACAGATGAGGTGGGGGGGGGGGGGGCTGGAGAGCAGAGGTGAGAATAGTGATTAAATCAACTGGCTCCAGAAAGTTAAACAGATTTGTAAATTACTTCTATTAAAAAATCGTAATCCTTCCAATAATTATCAGCTGTTGATGTTGTTGTGGTTTTCTGTCTGGCAACAGTGCTTTCTGCTGACATCTCTGCTTGTCTCGGGAGCTGCACAGAGTAGAAGAGGTTTGCTTCTACTCTTGACAGTTCCTGAGAGAAGAGTTATCAGAGAACACTTAGAAAAGAACAACTCAACTTCAGCAGCTCATAAGTACTGAAAGGATTAAGGTTTTTTAGTAGAAGTAATTTACAAATCTGTTTAACTTTGTGGAGACAGTTGATATATATATATATATATAAAAAAAAAATTCTTTGATAACCCCTTTAAGGACCAAGCATTTTTCAGTTTTTGCGCCACCAATTCTACTTTGTCATGACATCAGTCATTTTACCAAAAAATCTACGGCAGAACAGAAAAAAAAAATCATTGTGCGACAAAATTGAAGAAAAATACGCCATTTTGTAATTTTTGGGGGCTTCTGTTCCGACGCAGTAAATTTTTGCGCCGTGATCTGAAGTTTTAATCGGTACCAATTTTGTTTTGATCGCTTTTTATTCATTTATTTCTATGGTAGAAAAAGTGACCAAAAATACGCTATCTTAGAATTTGGAATTTTTTTGCGCGTACGCCATTGACCGTGCTGTTTAATTAACAATATATTTTTTATAGTTCGGGCATTTACGCACGCTGCAATACCACATGTTTGTTTTAATTTTTATTTACACACTTTTTTTTTAAATGGGAAAAGGGTGATTCTGATTTAAATTAGGGAAGGGGTTAATTTTTATTTTTTTTCCTTTTCCTTTTTTTATGCAGTGTTATAGCCCCCTCTAGGGGGTATAATATTGCATACGGATTGCAGGCACTGTTCAATGCATTGCCATAAGAATGCATTGACCAGTGTTTTCTGCTCTTGATTGCTCAAGCCTGGATTTCAGGCTTGGAGCTATCAAAAACCGATCGGACAGCCGGTAACAAAGTGAGACACCACCTGCTGTCCTCTCAGCGGTTTGGGATGCCACGATTTCACCGCTTCACATATCAGGAGCGCATCTTTTTTGTTTGCACTTAGGTGCTTATTCTTTATTGGAATTACTATTGGCATTACGGTAATCTCGCTAGAGAGACAGTTACATGTGGCCTGTACCTCACACACGTGTTTTTTTCAATTTAAACTTTTTATTTCAAGTTTTCATGTGAACAGCAAATATAACACAGTACATAGAGCAAAAAATTTCGCATAACCGTAATGCAAGTACGTTCAACCGCTAATGTCAAAGTACAAAGACATGGTTGTTATACAGTGAATCGTGTGGGTTGACGTTACACGAGGCAACATGGTATTGAGTCCACACTAGCGCAATAGGCAATGCAAAATATTACTGTTATCAATAAGATAAAATAATAATAAAAAAAGTTAGTGTCATAACAACCAGAAAGGAAAGGGAGGAGGAAGGTGGTAGAAGAGGAAAGAAAGAGATAGAAAAAGGAAGAGAAGAAGGGTGGGGGGGGAGGGGGGAGAATAAGGCAAGAGAGGGGTCAAAGAGTAAGACGAACAAGAATAAGAGTACCTCTCGGACGAGACAGCCTCCAGACCTCCACGAAACCCAGTCGATGTCGGCAGCCTATGTGTTATGTAGGAAGGGGGGGGGGGGAGGGAGATGGGAGAGGGGACCTTTGTGCAGTAAGGAGGGGGGGGGGGGGGGGAGTTCCTCAGTGTTAGAGAGAGCGAATGACCACCGAACTAATCTGTGAGATGCACAGCAGTAAAATCTGAAGATGACTGGAAAGCCGTCCAGGGATGCCAAAACGCAGTATAACGAGATGAGCGATTGTATGCGGTGGCTGTGAGCTCTTCCATTCTGTGGATGTGGGTGACTTTGCCAGGATGATACGTTAGGTGGAGTGGTTGATTTCCACAGTCTTGGTATAACTGACCTCGCTGCTAGCAATATATAGGCAATCAATCTAGAGGTGGCAGTGGGTATGGAGAGGGGGGAGGAGGAGTATGGATAGAAGCATAATTTCTGGCGTAGGGTCAAGGCGTACGGACGTGATATGGGCTATAAGGCTTAGGACATTGGACCAAAAGGTAGACAGAGAGGGACAGGTAAGCTAAATATGAATCATGGTACCTTTGCCTGAGGAACAGCGCCAGCAGAGATCCAAAACTCCCGGGTAGAATGTCGCCAAAAGAGATGGGACCCTATACCATCGCGTCAAGATTTTATAATTGGTTTCTTGCACTTTACAGGACAGGGAAGACTTGTGGCAGTTTTTAATTGCTTTGTGCCAGTCCTTATCAGCGATGGAATTACCTAATTCCCTTTCCCAACCCACTCTGAAGGGAAGGGGTCGCCTTGACGACTCCCCCAGGAGAAGAGCATAGAGATGACTGACTACACAGCAAGGGGGACGAGGGGAAACACACAGGCGTTCAAAGTCGGTCAGAGGACGATGAAGGTGGAGCTAGCTTTTCATAGAGTGGAAATAGTGCGTTAGTTGTGCATATTGGAATAGGTGAGCGGGAGTAGGGCCCGTGTCTGAAAGTATATCAGTAGGGGGTTTAACCGAGGACCCGTCCAGGAGATTAAAGAAGGTAGTCCCTTGGCCTCGGCGAAAGGTCAGGAAATGGCTATTAGCAAGAGTCGGGGCAAAGGTGGGATTATCAAAGAGTGGAGTCAGGGGGCCCACCTGGTGGAAAGATGTCAAGCTTCGATAGATAGTTTACGTGCACGATGTATGGATTAAAGTACTGGAGGAAGGGCTGAGGGTCGGGAAAATGAAGATGGAGATTAAGGGCGCCACAGAAACGCCATCAAGTTACTCCTCACCGACAAGCCTTCCAGTTCCACCCATTGTTTATTAACACGGTGGTGGCAACAATCCAGGACCCTAGTCAACACGGTCGCCAGGTAATATGAGTGGTAATCGGGAAGAGCGAGGCCTCCTTCACTCTTTCTCCTGACGAGTACATGGTTGGCCACCCTAGAGGGCCTTCGGGCCCATAGAAAGCTCGATCGTATTGATTGTAATTCCCCCAAAAAATGTTCGGAGAAGATGGACCGGTATACATGAGAAAAGGTAAAGGGTCTCGGGAGTGCATTCATCTTCATGATGTTCACTCTGCCCAGCCACGAGAAATCTTTCCTTTCCCATCAAGAGAGGTCTCCCTTCAGGGAGTGGAGGAGGGGAAGCTGAGTTTGTATGCTTCCGATAATACGGCCGGCACACGAATTCCCAAGTACATCAGGGAGGAGGTGTTCAATTTAAAGGGGTATGTGTCTCGGAGGTGATGTAACATGGAAATGGGTATAGTCGGGTTCAGGGCTTCACATTTGGCATGATTTAACTTATAATTACTTACTTGGGAAAAGTGTTTGATTGTGAACATAAGAGACTAAAGTGAGGTCAGAGGGGAGGAAATATAGAGCAAGAGGTCGTCTGCAAACGCTGAGCATTTGTAATGGCGTGAGCCTACAGTCAGTCCTCTAATATCAGGATTCTATCAGGATGTCTATTAATAGATGCTCCATACAAATCACGTATAGGAGGGGGGAAAGCGGGCAGCCCTGGCACGTGCCATTACGGATGTCATAGGGTTTGGAGAGACAACCGTTAACTCTAACTTGTGCATGGGAATATAGAGCCATTATGCATGAAAGCATGTTTGTCTTTATGCCAATTTGGGACAAGGCAGCAGACATGTAGCCCCAATCCACCATGTCAAAGGCTTTTTCAGCGTCCAGAGAGAGAAGAAAGAGCGGAGAATTATGTTTGTGGGCATAGTGTATAACCGAGAAGGTACGGGAGGGTGTTGTCCCTCGCTTCTCTGCCTTTTACAAAGCCTACCTGGTCAGGGTGTATTAGGGAAGGCATGTGTGCAGACAATCTATTGGCTATCAGCTTGGCGAATAGTTTGGCATCAGAGTTAATTAGGGAAATGGGGCGATAGTTGGGGCATAGTAGTGGATCTTTTCCGCTTTTTGGGAGAACAGTAATAGAGGCACGTAGGAATGAGGGGGGGGGGAGGGGGGTGTGAGTCCACAGATATGGAGTTGAAGGCCGCCATGAGAATAGGAGATAAGTTGGGATGTAGGATTTTATAGAATTTGGCTGTGTAGCCATCCGGTCCAGAACTCTTCCCGGGTAGCATGGAGGAAATGGCAGTCTCCAAGTCCATAGGAGTGAATGGGCTTTCCAGGTCGCTTATTGTCGTGGCATCTAGTTGAGGACGTGTTTTTTTTACCCTGTAAATGTTACATTAAAAGTACATTCTTGTGGATTGGTTGTGTCTTTATCAGAAATTATCAGTAATGGATATGTTATGTTTCTTACAGTTGTACAAAGGCAGAATCAATGCTACAAGTCACATCATCCAACATCCCATGTATGGAGCAGGACACAAGTTCCGCACCCTCCACCTGCCTATCTCTACCACGCTGGCAGAACTACTTGACAGGGTCTCTGGTAAGGAGATGTTTTGTGTTTTTGTTGAGTTTTTTTGTTGAGTTTTTATTTTATTTTTACTTTTTTAGGATAAATCTGTTAAGATTCATCTTTCCTTTTTATTTTAGGGCAGACATCCACTACAACTGCAGGTTAATACATGCTTTTTTGCTTCTATTAAGTGTGTCTTTATTATCTTAGTATACCCAAAGATATGCTTGTTTTTGCTTGTTAAAGGGGTAATCCAGTCTTATAAAGGAATAGCGTATTGCTAGGATTTGCTGTTACTTTATGACCAGTGTCTGTTTGACCATTCACTGATCCTAAAAGTGAAAAAGTTGGAGAGGTGGTGTAGTGCTGCCATCCCCTTTCACTGTTTTCTCCTGAACAGCAGAGTTCTGGCTGCCTGCTGTTTATGGTGCGGCATCACGTTTATATTCATGTGAATGAGGCTAGTTGCAGTTCCCCACACTGTTAGATAATAGTAAGCACTGCTTTACAGGAAACTAGCAAAAAAAAAAAGAGAGAGAGAGCATGTATACAGACTGCTCCTCACTACAAATGTAATGATGTTCTGCCGAAAAGATTGATGAGACATAGGGCTACACCAGTGCTGTGGACCCTCTGTAAAGCCTTTATTCATATTGTCAGTAGGGGACCCTGAGGTTGGACCCCCAGAAGTCATAAAGTAATGGCACATCCTAGCAATATGTCTTCACTTTATAAAACAGGAAAAAAAAAAACTAAAAACTTTCAGGTCCATATGGTTAATATCAGGTTTTTGAGTACCAAGAAGAAAATAATCTTATAACAATATGTACTGCCAGAATTGGGATGGGGCTCCAAGTCTGTGACCGGCTCCCATGTGTCATTTATAATACTGGGGTTGCTTTATGTAGTGGCACACATCTGAACCCTATATGAAATTGGTGCCGGAGTAATGACAATAAGGCTGTTCACATTTTGGAATCTCCAGCCGCAAATTCCGAGAGCAGCTGGCACCAACTAAAACCGTCCCCATAGACAATGCCGTCAAAATAGCAGGACTTTAGCAGAGAAAAATGCTGCACGTAAGTTTTTTCCGCTCAAATATTGAAAAACAGACGCTGACAGAAAACCAGATGGGCCCAATTCAAGTCACTGGGATCTGTCTGTCTGGTCATGCAATTAATCGTCCAGCTCAGTTTTTTCTGCCAGGAACAGGCTCTGTGACAGAGCTCCTGAACAGAGCTCAGACGTAGATGTGAACGATTCCTAAAATGCAAACCGAGGAAAAAATCTTCATTTCATAGACTCCAACAATAAGACCTGATTTTCGGAGTATAGAGTTTTGCCTACTCACGGCTTCTTCCAGGTCACTACAGGCATGACCAATTGTAAAGGTGAATAGTTATTCTCTCAGCCCTTAAATACAAAAAACGTTATATTTCATCTAGATGTCCATTAACCCCTTAACGCCATAGGACGTTAATATACGTCCTGGTACTTAACATACCAGGACATACATATACCCAAAAATGCCGTACATGTTTCATCACCGAACTCATTGCCCCGTAACCTCTGAAGACATCACTCTGTTAACGAAACCTTATAGGGGGGGGGGGCTTGGTAAAGTGTTTTTTAAACATCCGCACTAAACACTATTGTTTACTGTGTGTCCTGCAAGTGTGTCCTGGATATTGGTTATATATAGTGTACGCCTGTAGAGGGACAATTAACAATGATATGTAGTAATGGCATGGTGCTGGGTTTTTAACGTTTCTTTTGCTCATATTATTTTGAATGCAAATCTGGTATATTTTAATATTTTTGTGGGTATATAATCTGTCCTTTGGTGGCCCAAAGTAGGTCTCCTTCTGTATCCCCCTTCTGTGTCCTTGGAGGGACCACTGCCACTGCAAGACTGCTTCCTTGCAAGAGGACACGTGTTATATTTCAATTTTCTAAGAATGTAATCTCAAAGAAGGCAGTGCCCCATCGCTTAATCTGTCTACAGTCTTTCCAGTCTGTCAAGCAGACGGTGCTTCTCTTTGCCACCTGATGTGGACTTGGCATTGCTCCTGGCTTTTTACCTCTTCCTGGTTTAGTAAAGCCTATTCTGCTTGGGCCTCCACTCCTTGCTGCTGACGCCCCACAGGAGGACATTATGGATCTTGCTTTTCAGCTCCTCCATGCCTCAGTCTTCCTCTGTGAGGCCTCCTTGTTGTCTTCCTGTTTTGCCAGTCATGCCACAGCTAACTCTGTGGCCATCCGGTGTTCCATCTGGCTTAAATCGTGGGTGGCAGACATGGCAACCAAGAAGGCTAAATCTTACTGGCCTTTTTTTTCAGGGTTCTGGCTCTTTGATGAGCACTTGGATAAACTTATTTCTGAGGCTTCGGTGGGAGTACTTCCCTTCCAAAGAATTGTCCCAAGTGCCAGTGGCATTCTGGTTGTGCCAAGGGATTTTAGCTGCTTTTGAGGCTTTTTTACGAAGCCAGCCATGCAGCCTTCCTGACAGTCCTGCTCTAAGGGTCCCAAGCCTTCCATCTCAAAATCTTCTTCTGCCTGAAATTCTGCCCTCATTTTACTCGAGTAAAGGTCGGCTTCTCTCCTTCAGGGAGGTTTGGTCTGCCCACAAGAACGATAAAATAGGTTCTAGAAGTGGTATTGTCGGGATACCTGATCGGGTTTTCTTTTTTTCCTCCAGACCAATTTTCCCATAAAGGATTACGTCTCCTTCGCAAGCTTTTTCCTACGACAATCACAACTTACTCTGAGATTGTAAGTGTTCAGATGTTCTACTTAACCCTTTTCACGGTTCTAAAAAAGGATGGCTCAGTCAGGCCTTTCCTGGACCTTAAAAGGCTTAATCAATTTGTTCACATCTGGAAGTTTCAGATGGAGTCCTTGCAATCTGTGATCTGGCCCTTGGAACAAAGCAAATAACTTAAGTTAATTTATATCAGGGATGTGTACCTGCACGTCCCAATTGCCAGCTCTTACCAGCGTTTCCTTTGTTCTGCGGTTTGTTCTCTGCATTTCCAATTCAAAGCCCTGTTCCCTTGGTCTCACCTCAGCTTCCAGGGTCTTCACTAAGGTCCTGGCTCCGCACCAAGGGAGTTGCTGTGATTCTATCCTTGGATGATCTCTTGGTAAAGGCAATCCGAGATCTTGTTGTTGCCGAGGTCTTGTGGTTTTTCTTAGTCATCCAGACCATGCTCAAGGCTTGTAAACGGCAGTCTGCCACAATCTACCACTTTGTGTGGAAACCTTTTTTTAAGTGGTGTAACCACTATGCCTTCTCCCCTCAGGTGAAGACCTTTTTGCATGGCGTAGATTATTGTGCCCCTCCCTTTTTTTCTCCAGTGGTGTGCAGCGATCATAATATGGTTCTTAACTCTCTTTAGGGTTTGAGCAGCATTACTCTGCATCTTTCTTTGAAGGCCATTCTTCCTATGGCTAGCACTTCCATCCATAGGATGTCTGAGCAGGTGGTACATTCTTGCAAGTCCCTGTACCTGGCTTTCCACAAGGTGGTAGTAAAACTGGTCCCTTTCTTCCTTAAAGCGTACCTGTCATAGTGCAAAAAAGAAAAATGTTACTCAGGACCCAATCCTGATCATGTGCATATGATTTTTATGTGTCTAGGACCTATATATCCAGAGATATAAGCATTTATCTTCTGGTGAGTTATTTTTCATTGTGCAGGCTGGAGGGGGCGTGTCAGTCTGTCTCCCTCACAGGAGCAAGCCTGGGCAGTCAGCCAATCAGTACTCTCTACTCTGTAACCCTTTCCTCTCTGGTTTTATGCTGTCATGTGTCAGAGGAAGATGCTTGGAGCTTGCCTGCAGTAATCAGAAGACATTATGGTGAATTCATAACAGGATAAAATGTATTAAATATAAGAATAGTTCTTTATAAAATTAGTGCAAGGATTTTTTAGATAAAAGTACAGCATTTTTATGAATACATGTTCTATCTGTTTTATCTTCTCCTATTAAAGCTGGATGCTAATCAGCATAGCTGTCACTATGTGTGTCATTCATCTTTCACATACTCCTGAATGTCTGATCAACTTCCTTGTCATTCAGGAGTCCGAGAAAGCTTTGACTATTTCAGCATGCTGGGAGTTGTAGTTTAGTAACAACTGAAGCTGCAATGTTTGTAAATAACTGTGTTAGAGCAGTGTTGCCTCCAGCTGTTGTAAAACTACAGCTCCCAGCATGTCCGCACATCCTTTATCTGTAGTTTAGCATACACAATAGAAATCTCCTATACTGGATACCGGTATGCTTTACAGCCGGTATCCAGTAGGCTGTAAGATCTAGACTAGTCTGTCTGGCTAAAAGACAGGCGACCCCTAGTGGTGGCTATTTTGAGCTTGAATTTCAGGTGAAAATTAAAAAAATTTTTAACACGTGTATATTGTGAAATGTCATATTATAAGTCCTGCAATATATGAACAATGACTGTGCCTCTTTGAGTGTTGTCTACTGTCCACTTTCCACATCGAGAACATTGTTCTCTCCTACTTTTGCCCATCCCACTCCCATCCTCTATATTTGACACTTCATTGCCTAGACATTGTATAGGCAATTAGAGTTAATCTAGTTATGACTGTGTCCTTACAACGATCTGATTTGTTTTTTCGGAGGGTTCTCGCAGGTGCCTTCTTTTAAAGGGCACCATCGGTCGTTGGATCCGGTCTGCCATCCTGCAGACCTACCCAAGAAAGGTGCTTGATTTACTCGTCCATGCAGCCACTGAGGCTACAAACACTGCATTATCATGCCCCATCAAAGTATGTGTCACTATGTTCTGACTACCATCTTACACATGGTCTCTGGTCTGATGGTACATTGTTTCTTTAGCTATTGTAGATGCCTCTCCTTGGGACAGATGCTTCAGCATCCTTCCTCTTTTTTTCAACGCTCCTGTGTTGCTCTCCTCTTGACCACTTGGGTCATCTAAGGGCATTAGTATCCCCTTGCAACCTTTATCCCAAGTCCTTCCAGGTTGTTTCAGGATGGAGTGGTCTTGTAAGGCTCGATTTACCTAGGTCTGTTGCTGAGTTTTGGTCTGCCACTGTAGTTTTTTTTTTTATGTTTCTCTCTGTTGGCTGTTCTACCACCCTGATGGCCAATGGTCCTGTCTGTTTTTGCAGGCTCCTTTTTCTGTCCTCCTCTCCTATGATAAGGAGTCTCTCTTCTCTACTGGCACAGATTGTTCCTATATCTAGCCTTTTTTTTCTCTTTTCTATCCTTTTGGTTATTGAATGACTTGTCTGGTTCTCCCTCTAGTCATCACTCTGGTCCTTGACCACTTAGTCGCTTTCAACCTGGTCTCTTGTCATCTGTGCGGATTTTGTCCTTGGCGTATGCACTCTGGGCATACACTTTTTCCTACCCCACTTGGGGTTCACTACCATCCAGTTGACTTTCTTCCAGTTGTCTTCCTCCTGATAATGCTATATTATCTACCTTCCCCCTCAGGGACTGCTTTTGGATAGCTCAGTCTTCTGCTTCCCCCAATGATATGAGTGTTGGCTTCATATGTTACTCCTGCTGCTTGTGTACAAACTGATTAGCTCATTGTCTGCAGGGAGGGGGTATAGGTATAGGCTGTGGTGAAAGAGCTAAAATGTTTTTTCGCAAAACAAGGATTTTACAGGTAAGTAATATAAAAAAACATTTATGCACTCATAATATGGATGAAATCCTGGCCCAGCAGCAACCATTATAGTGATCTAGCCATATGGCACCTGCAAAAATACATCTGTACTGTACTCGTGTGAATAAGGCCTCAGGTAGTACAATTGCAGTAGATTTTTTCGCAGCTATTAACAGTAAGTGGATCAGATTAAAAAAATAAAACATCCACATGTACTGAAAACATTTTACTTATGAAATTAAAGCTGGCAAACTCTATGGTAATGTCATTTTATTCACAGCGGGTTTTGCCCTTTTTACAGCAAAACACATGCGGATTTGTGGCAAATCCATGGCAAAAAGATTTCACTGTGTCTGGACTGGGTGCCCTTACACCTTAAATACCTGTCTGATAAATGCTTTTTCAATGAACAGCTATCTTTTCTTTTAGATCCCTATACAAATGGCTCTGTTACTTACAGTGGGATGTGGGTAGTAAACTGCTGCGAGACCTCTTATCTCCTGTGGAAACACACGATCATGCATGTTAGCATCCAACATGTTAATCCAAGATAGGGTAGGAAGGATAGGGGATAAGATGTCTGATCGCAGGGGTCCCGCGATCTCCGGTGCGGCATCCGTGCATGGAGTGAATTCCACTCCGTGCCGGATGACTGGCCCCTACGCCCCCTCCGTTCATGTCTATCGGAGGAGATGAGACGGTTAGTACTTAGCAGTCACGCCTCCTTCCATAGACCTTAATGGAGGGGTCGTGGCATGATGTCACCAACACGGGAGCTCCAAACTTCCGTGTTCGAGCCACAGCTGCTGCCGTCCTGGAGATCGCAGGGGGTCCCCAGGGGCGGGACAGTCAGACATCTTATCCCCTTTACCTTTTTTTTTTTTTAGCCTATATGGCTAGGGAAATCTATGTGTGGACATCTATTTACATGGCACTATTTAAAATGCTATAGTTTTTGTAGAGTTTACAAATGTGGAAAGCCATCTTTAGAACAGTTCTTTACATTTGCTTTTTTGAAAGGGCTTTCCAAGCAGAAACTCCTCTCTTGACCAGGCAACCCCTCTTAGATTAAAACAGGTTCTCTATTAATAGAATTATTTCGCCCTTTCAGAATTCAGTATGTTGTGCATGGTAATACTGGTGTCTGAGGTCTCTCAATTGTATATTGAGTATTTTACATTACCCTACGGAATCTACCTTGTTCTTTTATATAATTATATTAATATCATATCCACGGTGCTTTCAATTGCTGCATCACGTCTGGGGCTGACAAAGTACTATTGGAAAGGCTTATTCAATGACATAAATTTTTAATATAAATGTCTAGACTGGTGATAAAGTAACCTACCGAGAACTATTATTGTCCATTAAAGTTAATAATGTGGAAGAGAAGCAGCAAAGTTTCATCTCTGTCCCATCTTAGACATTAAACATATTGTGAGGCTGAACCTTTTGACCCACCCAGTTATGATATTCATCTTTTCCCTATTTCAGGTATTGCGCGTAGCCTATTACTTTCCCATTGAGACTTAAACAGTAAAGTCTCCTCTTAAATGCCTGCCTATAACATAGACATCTATCCTGCTTGGGAGAATCCTGCAATGATTGGGTTTTGGTGCTTTTATATATTTCACCCATGCAACAAAAAGAAGTATTGATCAGGAAGAAAGGTGTGTGTGCGCTCACATATAGATAATTGGGGAGAGATGGTTACATATATATCTAAAGAAACATTCATTCTATTTACCTGCCCAGAAGCCAGACAAACTTCTAAATATTATATTGTCTCGAGGAGACTAAGGCTCCTTTCACACTACAGTTTTCGTCCTGTAGGTGACATCTGTTAGGAAGATAGCTGGAGAAAAATGCATGACACAAATCATAATCATAACTAAACTTAGAATGGATGTTAGATTAATCCCATTCAAGTTAATGGGATCCTCTTTGCCTGTTAAAACTCCCGTTTTTCTCCGTAACAAGAACAGTCATAGTGTGAAAGGAGCCTTAAGACTGCATTTGTCTGCAGGTTGTATGTGGTTTTGCAGCTCAGTTCCGTTAAAGTGATTAGGGCCAAGTTGTATTACCACACACAACCTGCAGACAGGTTTGGTGCTGCTTTTTAACCCCTTAAGGACCAAGCCCATTTTGACCTTAAGGACCAGGCCAGTTTTATTTTTGCGTTTTTGTTTTTTCCTCCTCGCCTTCCAAAGTCCATAACTCTTTTATATTTCCATCTACAGACCCATATAAGGGCTTGTTTTTTGCGTGACCAATTGCACTTTATAATGATACCTCTCATTTTACCCAAAAATGTATGGCGAACCCAAAGAATAATTTTTTTTAGGGAGGACATTTAAATGAAAACCAAAATTTTGCACACTATTCTGTGGGTCAATACTATTAAAATGATACCCATGGCTAGATACTTTACTATTTTTGTACTGCTTAAAAAAATCTCAAACTTTTTGTACAAAATCAGTAATATAAAATCGCCCTATTTTGACCACCTATAACTTTTTCATTTTTCCTTATATGGGGTGGTATGAGGGCTCCTTTTTTGCGCTGTTATCTGTACTTTTTATTGATGCCACATTTTCCTGTATAAAACTTTAGACCACTTTTTATTTAAAAAAAAATAATATTTGGGAATAAAATGACAAAAAAGCAGCATTTTTGGACTTTTTTAAATTTACGCCATTCACCATACAGGATCATTAACGTTATATTTTGATAGTTCAGACACACACACGGCAACACCAAATTTGTTTATATTACATTTTTTTATGTTTTTTGGGGGTAATATGGGAAAAAGGGACAATTTTTTTTTTTATTAGGGGAGGGTATTTTTAACTTATTATTTTTGTTACTACTTTTTTTTTTTTTTTACACTTATGTCCCCGTAGGGGACTATCAATAGCAATCAGTTGATTGCTAATACTGTTCAGTACTATGCATAGGGCAGATCACTGATCAGTATTATCGGCTATCTTCTGCTCTGGTCTGCTCGATCTCAGACCAGAGCAGAAGATGCCGGGAGATCACAACATTTGAAGGGTTAATGGCGGACATCCGCGCAATCGCCGATATCGGCCATTACTGGCGGGTCCCCGGGACCTGCAGAGTATGATGCGAGCACCGCTCCGATGCTCGCGATCATAAACGGGATGTAAATGTACGTCCTGGTGTGCTAAGTACCACCGTACCAGGACATACATTTATGTCCGTGGTCGTTAAGGGGTTAAAGAAATTGGCTTTAATTCTTGGAGTCCCCATTGATCTGCTGATTGACGGTGCACAGCATTGGAGTGAGTGCTGCAAGCACTGAATTGATTGCTAGACACAGTATTTCTATACCTGGTACTGCAGTTCATCACAGCTCAGTCACATTTAAAGGAGTACTCTGGTGCAGAGTCCTCCGGCTCCATCCTGCGCGGGCTGCAAAATAAATTAAAATAAACCATCCCTCACCTTCCTGGGTTCCCGCAGAGCGCCACTACTACTGATCGGTCCTCCAGTCCATCTTCTTCATACTTCCGTGTCTAACGAAGGGTCACATGGCGCTCAGCCTATTATGGGCCGAGGCAGAACATTGCGGCGGCCGGTGATAGGCTGAGCGCCATGTGACGCTTCGTTCACACGGAAGTATGAAGAAGATGGACCGGAGGACCGATCAGCTGTAGTGGCGCTCCGCGGGAACCCAGGAAGGTGAGTGATGGTTTATTTTGCAGCCCGGGCAGGACGGAGCAGGGATACCCTCCACCAGAGTACTCCTTTAAGAGAATAGCACTGAGTTTTGTGTAGTACCAGGTGCAGCCACTACAGAGGTACCTAGCTTGGTTTGGTAGTAAAATACAGTGCTCACACTCCTGATTGATAGGGCTGCTGAGACTCTGGCCCCTATCAATCTGATATTGGCCCTCAATATAAAGCCCCAGAAAACTAATTTAAAGGGAACCTGTTATGTAGAAAATGCAGTGCAGATTGAAGACAATTGGTCAGTGTTTCCCAACCAGGGTCCTCCAGCTGTTGCAAAACTACAACTCCCAGCATGCTGGGAGTTGAAGTTTTGCAACAGCTGGAGGCACCCTGGCTGGAAAAAACTGCGATAGGTTATGGAGCAGGAAGACCAGAGTACATTATTAACACATTTGTGGCAAATATTCGATGTGTATATAGCATTGTAATTGTTTATACCTTTGCTTATTCTGCACTTAGGAGTCCAGTGGAAAGGGGGGGGGGGGGGGTTATTTTTCAGTGATTGACAGACTTAATAATGCATCTACATTACCAGTACCAAACGTTATGCTAAGAGTTCCTGCAGGGCAGCCGCAAGGAGTCTACTCTCTTTGTCTGAATAGGGCCATATTCTATGCTTCCCTTTACACATTAATTGCAAAAATATATGTTTAGCTGTCTGCAGACACTGCTAGCGAGAGTTATAGAGCTTACCGCATACAAATTTATTGAATTCGGTTGGAGCTGTATAAATTATTCCTAGACGATCCCTACTAGTGGTGACTGCAGACAACCAGACTTGTATAAATAATATGGCTACACTGTAGATTTGGTGCTTTGTATCAGAAAAGTGTGCTGTAACACATTTAAACTTATGCAGTGCAATTTATTAAAATATTATTAAAAGATGGACGTTCATTTTTCATCGGACGAGAGCCATAACAGCTCTTTTTACTGTTCCTGAGCTCTGCTCTCTCCGGCTTTATTCAGTCTATAGAGCGGCAAAGTCAATTCACTCGGTCATTATTTATCATGTCATTACTGTCTAGCGTCGGACAATTAAATGGATGGAAGTCAAGTGTTTTGCATTTGTTATTTCGTTCTACAAGAAATGGCGATGCATTCTGTAATAGCCGGGTTTGCCCTCTGAGTCATGTCCATGAAAATGTCACCGATAAAACTAACTGCTGCTTAGTGAGCGAAGAAGTCTGCTCAGAAAAGCGTGATTATTGGCTCAAAATATCTAAATTCCTAAAATGTTTCCAATGTCAAGGACAGAATGTTTATAGACAAGGCCTCTTGTGATGCACGTCTATGTGCATAAGTGATGGATTTAGCATCCGCTAGGTGCACAGATATTGCAAGCAATGATTCTTGCATTAATAAATCTTTCATATTGCTTTGTCTATTACAGAAAGTGCTGCTTATAAATGGATACACCTTTTTGTCACCTTCCTTATATACAGTCATGGCCATAAATGTTGAAATGTTTCAAGAAAATGAAATATTTTCCACAGAAGAGGATTGCAGTAACAAATGTTTTGCTATGCACATGTTTATTCCCTTTGTGTGTATTGGAACTAAACCAAAAATGGAAGCAAAAAAAGCTAATCTGACATAGTCACACCAAACTCCAAAAATGGTCTGGACAAAATTATTGGCACCCTTTCAAAATTGTGGTTAAATAATATTGTTTCAAGCATTTGATGCTCCTTTAAACTCATCTGGGGCAAGTTACAGATGTGGGCAATATAAAAATAACACCTGAAAGCAGAGAAAAAGGAGAGAAGTTCACTTAGTCTTTACTTTGTGTGTCTGTGTTTGCCACACTAAGCATGGACAACAGAAAGAGGAGAAGGGAACTGTCTGAGGACTAGGTCGCGGTGTGGTGCAGCGGTGTGGTGCAGCGGGTCGGGGGGGCGTTCGCGGTGCGGGGCATTATCGGTATTGGCAAGGTAATTGCCGATACCGATAATGCCCAAAATCGTGATTATCGGGCGATAATATCGGCCATACCGATAATCGGTCGATCCCTAATCTCAAGGTTACAAGTCCTTTTCCAGAGATCTAGATTTGCCTTTTTCCACAGTGTGCAACATTATGCCGCTGCCCCTTCTCTCCCCCTGGCTGTCGGCGCCGCTTCTCTCCCCCTGGCTATCGGCGCCGGTACCGATAGTCAGGGGGACAGAACGGGCAGCGGTGCCGATTGCCAGGGGGAGAGAAGGGCCGGCAGCAGGGCTCTAGACCTCAGGAAAGGCAGGGGGAGAGAAGCGGGCAGCGACGGCCTCTCTCCCCCTGCCTTTCCTGGTGGTGTATCGGGGTATACACGCGCACACACGCACCCTCATTTTACCATGGATATTTGGGTAACAAACTTTTTTTACCCAAATATCCTTGGTAAAATGAGGGTGCGTGTTCTAGGCCGGTGCTTGGTATACCCCGATAAATACGGTGTGTGTATATATATATATATATATATATATATATATATATATATATATATACTTTAATATATATATATATCTCACATGTAGTTACACCTATCCTATTAGGGATGCAGGCTACAAGGTGTGATTCTACAAACCAATTTACTTATTATACCTCATTGACACAGACTTCAGAGCAGTGTGTTCCAAACAGTGTGCCACCAGCCGTTGCAAAACTACAGCTCCCAGCATGCCCAGACAGCCTTCGGCTGTCCGTACATGCTGGGAGTTGTAGTTATGCAACAGCTGGTGGCACACTGTTTTGAAAGGACTGCTTTAGGGTATGTTCACATAGCAGAATGTCAGTGTGGAATCCACTGGAGTAATCCTCAAGGACATTCCGCTGCATCAAAGTCCCGTTGGTTTCAATGGAATTCTTCTGCACTTTGCACACAATGGAATTTTCCCGATCCTGGCGTCCGCAGAAAGAATATACATGTCTATCCTTTCAGCGGATTTCACTCAGAACTGCTTTGCTGCCTTTGAGACAATGCATTTACGAGCTACCCTAACGTCAGCCGGAACTTTCAAATGTGCAGAATTACTGTGTTTTCCAGGTGGACATTTCACATATTATACTACCGTATAAACAAACATTTAGAGAGATGTTGTTTGAGCAGCTGTGCCCTCAGTGATGACCAATTTATGGTAAATCCTATTCAGGTTCACATTTAGTTTATTTTTAATTTATTTTTAATACCCTCGACTGCTATGCATCCATTTATTTACCACTAGGGGGAGCTCACTGCTTATGGATTAATATAGCCATCGTACAACTAAAAAACCATTAAAATCATGTGCCAGAAGTTCCCCCTAGTGGACGATGCTGGCAGGCATCAAGTTATATACCCAATGGCTGTTTCAGTGGAGCTAGAAAAACAGTAGAATGAAAGAGCAGTGAAGTAAGCGGTGAGGCTTTAAGGACAGAAGAATGTAGGAATAGGGACAACATTCACAAACAAGCAGAGTAAGCTTCATCCTACAATATAAAGACACCCAGGTAGATGGGAAAGAAAAGTACCAAGAAGTATTATTAATATGTAGCCAAATATAAATAATGATGATGGTGACAAACAGTCATGTCTTGTGTCATTTGTATTGAATTACTTTATCCCTAGCATGGTATGCCCTGTAAGTTTTTGTCCCCTGCATCTCTCTCTGATTCTTAATCTCTAGCAAGGCTATCTAGGTTATCCATCTAATTCCTGGTACCCGTGTCTGTTTTACTATGTCATTGCTAGTCACCATCATGGCTCTCTCTATCATTCCTAGTCCTCAGTATGGCTCCCCATGTCAATCATGGTCTCAGCATGGCTCCCCTGTTCTCATATGCCTGGTCCCCAGCATGGCTTCTATCTCATTCTCCACATCGGCACTCCCTTTCTTATTAAGGGACCCTTATGCCTCCCAGTCTCATTCCTGATCCCATTCTGGATCCCCATCATAATTCTGCTCCTGTGCATAGCTTTCAATCCTATTATCCTATTTCTCATCTGAAGCATGTTTCCCCTTCTCATTGCGGGTCCCCAGCATAGCTTTCAATTTTAATCCTGATCCCCCAGCATGGCTCCCCATCTCATTCCTAGTCCCCAGCATGGCTCCCCATCTCATTCCTAGTCCCCAGCATGGCTCCTCATCTCATTCCTTGTTCCCAGCATGGCTCCTCATCTCATTCCTTGTTCCCAGCATGGCTCCTCATCTCATTCCTTGTTCCCAGCATGGCTCCCCATCTCATTCCTTGTTCCCAGCATGGCTCCTCATCTCATTCCTTGTTCCCAGCATGGCTCCTCATCTCATTCCTTGTTCCCAGCATGGCTCCCCATCTCATTCCTTGTTCCCAGCATGGCTCCCCATCTCATTCCTTGTTCCCAGCATGGCTTCCCATCTCATTCCTAGTCCCCAGCATGGCTCCCCATCTCATTCCTAGTCCCCAGCATGGCTCCTCATCTCATTCCTTGTTCCCAGCATGGCTCCCCATCTCATTCCTAGTCCCCAGCATGGCTCCTTACCTCAATCCTAGTTCCTAGCACAATTTTCCATTTCCTTCCTTGTTCCCAGCATGGTTCCCCATCTCATTCCTAGTTCCCAGCATAACTTCCCATTTGCTTCCTTGTTCCCAACATGGCTCCCCATCTCATGCCTAGTTCCCAGAATAACTTCTTATTTGCTTGTTAGTTCCCAGCATGGCTCCCCATCTCTTTCCTAGTCCTCAGCATGGCTTCTCATCTCATTCCTAGTTCCCAGCATGGCTTCTCATATTATTCCTAGTCCTCCTTGTGGCTCTTCATCTCATTCCTAGTTCCCAGCCTAGTTCCCCATCTACTTCCTAGACCCCAGTATGGCTCTCAATTTAATCCCTGCATAGCTTTCCATCTTATGCTCAGTCCCCAGCAAGGCTCCTTTGCTTAGGGCATCATATTGGGAGATGCACTATAACTGTCTTAACCTTTTCCTATCCTGATGTGCTCTGTCTTGGAAATGCTTTTCCTGCTCTTAGTTCCAGTGATGTGGTAAGATGCTGGCAGCATCTTACTTAAGGTTTCCTTACAAGTCTCCTACTCAATAATCTGCATCAAGATACTTCAGAGCACTTATAATTACATTATTTGGTCTTATCAAAGGGGCTTCCACTGAAAAATCTGCTCACAAAAGTGATCTTTGGAGGATAAAGAGGGTGGTGTATTTATAGTGGGGCAGCTTCTATAGACTTTGTGAGCATAATCTGCCCCAGAATCTTTTTTCCTATGATGGCTTTGTCTTGTTGTCTTGGGTGCCCTAAGTTATCTATTTTTTGTTATTCCTCTCTTGTTAGACACACCAAGTATTACTGCTAAGCTGATAAGCGAACAGAAAGATGACAAGGAGAAGAAAAACCACGAGGAGAAAGAGAAGGTGAAAGCAGAAAATGGATTCCAGGATAACTACAGTGTTGTTGTTGCTTCAGGTAAGTGTACATAACAGCAGCCTAATATATCTTTAACCCCTTCCCGCAAAATCAGGTACACGTATGTGATGATTAGGGATGACTTCCCGAAACACCACATACATGTACCTGATGAGAATGGCGCTGTGACAGTTTATTGAGCTTGGCTGTGCTGCACAGCCGAGCTTCCCTGAAGCCAGCCAGGGACCAATCGCAGCGGTCCCTGGCCGACGATCACTGCTATTGGCCGGTCAGTACAGACGGGCCAATAGCAGGGATCTGGCGGGGGTCTCCTCTTTCCCCCTCTCCTTCCCCCTCTCCTTCCCCCTCTCCTTCCCCCTCTCCTTCCCCCTCTCCTTCCCCCTCTCCTTCCCCCTCTCCTTCCCCCTCTCCTTCCCCCTCTCCTTCCCCCTCTCCTTCCCCCTCTCCTTCCCCCTCTCCTTCCCCCTCTCCTTCCTCCTCTCCTCCGTCCACAGTGAAGCAATCGGTGGTGAGGGGGCCCCATCGGAGGAGGGCACTCGGGATCGGAGCGGGCATCCGATCTTGAATTAACCCTGTAGACGCTGCTGTCACGGTGACCATAGCGTCTATTAGGGTAACAGAGGGAGGGAGCTCTCTCTGTCACCGATCAGCACTCTCCAAAGTGAAAGAGTGCTGATGGTCTGACAGTAGCCTCCGTTGTCATGGCAACAGATCAGTCTTTACCTAAGGTAGTGACTGATCTATCCTATGTCTATGACAGACATAGGCATAATTCAATGGAGTACAGATGTATACTTCATTGAATTGTGTATAATAGTGTAAAAAAAGAAAAGTTAAATGTAAAAATGTGAAAAAAATAATAAAATAAATAAAAAATCCCAAAAAACATGTCCCGCAAAAAAAGTCCATAAAAAAGTTATGGCCCACAGAATACGGCGACTTTTATGCTATAAATGAACTAAAATGTTTTTAAAAGTATAGAAATTTGGTATTGCCATAACCATATCAACCTGCAGAGAAATGTAAATTTGTCATTTATACCGCATGACGACCAATCTAAATTCTTTTTATAAAAAAAACAACCAACCGCAGAATAGATTTTTTTTATGTATACCACCTCATAAAAACTGAAATAAAAAAAATCAGTCACATGTACCCCAGAATGGTACCAATGAAAGTGTCAATTTGTCTCCCAAAAATATTTTTGCACCCCAAGGCCTGCGACTTTATATGATGCAGACAAAATATCCTAAACTAAAAGGATGCCCCAAAATCCTCACAGCACGCCTTCATGTCTGAGGCCTGTGTGAGACATGTAGCGCATAAAGGCCACATATCGAATATTTCTAAATACGTCAGAATTCAGGGAATAAATCTTGTGTTGTATTTTTTTGTCAACACCTACTGTGTTACAGAAAAAAATTGATTAAAATGAAAAGTCTGCAAAAAAATGAAATTTTAAAATTCAGCAAATGTAAGGTATAACAAAATGCAAATTTTTACAAAAAGTGCTAAATATATCAATCAAAATTTACCAGTAATTTAAAGTACAATATGTCACTAACAATCAGTCTCAGAATCGCTTTCATAAGTAAAAGCGTTCCAAAGTTATTACCAAATAAGTGGACACATGTCAGATTTTGAAAATTTGCCTCGGTCATTAAGGTCAAAACAGACTATTGAGTAAAGAGGTTAAAGGAAATGTTTGACAAATTGGGATGCCTAAAACAGTCGAATGAATGCATTAAAAGGTTTTGTGGGACTTCTAGATCAGTCGCTGAACAGCAGATACCCAGCCAACCATATATATATATATATATATATATATATATATATACACACATACATACATATATACAGTCATAGCCGTAAATGTTAGTACCCTAGAAATTTTTCAAGAAAATGAAGTATTTCTCACAGAAAAGGATTGCAGTAACAAATGTTTTGCTATACACATGTTTGTTCCCTCTGAGTATTGGAACTACCGTATATACTCGAGTATAAGCCGACCCGAGTATAAGCCGAGACCCCTAATTTCAACCCAAAATCCCAGGAAAAGTTATTGACTCGAGTATAAGCCTAGGGTGGGAAATACCTCATCCCCCCCTGTCATCATCCAGACCCGTCATTAACATCCTCATCATCCCCTTGTCATCATCCCACACATCCCCCCTTCATCATCCCCTTGTCATCATCCCACACATCCCCTTATCATCCCACACATCCCCCCTTCATCATCCCCTTGTCATCATCCCACACATCCCCCCTTCATCATCCCCTTGTCATCATCCCACACATCCCCTTATCCCACACATCCCCCCTTCATCATCCCCTTGTCATCATCCCACACATCCCCCCTTCATCATCCCCTTGTCATCATCCCACACATCCCCTTATCATCCCACACATCCCCCCTTCATCATCCCCTTGTAATCATCCCACACCCCCCCCCTTCATCATCCCCACCCCCCTTCATCATCCCCACACCCCCCCCCCCCCCTTCATCATCCTCTTCTCATCATTCGCCCTCAGTGGTCTTCAACCTGCGGACCTCCAGAGGTTTCAAAACTACAACTCCCAGCAAGCCCGGGCAGCCATCGGCTGTCCGGGCTTGCTGGGAGTTGTAGTTTTGAAACCTCCGGAGGTCCGCAGGTTGAAGACCACTGCGGCCTTCAACATGCGGACCTCCAGAGGTTTCAAAACTACAACTCCCAGCAAGCCCGGGCAGCCATCGGCTGTCCGGGCTTGCTGGGAGTTGTAGTTTTGAAACCTCCGGAGGTCCGCAGGTTGAAGACCACTGCGGCCTTCCACATGCGGACCTCCAGAGGTTTCAAAACTACAACTCCCAGCAAGCCCGGGCAGCCATCGGCTGTCCGGGCTTGCTGGGAGTTGTAGTTTTGAAACCTCCGGAGGTCCGCAGGTTGAAGACCACTACGGCCTTCAACATCATCCAGCCCCCTCTCACCCCCTTTAGTTCTGAGTACTCACCTCCGCTCGGCGCTGGTCCGGTCCTGCAGGGCTGTCCGGTAAGGAGGTGGTCCGGTGAGGAGGTGGTCCGGGCTGCTATCTTCACCGGGGGCGCCTCTTCTCCGCGCTTCCGGCCCGGAATAGAGCCGTTGCCTAGACAAGGACGTATCTGCGTCGTTGTCAAGGCAACGTGACTATTCTGAGGCCGGGCCCGAAGCGCTTAGAAGAGGCCTCCCCGGTGAAGATAGCAGCCCGGACCACCTCCTCACCGGACCACCTCCTTACCGGACAGCCCTGCAGGACCGGACCAGCGCCGAGCGGAGGTGAGTACTCAGAACTAAAGGGGGTGAGAGGGGGCTGGATGATGTTGAAGGCCGCAGTGGTCTTCAACCTGCGGACCTCCGGAGGCTTCAAAACTACAACTCCCAGCAAGCCCGGACAGCCGATGGCTGCCCTGGCTTGCTGGGAGTTGTAGTTTTGAAACCTCTGGAAGTCCGCAGGTTGAAGACCACTGCGGGTGGGGGAGTTCACTCGAGTATAAGCCGAGGGGGGTGTTTTCAGCACGAAAAATCGTGCTGAAAAACTCGGCTTATACTCGAGTATATACGGTAAACCAAAAAAGGAAGGAAAAAAAGCAAATTGGACATAATGTCACTCCAAAATGGGCTGGACAAAATTAATGGCACCCTTAACTTAATATTTGGTTGCACACCCTTTGGAAAAAAATTTATTAAATCAGTTGCTTCCTATAACCTTCAATAAGCTTCTTACACCTCTCAGCAGGATTGTTGGACCACTCTTCCTTTGCAAACTGCTCCAGGTCTCTCTTATTGGAAGGCGCCTTTTCCCAACAGCAATTTTAAGATCTCTCTACAGGTGTTCAATGGGATTTAGAGCTGGACTCATTGCTGACCACTTCAGAACTCTCCAACGCTTTGTTGTCATCCATTTCTGGGTGCTTTTTGGCGAATGTTTGGGGTCATTGTCCTGCTTGAAGAACCAAGATCTCGGAAGCAAACCCAGCTTTCTGACACCTGGCTGTACAGTGGGACCCAAAATCCGTTGCTAATTCTCAGATTTCATGATGCCTTGCACACATTCAATGCACCCAGTGCCAGAGGCAGCAAAACAACCCCAAAACATCACTGAACCTCCACTATATTCGCTGTAGGTACCGTGTTCTTCTCTTTGTAGGTCTCATTCCATTTTCGGTAAACAGTGGAATTATGTGCTTTACAAAAATGCTCCATCTTGGTCTCATCTGTCCACAAGACGTTTCACCAGAAGGATTTTGGCTTACTCAAGTTCATTTTGGCAAAATATAGTCTGGCTTTTTTTTGTCTCTGTGTCAGCAGTGGGGTCCTCCTGGGTCTCCTGACATAGCGTTTCATTTAATTTAAATGTTGATGGATAGTTCACGCTGGCATTGATGCTTCCCGAGCCTGCAGAACAGCTTGAATATCTTTGGAACTTGTTTGGGGCTGCTTATACACCATCCGGACAATCCTGCGTTGACACCTTTCATAAATTTTTCTCTTCCATCCACGCCCAGGGAGATTGGCTACAGTGCCATGGGTTGCAAATGTCTTGATAATGTTGTGCACTGTGGACAAAGGCAAATCTAGATCTCTGGAGATGGAATTGTAACATTGAGATTGTTGATATTTTTCCACAATTTTGGTTCTTCTCCTCTTTCTGTTGTCCATGCTTAGTGTGGCACACACAGGCACACACAATGCAAAGACTAAGTGAACTTCTCTCCTTTTTATCTGCTTTCTGGTGTGATTTTTATATTGCCCACACCTGTTACTGTTGCCCATTAAACTCACCTGTTGCCCCAGGTGAGTTTAATGGAGCATCGCATGCTTGAAACAATTTATTTTTCCACAATTTTGAAAGGGTGCCAATAATTTTGTTCAGCCCATTTTTGGAGTTTGGTGTGACATTATGTCCAATTTGCTTTTTTTCCTCTCTTTTTTGGTTTAGGTCCAATACACACAAAGGGAATAAACGTGTATATAGCAAAACATTTGTTACTGCAATCCTTTTCTGTGAGAAATACTTCATTTTCTTGAAACATTTCATGGATACCAACATTTATGGCCATGACTAATATATATATATATATATATATATATATATATATATATATATATATATATATATATATATATATGTATGTATGTATGTGTGTGTGTATATATATATTTGCATTATTCTCACTTAAACTAGTTATTTTGTCTTTGTTCATTTTATTTATTCTTTCTCTTATTTATTTGTTTTTAACATCAAAGGTTTAAAATCTCAATCAAAAAGGGCCGTCTCCTCCACACCACCTCGTCCACCGTCTAGACGAGGCAGAGTAATGACTGATAAAGTAGGTGGCTCTTCCACAGGAGTAGACTCCTCAAGCAAGACCATCAGCATCCCTGTGTTCCACCTTTACCATAAGTTGCTGCCAGGTACAGTTGCTTTGTAATAGGATTTTAGTGCATGGACTGGATGGGATAGAACTGCATATTGTATTTATGTATTTTATGTTTTTGTCCTGTAGGTCAGCCGTTACCTCCTGAAATGACCCTTGCACAGCTTCTCACTCTCTTGTATGATAAAAAGCTTCCTCAAGGCTTTCGTTCTGTAGATCTAACAGTCAAACTTGGTTCCAAGGTTATCTCAGACCCAAGCTTATCAAAAACAGATTCCTTTAAGAGACTTCATACTGAGAAAGGTATGCTTTTATACACATATACAAGCAATTGGCTTACCATCTGTTATTACATTAATAACTTGATTTTCGATTTGTATTTATGTTTCATCTTAAAGTATTTTGATAAGTATCATATTTTAAGGGTTTTTCCCTGAAAACAGCTTGATAGCCTATCTTTAAAATAATCAATATTAAAGATGGCAGCTCTGGGTATATGTCCATATATAGATAGATAAATTACACACACACACACACACACACACACATATATATATTTATTTACACTGACAGAGGTGGATTCCTCATAAGAACTTGATTCGATCTAAAAGTCAAAATTCAATAACTATAAAACCTCAAGCTTACAAAAAGGTTCTGCGGTGAGCTGAGGCATTGGATATGGTAATTGAAATAATTTAAATTTCCTAAAAGTAGAGACTACATTTTACATCCAATTTATGTTTATTGGTTTTTTTAAATCAGCTGAGCTGTAGTAAAAGATGCAGTTGCATATGCCTGGATAAACGTTCAAGGGCCCAGGTTCATTGGAATACAGTGGCCTTTTCATGCTACTGATCAGTCCGGGTCAGACTCCCACCAATCATTGATATTGATCACCATTCATAAGTGATTATTATAAATAATAATAATAATAATAATTGAAAAAAAAAATTCCATTCTTTCCAGGAGAATTCCACATGGACTGCATTGCTGTCAATTGTGTTGGAGCATGCCCGCACGGTCAAAATTCAGAATGTCTGCAGTGAAACTGTGGAAATTCTGTGGTCTGTAGGGTACAGTAAAGTCCCATTAAACACACTGGGAGATTGCTGCACCAGAATTTCCAAGCAGAGTTCCTCTTGGAAATTCTCTTGTGTGAATGGACCCTTAATGCATAAAGTACATGTTTTGGTAACACCTTTGATAATAGTTCTGTATTTAAAATGATGATAGATTTAGATCCGTTGGTTCCTGTATCGTGTAAATGTTTGCATGTTAATGTCCCTATGAAAATGATCAATTTTGCTCCATATATTTAAATGCTGAACATTACTGCATTTCTCTGAGAAAAGGGAGGACACACTATCTTGTTCTTCCTATGCAACTTTACAGACAGTAATCATATAATGTTGGCTTACAATGAAGTAACAACTTTTAACCCCTTAAAGACCCAGGGCATACCTATACACCGGACTGGTATGCCTGCTGAAATCATTAAGCAGGCACCCTGTGCAAACCCCTGGGTGGGTCCTGAGATTGTCGATTTGCGGCGATTCCGAGTCAATCGGGTACCCTGTGACCCGGAAAAAAAGGGTGATAGTGCCGTCCACAGCAGGAGTGTGGTGGCACTGGTGCCACTTCACGATCGTCCTGATTCGTCGGCCGTTACCGTCATCAGGACTGCTGCTGTGGGGGTGTCCCTATCTGCACTCGCTCCGCCTCTATTCCGGAGGGCGAGAGGGGATGCCGGGAGTCCTCACCTGGACCTTGGGCACCCGATCCCCGGCATTGGCGGCGGGATCGGGGCCCCAGGAGCGGCGTCTGCATCAGGCAGAGCAGCAGCAGGAGGTATGGCCGTGCCTCCTGCTGTTGCATAGCAACAACTCCCAGCATGCACAAAAGGGTATGCTGGGAGTTGTTGTTATGCAACAGCAGAAGGCACAAATACAACTGCCAGCATGTCCTTTGGTAGTTTGTGCTTGGTGGGGGTTGTAGTTTTGCAACAGCTGGAGGCATCCTGTTTGGGAAACACTGCCGTAGGGTAATTTTAGTATTGGATGCAAGTGTCATTCTTGCATCCGGGTCCGTCCCTATGCAAATCCCTAATGTAGGCCTCAAATGCACATGGCGCTCTCTCACTTCGGAGCCCTGTCGTATTTCAAGGCAACAGTGTAGGGCCACATATGAGGTATTTCTGTACTCGGGAGAAATGGCCTAACAAATTTTGGGGGGCTTTTTCCCCTTATGAAAAGGTAAAGTTGGGGTCTACTCCAGCATGTTATTTTTTATACTAACATGCTGGTGTTGCCCCATACTTTTCATTTTCACAAGAGGTAAAAGGGAAAAAAAGATCTTCAAAACTTGTAACACAATTTGTACCCCATATTTGGACGTAAAATGCTCTGCGGGTGCACAACAAGGCTCAGAAGTGAGAGCACCACTGGTGTTATCCCAAATTTTTTTTTTCACAAGGGGTAATAGGAAAAAAAGCCCCCATAATTTGTAACACTATTTCTTCTGAGTATGTAAATACCCCAAATGTGGATGTAAAGTGTTCTGCTGGCGCACTACAAGGCTCAGAAGAGAAGGAGCGTTATTGGGCTTTTGGAGAATGAATTTGGCAGGAATTGAAGCCCATGAGTGTTCACAAATCCCCCATGGTGGCAGAACAGTGGAACCCCCCCCCCCCCCACAAGTGACCCGATTTTGGAAACTACATCCTCATGTAATGTAACAAGGGTTACAGTGAGCATTTACACCCTACTGGTGTCTGACAGATTTTTTGAACAGTGGTCCATGAAAATTAAACATTTTATTTTTAATTTGCACAGCCCACTGTCCCAAATGTCTGTAAAAAGCCAGTGGGATGTAAATGCTCACTGCACCCCTTAATACATTACTTGAGGGGTGTAGTTTCCGAAATAAGGTCACGTGGGGGGGGGGTCCACTGTTCTGGCACCATAGGGGCTTTGTAAACGCACATGGCCCCTGACTTCCATTCCAAACAAATTCTCTCTCCAAACGCCCACATACATCCACACATGGGTTATTTCCAAACTCAGAAGAAATGGGGTTACAAATTTTGGGGGGCATTTTATCCTGTTACCTCTTGTAAAAATGGTAAACTTGGGAAAAAACACGAAAAGTCGTCAAACACCTGTGGGGTGTTAAGGCTCACCGTACACCTTGTTACGTGCCTTGAGGAGTGTAGTTTCCAAAATAGTGTGCCATGTGTTTTTTTTTAATTTATTTTTTTTTTTTTTTTTCGGTTATGGCACAATAGGGCTAAATGTGACAAAAACAATTTCAGCAAAATTCACTCTCCAAAATCCCATTGTCGCTACTTCGCTTCTGAGCCCTCTAGTGCACCCACAAAGCACTTTACGTTCACATATGAGGTATTTCCATACTCAAGAGAAATTGGGTGACAAATTTTGGGGGCTTTTTCCCCTTGTAAAAATTCAAAAACTGGATCTACAATAACATGTTAGTGTAAAAAAATGAAGATTTTGAATTTTCTCCTTCACTTTGCTGCTATTCCTGTGAAACACCTAAAGGGTTAACGCACTTTCTGAATGTCATTTTGGATACTTTGAGGGGTGCAGTTTCTATAATGGGGTCTTTTATGGGATATTTCTAATACGAAGGCCCTTCAAATCCACTTCAAAATTGAACTGATCCCTGAAAAATTGCGATTTTAAAATTTTTGTGAAAAATTGGAAAATTGCTGCTGAGCTTTGAAGCCCTCTGATGTCTTCCAAAAGTAAAAACATGTCAACTTTGTGATGCAAATATAAAGTAGACATATTGTATATGTAAATCAATATATAATTTATTTGGGATGTCCATTTTCCTTATAAGCAGAGAGTTTATAAGTTACAAAAATAAAAAAAAATCAAATTTTTCCTAAAATGTTGGAATTTTTCACCAGAAATGATGCAAGTATCGACAAAAATTTACCACTGACATAAAGTAGACTATGTCGAGGAAAAAACAGTCTCCGAATCGGAATGAAAATTAAAAGCATCCCAGAGTTATAGTGGTCCGATTTGCAAAAAATGCTAGGGTCCTTAAGGTGAAAATGGGCTGGGTCCTTAAGGGGTTAAAGGGGTATTCCAGGCAAAAACTTTTTTTTTATATATCAACTGGCTCCGGAAAGTTAAACAGATTTGTAAATTACTTCTATTAAAAAAAATCTTAATCCTTCCAATAGTTATTAGCTTCTGAAGTTGAGTTGCTGTTTTCTGTCAAACTACTTTCTGATGACTCACCTCCCGGGAGCTGTGCAGCTCCTATGGGGATATTCACCCATCATACAAGGGATATTCTCCCATCATGCACAGCTCCTGTGACGTGACATCATCATTGAGCAGTTAGACAGAAAACTTCAGAAGCTAATAACTATTGGAAGGATTAAGATTTTTTAATAGACTTAATTTACAAATCTGTTTAACTTTCCGGAGCCAGTTGATATATAAAAAAAGTTTTTGCCTGGAATACCCCTTTAAGGATAAATGTCCTCGCATATTTTAGTAATTTCCCTGTCTGTCATCTGGGTTGGGAGACAGGCACATAAGAAAAATGAGAAAAATGCTTGCTGCTATTAACTAGCCTTGGAGGGTTTTTCCAGTCACACACATTGATGGCAGATCCTCAGAATATGCCATCAAACATATAAGCGGGGTGATGACACTGCACCCGGTTTATCAGCGGTTCGGCATAGCCGCAGCTGCCGGATCTACACTCTGAATGGAGCTGAAAGCAGACAGCTCTATTCACTGTGTAGTGGCCTTGTGGGGTTACTGCAGCCTAATCCCCATTATAGTGAAATGTCTATACAGTTAATACATTGTGCCTCTCCTTCTTATAGCCACTCTTTAGTAAGATCCACTAACCTCTACTCCAGTAATACTTGTTGTGTGCTACAGGCCCAGCGATAATGATTATCATTAGAAGAATGTCTAAAACATTTCTGACACAAGATTTCTGACAAGATTTCAAAAAATGCATTTTTGTAGATAGGTTGCTCCCATAAAAGATAATTTTAAGTCGCTTTCAGGTGGATATAGGATATGTTTTTTTGTACCTATTTTATGGATGTAACCCCTAGACCAGTGGTCTCCAACCTGCGGACCTCCAGATGTTGCAAAACTACAACTCCCAGCAAGCCCGGACAGCCGTTGGCTGTCCGGGCATGCTGGGAGTTGTAGTTTGGCAACATCTGGAGGTCCGCAGGTTGGAGACCACTGCCCTAGACCTTATGTTCATCAGCACTGGAATTATGGTGCTTAAACTCTGGTAGTCATTACCTAATTCTCCTGTTAAAAGTAATATCCATTTCACCCACACCTGAAAAATATTTTTACTAGATTTTATTAACCCCTTAAGGACCGGGGGGTTTTCCGTTTTTGCATTTTTGTTTTTCGCTCCTTGCCTTTAAAAAATCATAACTCTTTCAATTTTGCACCTAAAAATCCATATGATTGCTTATTTTTTGCGCCACCAATTCTACTTTGTAATGACATCAGTCATTTTGCCCAAAAATCTACGGTGAAATGGAAAAAAAAATCATTGTGCGACAAAATTGGAAAAAAAACGCTGTTTTGTAACTTTTGGGGGCTTCCGTTTCTACGTAGTACATTTTTCGGTAAAAATGACACCATATCTTTATTCTGTAGGTCCATACGATTAAAATGATACCCTACTTATATAGGTTTGATTTTGTCGGACTTCTGGAAAAAATCATAACTACATGCAGGAAAATTAATACGTTTAAAATTGTCATCTTCTGACCCCTATAACTTTTTTTTATTTTTCCGTGTATGAGCGGTATGAGGGCTCATTTTTTGCGCCGTGATCTGAAGTTTTTAACGGTACCATTTTTGCATTGATAGGACTTATTGATTTTAAATGATATAAAAAGTGACCAAAAATGCACTATTTTGGACTTTGGAATTTTTTTGCGCGCACGCCATTGACCGAGCGGTTTAATGAATGATATATTTTTATAATTCGGACATTTCTGCACGCGGTGATACCATATGTTTATTTTTATTTACACTGCGTTTTTTGTTTTTTTTATGGGAAAAGGGGGGTGATTCAAACTTTTAATAGGGGAGGGGTTAAACGATCTTTATTCACTTTTTTTTCCACTTTGTTTTTTGCAGTGTTATAGGTCCCATAGGGACCTATAACACTGCACACACTGATCTTCATCATTGATCACTGGTTTCTCATAGGAAACCAGTGATCGATGATTCTGCCGCATGACTGCTCATGCCTGGATCTCAGGCACTGGGCAGTCATTCGGCGATCGGACAGCGAGGAGGCAGGTAGGGGCCCTCCCGCTGTCCTGTCAGCTGTTCGGGATGCCGCGATTTCGCCGCGGCTAACCCGAACAGCCCACTGAGTTAACCGGCATGGTTTCACTTTCGCTTTTAGCCTATCGGCGCTGCGCGCTATTAGCGGCGGGTCCCTGCTTCACTATGACGCCGGGCCCGCCGTGATATGATGCGGGGTTACCGTGTAACCCCGCGTTATATCACGAGTAGGACCAAGGACGTACCTGTACGTCCTTGGTCCTTAAGGGGTTAATATATATAAATTCCTACCAATGCCTGTGGTGTAGAAAAAATGCCAATGAAGGGGCCTTTTGTGCTTGTGTATATAGAGTATTACAGGGGTTTTCCAGAATTACAAAAACATTGACAAAAACAGCACCTCTCCTGTCTCCTCAGGTTGTGTGTGGTATTACAAAGTTGCTCTATTCACTTAAATAACACTGAGCTGCAATACCACACATGAACTGAATGTTGTGGGTCTTAGAAGGTCAGAAAGCAGTAAGCGAAAATTTAAAATTTGATAGTTTTTTTTTTTTTGTTTTTTACTCCTGTTTTGTGGCAAAGTTGTCATGTGTGGTGCATATACTGTTCTACTTGGATCTAACTTTTAGCCACAATTATCAATGTTTGAAAAATAATTTTTTGTAAAAAAATTGCAATTTGACTTAACATAGCATGTATAAAGGCCTGAATAATATTTTAACAGCATGTCCGTTATCTACTATCATAAAATAAGTGTGTATTGGGGTTAGTGTGACAGTGTTTAGTAATGTCCGTATGGGGGACATTCCCAATAGTGGACGAGGACACCCCAAATAGGGGACAAAGCACTGCCATAAAGGGGACAAAACACTCCCAATAGGGGACAACCAGGCTTATGTGCCGGCCCTATCTTGTACACTGGGTCACCTTCAGGGGGTGCAGCCAAAGGGGCCCAGACTCCTAGGGGGCCAAGGCCCCCCCACTGCAGCACCCTGCAGCAGCCCCAACACAGAAGCAGAAGACCTCAGTGGTCTCATGCTTCTGTACATCTGCCGGCCACATCATTCACCCCCCCCCCCCCCATGCCACTTTATTCCCCCTTCGTCCAATCACCAACCCCCTCCACCCCCCGCTTTCTTTTTATTTTTTTTACCCCCTGTGCCACATCATTTCCTCTTGATACCCCCTGTGGTATTTCATTAACCCTTTATCCCCCTTTGCCACTTCATAAAAGGGAGGGTGATGATTTTACACAGAGGCTAATAATGGGGAGAATGAAATGGCACAGGGGGATCAAGGGGAAATGATGTGGCACTGGGGGTAAGGGGGGATAAATTGGCACACTGCATAAGGTGGCACAGGATATAAAGGGGGATGAAATGCTGTGGGGGGATAGGGGTGATTAAACGTTACTGGGAGATTGTACTGTAATATCGCTTTTTATCATGTTTTATATGTAAGTACACCGTGGAGTGAGTACAGGACAGTATTCAGACATTTAGAAAGTTTTTTTTAGCCTTTTTTCCAATAGGGGACATCTTTCAATAGCGGACACTTTTTTATTCCTCGTGAGTGTCCGCTATTGGGAGATTCTGCTGTATAAGTGTTGAAGATTGTGTATGGATGCAAATAGAGGAAAGGGAACCACATAAAAGTATATACACATAATGGCCCAGATTTATCAAACTGTGTGAGAGGAAAAAGTGGAGAGATTTTTCCACAGCAGCCAATCACAGCTCAGCTAACGAGCTGAGGTAAAGTGAAAGCTGAGCTGTAATTGGTTGTTGTGGAAAAATCTCTTTTTTCTCTCACACAGTTTGATAAATCTGGGTCAATATGTAGAAATGATAATGCTGAATAGGTGCAGCACTATAATAGAATAGGCATGCTACTTTAGTAGCCATACAAATTTTAACTATTAAACAAAAACTAAGACATGTAGTACATGTTCCTACAAATATTGCAAATAATTGCAATGAGTGGCCTAGAATACAATGTGAAAAAGCTATATTGTGATCAGAAATGTGCGCACATGGGGTGTGGCTTAGCGCAGCATGTGAGGAGACGCGCGGTCTGGAGCTCCGCTGAGCATCCTTCGTTTATCCTGGACACCTGGCTAGAATTCAGCTTTTTCTCATCGCCTACCTGTGGGGGAAGGTGCCTGGAGCATTTTGTTACCGAGATGGCCAGACAGAGATGTAATAGGAAGACACAGGGAGCGCTGGAAGATTGTGAGGCAGAGATGTCGGGAGTTGTAGAGCGGCTGCAGCGCTTCGCACGTTTCACAGAGCCATCGGTGCAGGCTTCGGTGAATGACTGGAGCGAGGAGGAGCTGGATGGGGCTGACTGGCTGTCCGGAGCCTCGGTCTCTTCTGCGACTGCAAACCCCTTCACTGTGCTGAGCAAGCCTGAACGTCATGCCGCCGCAGGTCAGTCTGAGCTTAACGCTTTCTCTTCTGGAGTGCCATCTTCATGCCAAGGGGACTCCTCTACCATTGCTGCTCTACCCCTGATGACCCTACTATGCCTCTGTGTTATCTCCTCCGCTGGGACTCTCCCTGCTGTCAACCCCTCCAGTGCTGGTGTTGTGCCTGCAACATTAAAGGGGTATTCCGGGCAAAAACATCGTATCCCCAATGGAAAGGATAGGGGATAAGATGTCTGATCGCGGGGGCCCGCTGTTGGGACCCCCCACGATCTCCCTGCAGCAGCCCGTATTCTATGAAATGAATGGAGGGGGCGTGGCATGACGTCACGTCCCTGTCTCGGAAGCCCGGCGTTTTTTTAAAACTGCAGACGACTTTGACGCCTTTATGTGCTGTTGATAGCGCACATAGGGTGCCCACTCGTTCCCTCCCGCCGGCTGCCCCACCTCGAGCTGTCCTCATCTGCATTTTGCACTTTGAAGATAGAGATATCATTCCTTGTAAAGCCAGGGACATGGACTCGCTCGCTATCAATGGCAGCCGGATCTCTTATTTTCCTGATTTTTAGGCTGACGTTCAAAAGAGGAGAGCTAAATATACGGATGTTAAACGATTCCTGCGTGCACGAAATGTGATGTACTCTATGCTATACCCTGCACTCCTCCGCGTGGTTGCTCTAGGAACTACCCATATGTTTGACTCCTCTGTGGTGGCAGTGGAATGGGTGGATATACATGAGGCTCAAATACAGCACTCCCGTATCTGAGGTTCCTGTGTAGACTGTGTATTGATGTTGGTCCTGCCGGCCTGCCTGGGACTTTCTGTGCCTTTACGCATACTTAGGCCATATACTTTAGAATGTGCCTCTGTAACTATGCTGTGCCTTTATTGGTAAGTGGGGGGGGGGGGGGGTTCATTTTTTTTGCTTATACTACTTATCTGTTCTCCGGGTACGTGTCTATGTTGCCAGATGTCCCCAATATGTTTTGTTCTCATTTGCTCAGATATGAGCACGGTATGTTGGATAAGTATCTTCTATCTATATGTCACCTGCTCACTCTACCTGGGCTATTTGTTTGCCCCTTGTGTTACAAGTTGCGACTGTTTGGGTTTTGTTGTTTGTCTGGGGTGTCTGTGTTGTTCAGTGTTCTTTCTTCTGCTCATTGTGCTCTGTCTTCTATGTTTCTTCCCAGTTTCACTTATTGGTGGCTCATGCTTCCGCCCACTTACATTGTCACTTATGCTTCCTCAATTGTCTTATGGCTATTGATTTGCATGTGGTGGCGTGGAACGTAAGGGCCCTCAATGATCCCTTGCTTTTTTTCAACCTGCTGTATTGTGCCTCTCTGAGACACACTTGACGAGTGATACTAAACATGTGCTGAATAAACCATGGTTTGGTCATACCTTCCATGCCACTTTTTTTCCTCACATGCCCAGGGTGTAAGTGTGCTCATTCATAGAAGCATTTTATTTTCATTTGTTTCTAGTTTTATTGATCCAGAGGGTAATTTGTTTGGCTTTATGGCACTTTTAACCGTACCCTGTGTGTCCTGGTTGCGCTCTATATTCCTCCCCCATACTCAAGTGATGCCTTGCGCAGGGTGATGTCTTTTCTATCCTCTCTGCCTGACGCATTGCTCCTGGTGATTGGGGATTTCAATAATTTGTTACACCCCATGCTTAATAGGTTTAATAACAGAGGGCCTACTGGGACTCCTGGGTCTACGGGTCTAGCTAGACTTGTGGAGGAGGTGGGGTGGGCAGATTTATGGAGAAGACGTAATCCTACTAAGATGCAATACTCCTGCTATTCTAGCTCTTGTGGTACGCTCTCACATATTGATCTCACGCTGGGCAATGAGCTAATTTTCCCCCTGGTTATGTCGGTGGAGTATCTCCCCCGTAGTCTTTCTGATCATTCCCCTGTATTTGTGCATCTTATTTTCAATTCTCATCCTAGATTGCGGGGTTCTCTGTGGTGATTAAATCCATTTTGGCTTCAAGTCCCCTCAGTAGACCGTACGCTTAGTCTAATGTGGAAGCCTTTCTCGAGATCAATGCGGGGACTGCTTCGGTGGGTACCACATGGGCTTCATTAAAGGCGTATGTAAGGGGCATTTTTATCGGGGATATTACCACCTGTAAATCTAAGAATAGAGCAATTCAAACCTCATTGCAGCAACAAGTGCTCCTAGCGGAACAACCGTTTCTCAGTGACCCTTCTGGCCAGACTAGAGATAGTTGGCAATCTTTGCAAACTTTGTTAGACTCACATTTGTTGCAGATGGCAGATAACAAGTGATTCTTTCAACAGCAGTGCTATTTTGAGAGTGGCGAGAGTACGGGTTGCCTGCTGGCTTGTACTATTAGAACCCAGCAGGGGTCCACCTCTATCCCTTGCCTCTGTGATAGTGCTGGGACTGTTGGCCAAGATGATGTGGACATTTTGAATGTCTTAGTATCCTTTTATGAAGATACATATTCCGTTAATCTGACACATGATCTTACTGCTATTGACCAGATTCTCTTTGGCATTTGGCTCCCAGCCCTGTCGTAGACCCAGAGGGATCTTTTAGATGAGCCTGTTACTATTGAAGAATTGGAGAGTGCGTTGGGGGCCTTGTCTTCTGAGAAGTCACCGGGTGTTGGACTCCCCAACAAGTATCTTAAACAATATCAAGATATTCTGTTGCCCCAGATACTGGGGGTGGGGGGGGGGGTATTGCAGGTGGCGGCAGAGGGGGAGAGTTTGCCGGGGTCTATGCGAGAGGCAATTATAGTATTGTTATTGAAGCCCGGTAAAGATCCGCTTTTGGCGGGCTCATACAGACCAATATCCCTGCTGTGCTCTGATGTTAATTTAATAGCGAAAATCTTGGCCAACCGTCTCTTAAGGGTCATTACTACTTTGGTGCATGGGGATCAGACTGGGTTTATGCCAGGGAAATCGGAGTGCCCCCTGTCCCCATTCCTATTTGCCATAGCAATAGAGCCCCTGGCAGTACTTATTAGGGTATCCATTTAAAGGCTTCCGTTATAGGGACTTGGAAGAGCGCATTGCCCTTTATGCAGGCGACATGATTCTTTTCCTTGGAGATGTGGGGGCACTCCTTGCCCCCTTTGATGGCCCTTATAGAATTATACGGTGGTTACTCCGGCCTATCTATTAATTGGGACAAATCCACCATCCTTCTCCTTGATCCCCTCTCTTCTATACCAGTTATTGCAAGGGTCGGCCTTCCTGTAGTTTCACAGTTTAAATATCTGGGCGTGTATGTCACTGCCCTCCCCTCTGAATATATTGCTCTCAATCTTGTTCCGCTGCTAGACTGTAGTTCTCGTTAAGTAGATACTTGGCGTAAACTTCCCCTCTCCATGATCGGTAGATCTAACTTAGTTGAAGTGGTTCTTATGCCCCAGTTTTTATATATTTTGCATAACACCCCTGTCTGGATTCCTATGAAATATTTTCTTAGGATTCAGTCCTTGTTTAGGGAGCTCATTTGGAATGGCATGCCGGCTAGTATCCATCTTAAAACATTGCAGCGTAGTAAAGAGGCAGGTGGTTTGTCTAGTCCAACTCCTTCGCTATACTTTTTAGCGTCACAGGTTCAACAATTGAAGGGGTGGGCGCAATTTGCTCCTATGGGGTGTACGGGTGATTGTCTCCTGGCGCATTGGTAAGGTGACCCCTATATATCTGCTGGAAATGGCTGCATACCCCGACCTCCTTTCTACTTTTCTCCTTGTCCGTAAGGTATGGATTCAATTTATGGATTTGAACAGAGGGATGCTGGTATAAAAGTTAACGTACACGTGGAAACCCTTATCCAGCAATGGGTGCACAAGGTCCCAAACGCGTTTCCCGCTAACACCGAGTGGGGGGACATTCTGGGGGTTCAATACGGGAATCTCGTCCCTCATATACTCTAAACTTGCAAGTGTACCCAGAGGTACTCTCGCAAAGTTTGTAGAGTTTCACGCCAAACCGCGCCCGCTTCGAGGGAATATACTGGCAGAAGATGAGTCTCCCCTTAAAACTGATGAGAGACTCATCTACCGCGAGTTCCCTGAGCGGTACATAGGCCTCCAAAATTTGGCCCCAAAGTGATCGATGACCGGCCTGGCCTCACTTTGTAAAGCCGGTTATGGGCGGTATCACCTCAGGGCGGACATGCCGCATTATCTGCATACTGCAGGCATTTCCGAATGGCCTCGAATCGCCTCCGTGTCATCGCCATACTGTAAAGCGGGGTCTGATAGAGGACGTCCCCACTCCAGTAATGACGAGCACTTGGTTTTTTGTCCAGGCCCATATGCAGCGTGGGGCCCCAAAATGTCCTCATTTCCGCTGCATCAATGGCGCGCCATTCATTGGGCCTGGCCAAAAGCGAATCGGGGTGGTGGGCAATGAACTGCTGGGCATACAAGTTTGTTTGCTCCACCATGTGATTGACCAGGCTGTCACTGAAAAAAAACTTTAAAAAGTCCAGATCAATGAAGCCAGCATGGTCAATCCGGATTCCTGAGTCGCCAACAAACTCTGGAATCCGTGGCTGATAACCCTCTGGGGGGCTCCAGACAGGGTCACCGGAAGGGGGCTCCGGTGCACTTGTCTGGGGGGCCAGACTCCTATTACGAGCGGCATTGCCACTCGTACTAGTGTCAGCCACTGGGTCACTCTCATGGGGGGTGCTTGGCCTTGCCTGGCAGCGTCTCCGCCGCCGTACAGGGGACTCATCATCACTACTAGATGATGAGGAGGGCAAGGAAGAACACAAAAATGTAGGATCTTCCTCGTCCTCACTGGCAGATTCGGAGTCGGAGGCTAAAAAAGCGTAAGCCTCCGCTGCCGAAAATGCCCGGCGGCCCATCGCCTTTTTTCTACGGTGGGGGGGGGGGGGGGGGGGGAGAGTGGAGAGTATGTAGTGTGTGGTGCCTGGTGTAAAAAGTGTAATAACAGTAGTAGGAAAAAAAAAGCTGCGGCCCAAAAAAAAGGGGTGGCAAACGCAGCTCCCTTAACCCCTAATAGGACCCGGGGTAAGGGATCAGACCCTAATAGGACCCTGGGGGAACTATTAGGGGGTCATGGAGGGGGGAGGGGGATTTTTTTTTTTTTTTTTTATTAAAAGAAAAAAAAAAAAAAAAAGCTGTGGCCCCCCCAAAAAATGGATGGCGCACGCAGCTCCCTGAACCCCTATTAGGACCCGGGGTCAGGGATCAGACCCCAATAGGACCCTTGGGGACCTATTGGGGGGGGGGGGGACTTTTTTTTTTTTTTTTTTTTCACTTTATTAAATCCTACCTGTCCCTGCAATCCGTTGTCCATATTCTAAGGCTCCTGAGGGGGCTCCGGAGCTCTGAGGGGGGGTACACGGTCTTCTCCTCACTGCTGCACCCGCTGACTGAACACAGAGAGCGGGTGCAGCAGCGGGAAGAGACCGTTAACCCCTCCTCTGCCGCACTGCTATTGGCTGGACGATCGCCGGCCAATAGCAGCGGTAGATGATTGGCGGTGAATTGTACACCGCCGATCACCATTTATTACTGGGTCATCGGGTCACAAGTGACCCGAATCGCCGAAGATCGCTTGCGTGATTTTGCAAGTGATCGCCGACATGCGGGGGTCCCGGGACCCCCCTAGGCATTTGACGGCATGCCTGCTGAACGATTACAGCAGACATGCCGTTCCGATCTCTGCCTGGCGCGCGGCAGAGACCGGAGAAACACCATGACGTTCTGGAACGTCCTTGGTCCTTAAAGCCCAGGGTGCGGGGACGTTCCAGAATGTCCTTGGTCCTTAAGGGGTTAAGCGGTACAATTCTAGAAAAGCATATAACATGGGTATTGTATTGACCCACAGAATAAAGAAATCATGTCATTTTTACCGGAAAATGTACAGCGTGAAAACAAAACCTTCCAAAATTTGCTAAATTGCTGTTTTCTTTTCAATTTTCGCACATAAATATTTGTTTGGTTGCCGTACATTTTATGGTAAAATAAGGGATGTAATTACAAAGTACAATTGGTGACGCAAAAAAACAAGCCCTCATATGGGTCTGTGGATGGAAATATAAGAGTTATGATTTTTAGAAGGCAGGGAGGAAAAAACGAGAATGCAAAAATAAAATTGGTCTGGTCCTTAAGGCCAAAATGGGTCTGGTCTTTAAGGGGTTAATAACCATTTTTGATTTAAAAAACACTAAATAAAACTGAGCGTACTTGAGTGCTGTTGTCAGAAAGTGACACAAAAACCACTAAAATCACACACAAGCGTGAACAAACAAAGACTGAACGAGAGGGAAACAAAAGTATACAGTCATAGCCGTAAATGTTGGCACCCCTGAAATTTTTCAAAAAAATTAAGTACTCCCACAGAAAAGGATTGCAGTAACACACGTTTTGCTATACACATGTTTATTCCTTTTGTGTGTATTGGAACTAAACCAAAAATGGGAGGCAAAAAAGCAAATTGGACATAATGTCACACCAAACTCGGAAACTGGGCTGGACAGAATTATTGACGCCCTTTCAAAATTGTGGATAAATAAGATTGTATCAAGCATGTGATGCTCCTTTAAACTCACCTGGGGCAGGTGTGGGCAGTATAAAAAAAATGACGCCTGAAAGCAGATAAAAAGGTGAGAAGTTCACTTAGTCTTTGCATTGTGTGTCTGTGCCACACTAAGCATGGACAACAGAAAGAGCAGAAGAAAACTGAGGACTTGAGAACCAAAATTGGTCAAAAATATCAACAATCTCAAGGTTACAAGTCCATCTCAAGAGATATAGATTTGCCTTTGTCCACAGTGCGCAACTACAAAGATAAGAACACAGTACCTACAGTGAACAGTACCTACAGGTTCAATGATCTTTTGGGGTTGTTTTGCTGCCTCTTGCACTGGTGCCGTAAATGTGTGCAGGGCATCATGAAATCTGAGGATTTCCAACAGATTTTGGGTCGCACTGTACAGCCCAGTGTCAGAAAGCTGGGTTTGCATCCGAGATCTTGGGTCTTCCAGCAGGACAATGACCCCAAACATATGTCAAAAAGCACCCAGAAATGGATGGCAACAAAGCGCTGGAGAGTTCTGAAGTGGTCAGCAATGAGTCCAGATCTAAATCCCATTGAACACCTGTGGAGAGATCTTAAAATTGCTGTTGGGAAAAGCTCCCTTCCAATAAGAGAGACCTGGAGCAGTTTGCAAAGGAAGAGTGGTCCAACATTCTGCTGAGAGGTGTAAGAAGTTTATTGATGGTTATAGGAAGCGACTGATTTTGAAATATTAAAGGGGTACTCCGGTGGAAAACTTTTTTTTTTTTTTTATCAACTGGTTCCAGAAAGTTAAACAGATTTGTAAATTACTTCTATTAAAAAAAATATATATCCTTTCAGTACTTATTAACTGCTGAATACTACAGAGGAAATTCTTTTCTTTTTGGAACACAGAGCTCTCTGCTGACATCTCTGTCCATTTTAGGAACTGTCCAGAGCAGCATATGTTTGCTATGGGGATTTTCTCCTACTCTGGACAGTTGCTAAAATGGACAGAGATGTCCGCAGAGAGCTCTGTGTTCCAAAAAGAAAATAATTTCCTCTGTAGTATTCAGCAACTAATAAGTACTGGAAGGATTAAGATTTTTTAATAGAAGTAATTTACAAATCTGTAACTTTCTGGCACCAGTTGATTAAAAAAAAAAAGTATCCCTTTAAGTTGAAGCATACCCATCAGATCCAACAAAAAACTATTTTTTTTTTATATATCACTCAGTACCTAATCCTGACCATGTACATCTAATTTTTGTGTCTAGCACCTATTTATTTTATTACACTTTTAATTTTGCTCCCTAGTCTGAATTCTTCTCAAAGGGAGGGGGCGTGGCCTCATTGTGCAGGTCTCCACCCCCCTCCCTCAGTATGCTGTCTTCTCATAGCAACTACAACTCCCAGCTTGTCCTCACTGACAGTAGCGGGACACAAGTTGAGTGGTAGATTTTCCTCCAGCTGTGAGCCCTGCACTCACAGCTGTCAATCAAGGAAGTGTGTCCATGACAAAGGTGATGATGCATGGACAAAGCAGGACTAGTATGTGTCCAAGCAGGCAGGTGGAGCAGTTGTTTGACTGGCTTTTTCAGTGTGAAATACTGAAAATGTTCTAATGAAAGCAATTGCCAAACCTATTTTGTATCTGACAGTGCCCATTTAAGGGTTAATTTTGTCCAGCCCATTTTTTTGGAGTTTGGTGTGACATTCTGTCCAATTTGCTTTTTTTCCTCCTTTTTTGGTTTAGTTTCAATACACACAAAGGGGCTAAACATGTGTATAGCAAAACATGTGTTACTGCAATCCTTTTCTGTGAGAAATACTTCATTTTCATGAAAAATTTTCCAGAGTGCCAACATTTACGGCCATGACTGTTTGTATGAAATTACTCAAAGAATGGGGAAATGTATAGCTACGATGACAAGGAGTAAAAACGCATTTCAATATAATAAATATTTAGTCAGGCCATATAGCCATGATAAAGTATGCAGCACATAGGAAGAATACTCACTTGTCTGAGCTCCAAAACTGAGACAAGACAGGTTGAGAATAATTATATGAAGAAAAGTGGGGTGAAATGAAAAGATAATAAATAATAATCCAAAAGAGGGCAAACGATGACACACACACGTAAACATATATAAGCAAGTGACGGGTTTCCTCCAGTCTTGATCTTGAGTGTCCATAGATGCCTATTGTCCAAGGGGAGCTGTACATAGGTAATAGGGCAACATCACATGGGTCACTGTAATAGAAAAATATAACAAAAATCTATAAAAATGTTAAAATCATTAAAACTACACTAAAATGTCAAAAGACAGGGCGGACTAGGAAGACACCAAGGTATTAACAGATCAGAGAATTGGTGACTAACAATTAGAATTGTGTTCATGCCTGCAGGGTATAGAGTCTTTAGCCACCAGATCCAGCTGCTTTCACATTGAGCAACCCGTTTTGCCATGTTCCCCCCCTCCCCCACAGATACTGGGGTAGATACGATCTATCCCACGTACCTTAGAATAGGTGGGGTCACAATCATGGTGTGTTTTGAAATATCTTGGAACCGGTTTAAGATCTTCAAGGCTGTCTAAGGTTGTCAAAGCTGCTGCTTTGATGTCTTGAACATGTTCTCTCACTCGGATTTTCATATCCTGTGTGCTGAGTCGAATATAAATCTTGGGACAAGAACAGATTGCATAGTACACAAAAAAAAAAAACGCGTCGAGCAAGATATTTCATGTATAATTTTAAATGTGGTTCTGCCAGAAGAATCCTTAAACGTCGTTAAGCGTTTAGTATTTGGGCAGGCCACGCTCTGGCCACATGGAGAACATCCCCTCCAAAGGCATTTTTATCAGGTGATTCCCGATGTTCACTCCTAACTAGAAGGTCCTTCAAGTTTTTAGACCTCCTGGCTGTCAATGATGGTCAGCACCGACCATTACTTATTAAGACATTTCCTCATCCTGTCCCAGTGCGAGTGATAGTTTGTCTCAAATCGAACGGTATAATCCACTGGATATACCTGAGATGGTTTTTTCGCTCTATTATATGCTTTTTTGATGTTTCTGTGGGTGTCTCTCTGGTCCAAGAATCTTTTGATGCAGATGATCAGCTTGTTTCTGAAATGTTTGATCAGAAGAGCATATCAGCCTTGCCCAAAGATATTGTCCATAGGGTATGGCCCAAATTGTATGACCTGAGTGGGATGAGGAAGCATGTAAATACGAGTTCAGTGCAGTGTTCTTCCTAAACATGTCTGTTTTGATATAGCCATGCTCATCACTTGTAACAATACACAGTTTTTATCAAACATGTTAATTTGATATTCTTATCATGAACTGGGCCAACTGAAATGAATCACCCTGCCAGATCATGAGGATGTCGTCAATGTACCGCCCCAAAAAAAAGACGCGGTCTATCTCAACATCCCCATGATCTGACAGGAATGGGTCCCTCTCCCACTCTTTCCCTGTTTGTATATTGGAGAAGACCTATCTATCAAGTCAAGCCAGGAATGGAGACTCAGCATGGTTTTCCCACATGACTTTTCCCCATTAAAGGGATACTCCTGGAGAAATTTTTTTTCAAATCCACTCTTAGTACTCATCACTTTCTGTATGCCCTAGAGGAAGTTGTGTAGTTCTTTCAGTGTGACCCTCTGTTCTTATCATGAAATATCTAGAACTTAAGCAAATCCCCATAGCGAACCTCTTGTGCTCTGGACAATTCCTGACATGGACAGAAGTGGCAGCAGAGTGCACTGCGGAACTACACAACTTCCTCTGAAAGATACGGCAGCTGATAAACACTGAAAGGATAAACATTTTTAAAAATAAGTAATTTACAAATCTCTTTAAAGGAAATTGGTCATCGGTGTCACCTGCACATACCTGTCGGTAGAGACAGGTAGTGCAGGTGACACTGATGACATCGATATTTACCTGATCCTGTGCTGTGGTTCTCCGGCTATCCTCTTCGGTATCTTCTGCTCTGGGCCTGAATTGGAGCATGGGCGGAGCTTAGTGACCTCACTATACTCTGCCCATGCTCCAAGGCTGGCCCAGAGCAGAAGATACCAAAGAGGATAGCAGGAAAACCTTAGCATGGAACTAGACTAGGTAAGTATTGTTGTCATCGTTGTCACCTGCACTACCTGTCTGTACTAAATTCCTTTAACTTTCTGGCACCTGTTGAAATTTTTTCCCAGAGTACCCCTTTAATGTTATGGCGTCAAGGACACCTGTACGGGTTTGGCCAACATGAACCCCCTTCACCTTTTTAAAAGTCCACATATTAAATTTTTTTATTATATCCAAAGTATATTCTCTTTTAAGGTTTCAGGAGATGGAGCACTATATTCCATTTTTAGACATGTGACCATCAGGTCTAATTGAAATAGCGATACTGCCGTTGCTGCTTTTAAAAACAAAGAAGACATAAGATGTTATAAACATTGCAGTTTTCTCTCCAGGCTTGCCAGCAGTCAAAATCTTTTTTTTATTTAAAAGCTTGCTCAGCTCCTTGCTTCCTTTATTCACCCACCCCATTGTGCCCTGTTTTGATTGAGAAATTGTAGTATGTTGGCTTATTGTAAAGCTGGATGGTACAATTCCTTCATAGAAAACTATTTTGTAGAATCCTCATCTGTTGCAGGAGACCAAACTATTTCCCAGGCGTAGCATAAAAAAAAAGAGAATTACTGAAATCTGGCTTTATGTGCTTAAATAGAAAGAGCAAACAAAACAATGACTTTTAACTATAGCCCCTGGTTGTGACTGATTCGGAATGATGTACTCCGTTACTAACATAGCTGTATTTAATCTGTGGCTCGTGAACATACAGCCCTCCGAGCGAACTCTGTTCCCAATTATGCACAAAAAGATAAAACACTTCTTAATTAAACTTCCATTTTTAGAATCCGATCAGTAAACATGTATTCTAACTCTTACCTCAGATGATTTAATACAACTCGGCAACTTCTTAAAAAGAGGCTAAGGGAATGGAGATACGGTCAGCTCTATATTTGAAATAATGTTTTATTGTATCTTAAAGGAGGATTCCAGGGAAAAACTCCTTTATTTTATTTTTATTTTTATTTTTTTATTTTTTTTTGTTATATCAACTGGCTCCAGAAAGTTAAAAGGACTTGTACATTATTTTTATTAAAAAAATCTTAATCCTTCCAGTAGTTATCAGCTGCTGAAGTTGAGTTGTTCTTTTCTGTCTGACAACAGCGCTCTCTGCTGACACCTCGGTCTGTCTCAGGAACTGTCCAGAGTAGGAGCGAATCCCTATAGCAAACCTCTAGTGCTGTTCCTGAGACAAGCAGAGGTGTCAGCAGAGAGCATGGTTGTCAGAAAGAAATGAACAACTCAACTTCAGCAGCTAAGTACTGGAAGGATTACGTTTTTTTAATAGAAGCAATTTACAAGTCTGTTTAACTTTCTGGAGCCAGTTGATTAAAAAAAAAAAAGTTTTTTCCTGGAAATACCCCTTTAAGCCCTAACACTGGTCTAAATCTTTTTTTTTTTTTTTTTTTTTTTCTTGCCCAGAAAACGCCCAAAACGCCAGACCAGTGTTTCACAACCAGGGTGCCTCCAGCTATTGTAAAACTACAACTCCCTGCATGCCCGGCCAGCCAAAGGCTGTCTGGGCATGCTGGGAGTTGTAGTTTTGCCACAGCTGGAGGCACCCTGGTTGGAAAACACTGTGCCAGACAATAAACCAGAAACCATGATAAAAGTTATGGGGGTTATCCAGGTTTAGAAAAACTGCTGATTTCTTAATAAAACAGCACCACCTCTGTCCTCAGGTTGTATGTGGTATTGCAGCTCAGTTCTATTGAAGTGAATGGAGCAAAGTTGTAATACCATACAAAGCCTGAGAATCTTATGGTGCCTTATAATTGGCACAACCAGAGGGCTGATTAATGTATTTAGGCCTGTCGTCATGAAATTTACTTGGATGAATTTGAGAGCGCAATACAGCGAATGCATACACAGTCCTCTAAGAGGACTATAAAAGTCAAAAGTAAAAAAAAGTTTAAAAAAAAGCTTAAAGTTTTCCCGCTTTATTCCATTTATGGTATAAAAAATAGACCTTTAAAGATTGTCCATGATAGTGTGAACTATTGAAAAAACTAATTCACATCTGCATTGGCGCTCTGTGCAGGGTGTTTGGCTCTGTCGCAGATACCGTTTAACAGGACTATAGCTGACACTTTTTTTTTTTTTTTTTGTCTGTTAAAATCCTGCTAAATAGACATCTGGTGAAAACCCATTGGTCCCTAGTAAAGTCATCAGGATCCATTGGTGTCAGTTGCACAACAGCTCCAATTTTCAGCCTTGAACAAAATGTACAGTAGAGACTCCACCATTGTGGATCTCAGAAGCCGATGCCAGGAGATAAGAGAGGCCATGATCTTCCGCGGCCCCCCTGCCACTTCAGAATGGCGTCCCAGGGAACCTCAGTTGGGAAACGCTGCCTTTCAGGATAGATTACTATCATAAAAAAATATATACTTGTCCCGCAAAGACAAACCCTCATACAGCAGTGTTCCCCAACCTGCGGCTTGCCAGATGTTGTAAAATAAACAACTCCTCAGCTTTCCTGATATCCAGGGTCTGGGAGTTGTAGTTGGAAAGCCACAGGTTCTGTCTTAGTGGATTAATCATGTGGCCAAATTATTCTCAATTTTATCCAATCATTTGTAATTTTACATGCAAGTTACCAATCTATAAGATCTGCCTACTGCTTCTTGTTTATTGTGAACTTATGCAGCCATTTCATATTTGTGGTATTTGTCTGTTTTATTTAAGAACATGGAGATCTACTTGGTGCCTGCCCAGAAGATGAAGTATTGAGCCCTGGAGATGAATGCATGGAATCTGTTTTAGATGAGTCTTTCCTGGAAACCTGTCCAATCCAGTCACCTCTACAGGTGTTTGCAGGAATGGGAGGGTTGGCCCTCATTGCGGAGCGTCTTCCCATGCTTTATCCGGACGTCATTCAGCAAGTAAGTCTTGGCTTCAAAATAATAACCCCATATATTAATCAGGGTAAAACATTATGGGCTTGGATGGAATTGCTTAAATTTTACTTACAGATATGTGCAAGCAAAATATGCAACAGTGCAGTAACGGACAAGTGGATCTCAGGCTGGAAACCTTTTTCTGTGTCAAATTGGACTTGTAATGCAGACATTTTTATTTGTTTGGGATTATCCTCATTATCTTTATTGGATTCATTTAAAATGTGTAGTTGTCTATACAGTGAGAAATATAAATTTATACCACAAATGTACACAACGTAAAGCGAATCTGTCAGATCTTTTTATTTAAAGGGGTACTCTAGTGAAAAAAAATGTTCTCTAAATAACTGGTGGCAGAAAGTTAAACAGATTTGTAAATTACTTCTATTTAAAAATCGTAATCCTTCCAGTACTCATCAAAAGCTGTATACTACAGAGGAAGTTCTTTTCTTTTTAAATTCCCTTTCTGTCTGACCACATTGCTCTCTGCTGATGCCTCTGTCCATGTCAGGAACTGTCCAGAGTAGGAGTTAATCCCCATAGCAAACCTCTCCTGCTCTAGACAGTTCCTTACACCGATAGAGATGTCAGCAGAGAGCACTGTTGTCATACAGAAAGAAAAGTCAAGAAGAAAAGAACTTCCTGGGGAGCATACAGCAGCTAAGTACTGGTAGGATTAAGATTTTTAAATAGAAGTAATTTACAAATCTGTAACTTTCTATCACCAGTTGATTTAAAAAAATAAATGTTTTTCACTGGAGTACCCCTTTAATCGAACTTCAGCAGCAGGTAGGGGATAGAAAACATAAATAATCATACATTTATAGATGTGAAGTGAAGCATTCCTCTTTTATGTAATATGCAAATGAGCCGCACGTGCCTGATTAAAGTGCCTACAACCTCTGTCCCAACCCTGTACCCCCGTCTTTAACTTGACTGACAGCCCCTTTGCAGTTCCAGCGCTAGTGAGCGTGGCATCCAACAGAAAAGAGCTGTCGATCAGGTAAGAGAATTGGATGCGTGGTAGGATAGTGGGAGGAAGGATTTACATAATTTTATTTAATATAATTTAATAATTTAATTTACATAATTAAAAAGTGGATTATTGCCTTACAGACACCTCATTGTACATATCCCAGACAAAACCTGGCAACAAATTGCAAGTGTTGCTGTATTGTATGCAAGATATATACCCCGACCAAGAAACATACCGACAACAATGTGTACAAAAAAATACTAAATAGTTTTATGAGTGTAATTTATAGTTAATAAAAACATTTAAAAAAAGGAAAGCGAAATTGAAGGCACCATTGCACACACAAGAACTGCATAGTGGGGCAAGTAAAATATGGCCTAAATAGTCAAATGGGAGATAACTTAATAAACATGATTTACTAAGGGTGTTGGTTTCTTATTAGTGTGAAATGTTATTTCAGACTTGCATGATTATTTTCTGTTTACAGGGGTTTACAGGTCTGGAAAGTTCTGACCAGCTTTTTCTTGGTGGGAACTTCCAACCATTTATTCATAGGACTTCCTGTGAATTCGGTGTCCCGTTCCTCCGGTGCTGTTCGGCTCCCTGCTTCTTAGTCTCGGAACATCACACTGCGGTCGGCGTATCGCCGACCTGAGCTCCTTACATGACACTGCGCTCAGCCTATCACCGCATGAGACGGGACATGGCTGCGGCCGGCGATACGCTGACCGCAGTGTGATGTTCCGAGTCTAAGAAGCAGGGAGCCGGGCAGCGCCGGAGGAATGGGATGCCGCTACCGGAGCAATGGGGGAACGTAGGAAGGTGAGTAAAAAAATTATTTTTTTTTGTTTTTGCAGCCTGGGCACAAGGAAAAATAAAATTTCTCCTTTAATGCCTGTCCGATAATCACATTGGAAACTCATTGGGGGAAATTTTCTGGAAGTTTTGAGACTGGATTTAGCCATACATTACCCTGTAAAGTAAAACATTTTTTTCCTCTCTCTCTCTCTAAAGGTCAGTGCCCCTGTGGTTACCTCAACAACGCAAGAAAAACCAAAGGATAGTGATCAGTTTGAATGGGTTACTATTGAACAATCTGGGGAGCTGGTCTATGAAGCCCCAGAAACCATTGCTGCAGAACCCCCTCCCATCAAGTCTGCTGTGCAGACTATGTCTCCAATTCCAGCTCACTCTCTGGCTGCATTTGGACTCTTTCTCCGGCTCCCTGGGTACGCAGAAGTTCTGCTAAAGGAGAGGAAGCATGCACAGTGCCTACTTCGTCTGGTCCTGGGAGTTACAGATGATGGGGAGGGGAGTAAGTATCAGCACTTAGATCACTGTACTGTAATGCCGGCTATTAATGAGTGTTTAGGCGTAAGTTAATACGTTCATAATTTAATATCTGAACAATTTTCTATGCTAATATAAGCACTATGGGGTTTCAATGGTTTTCAAATTACACTTTGCCTTCCAGTGACCCGCTTTAGTTTGAGGTTATTAAACCCAGAGGCAAAATCTGTGTGAAATAGTTCTATTTGATTATTTCTTTAATGCGCCATATAGCATTTCTTAAGCACCGCTTCTGAACAGTTGCATGCAGCTCATTTAACATCAGCTTTCAGGATTTGTATATTTAACAGTTCTACGTGACTAGACTCTTTGTCACTGTAGTTTCTCTTTTTGCTGATTAGTATGGAGAGACACATTTCATATATAGTTTTTGTAAAATCCATTCAAGCAATCATATATAGATTTTTATTTAATATTAATGTTCTTGTTTTTTCTCTTTTTAGGTCACATCTTACAGTCTCCTTCTGCAAATGTCCTACCAACTCTTCCTTTTCATGTTTTACGCACCTTATTCAGCACTATGCCTCTCACCACAGATGATGGCGTGCTCCTGAGGCGTATGGCACTAGAAATAGGAGCTATACATCTCATTCTTGCCTGCTTGTCTGCACTGAGTCATCATGCTCCCAGGATACCCAATTCTAGCTCCAATCAAACAGAGGTAAGGGAAGAACCCGCTTTACTCACCATAGCAGTCTTGTTTATGGCCAGTGTAATTTCTCCCTGGGAAAGTTTGAATATATTATAAAGGATGATTTAGGCTTTTGAAGCTGCATATTTGTTTTATGTACCACTTGAATATATTTTGCTAAGTGTGGAAAAAGATCCTAATAAATAGGTATTCTAGTATTATTTTTTTTTATATATTTTGCTGCAGTAAAAATCCTAAATAAACGTTACTCCCCTACCCCAGTAAACCACAGCTTTTATTCCAGTGCCTTCTACTCAGAGCTTGTTGCTACTTACAGGCAAGACTTCATTGTGGCCAGCGATTGGCTAAGCAGGCTTTCTTAGGAGTAGTAATAAGTGGTGACCAACAGGGGACAGGACTGGGAGCTGTGGGGAACCACGGTAGGAAAGTATTATTTGTTTTTTACTTTAACTGCACACCCAGCAAAATATAAAAAATAATTAGAATGCTAGAATACCCCTTAAGGACGGAGGGCATATAGGTACGACCGTGGGAATTTCGTTCCATGCCTCTAGCCGGTTGCCGACCGGATCGGGATGCCTGCTGAAATAATTCAGCAGCCATCCCGGCACATCACCGTGGGGGGCCCTGAGACCAATTCAGACCGGCGATCTGCGGCGATTCCTGGTCATACGGGTCTCCGAAAAATTATGGGGGTCGGGGCTGTCCAAGACACCCTTGATCCCCCTGATAGGAGTGAGGAGGCAGGGGTGCTACCCCTGCTATCCCTGCTATTGGTCGATCAGAAGCGACTGACCAATAGCAGATCGGGGGGGTTAAAGTTTGGTTCCCCCGTTCTGCCTACCCACAGTAGTCCAGGAAGAACGAGGGAACTGTCCTGTGACCGGCGGTCACTTACTATCGGCGGCAGCGGGTGGCAATGACGTGTGGCTAGCTCCCTGGTGCAGACTACGGAAGCCGTGAGTTGCATACAGTGGTCTCTCTAAACTGTAGCCCTCCAGATGTTGCAAAACTACAACTCCCAGCATGCCTAGAAAGCTGTTTGGGCATGCTGGGATTTGTAGTTTTGCAACATCTGGAGGGCAACAGTTTGGAGATCACGGTGCGGTGGTTTCTAAACCGTGGCCCTCTAAATCTCGCAAAACTACTACTTCCAGCATGCAGGAACAGCAAACGGCTGTCTCGCCATGCTGGGAGTTGTAGTTGCTTACCGCCAGCTGTTGTATAAGTTAGGTTCTGTTACCTAACTCAATATAACTGAAGGTTTTCCAACCAGTGTGCTTCCAGCTGTTGCAAAAGTACAACTTCCAACATGCACGGTCTGTCAGTGCATGCAGGAAGTTGTAGGTTTGCAACGTACATTCACACGGACATGTTTACGGTGAGTTTCCTGCTTCAAGTTTGAGCTGCGGCAAATTTTCCGCAGCAGCTCGAACTCCTAGCGGGGAAACTCGCCATAAACACCCATCTGTGTGACTGTACCCTAAAAACACTACACTGCACTACACTAACACATAATAAAGGGTAAAGCACAACATATACACACCTTTACACGGTCCCCCCCAATAAAAATGAAAAACGTATCGTACGGCAGTGTTTCCAAAACAACAACTCCCAGCATTTTCGGATAGCCACTGACTGTCCAGGCATGCTGGGAGTTTAGCAACAGCTGAAGGCGCTCTGTTTGGGAATCACTGGTGTAGAATACCCCTATGTCCACCCCTATGCAATCCCTAATTTAGTCCTCAAATGCACATGGCGCTCTCCCACTTTGGAGCCCTGTCATATTTCAAGGCAACAGTTAATGCCACACATGGGGTATTTCCGTACTCGGGAGAAACTGCATTACAAATATGTGGGCGTAAAATGCTCTGCGGACGCACCACAAGGCTCAGGAGTGAGAGCGCACCATGTACATTTAAGGCCTAAATTGGTGATTTGCACAGGGGTGGCTGAATTAAGTGGTTCTGACAAATGCAAAAAAATAAATACCCACGTGCAACCCCATTTTGGAAACTACACCCCTCATGGAACGTAACAAGGGGTAAAGGGAGCCTGAACACCCCACAGGTGTTTGACGAATTTTCGTTAAAATTGGGTGGGAAAATGAAGAAAAAATGTATTTATTTTTTACTAAAATGCTGGTGTTACCCTAAATTTTTCATTTTCACAAGGAAAAATAGGAAAAAAAATTGTAACCCCATTAAGAACATACCCATATGTGGATGTAAAGTGTTCTGCAGGGCGAACTACAATGCTCAGAAGAGGAGTGCCATTGGGCTTTTGGAGAGAAAATTTGTCCAGAATTGAAGGCCCATGTGTGTTTACAAAGCCCTCATAGTGCTAGAACAATGGAGCCGGATGCCTGCTGAAATCGTTCAGCAGGCATCCCGGCATATCGCCCAGGGGGGTCATTATGCCCCCCCATGTCGGCCAATTCAGTCCAGCGATCTGCGGCGGTGACCCGGAATTACTGGCTGTTCGGGGCCGTCTCTGACGGCCCCGAACAGCCAGAGCCTGCAAGGGTGAGGTGGCACTGGTGCCACCTCACGATCGCCCTGATTCTTCGGCCGGATTACCGGCCGACCAATCAGGGCGCATGCTGCGGGTGTCACTCCCGCACCCGCTCCTCTTCTGGAGGACGTGAGCGGGTGCGGGACGTGCACCCCGGGTGCTGGGGACCCCGATCCCCGGCGCCCCTGTTGGGATCGGGGCCCCAGGAGCAGCTGCGGCAGCGGGACTGACCTGCAGCGTCTGGATCGTTGGAGGTGAGTGACAGCCTCCTGCTGTTGCTTAGCAACAGCTCCCAGCATGCAAAAAGGGCATGCTGGGAGCTGTAGTTATGCAACAGCAGGAGGCAGACCACCACAACTCCCAGCATTCCCTTATGGGCATGCTGGGACTTATGGTTTTGCAACAGCTGGAGGCACATTCTTTCTATGGAAAAGTGTACCTTCGGCTGTTGTCTAACTACAACTCCCAGCTTGCACAAACAGCTAAAGTGCATGCTGGGAGTTGTAGTGGTGCATCTGCTGGTTGCATAACTACAACTCCCAGCATGCCCGTTGGCTGTCGGTGACTGCTGAGAGTTGTAGTTTTGCAACAGCTGAAGGCACACTGGTTGTGAAACTCAGTTTTTTTTTACCTAACTCAGTGTTTCACGACCGGTGTGCCTCCAGCTGTTGCAAACTACAACTCTCAGCAGTCACCGTACACCATGCACCGTACATGCTGGGAGTTGTAGTTTTGCAACAGCTGGAGGCACACTGGTTGTGAAACACTGAGTTAGGTCACAAACTCAGTGATACATAACCAGTGTGCCTACAGTTGTTGCAAAACTGCAACTCTCAGCAGTCACCGACAGCCAACGGGCATGCTGGGAGTTGTAGTTATGCAACAGCTGGATGTCCCCCCCCCAATGTGAACGTACAGGGTACACTCACATGGGCGGAGGATTACAGTAAGTATCTGGCTGCAAATTTGAGCTGCCGCAAACTTTCTGCTGCAGCTCAAATTGCCAGCGAGAAACTACTGTGAACCCCCCCGCCCGTGCGACTGTACCCTAAAAACACTACACTACACTACCGCAAAAAATAAAATAAAAAGTAAAAAACACTACATATAGACATACCCCTACACAGCCCCCCTCCCCTCCCCAATAAAAATGAAAAACGTCTGGTACGCCACTGTTTCCAGAACGGAGCCTCCAGCTGTTGCAAAACAACTCCCAGTATTGTCGGACAGCCGTTGACTGTCCAGGCATGCTGGGAGTTTTGCAACAGCTGGAGGCACCCTGTTTGGGAATCACTGGCGTAGAATACCCCTATGTCCACCCCTATGCAATCCCTAATTTAGGCCTCAAATGCGCATGGCGCTCTCATTTTGGAGCCCTGTCGTATTTCAAGGCAACAGTTTAGGGTCACATATGGGGTATCGCCGTACTCGGGAGAAATTGTGTTACAAATTTTGGGGGGTATTTTCTGCTTTTACCCTTTTTAAAAATGTAACATTTTTGGGAAACCAAGCATTTTAGGTAAAAAAAAAAATTTTTTTTTTACATATGCAAAAGTCGTGAAACACCTGTGGGGTATAAAGGTTCACTTAACCCCTTGTTACGTTCCCCGAGGGGTCTAGTTTCCAAAATGGTATGCCATGTGGGTTTTTTTTTGCGGTCCTGGCACCATAGGGGCTTCCTAAATGCGGCATGCCCCCAGAGCAAAATTTGCTTTCAAAAAGCCAAATGTGACTCCTTCTCTTCCGAGACCTTTAGTGCGCCAGCAGAGCACTTTTCACCCCCATATGGGGTGTTTTCTGAATCGGGAGAAATTGGGCTTCAAATTTTTAGGGGTATTTTCTGCTATTACCCTTTTTAAAAATAAATTTTTTTGGGGAAAACAAGCATTTTATTTTTTTTTTATTTTTTTTTACATTTGCAAAAGTCGTGAAACACCTGTGGGGTATTAAGGTTCACTTTATCCCATGTTACATTCCCCGAGGGGTCTAGTTTCCAAAATGGTATGCCATGTGGGGTTTTTTTGCTGTTCTGGCACCATAAGGGCTTCCTAAAGGTAACATGCCCCCCAAAAACCATTTCAGAAAAACGTACTCTCCAAAATCCCCTTGTCGCTCCTTCCCTTCTGAGCCCTCTACTGCGCCCGCCGAACACTTTACATAGACATAGGAGGTATGTGCTTACTCGAGAGGAATTGGGCTACAAATACAAGTAAAAATTTTGTCCTTTTACCCCTTGTAAAAATTCAAAAATTGGGTCTACAAGAACATGTGAGTATAAAAAATGAAGATTGTGAATTTTCTCCTTCACTTTGCTGCTATTCGTGTGAAACACCTAAAGGGTTAAAACGCTGACTGAATGTCATTTTGAATACTTTGGGGGGGTGTAGTTTTTATAATGGGGTCATTTATGGGGTATTTCTAATATGAAGACCCTTCAAATCCACTTCAAACCTGAACTGGTCCCTGAAAAATACTGAGTTTGAAAATTTTGTGAAAAATCGGAAAATTGCTGCTGACCGTTGAAGCCCTCTGGTGTCTTCCAAAAGTAAAAACACGTCAATTTTATGATGCAAACATAAAGTAGACATATTGTATATGTGAACCAAAAAAAAATGTATTCGTAATATCCATTTTCCTTACAAGTAGAGAGCTTCAAAGTTAGAAAAATGCTAAATTTTCAAATTTTTCATCAAATTTACGGATTTTTCACCAAGAAAGGATGCAAGTATCGACAAAAATTTACCACTATGTTAAAGTAGAATATGTCACGAAAAAACAATCTCGGAATCAGAATGATAACTAAAAGCATTCCAGAGTTATTAATGTTTAAAGTGACAGTGGTCAGATGTGCAAAAAACGCTCCGGTCCTTAAGGCCAAAATGGGCTCCGTCCTGAAGGGGTTAAGGTGAAAAAGGGCTCAGTCCATAAAGCGTAACTCTCATTAAAACTAATTTTTGCTATTGCACTCCTTATGGTAAATAAAAAATATTTCTAATATACTTTGTTTAAAAAAAAATATGAAGTTTTCTATGTTTTGTTTGTGCTTAAAGGGGTATTCCAGGCAAAAACTTTTTTTATATATCTATATATTAACTGGCTCCAGAAAGTTAAACAGATTATTAAATTACTTCTATTAAAAAATCTTAATCCTTCCAATAGTTATTAGCTTCTGAAGTTTTCTGTCTAACTGCTCAATGATGATGTCACGTCCCGGGAGCTGTGCATGATGGGAGAATATCCCCATAGGAACTGCACAGCTCCCGGGACGTGAGTCATCAGAGAGCAGTTAGACAGAAAACAACAACTCAACTTCAGAAGCTAATAACTATATTGGAAGGATTAAGATTTTTTTAATAGAAGTAATTTACAAATCTAATAACAATATGGAGGTACTCTATCTACCACAAGAATCTGACCGAGAATTTAGCCAAGGAGTGATATCCTCTTAGGGTAATCTTTGGGTATGAAAAACAGTGGTTTGGCTTCTTCTCAAGGTCTAGATGTAATAGGAATATGTGTAGTTGTAGTGTGAACAAAAGTATGCAAAGACTGGATACACTGTTAAACTAATGGTATGATGGATGTGTCTGTAGCAAAAAGAATCAATAAATGTCTATGTCCAAGGTATAACAAAATGTATTTGATTAAATACAAGGTAACAATTAAGGGAAATGCAGGAACCTTGCACTTCCCAGATTAACTTAAAATGGTTTTAAAACAGATTTAAAACATGATATGACATACACAGCTCTTTTGCACCCTTAGTAGAATAGTTAGATGTGGGATAAAGGGCAGTGGGAGTTGGTATGAGCGCCTGCAGTCCCAAAATTTGCAGCCCACTGTTAGGGTAGAAACTGTTCTACAGATGGGAATGTTTTTAAGTCACTTATACAAGGTGGGTTTGGTCCTCCGGGTGAAATAAAACACAGCAATGGGTCCGATGTATACTAGAGAGAGGTGACCGTGGGACAAAATAGCGCGGCAGCTCGGCGGCCGTAAGAAGCTGGTATAGGAGCGGCACTGCGACCGACAGATGGTGCTGGGACCACGACACCAGTTTGGTACACTGTACCGCTTACCCGCGGATGTGGCAGTCCTTGCGCCTCCTGGCTGTGACAGCGGTGACCGGTATCTCCGTCTCCAGGGACGGGTCACGGAGTCTGCAGGAGTTGGGTGAGCGGTGTAGCAGTGGTGTGTCCTGATGTTGAAGTCCTGGATATCTTCTAGGTGCGCGCTCTTGTTTTCTCTCTGTATGCGGAGTGCTGTGGTACAGCGGAGGTAATCGTCCTTGTGGTATAGCAGGTAGGGGTTGGTGACAAAGTGCTGCTGGTGATGTTGATGTGTGGTGATGGAGATCAGACGCGTTTCGGTCCGTCTAGGACCTTCCTCAGTGATCTAATCACATCTAACTATTATACTAAGGGTGCAAAAGAGCTGTGTATGTCATATCATGTTTTAAATCTGTTTTAAAACCATTTTAAGTTAATCTGGGAAGTGCAAGGTTCCTGCATTTCCCTTAATTGTTACCTTGTATTTAATCAAATAAATTTTGTTATACCTTGGACATAGACATTTATTGATTCTTTTTGCTACAGACACATCCATCATACCATTAGTTTAACAGTGTATCCAGTCTTTGCATACTTAAACTATACTTAACCACACTCTGACCCCATTACAGTTACAGACCTATATCACATCTCTTACATCATACCTACCACGTATTTTCACACATCTCTACAGTGTATCCAGTTTTCAGCTACTTAGTTACTCTGCTCTCACTACATCAATAGACCCAGACCACATCCCTAACTACACACATCCCTGCCTATTTATAATTTTTTCTTCCCATTTATCTATATGTATCCCTTTTGTTCACACTACAACTACACATATTCCTATTACATCTAGACCTTGAGAAGAAGCCAAACCATAATTTACAAATCTGTTTAACTTTCCGGAGCCAGTTGATATATAAAAAAAAGTTTTTGCCAGGAATACCCCTTTAAAGAGTACCTGTCACCAAACCATATTTTCTAAACTAACTTAGATTATATTCCCTAACTACTCCTAACACCCCTCCTGCCCTTAAAAAAATAATTCCAAGCTTTAAAAAGCTGTGTATCATATGTTTACACTTGCTCACATTGTGTGAGTTCCTGGCAGGAGAAAGTGGGTGTTCCCCAGCAGGCGCAATGTCACTGAAACCTGCGAGGGCTGTGCCTCGCCATGCCCGCACGCACTTTCTGAGTTTGGTCTCCTACCAGGCCGGGAGGAGTCCAAACACACTGTTTGACTTGTAGCAGGGAACAGAACAGAGCCACCTAGTGGCCATTTTTTTCAATCACATATAAAAGTTGAGAATTTTAACGGCAAGTAAAAAGCAATGTGTCTTCTAATTATATAAAGAACATTATATTAAAACTTTAGTTTGGCGACAGGTACTCTTTAAAAAAGCTCAAGAGCACATTTCCCCCCATCTTATACACAGACTTAGGACCGAGGTCCAAACACAGGAAGTGCAGCCTGGAGTGCTGAGGGGGGGGGTCCAACCTCATCCAATCATAGCTCCTCTCACACTAAACTGCCATATGCTGTTGCTTGGACACCCCCCCCCCCTCTTCAGCACTCCAGGCTGCACTTCCTGTGTTTGGACCTCGGTCCTAAGTCTGTGAATGAGATGGGGGAAAATGTGCTCTTGACCTTTTTTAAGCACAAATAAAACATAGAAAACGAAAAAAAATTTAACCAAAGTATATTAGAAATCTTTATTATTTACCATATGAAGTGCAATAGCAAACATTAGTTTGATTACAGTGCCCATTTAAGGGGATAAAGGCAGGAGTGCAATAAATACACATCCTTTTTTCCCCTAGATTTTTAGATGTACTACTTCAAGATTAATAAACTTTTGGCAAAATTTATGTCAAATATTTGTTTCCCTGTTTGTTACCCAATCATGTTTTACTTGCATAAAACTTTAAAACTCCTTTTATTCTAGAGCTAGCATAGTAGGATCAGTATTGCAACATATCAGTTTGCTTGTGAGCATTAGGGAAGGTAGGACAATGTTTACAATAAAATACTAATGCCCAATTTTGTTTCTAATATGTTTAGCATTAATGCTATTTAGTTCACATTTCAAAACATTTTGTGATAATACAGATGGCATCCTCAGGATTATCCATCTTTGTTTTTCTCCCTCTGCTTTGATCAGATACAATACTATTTGTAGTAGCAGGGTGCTGATGGTTGTCCCATTCACTTGAAAGTGACAATGCTAAGTACCTTGCTCAGAGCACATGTAAACATTGAGCCCCTTTAAACAGAATTGCAGTTAGTTGATCTCCCAGATCTCATTGTCTACAGGTATCTTTCTGCCACAGTGCTTTTTCGGAAGATCAGTACAAATTAGTATAGTGTAAAAAATGTTATTTTACAATACTACTGGCTATGTACAGCACCTCACGCATACCACAACAGAGAGTAGGCATGTATTACGGGGGATTGTCCCTATTACTATTGCACTTTGTGAAATAATTGATATCTACTGTTTTTTATGGGGATTTGTGTACGTTATTCTGTAATAGAAAAAAAAAATTTGTAATAAAAGGTTTAAAATTTAGCTATTGTTATTCCTGATTTGGTAGTCTAAAGCAATTTACTATATTTATTCTCTGACCATGGGTTTGACACCAGACCTCAATTTTGTTTGCATGCACTGAAATAGTCCCCAAGCAATGAAACTCTGCAGATATTGAACTTAGTGTTTTTAGTTATTTTAATTTGTTCTTGAATATGTATTTACTAGAACCAGGAGAACTAGAATGATGTTTGCTGTGTCTGTAGATTCTATGCTCCCTGATACCTGCAGAGATGGATGGATAACTACTGTTATGGCTTATTAAAGGGGTTATGCACTATAAGGTGATTTTAGTGTGTACCTGGCAGACAGTAATGGACATGCTTAGAAAGGATCTGCACTTGTCTTGGGGATAAATGGCTATGTTGTGAGTCCACCATAACACTGTGGCTAGCTTTTTGTGAACTGGTATTTCTTTTCTTCTTTGCCTACAAATCCCATAATTCCATTTTCCTCCCTCCCACACATCAGCCACCCCACCCATTGAAACATAAATGAGCTGCATCCATTCAAAAGACCTGTGGTTTTCAATCACGGTGCCTACAGCTGTTGCATTAGTTGTATATTGATCTCTCTCCCACCAAGCGATCGCTCCACCCATTGAAGCAGACAGGCTCCCTGTCATCAGCTGACTATTGTCAGGTCTTGGCCGCTTTGAAATTTGGGAGAAATCGGAGACAGCAGTCATTTTGTATGCTGTTAAAAAATATTGGGGTGAATGAAAATCTTATAAGAATTGTGAGAAAACCATCACACACAGGTACAGACACTATATTATGAACTACACTAACTTTACAGCCCCTGTAGCATAGTCAAATAAAAAAAAATCCTGGAATACCCCTTTAAGCATTCGAAAAACAATAAGGCTTAAATAAAAAACATTTGTAAATAAGGGAATTTTCCTTTAACAATCCCATAATGTAATTAGCACATCTATAATGTACTGCTTCTGTTTATAGGCGTTAAATTGCCTATGACCTGCACAAAGTATTTTACTTTCAGCCAAAGTGTTCTCGCACTAGCAAGGTACTTTATTATCTGAATACACAGTTGATTCACACTTGGCTCCTACAGTCATTTTTGGCAGCTACTTTCTATTTGATAGAGCTAGCTTAACCTCCTGGTTTTATGAAGCGGGCCAAAAAAGAATCAGCCAAGGTAGCAGCCAAGTTTCAAGATGTATGAGCTGTAAATGTATAAAATCCTCCACTAATTGTCTATTACAATCTTATTAATGTTTGTGAAGAAAATATAAGGAAACCCTTTAGACTTCAAGTGATGGCCAAATTAGGGTAAAATAAACAAAATATCACTGAAGACAGAGGCACATGAGCAGTCTTGTTAAAATAAGGCTGTGCCCACCAATCTCATCTGTATTTTGCAGTTTTCACGCCAATTTTCAGTGTTAGCACGTGTAAATTCTTCAGTCTTGATCAACTACATGAGAGAAATGTCCTTCAAAATGTGTTAACCCATGGGTACTTAATCTCAGTAACTGGTAATTGGCATGATTTTGTTGAGAGATTAGGCAAAGCTTCCACAATCGCCAACAATCCCTTTAAAACCATATTGGCTTTGAAATAACGTATGATAAGATTCTGTCTAATTGCCAGGCAGAATGTCATGCCATCTAATCTGCTTGGTCAGCGTTACTCATGTATGCTTAAAGCTGCTGATTTTCACAGTGGATTTTACATTTTCAATGTGTCCGATAAAATCCAGTACAAAACAGATGCACAATGGCCCAGATTTATCAAACTGTGTGAGAGAAAAAGTGGAGAGATTTTCCCACAGCAACCAATCACAGTTCAGATAACGAGCTGAGGTAAAGTGAAAGCTGAGCTGTGATTGGTTAATGTGGGAAAATCACTCCACTTTTTCTCTCACACAGTTTGACACATCTGGGCCAGTGTGTGGCAAAATACTCATGGAACGCACGTATGGATTTTCCCAGATACATGTTTAAAGTGTCCCTGTTGTACAAAACTTTCACGTGGTGCAGGGACATGTCAAAAGACTTGATCCAAAGAGTGTTAAGACCCCTACTGATCTCTATATATAGCTGGGAGAAGGGTGTCGCTGTGCGCTTCACACCTTGGCTAGCAGCGATCTCTAACTGCAGACAACTTTCCACAGACCAGTGTTTCTCAACCAGGGTGCCTCCAGCGGTTTCAAAACTACAACTCCCAGCATGCCCTTACAGCCTTTGGCTTTCCGGGCATGCTGGCACACTGGTTGGGAAACACTTATAAAGAAGCAGTGTCCTGTAAATGGACGTAGATCGCTGCCAGGCAGTGAAGTACCCTACCCTACTTTAAAGTTCTGGGTTTTTTCTTATCTTGTTGCACTACCATGTTTATAGGTTCTAATCGTAACTTTTTCCTTGAAGCCACAGGTTTCCAGCACTCACAGCAGTGGCACTTGTGAAGAGCAGCAACTTTACTGGGCTAAAGGTACTGGATTTGGCACAGGATCTACTGCTTCTGGGTGGGATGTTGAGCAGGCCCTTACAAAACAGAGACTGGAAGAGGAGCACGTAACCTGTTTGTTACTGGTAAATATCAATATTTCATTTTCAGGTATACAGTGGTCCCTCAAGTTACAATATTAATCGGTTCCAGCATGACCATTGTATGTTGAGACCATAACTATGGAAAACTGGTAATTGGCTCTAATGCCCCAAAATGTCATCCAAAATAGGAAAAAGTGAGGATTAAAGAAAAATAAGTAGATAACTAGTATGGATAAAACAAGTTCTTACATATAAAAGTAAGAAAGATCTGCTGGGAGCTTTAATCACGGTCTATGTAGAGAACATATCTTCTGCAGGGTCCTATCAGGGGTGTGGAAAAAAAAAAAAAAAAACTACTTGTCCAAGGGACTAAAGCGGAACACAATCTACTTGTCCCTCAAGAAAATCCACTTGTCCTGGTAGAGGAAATAATTTTCAACCAAAATAGTACGATTCACCCCACTAGACCACCAGGGATGGATATAAGATCCCTTTAGACACTGCTGTCAACTTAGACAGCGGTGATCTAATGGTTTAATAGCGGCCACGTTGATTGCAGCATGCCAGGCTATTAGCGGCAGGAGAGCTGTAGCGAGCTCCTTTTACACCCGAGGATAGACCCCCCCCCCCCCCCATCTGACCCCTATAACTCCAATTTTTCTATATACAGGGATGTATGAGGGTAATCTTATGTTCCGTGATCTGTAGTTTTTATCGGAACCATTTATTATCTGAACTTTTATTAGGAAAGGGGCTTATTCACATATATACGCACTTTTTAAAACATTTTAATCACTATTTTTCAGTCTTCATAGGGACTTATATATGGAGTCTTTTGATTGGAAAGCACTGAACAGCGCTGTGTTACGGGGTGGGGGGGGGGGGGGGTTCTGCTTCTCCAGTTTATGTGCTGCATTTTGTGTCAGAAAATGCTGGAAGTTGCATTTTGTTACTAGATAACTACAACTCCCAGCATGCCCTGATGCAGCCTATGGTTGTGTGGGTGTTGCAGCATGTTGCACTGTATAGTAGTACAGTTAAGGTTATTGTGTAACATGCTGGGAGTTGTAGTTTTGGTTTGTGTCAGCTGCAGAGCCATAGGCTGAGTCAAGGAATACAGGGAATTGCAGTTAGTAACTACAACACCCAGCATGCCCTGATACAGCCTATGGCTCTGCAGCTGACCTGAACCAAAACTACAACTCCCTGCATGTTACACTTTATAGTTCTACAGATTAGGTTATGGTGTAACATGCTGGAAGTTGTAGTTTTGGTTCGGGCCGCCGCCCCCTACATACACCCTGAGCGCTGGTGTGAGGTGCAGACTTGCATCGGCTCCTGCACCTCACACCGGCATTAAAGAAAAATAAGGGGGAAGTCGGTCTGTCCCTGCTTGCCCAATACAGGGCTAAATCTATGAAAAATTCACCTGCCCGGCGCCCAAAACTACTTGTCCCGGGTGTCGGGTAATAGGATTTCCACATCCCTGTCCTATACAGTACAGGAAGTAAACAAAGCCAACAAGTGTTTTGTCTTATCATAGCAGTCTGTAATTTTTCTTTTAGGGTAAGTTCACACATACAGGATCCTGCGCAGATTTGATGCGCAGGATTTGTAACTGCAGATTAGAAGCTGAGCTCAGTCATTTAGTTAACATTGAAATCTGCAGCAGAAAATCCTGCGCATCAAATCCTTCATACGCGTGAACGTACCCTTAACCTCTTAAGGACCCAGGGTGTACCTGTACGCCCTGAGTCCGCTCCCTCTCTATAATGTGGGGTCACGGTGTAGCCCTGCGTCATAGCGGGTTGGGCCCGTGGCTAATAGCGCGTGGCAATGATCATGGTGCCGAGCTCTATTTACCCTTTAGTTGATCGCCGCATCTAAAGTGAAAGTAAACTACCCCTAGCTAGCTTAGTGGGCTGTTCGGGACTGTCGCGGTGAAATAGCGGCATCCAGAACAGCTGGAGGACACAAGCATGGTCCCTACCTTCCTCCTGTGTGTCCAATCGCCAAATGACTGCTCGGTGCCTGCGATCCAGGCATGAGCAATCAAGCGGCAGAATCATTGATTGTTATCCTATGAGATAACAATGATCAATGTAAAAGATCAGTGTGTGCAGTGTTATAGCCCCTATGGGGGCTAGAACATTGCAATTAAAGATGAGCGAAGTTACAGTGATTTGATACTTCATGAACTTCTCGGCTCGGCAGTTGCTGACTTTAGCCTGCATAAATTAGTTCAGCTTTCAGGTGCTCCGGTGGGCTGGAGACACTCTCCTAGGACTGTATCCACCTTTTCCAGCCCACCGGAGCATCTGAAAGCTGAACTAATTTATGCAGGCTAAAGTCAGCAACTGCCGAGCCGAGAAGTTCGTAACGAATCGAATGACTGTAACTTCGCTCATCTCTAATTGCAAAAAAAAGTGAAAAAAATAAATAAAATTAAAGTTAATAATGATAATTTAACCCCTCCCCTAATAAGTTTTAATCACCCCCCTTTTCCCATTTAAAAGAAGTGTAAATACAAATAAACGTGGTATCGCCGTGTGCAGAAATGTCCGAATTATAAAAATATATCGTTAATTTAACCGCACGGGCAATGGCGTACACTCAAAAAAAATTCCAAAGTCCCAAATAGCGTATTTATGGTCACTTTTTATGCCTTGAAAAAAGGAATAAAAAGCGATATCAAAAAGCCCAATCAATACAAAAGTGGTACTGCTAAAAAAAAATTCAGATCACGGCGCAAAAATGGAGCCCTCGTACCGGCCGTACACGGAGAAATAAAGTTATAGGGGTTAGAAGATGACAATTTTAAACGTATAAATTTTCTTGCATGTAGTTATGATTTTTTCCAGAAGTCCGACAAAATCAAACCTATATAAGTAGGGTATCATTTTAATCGTATGGATCTACAGAATAAAGATAAGGTGTCATTTTTACCGAAAAATGTACTGTGTAGAAACGGAAGCCCCCAAAAGTTACAAAATGTATCGGCAGGATATGTCATGTGTCCCCTAGATGGGGATCCGCATCTATCTGCTGGACCCCAAGCTATCTTCAGATCGAGAGCTCCCATTACATTTTAATGTAAACCTTTTATTTTCAAGCATCATACTTGATTTGAGATTGGTTATCCTCGAAACCCAAAGAGCTATTCTCTCAAACCCCAAGGGTGTCTGTTATGCTTCTCTGGATCATCACATGACTACTTTCACACATGATTTCCTGACCTATACCTCCATTCAATGCCACTGTTAATATACGTCACCTATAGGCTCCCATGTTGAAATTGTGTATATACTGTACAACATGGAATATAACCTCAAAGACTCCTCCATCTGCGTGCAGCCAAGTAAAGCAGTGGTCTGTGGACAAGCAGATTTTATGCTTGACTAATTATTTTAATCTTTTTAAAATACAGTAAAAGGGATTTGGAAAGGATTGCAGGATTATTGCTTTCATACAAATCTATATAATTGAGTTAAAGAGAATAATCTTATGGTGTAGCCATCTCTCTGGTCCTTTTATGTGCTTTCTGGAATAGATGTTAATGCACAACCTTATTTGTTTTGCAATGAATCCAGTTTGCTTTAAGTATAAAAGGGATTGCAAAACCTGTTATTTTCTGATCTGGTTCTAGTTTTTGCTTGTCATTTTTATTCAATTTCTTTAGGTGGCTGCCATTTTGCCTTAGCTGTGTTTAACAGCATTTAGTGATATGCTTTCCTGTAGGTCCCATTGACCATAGACCACAATAGACAGGACCTGTTCTATTTACCGTAGATGAGTTAGAGACCTCTTCTGGATTGTTTGGACATTTGGTGATCAGCTGTTATTGCCGAGGAAACTGTTGGTGCATCCATTTTTTACTTGAGGGGATAGAGATTATTACGAAGTGTCCATTAAGCACAGTGGGTGAACCTGCGATGCTAGGTTATACTTAATCCTACTGGATCAGAGTGCCTCTTTTTTTTGTATATAAAATATTGACAAAGGTTGTCAAAAGCAGACATTTCTAAGGCTAGGTTCACACCACGTTTTTGCAATACAGTTCCCGTATATGTTTTCAATGTGAAAACCGTAAGGAACCGTATTAAAAACCGCAAGCATTGACTCTCCATTAAAAATCCGTATGCCAAACAATGCATCCGGTTGTGTCCGTTTTGCAACTTGTACAGTTTTGTTCGTTTTTTTTCCCCGTACCCAAAACCATAGCCTACCACGGTTTTTGGTCCAGGTGAAAAACCGTATTGAAACCGTATACGTTTATTTTAACATAGAAGTCAATGGGAACCGTACAGAGCAATATGTTCCATCCAGTTTGCACCATACGGTTTTTGATTTTGCACGTTTTGATACAGTTTAGTCCGGTTTTGAGGAATCCGTTTTTCATCAAAAACCTGATAAGTGAACTGTATTTAAAAAAACGTGGTGTGAACCCAGCCTAACACTTACTATAAATGTAATATATCCACATTGACAGGATGTGTCAAAACAGCCTCAGTGCTTTAACCCCTTGAGGACCGCCATTTTTGCATGTTTTGTTTTTTTTCTTCTCCCCTTCTAAAAATCATAATGCTTTCAATTTTCCACCTACGGACCCATGAGGGTTTGGTTTTTTTGCGCGACCAATTTTACTTTATGACATCAATTATTTCACCACAAAATCTATGAGGAAACAAAAAAAATTATTTGTGGGCAAAATTTGAAGGAAAAAAAAACATTTTGTAACTTCTGGGGGCTTTCAATTCCACGCAGTGCACTTTTTGGTACAATTGACACCTTATACTTATTGTGTAGGTCCATATGATTAAAATGATACCCAACTTAAATAGGTTTGATTTTTTTACTTCTTTTAAAAAAATTATAACTTTGTTTGAAAATTAGCATGTTTAAAAATGTCCTATTTCGACCCCTATAACTTTATTTATTTATTTATTTATTTATTTATTTTTTTTATTTTTTTTTCTGTATACGGGAATGTGTGCTCATACCATTTTTGTTTGGATGGGACTTTTTGATCACTTTTTATACATTTTTTTTTTTTTTTATAGTATACAAAGTGAACAAAAATACGCAAGTCTGGACTATTTTTTTATGCATACGCTATTGACCGTGTGGTAAAGTTACATTTTTATAACTTGGAGATTTTACGCATGCGACAATACCACATATGTTTATGCTTATTTTTGTAAAATCACTTTTTTTAAAGGGGTATTCCAGGCCAAAACTTTTTTTATATATATATCAACTGGCTCCAGAAAGTTAAACAGATTTGTAAATTACTTCTATTAAAAAATCTTAATCCTTTCAGTACTTATGAGCTTCTGAAGTTAAGGTTGTTCTTTTCTGTCTAAGTGCTCTCTGATGACACCTGTCTCTGGAAACGCCCAGTTTAGAAGAGGTTTGCTATGGAGATTTGCTTCTAAAATTTGCTTCTAAGATTTGCTTCTAAAAATGTAACTTTTTTTTTTACACTATTTAAGTCCCATAGGGAATCTTCAGATTGCATACACTGTTCAACGCTATGCCATAGCATTACTCAGTGTTATCGGTGTTCTGCTGCTCCAGGCATCAGATCATCGATGGGACGGCGAGGAGGCAGGTAAGGGCCCTCCCGCCGTCCTCTCCGCTCATCGGGGCACCGCGGTTTCAGCCTCAAGAGGTTAAAGACCTGGGGTGGGTATTTATCAATCCTTATGAAAGGAATAGTAGTTGCTCATGGCAACCAACCAGATTGCTTCTTTAAAGGGGTATTTCAGAGATTTTTTCTTTCTTTCCACATGCCCAGGCTATTGTAATTAATAAATACCTTCCACCACTCCCCCTGTGCTGTTGATGTGGCCATCCTGTCCTCTGCTTCTTTTTGCTTCTGGGGCCTGACACGTAACACTGCATCTAAGCTAATCACCAGCTGTAGTGATGTCCCACCTCCACTAGCAATAGGCTGATGTATTGGGCCCGGGCACCAGGAAAAAGACCAGGCCCAAATCCAATACATTGCACTGCCGCTCATGGAAACAAAATTTGCTGGAGTACCCCTTTAATTTTTTTAAAAGGCTTCTAGAAATATTGCAAAATTGCTCCTTTGGTCATTGATCAATGTTTGATTCATCTCCTTAGTGTGCTCCCCCTAGTTATAATATCAACTAGAAATTAAGCTGTCATTGTAAATGTGAAAATTGGTTGAAATAAAGCTCCTGTACAAATGAAAGTCAGAAAGAGGTCCTGGAGCTTCTTTAGGGTCGTGCATAGGATATAATTGGGTCAGAAAAAGAATAATCAGCCACTTTGACCTGATGTCCAATATAGTAGCCCTACAGTCCATGGGGCACAGCTAGACAGACCTACAGACCAAGGATGCACAGTTGGAGAGCCACGGAGTGCAGGAAAGAGAGTACTTCAGCTCATTAACGGGCTTCTAACATCACATTTATGTCCCCCACTTAATGTATGCTATGTGATGTATACTTATAACAGGCAGTGATAGATGCCCTACAGAGCAATCTGTCACATGTTGAGGAATATGGTCGAATGGGTCCCAGATAGAGAAGAGCGAACTTACAGTAATTCGATTCATCATGAACTTCTCGGCTCGGCAGTTGCTGACTTTAGCCTGCATAAATCAGCTTTGAGGTGCTCTGGTGGGCTGGAAAAGGGGGATACAGTCCTAGGAGAGAGTCTCCAGCCCACCGGAGCACCTGAAAGCTGAACTAATTTATGCAGGCTAAAGTCAGCAACTGCCGAGCCGAGAAGTTCGTGACAAATCGAAATCACTGTAACTTCGCTCTTCTCTAGTCCCAGAGTTTTCTAAAAGACATTGTTCTCCTCTCTCACCATAGCTTTCACATCCCTTATGGTTACTAGTGTTCCTCTGTCTTTTAGCTTAACTTGATTAAAATCCATTGGTTGGCACTTCCTTTTCATCCTTTACCTTTCTGTACAGATGTTGTTAGTTTGTTTGAACGCTTCCACTGCTTAATGTACAACCCTGCATAGTGTGTTATCAGTCCTTTCAACCACCCCTGTTATTTCTTTTGGTGGATATTTAATAAACTTTATTTTTTCCGTATCCATATTTTGTTCGTTCAGAGCATTCCCATCGTATCAGGTACATTTTCAGAATAATCTAGTGCGTGTATATGGGGAGTAGCACAAATTCTGCCCATAATATAACTTCTGAATGGCATCCCTTAACATTCGCCAGATTTCTGCTATGATTTTATAGTACACCCTAAAAAGCAGCATGGATTACATTATAGAGCAGTTTAATCTGGGAATCTGGCCCCGAAGTGAGATCTAGTACATATCAACTTATGTCTCTGCTTGCTTCTGTCTCTCTCCCCAGCCTCTCCACCCATCTTTCCTTTCTCCTTTCCATAGACTTCTATAGGCAGCATGTAATCTGATACCTTAATAAGCTGCTCGTTTGTTTTTAAAGACAAGACAGCATTGAGCTATTCTTCAAAGAGAGATGAGTGCAGGAGGAGAGGGAGCAGTAAATGCATTCTTCACTTTAGAAGATGTATTATAATGCTTCTTATACTTTCTTGATTTGTACAAAATGTGTTAAAGCAACAATGTCTATTTAATGCTACAGCTTCATTGCTTGTTCTGTGATATTTGGTTTGTTATAGTAAACAGGATATTTTCAGATTAATTTGATTCCTGGGTATTACAATTCTTTTTGCAAACACCCCTGCTTCCAGACATTTAAATCGAGAAATACATGATTTTAATACACAGGCCTAAACCAATTAAATAGATGGTCTCACATGACTCACAAAGCTTCTTCCTTCGCTTCCAGAAATGAATGCTTTTTAGAAATGGCCTCGTCTAAAAGGGGTTGGCAGCTTAGTTTTGCCACACAATGTTCAAATGTGGGTGAATAGGACCTATTCTAGTTGAACCAATCACCTTATTGGCCAGGTACATATGCACCTCCCATGACAACATTCAACCATTGTGCTAAAAAGATACCTTTCTTAACTTTCAGCTATTTGTTTGTAGTAAACAGTGAATGTCCAGAGCATATGTGCTCCAAATCTGAATATTACTGTATTCTTTTTACAGGTTCTTGCCAGCTATATAAATCCATCTGGATGTGCCGTTAATGGAGAAGTGCCAGCCAATGAGGTTCGAGGCCAAAACAGTAATGCACTTCCATCTGTCTTGTTGGAACTACTCAGTCAATCCTGTCTTATACCGGCTATGTCCTCATACTTACGAAATGACTCAGGTACTTTTGCTTTACTTAAGCAGTTTACTTTCAAGTGAACACAAATTATATGTATGCATTCATGTAGTTTTTTTTAATGTGTTATGCCTCTCAGGGTATCACAATCATATTTAAGATTACAAAAACTTACTGCTATTAGTTTTTATTAGTTTACATTTCATGGAAATGATTACTTTTAACCCCTTATGGACACAGGATTTCATTTTAAAATTTTTTGGTTTTTCCTCGCCTTCTAAGAACATATTTATTTCATCCACAGACCCATATGAGGGCTTGTTTTTTTTCACGTCCAATTGTATTTTATAAATGCATAATTCATTTTACCAATAAATGTATGGTGAAACAAAAAAAAAATTTTGTGTAGGGAAATTTGAAAACTGCAATTTTTTTTTTCTTTTAGAGGGTTTCATTTTTACGCTGTACACTTTACATTTAAATTGTTTTCCTTAATTTGTGGGTCAATATGATAAAACAATACCCTTGTTTGCATACTTTTCTATTATAAACAAAATAAGTGTTTAATATTGCCCTGTTTTGACCTCCTATAACAGTGATGGCGAACCTTTTTGAGCCCAAGTGCCCGAACCGTAATGCACGCCAACTTTTTTCCCCGTCAAAGTGCCAGCACAGCAATTAAAGCAGAATACACATTAGGGTTGGCAGTATAGTTCCCCCACATTAGGGTTGGCAGTATAGTTCCCCCATATTAGGTACAGTATAGTTCCCCACATTAGGTTGGCAGTTTAGTTTCCCGCACATTAGCGTTGGCAGTATAGTTCCCCCACATTAGGTGCAGTATAGTTCCCCCACATTAGGTGCAGTATAGTTCCCCCACATTAGGTGCAGTATCGTTCCCCCACATTGGGTGCAGTATCGTTCCCCCACATTGGGTGCAGTATCGTTCCCCCACATTGGGTGCAGTATCGTTCCCCCACATTGGGTGCAGTATCGTTCCCCCACATTGGGTGCAGTATCGTTCCCCCACACTGGGTGCAGTATCGTTCCCCCACACTGGGTGCAGTATCGTTCCCCCACACTGGGTGCAGTATCGTTCCCCCCACATTGGGTGCAGTATCGTTCCCCCCACATTGGGTGCAGTATCGTTCCCCCCACATTGGGTGCAGTATCGTTCCCCCCACATTGGGTGCAGTATCGTTCCCCCCACATTGGGTGCAGTATCGTTCCCCCCACATTGGGTGCAGTATCGTTCCCCCCACATTGGGTGCAGTATCGTTCCCCCCACATTGGGTGCAGTATCGTTCCCCCCCACATTGGGTGCAGTATCGTTCCCCCCCACATTGGGTGCAGTATCGTTCCCCCCCACATTGGGTGCAGTATCGTTCCCCCCCACATTGGGTGCAGTATCGTTCCCCCCCACATTGGGTGCAGTATCGTTCCCCCCCACATTGGGTGCAGTATCGTTCCCCCCCACATTGGGTGCAGTATAGTCCCCCCCCCCACATTGGGTGCAGTATAGTCCCCCCCCCCCACATTGGGTGCAGTATAGTCCCCCCCCCCCCACATTGGGTGCAGTATAGTCCCCCCCCCCCACATTGGGTGCAGTATAGTCCGTCCCCCCCACATTGGGTGCAGTATAGTCCCCCCCCCACATTGGGTGCAGTATAGTCTCCCCCCCCCACATTGGGTGCAGTATAGTCTCCCCCCCACATTGGGTGCAGTATAGTCTCCCCCCACATTGGGTGCAGTATAGTCCCCCCCCACATTGGGTGCAGTATAGTCCCCCCCCACATTGGGTGCAGTATAGTCCCCCCCCACATTGGGTGCAGTATAGTCCCCCCCCCACATTGGGTGCAGTATAGTCCCCCCCCCCCCACATTGGGTGCAGTATAGTCCCCCCCCCCCCACATTGGGTGCAGTATAGGTCCCCCCCCCCCCCACATTGGGTGCAGTATAGTTCCCCCCCCCCCCACATTGGGTGCAGTATAGTTCCCCCCCCCCCCCACATTGGGTGCAGTATAGTTCCCCCCACATTAGGGTTGGCAGTAAAATTCCCCCCACATTAGGGTTGGCAGTAAAATTCCCCCCACATTAGGGTTGGCAGTAAAATTCCCCCCACATTAGGGTTGGCAGTAAAATTCCCCCCACATTAGGGTTGGCAGTAAAATTCCCCCCACATTAGGGTTGGCAGTAAAATTCCCCCCACATTAGGGTTGGCAGTATAGTTCCCCCCACAACATTTGGCAGGCAGGGTTCCCCCCCACAACATTTGGCAGGCAGGGTTCCCCCCACATTAGGCAGGCAGGGTTCCTCCACAGACATACAGCCTCCAGCCATATGCAGTGTATGGCTGGAGGCTGTATTATCTGTGTCGGAACACCGAACACCGGAACACCGATGCGCGCGTCATCCTCAGTCCTCCCCGATGCTCCGCTCTGCTCTGCTTTACGGGCACATGCACGGGGCGTCAGTGACGTCCCTGCGTGCTCTACCTCCCGGCGGTCCCTGCGTTTTTAAAACTAACGTGGGACCGCTTAGAGGTAACCGGGACATCCTTGTGTCCCGAAATGACATTTCGGGACACAGGGATGTCCGGAATGTGACGGGGGACTGTGGCCGCGTGCCCACAGAGGAGGCTCAGTGTGCCAATAGGGTCGCCATCACTGTCCTATAACTTTATTTTTCCATATGCCGGGTTGTATGAGGACTCATGTTTTGCGCCATGATCTGTTTTTTTTTTTTTTTTTTTTTTTTTTTTATATGTACCATTTTTGTTTGGACGAACAGTTGTATTCCATTCTATATTGTTTTTTTTTTTTCTGACATGATGTGACAAGAAAATCAGCAATTCAGATTTTTATTTTTATTTTTAAGTTTACTCTGTTCACCGTGAGGCAGAGTAAACATTGTATTTTAATGGATCCGACAATTCTGCACGCAGCGCTACCAAATATATAGTGTATTTAATTTTTTATATGGAAAAGGGGGGCGATCTCTGTCACCCTAGTACCTAGAAGAAAACGAGACTTCGCTCCACTTTGTAGTAACCCTGAGACTTAAGGCAGTGTTTTCTGACCAGTGTCTCTCTCCCTGTGGCAAAATTACATTTCCCAGCATGCCCAGAACTTTTTCCTGTACGTTCATGCTGGGAGTTGTAGTTTTGCAACAGCTGGAGTTACACTGGTTGGGAAATACTGGATTAGGCACTCACTGATTGCAGTTGTGCAGATCAGGCACAACACTAAGAAGGGCTTGTAGTGCTAGCAAATTGCATCAGCTACTTCATCCCCTTTTTACTGGCTTGTACACAATATAGAAAAAGGCGGAATAGCTTAATTATCCCTAAATGGCACAGGGTAGACTGAGCAATCCAACCCTACACCTATAACCGAAATAGGATGGAGCTCAGTCTATAGATATTTGGAATCTCAAATATTTATTTATCATAAAATATATATATAACATAAATACACAGGTGGTTCACAGGGCCCTTGTGAAGCCACCTCATTAATTGCCACAATAAAAACACACAGTATTGCCACCAATAATTATGTTCTTAGGTGTGTTAATCCAGTTGATATTGCTTATTGCATTGTCCGCTAATATATAGACTGGTAGAAATTCCAATATTATTTATCCATATACAGCTAATGTATAAATAGCTTGGACATCCGTTAATGGTAATATAGTTCCACAGTTAAAGGGGGGTACTCCAATCTTTACTCTTTCCCATATTTCCTGTTTCCAAAACATCTATAGATCACACCCTTTGAGAGGTGTCATTGTCACAAATTACCAGGGTTATTTACATCACCTTTCATTTTTATTTATAATTTTATAGCTGATCGGTGTGTGTGTAAATATAAATATTAAGTCCTTCGATTAAACATGTTTGCTTCTAAGGCAGATGTATATAATGTAATTTCCTATATCTCTGTTAAACACCATAATTGGTCTTATGGTGGATTGGCCCATTAAAGGGGGACTCCGGTGGAAAAAAATCAACTTGTGCAATAAAGTTAAACAGATTTGTAAATTACTTCTATTTAAAAATCTTTACCCCGCTAGTACTTCTCAGCTGCTGTATGCTACAGATATACTAGAGAGAAATTTGGGAAGTTCTTTTCAGCCTGACAACAGTGCTCTCTGCTGACACTTCTGTCCATGTCAGGAACTGTCTAGAGCAGGAGAGGTTTTTTATGGGGATATTATTCTAACCTGGACAGTTCCTGACACGGACAGAGGTGTCAGCAGAGAGCACGGTTGTCAGACAAAAAGGAAATAAAATTTCTCTGTAGTATACAGCAGCTAATAAGTACTGGAAGGATCAAGATTTTTTAATAGAAGTAATTTACAAATCTTTCAGGCACCAGTTGATTTGAAAACATTTGTTTTCTACTTGTTTCCACCGGAGTTCCCCTTTTAAGTGGATCACTGTTTTTATAATTCTCAGTCATAGTCCACGCCTCCTTAATCCGTGTAATATAACCTCTACCACATCCATATCACATAGCTGATCATTAGTTGTTGAACATCCTCATCACCTTGTGTGGTCCTATGTGCAGTATAAAACCTCACCCCCAGAAGTGCCAACACAAACACTGATCACAGTTGACTTAAGATGAATTTTTTATTAAGATCATAAACAATACATTTTTAACTTTTTAATCCGTTTTTTGTAGGCTTTGTTTACCGGTAATTTTTGTTGTTAAAGGGGAAAATAACATTAAAAAAGAGAGACTAGATTTTATTGCCGCTATTGATAGCAGCCTTTAAAGGGGTAGTCCAGTGGTGAAAAACTTATCCCCTATCCTAAGGATAGGGGATAAGTTTGAGATCGCGGGGGGTCCGACCGCTGGGGCCCCCTGCGATCTCTCTGTACGGGGCCCCGGCTCTCCGCCGAGATAGCGGGTGTCGACCCCCACACGAGGCGGCGGCCGACACGCCCCCTCAATACATCTCTATGGCAGAGCCGGAGATTGCCGAAGGCAGCGCTTCGGCTCTGCCATAGAGTTGTATTGAGGGGGCGTGTCGGCCGCCGCCTCGTGCGGAGGTCGACACGCCCCCTTCCAGCGGGCTGTCGGGGCTCCGTACAGGAGATCGCGGGGGGCCCCAGGGGTCGGACCCCCCGCGATCTGCAACGTATCCCCTATCCTTAGGATAGGGGATAAGTTGCTCACCACTGAATCACCACTGGACTACTCCTTTAACTCCATGTTTTTCTTATTAGGAAATAAATGTCAACCACCTTTCATTCCATTATCACTTTTGTAAGAGGTTAATTTAGATCTGTTACAGAGAAGAGCTCTACAAGTCACTCAAACTTGCCAACATTTGCAGTGCCAAAATAAGGACATTTAAGCTCTGCCCTGAAACATCCATAGCCACCTATGAATCCCCCTTTTCCCCCAACTTTTGGCTGGGGTTTGTATAACCTTGCCTATTTTCTGGTATGGTTTAGCAGGATTGTCCTGGCAAAAGTGTCTGTCAGAAAATATGATTAATATGGAAAATAAGCAGCAGCAGGTTGTGCTTAATTCCTTTGTTTTAAGATTCACTCCCATTATTTCTTTAGCAGTTCAGTAATGACACATTAGGTGTAAGAGAGAATAGAAACATGGTTGTCAGCATGTTAAAGTATCCTCTAGCAACCAATATATGACCTTTAAAAATGAGAGAATTTTCACATCTAACTGGAGGTGGCCCATACACCTTAGAGCCCTACTCTTTTCCTATACATGTTAGTGCTTAGACAAGCATTCACGTGTTTGCAATTAAAAGGAGGTAATGGCATCAAGTAAATTGAAATCCAGCATGCCCCACACTTCTTTCACCAGCATCAATTAACGGGGTACTCCTCTGGCCAGCCTTCGGAAGTAAATGTTCCAAACGCTGTTTTCACGCTGTGGGGGTCTGCCACGCCCCTGTCCCCTCAATTAGTCTATGGGAGGGGGCTTGACTGCCGTCATGCCCCCTCCCATAGACTTGAATTGAGGGGCCCTGGCCGTGATGTTACGAAGGACGTGGCCGACCCCCACAGCGTGAAAACAGCATTCGGTACATTTACGTCCGAAGGCTGGCCCAGTGGAGTACCCCTTTAAGGAGAGAGTTTTGACTCCCTTGTATAGATTAGATGATCGGCGGGATTGGCTGATCTCCATCTTATGTATAGGGATAGATTAAAGTCTGCCAAATTTCCTCTCATTAGACAATATGTTAATGCAGTTTTTTCTGCTAAAGCCCTGTTACTTTAGTTCGACCAAGTGCCTGTTAACTGGGAACTTGACGCAATTCTTGTGCAGTATGGTGCAGTTTATGAGAACCAGAAAAACATCGAAGTACTGTTGAATTGTTGAAATGCTTATAACTTAATACGTAATGGACATGTTCTGGGATTTCATGATCACCTGATATACTGGACAAGTTGATACAACACGTTAATACCATGTTATGCAGATTGTTCACATATGAGAAAATAACTACTTTCTGTAGTTTTTGGGTGGATTGAAAACACTTTACCTTCAGCCTGATGTGCATTTCAGTGCCATCATTGGAGGCGCCATCAATATGGCTCATACATAAAAAGCTGAAAGTGCAGGAGCTTATGGCGAGACTCCAAGATCTTGACATCAGAAGGTATCCAAAGGTAAAGCGTCACTTAAATCCAGATTTATGCATCAGAAATGCAAACCATTAAAAACATACATAATGGCTAAAATTTAGAGTACCCATACATGAATGTCTCACACTTCCCTCTGTATTCTTACCTAGAACTTAAGGAGAGCAATCTTTTAATCATGTTAAGATCATTTTGTATGCATGACAGATGTGGATAAGCCCTGTATGTAACCATTTGGTAATACGATCTGGTTAAAGGAGTGGATTTGGATAGAGCTAAGGTTTCATACAAGTTCCCATATAAAAATATTGGCACACGCCTGATGTATGTGTCAGGTAGATAATAATTTTTTTCAAATGATTTAGTAAAGAAACAGTTTAGCTTGTCGTGGGTTAATAATTTTTACGCTTTCATGAGAAATGTAATTTGTGGGATAGTATTCCAATCATTTGGTATGTTACCTTATTTCCTCTTTAGGTTTCAGACATTATTGCTTCTCTGCAAGGTGAATTTGGGCACTTGGTGGTGTTTTGAAAATATTTGCTGTTTAATTTGACCAAAAATTTAAATTTATAAATCCACGTTTGATTATAAAAGTCAAAGCAATGCGCATATGGTATATTTTATAGCCTGTTTAAGGATGATCAGACCTGAGGGGTACTAGTAGCTCTTTTTCTTATGAGTTTATAGACCATGTCTTCTCTGATGCTCATATCAACAGCATATGTAGGCTTCATGTCATGAGCATTTCTGGCCTTTTCTATTAAAAGTTCATTTTGGTAAGTCCTATATCTAAATGTTTCTATAAATATGTATCCTGTTATTTTAGTCAACCAACCTTGAAGACAAAATCTATGTCTCATTTGTGTAGCTGCATCGTTCCCGTGTACCCAATGTTAAGGAGAGGGCACAGTGGAGAACCTTTTTCACCTCTGTTTTTATGGCTATTTTGGCCTGTCCAGTTAGGGTGAAAGCACTAAACTACTATTGTAAAGAGATTTCCACAAAAGAACCTGAATTCCTTGACCTGTTCTCACTTTTATCATTGTCATATGGTAATAATTTAATACATGGCTTTTTTTATGGAGTGCACTGTTTTGGTAATCGACTTGCGTCACCTAAGCAATGAAAGGGTGTTGACTGCTCAGCTGGTAGATCATCTTCACTAGTGTATATATGGTCCATAGGTAAATCATGTAAAGCACCAGCTTCGCTGAACAAGAAGTAACATAAGTTCTGTATTATACAAAAGAACCTTATCTGACAATATGGCACACATACGTTAACAGCATAGTTACACCTAGAACAAACCTTGCTCTTGTCTCCAATATACATGACCTGTTAGTAAGCAATATCTTTCCCAAGCATTTAAACCAATGGTCCATGTTAGTGAAACTGGTGCTTTGTTAGAATTGGTACTCGGTTATGTCTGAAATGAATATTTGTTACGTAGTGTCAGAGCTATATGTGACACTTAAAATTGGTGAAGCATTGGTAAGATGAATGATTTGGTATGGAGTTTGATACACACTTTGCTAAATTTACACGTGCAGAAAGCTAGGCCCTGGGTTTTCTTAGTTTCTTGTTTCCAGGCCATACATAGATTAAACTCACAGGTTCTCATATCAATAGCAATGCCAACATCTATGGTATCCTCATGAATAATCCCTTGACGTTGTCTACCAAAGCCTCACATTGTATACTCTTCATCTTGCCTGCCATGTTCGCAGTGGTAATAAATAAAGCAGAGTGGTTACAAGGTGACAAATTTAGTAAGGTGCTTTAGAAATAAAAAAAAATCTATAATCAGGGAGAAATTGAAATGCAACAAAAATCTTAACCAGCCATGGTGGTGCCTGAATGGAAGCATATATTAGAAATGTTTCACATGGAGTTTTAGAAGACTTTGAATGTTTTTCCCTGTTGAGTGAGTGAGATGCCATAAGATGGACACGACTGTACAAATATTTCCTGTATCTTGAGTTTTATGGCAGTAACACAGCACTCATGGGCTTGTATAAAGTTGATGCACAATTGCACCTCTGTACATAAGTGATTTCTGCTCATCTTGGTTTCGTACTCCTATCTACATTGGCAAATTCCATTGCCCATGGTCCACCTAGGCACTTAGCACTGGAATGTATTGGATGGTCTGAAGAATCTCTTCTTGGAGTCTTCTTATCCCATGCCATTATTCATGTAATCACTGAGGACTCACCCTCCCTGGTTACGCACCCGGCACAAAGAGAGACCATCAGAGGGTGGTGTAGATGTACACAAACACAATGACAAAGAGATTGAGCACAGTTCCTATAATCCCCAGCATGGCTAAGATGGACTCCTCTTTCTCTTCTTTCTCCTCTTGCTTCCTCACTTCTGTTGCTGCTGCCGTGATAGCAGACGTGACCATGTTTCCCAGAAATGTCTTCAGCAATCCTCCGAAGACGGTCTAGAAGAAAAAGGTTGGAAGAGAAAGATAGGCTTTACCTACTGTAATGTGCATGGTGCTATTATTTGCATTCATGCAGGTGTTATAGAAGTTTGAGACGGAAAGTTACTTTGATGCTAATGGTGTGTGGTCACACAAGAAATATCTAGGACTAAACGAAAATTGATGTCAAAAGTTTTAAAGCCAATAAGCTCAGGGATACGAAGTACGTAACAGGTCAATCACACAAATGGCATGCTGTAAGTACTATAGAAAGTATTTGTTTAAGCTAGGCATGTGCAGGCAGTCATCCATTGTGTATTTGTATTTAATGTATAGTCAGATGCCTTGTAGTGGACGTGGCTATTGACATTCTGATAAATTGAGTGCTCTATAATCCATTTGTACACTTGAAATTGAATTGCCAATTAACCCTCTTCAGTGCTGGAGAGGATCCGTGTGTGCAGTGGGGGGGGGCTCTTCACTACAGAGGTATATGGCTGTCTATTGCAACCTGCGGTGTCCCATTTTATCATTATATTACAAGTGTTAATCCAATTACCATTCATTAAATATTACTACGCATTCCTTCCCCCCCCCCCCTTGCTCGCTTAACATTGGCAAAACAATAAGAACAATGTTATTTTTAAGGGTGCCACATTTGCACCAGCTATAATGTGAGCACAGTCATATAGGACATGCATGCTTTAGGACATGTGAATGCTTCTTTGTCTAAAATGTTGCTGGAAAAAAGCACTAAATTAGTAAAATAAATGTAAGATTTTTTATTTGTTTTATATTGTTATAAAGCCTAATAAATCTTATTCAGTGCATTTTTACTTTGGCGGGGAAACCTTCTGACAGCATCCATGTAGCAAATTTAGATTATATCATACAGCAGCCTATGTAGCCATTGTTATATTAGAAGTCTCCATTTCATACAGCCTCTTCAATGGGTTAACAGAGGGGGAAAAAAATAAAATAAATGACATACAAAGGCTATAGTAAAGGGGTTTTCTGTGTGCACCTGACCATGCCGTTTCATTATAGGCATCCGTTGTCTCTTTCATGATGAATAATTAAAACTGGCTAGCATTAATAAAGATTCCTAGTGGGAGGTGTAGGCTGTGTGGAATTCTTTGTCTCCATTGCTGAGGGTACTGTAGTTCAGCGTGCTAAATAGAAGCCGAAGCATTTGCTTTTGTTCTACCTTTCCATTGACAATTAGTGGAGGGAATCCTTTTGTTCTCAGCATGCATGCATTTAAAATGAAGAATTGCTTCTTACCCTACTCTGCATCAGGAGTACAGTGGCATCAGGCATGCTTCTGTGTCCTCAACACAAGGGAAAGCCAAGGATTTATCCTCCAGCAGAGCTGTACCACACATGTATACATGTACTGTCCCTCTCCTTTCCCTTCTAAATAATGAATGGCAAAGAGAAACAAAATTCACGGCTGCTCAGTCTATCATTAATCCAATGAATCCCGGCGACGTGAAAAAGATGCTACTCTCAATATTGATCCACAGCGTGGGAACAGCTTTCCAAGAGGCTTGTCCTCAGTTTAGATCCAAGTTGGTTATTTTTTTTTCCTCCTTCAGCGGGCAGCCCCCACTGTGTAATGATTGACGATTTGTTTATTTCTTTTTCTCTTTCTCTATATATGTGTGTGTGCGCTTGTATATAAATATATATATATATATAGCTTGGTCTTTCATAGACTTAGTGCAATTCCATTCCAGGATTTTCTCCTGTAATCAGACTGTAAGTTACCCATTCCTCTTGTATCCCTTATTCCTGGTAACATGGTGTTAGGTCCAGAAGGATATGCAACTGAGCTCCATCACAGGCTTTGCCGAAGGTTTTGCATACGGTAAACTGTGGATGGAGTTCCCACCAGGCACGCTTCACACCTAAGCAGGCATCAGTGCCAGATAATTCCAAGGCATCATCCTGGACATGGCATAAGTCAGCAGCTTGCCCCAGTAGAGACGAGTGGCCGTGCTCTGGATTGCATTACAGTAGTGAGCCTTGACATTGACTAAACACGCACCTGGCACTTGCAGAATAAAGGAGCTACAAGCTGCCCTCCCAGACAGTGAGTTGCATAACAATGCGCAGCAGCACCATTGTCAGGCCAGGCACATTTGAAATCTGCAACCATTCCAGCGAGTAGCTTGTGCATACAGCACGGGAGGGGGCTGCGAGTTAACCTCAGTCCTGTAAGCTCTAAGGGAAAGCTGCGTGACAAATGGTGACATTAGGGCATTGGAGCTGAAAAGCTTCTTCTACCTTTTTCTTTAGCATCCTTTTATTTTTTTGTTTTTCCATGCTTTGCAATGACAGGCATATTGTTATAAGGGAGGCACTGCCTCTTTATAGTCACTCCTTGCAAGCTCGCCACCCAAATCAGATGGGTCACAGGGCGTGCGTCATCAAGCTGTAACCAATGCTGATGACTGGAGGGTAATGTCCCTCGAGCTTCTGTTTATGGAAAGCAATTATTTGAACTAACCTTCTGAAAATTAGAAAGTGTACGTGTGCTCTCTTATGCATGTGTGCGTTTCTGTCTGAGAAATTTCTTTGCCTTTTTTTTTATGCAATCCAGCAAAGTGGAAATCACAGCCAATTGGGTTTTATTAAAGCCTCATAGAAGCCTTTAATGATTGAGAATCTAGAGCAGCACTGCTGACCTACAATGGAAAGGTCATATAAATATGCTGACTTGCTTTTCATGAAATAGCTAAATTTTTCATGTGTGAATATATCCATAATAAATAAGCAAGTGAATAGCTGCAACAATGCCTATCCTATTGACACAGATGGCTCTGTAGAATGCAATGGATACATTTATTTAAGATAATTCAGAAGATGGCACAGTCATACGTAATTTTACAATTATTATACAATGTTTTACTCTGAGAAAAGATAGAGGGGGAAAAAAGGTGTGTGGTTTATTTATTTATTTTTAACACATGTATCTACATACATACATTAAGTTTCTGCACATATTCGTAGATATGTAATGTAAAATGTTTTGCAAAAATCTGTATAGAAATGGGTGTGATCAACTATACCCTCCAAACTGTGAGAACACTGTTCTATAATGTGCTTGTGATGGTCATTTTTCTGACTTAGGCTACATGCACACCACGTTTTCCCTACGTTTTGAACCGTATACGGCTGGGGAGAGGGGGCGGAGAGTCGGGGCGGGGCAACCGCATGCTGCCGTATGCGGTCCCCTATCTAATGTATTTCAATGAGTGACCGGAGTGAAACGCTGCCTCTGGTCGGCTCCGTTTTCCCCATATACGGTTTCCCGACCGGACCTACAAACGCTGTCGACGGCGTTTGTAGGTCCGGTCGGGAAACCGTATATGGGGAAAACGGAGCTGACCGGAGGCAGCTTTTCACTTCGGTCGCTCATTGAAATACATTAGATAGGGGACCGCATACGGCAGCATGCGGTTGCCCCGTCCCGACTCTCCGCCCCCTCTCCCCAGCCGTATACGGTTCAAAACGTAGGGAAAACGTGGTGTGCATGTAGCCTAACTGAAGCATTCTGGCTTTTTTAGTGGAAAATTTAAATAACACCACAAAAATTGCCCAAAAACTGTCTGCTTTTTCCAGCATTTTGACATGGTTTCTCTGTCTTTTTGTCTTTTTTCTTCTGTTTTAATGAAGCTTGCTTTTCTTTGAGCCTTTGGCAGTTTTTCACTGCCTTCCCAATGAAATTTTTCACACAGATAAGAGTGACCAAGAGTCATTGTGTCTTTCTTGGCGTGTTTTTCTCCCTCCCATAGATGTTAATGGAAAAAGGTAGGATTCACAGGAAGAAAAAAAAACTCCAGTCTCTGCATGCTTCAATTTTTACAAAAAAAAGACTGAGCTTAAAACACCCGAGAGTAAAAAAAAAAAAAACACCAAGTGGGGTTCATTTTTCTAGATTTTATAGCTTTATTCAGGTTATATACATTAGAGTTGTTGGCCAAACATGCGTTCAAACAGCCATTTTGCCTACCCCCACCCAATTACACATGTGTGCCTGTTATTAATGGTTCTCAGTGGGTAATAATCTGCTGCCAGATATTTAATGTTGAAATCCAGATGTTGTGTACTCTGCCCCTCCTCCATGCCCATTAGGTGATTGTCTGTAACAGTCAGCTTGTGTATGGCCACTTTTCGTTTTAACCACACCAAGCACTCTACAACCACATCTGTAATACAGCCCACCTAACCCTACTCTTATTATGGTTCACAGCTCTATATTTTAGTAGCTCCTTAAAGGAACATTAAACTTAAAAACTAATGATTAGTACCCCCTAGATATTCTTACCCGCATCAGTCTTCAGGATATTCAACATGTTCCTGGAATAAACCCACTTGCAGAAATCCTATTAAGAGTATAGAGCCTATGTCAGGCCCAAGTCCTGATTATTAAAATCCTATATGTGTATTATAACTGTGTGATGTATTATCCAAGCCATGGGTGAGAGGTCATTCAGACTGTGGGTTTGTGTATTGCATTTTATTGGGGGTCTGGCTGTTTGTTTACATCTCCTTTTGAAGTCAAAGGCTTTTTTGAAGTCATGCACTCTGGTCCCATCCTATAATCAAACAGATAAGGGGCCAGGAAGAGAGAAGACCCATGTTGCTCATTCTACTGTGAGTAGCCTGTGTGGCCTAAATGTGTTACCGTGGCCTACAACACCTCTGGACTTTCTGTTGGTTGGGAGTTGCAAAGGGAGCAGCCAGCAGTGGATCTTGATGATTTCTATGCCCGAGTGCATTCAATGTGGCAGAACATTTTCCATACAACCATTACTAACCTCATGATGCCTTTATGTAAGTGGATGTATTTGTACGCATGGTGCTCATCCCTAATACTGAATAGATCAAGATGTTTTAAATATTTTGTTTCCATTTTTAATCATTTGCTTATCAATCCTGTGATTTCCATAATTCCACTTCCTTTCGTTGGGTTGCAATTTTAATGTTGAGCAGTGTGTATTGTGAGGAAAAATGAGTCTGAATAGGTAGGACATCTCAAAAAAACATATCCACCTAAAAGTTCTGAAAGATGAGTAACTTCCCACTATGAAAGTGATCAGAGCAGGTACGACTGCCATTTAATTCTGCATTCTTGCTTCATATTCAGACTTGTTCCATAGTTTAGACCTTTTAAGCATTCTGTTTTTCTGCCTGCTCTTTATTCAGTTGCATTAGCAGCTGATTGATGGTTGAGTGCAGTCCGCTTGTTAGAGATCACTTGCTCTTCTGGCTGTTCATCAAAATGGCAGCTGCAACCTCCTTGGAGAGCAAAACTGCTAAAATGAAGTAGCTTTTTTTTAAGCTTGCTGGGTGAAATGATTCATAAACCTCTGATCCTTGGCCATATCGAGCCAGCAGGATCTAAAAAGTAATGTGGTCTAGGTGGTGGATGCCTTGCTTTGTGATTAACCCACACTACTCCATCTAGAAATTCCCTCTAAAATACATTTGTTACTGTATCCTTCTTTCTTGTCAACCTAAATGTTAAGCCTTTTTCTCATGAATTTCTCTAATTCCACTTTGTCCACGTGTCAGAGCAGAGATTTGTTCTCCAGAGCTCCTACTCTTTGTTGTAGCTGGGACAGAACATTGTAAACTCTTTTGAAAGCTATAAATTGTGTATCATTCAGTAGTTGGCACAATCGCCTTATTGTACTCTTGCTCTGAATTTGAACCCACCTTGGGCATCATGTATAAAAATATGTCCTGGCAGAGTCCTTCCCAGGAAGACAGCTATGGCTTCTCCTTGTGGATCCTGCCAGCTGACGCTAGTAGTCTTAAAAGCAAAGCTTCCAGGGAAAAGCTATGCAATTCAGCAGTAAAACTTATGATAGCTGGTGGTTTCTGAAAAAAGATTGTTCCACTTTTGTTCCAGAGGGCTAGGTGAAAGGCCTTTATACTAGGTAATGTTGAAAAAAAAAAAAACACTAGTCCATTAAGTTTAAACTAATACCTTGGTGTGTTAATCCTAAGGAATGTGGACTCTTGTATCCATTGATGTAGGCACTTGCACACACTGTTGGCCTTGTTGCTTATGTTTTCTGGAAATATACTTTACAGAATCCACTTACCTGGCAGGCACTTGGGGATGCATACATTGGGTATACTGTTAAAGTCTTGCACTCTGAAATCCCTTAAAGGGGTGTTCTCATTATCAAAAATTGTCACTTATCCATAGGATAGGAGTTAACTTGCAAATCGGTGGGAATCTGACTGCTAGGAGTCCCACCGATCCTGAGAAAGAGACAGATGCCCTCTGAATTAATGTGGCACTGTGAACATGTGGCCTGTTCTCCTTTCATTCTTTAGGGGGCTTCCATTGAGCTTGGCAATGTTCAGAAGCACCACGATCACGGACGCTCAATTTATCCAAAAGACGTTTTGTTTTCTGGATCATTGGGTGTCCGGCCTTTCAATATGAGAATACACCTTTTAGGGGTGGGGTCACACGGCCTGTGTATTGCTGCGTATTTGCTGGAGCATATTTTCCTACCAATTAAAGTCAATGGGTAGAAGAAAAAAAAGCGCAGCAAGATACGGTATATGTGACCCTATCCTTAGTCTCCACTTTTCTATATCATGAAGTCATATCCTTTGCAAAATCATCTTCACTTCTGTGGCCAGCATAAAGTTACAAATATATGGCTGAGACCTTTAAGATTTGACAAGTACATTTGCTTTTCATTTGGTTCCTATAGTTATTACATTCAGGTGTATTGGATCCTGACACTGCTCTAACTGGAACACCCTGCATACATACAGTACAATGCATTCAGAATATCCATACTGTGGGTTTTCTTTCTGTTACAGAATTATCTTTCAGATTTGCCCCATTGTAACAGGATGCAATCTGCTGCAATGTGTTTAACAGGCAGATTTTTTTCGATCATTTCAGCTTCCAATGAACATAGCCATAGATTAAAATAAAGCCGGCCCAGCCATACATTTCCTCAGCAGCAAATATAGTAACACATGCTAGCGGTCCTAAAAGAAATGGCCGTCCATGTTTTACATGGTAGACATGTAAAAGAAATTTCCATCTATCAGAGCAGTAGCCTCTGATGACTAGCAGGACTGGCTCCTAGTGACTGGATGCGAGTGAAGGACTCAATTTTCTGAGTGCATAACTTTGGTGGTTTTCAGTAGAGTGGGGTCAATCATTTTTTGGTTCTCCCATTCCCTGTCCCTGAGCAATTTTGTAAAGAAAAAAAAAACCTTTAACATGTTAATACACTCACGTGTAGAAAGGACCACATGCAGAAGATTTTGAATACCCTTTTATATCTGAAGTCTATTAGATCCTCATTTTGATCTTAATTTTTAGATGAGACTTGTTACAGGTTAACCTATGTGGTGCCTACGTTCTGCTGGCGGCTCATACAGACCCCTCCTAGCTCTTCTGCAGCGGAGTTCTGCCGGTAGACTTATTATTATTGATATGACAAAAGGTATGACTGCCTATAATCTCATGAACTGGGTATCGCCTCCCAGCCAGGCTGTTCTAGTTTATCTAGTTTACCAAAGTCATTTGCATCGTAAGATTAGTCATGTGCCTTGTTGATTTCAATGAGGTCTCAGTATAATAGTACTTTCTGTCCCATGAATGACATTAGATAATGAACTGGAAATAATAGAAATTATGTGGCTTAATGTACCCCATTATTTTGTGTGAATTAATTTTTGTGGCCCTACAGTAATTAATCATTGGATCAGGGCTCAGATAGACTATCACTGACATAAATAGAAAACTATATAGGGAGAATTTATCGTTGTACGCTGTTTTGAGCAAGTGAACTTGTTTTTATGCCACAATGACAGGTTTTAAAATGTGAATGGGTTTAAGCGAGAAAAGGGGCGGGGCTTTCCACTTACTATGATTTACACCAGAAACTGGTGTGAATTACATCTTCAATCAATACTGGTTTATGCCTTGCAAGAGACTGGTACAAATCAGTCACTGATGCACCAAAGTTATTAAGAGGCCAACACATCCAAATACAGCTGGTGCATCTTGCACTATCACGCTTGCATTGAGGGGCGGAGGTGTGACGTCACACGCCGCCCACCCTGTAGTCGCCGGTAATCAGTCCCGGAGCGAACACACTCCGGGGACTGATTACAAACTGGGTGCCGCGTGCAAGATCCCGTGGGTCCCCAGCTGCGTGACTCCCGCGATCAGGCATCTTATGCCCTATCCTTTTGGATAGGGGATAAGATGCCTAAGCACCGGAGAACCCCTTTAAAGGGGTACTCCGCTGGAAAACTTTATTATTTTTTATTTAATCAACTGATGCCAGAAAGTTAAACAATTTGTAATTTACTTCTGTTAAATCTTAATCCTTCTAGTACTTATCAGCTGCTGTATACTACAGAGGAAGTTAGTTTCTTTTTGAATTTCCTTTCTGTCTGACCACAGCGCTCTCTGCTGACACCTCTGTCCATGTCAGGAACTGTCCAGAGCAGGATAGGTTTGCTATGGGGATTTGCTCCTACTCTGGACAGTTCCTAAAATAGACAGAGGTGTCAGCAGAGAGCACTGTGTTCAGACAAAAAGGAAATTCAAAAAGTAAAGAACCTCCTGTGGAGCATACACCAGCTGATAAGTACTGGAAGGATTAAGATTTTTTAATAGAAGTAATTTACAAATCAGTTTAACTTTCCCGGCATCAGTTGATTTTTAAAAAATAAGTTTCCCAGCAGAGCACCCCTTTAATTCCCCCATAATATCTTGTTTGGTTGGTCATCCCAAAGTCCCTCTAGATTAGTATGACACAAATTATTACTCTTATAACATATAATTTGTTACATCTTCCTTTTGGCCTTACTTGCATGTGTTACTTTCATTGATCACGTTTTATTAGTATTTCTGCAAAATAATCAAATTTATGTGAAATCAATCCTAAGGAAACTTACTTTTGATGTTTCTTTGGGGCAGGGCTGTAAATTTTATTTATAGCTTCTTTCTAGGATCCTAATGAAAACTCAAAGCTTCCTCATTGATCTCTTTAATTACCTCAACCAAGTATGGACTTCAGCACAACATATTGCCGTATGCAGTGAATATGCTGAGGACTGTCCACAATATATGAATTTATTGACTGGTATGGTAAAGCTATGGTCGATATAGTATCTAGGGCAGTGGTCTTCAACCTGCGGACCTCCAGATGTTGCACAACTACAACTCCCAGCATGCCCGGACAGCCAACGGCTGTCCGGGCATGCTGGAAGTTGTAGTTTTGCAACATCTGGAGGTCCGCAGGTTGAAGACCACTGATCTAGGGGATCAACCATGTGCAAGTTTAACATTATTTTTAAATGCATAAATGTATTCATTTTACAGTTCATTTTCAAGGTGGCTTATTCTAGACTAGGCTGGCTCTACTCAGTTATTCATAGACAAAAAATTTGAAAATCCAGTGGCACTCGCCATTATGGTCATTTTTTTATTCAGTTCATCGTGGGGGAATATGGCTGCTTGCCACTTCTGGCCAGAGGCGTCAAGCTGCTGAATTCCCGCACAATGAACTGAATAAAGAATGACCGTAAAGGTGCCACTGGATTTTCAATTTTTTTGTCTGTGTTGGCTTGCTTGATGGGCTACACACTCCCTACAGTAGAGAACCACCACTGCATACATGTCATAGTGCACTTGGTTGACATTAAAGGGGTGTTCAAAACCTTTTTTTTTTTCTCATATCAACTGGCTTCAGAAAGTTAAACAGATTTGTAAATTACTTCTATTAAAAAAAAATCTAAATCCTTCCAGTACTTATCAGCTGCTGAAGTTGAGTTGTTCTTTTCTGTCTGTCCACAGTGCTCTCTGCTGACACCTCTTTCTGTCTCAGGAACTGTCCAGAGCAGGAGAGGTTTTTTTTAATGAGGATTTGCTCCTTCTCTGGACAGTTTCTGAGACAGACAGGTGTCAGCAGAGAGCACTGTTGTCAGACAGAAAAGAACAACTTTTTTTTTTTTTTTTAAATCAACTGGTGCCAGAAAGTTAAACAGATTTGTAAATGACTTCTATTAAAAAATCTTAATCCTTCCAGTGCTTAGCTGCTGAATACTACAGTGGAAATTATTTTCCGTTTGAAACAGAGCTCTCTACTGACATCTCTGTCCATTTTAGGAAGTGTCTAGTGTAAAAGGAAATCCCCATAGCAAACATATGCTGTTCTGGACAGTTCCTAAAATGGACAGAGATGTCAGCAGAGAGCACTGTGCTCATGATGTCAGCAGAGAGCAATGTGTTCCAAAAAGAAAATAATTTCCGCTGTAGTATTCAGCAGCTAATAAGTACAGGAAGGATTAAGATTTTTTTAATAGAAGTAATGTACAAATCTGTTTAATTTTCTGGATCCAGTTGATATATAAACATTTTTTTTTAACTGGAATACACCTTTAAATAATACACCTTTAAGATATATACTGAGGATAGCTTTCCCTGTTTGTTCTGTGCAGTCTACACGGTTATTGACCGCTTTTCCTTTCATTGTACCTTAACACATAGTAATGTCAATCACTCAGTAGGACACATCCCAGTGGACCACCAAAGTCTAGAATAATCAGAGATTTAAGTAAATCATTTTCTAGTTCCGCTAGTCTTTTCCTACAAATATGTATAGCAATCTGCTTGGTGCCTGCAGACTGGACTGCATTTCCAACATGCTTTTCTTTAAAGTACTTGATCTGCATGTTTCTATGAGTTTACAGAAAAGGCAGCTTGAACCATTTTGTACTGCTTCATCCAACAATCGCCAGTTCATGAGGTATCTAAACTGTGTAGGTGTTGTATTGTGTGGGTATTATATGGAGTTCAAGGTAGGAAATTGTATAAACCTGTCCAGAGCTGCCTATAGGCATCTAAAGGGGTTTTCCAAGATGATGCTCTGTTTCATTGATGTGTTGAGTAAAAAGAAAATCGCTCCTTGCAGAGTCCCATAGAGATGAGTCCTGTTACATGTGCACATTGTAGCAGTGTTAAAGGGGTTATCCAGGAAAAAAATGTTTTTATATATATATCAACTGGCTCCAGAAAGTTAAAGATTTGTTATTTACTTCTATTAAAAAAAATCTTAATACTTTCAGTACTTATGAGCTGCTGAAGTTGAGTAGTAATTTTCTGTCTAAGTGCTCTCTGATGATGCCTGTCTCGGGAACTGTCCAGAGCAGAAGCAAATCCTCATAGCAAACCTCTTCTACTCTGTGCAGTTCCTGAGACAAGCAGAGATGTCAGCAGAGAGCACTGTTGGCAGACAGCAAAGAACAACTCCACTTCAGCAGCTGGTAATTATTAGAAGGATTAAGATTTTTTAATAGAAGTAATTTTCAAATATGTTTTAACTTTCTGGAGCCAAAAAAAAAAAAATTCCTGGAACTCCGCTCCCCAGCGTCCAGAACTCAATGTTCCAAACGCTGTGTGCAGGCTTCCGTGTTCACTCCTGCCCCCTCGTCACGAGGGGTCAGGCCTAAACACGGAAGCCCGCACCCAGCGTTCGGAACATTGAGTTCTGGACGCTGGAGAGCAGAGTAATCCTTTAAAGTACCTAAAGTTCATACAACTCCTGACATGTCACAGAGACCCCCACCAATTGGTAGAATGAAGGGCACATGTGTTCTCTGAGCGATGAGTCCTTTAGTTTCTGTTCGGCTTTTACTCTGGTGTACAGACACTCAGCATATTCTCCCATTCATATTGGGCATTTTGTGATGACCACTATTGCATTTCAGGGGGAAAAAAATATTGAAATCGACTGTAAAAATCCAGGTCATTGGAAAAAAAAAAGTCAGGCCCTTTTTTTCTGATCTCATACAACCCCTTTTACCTAATTTCCTAATACCTTTTTGTGTAGGTATCCCAATATAAACATAGAATACGCTGTAATTTGTGTGATTTAAGGACTGTCCTTTCCATGCTCACAAGTGTTTGTTGAATAGATGTTGCACTATATTGTGAAGTCTACAGAATACAATTCAACATCTAATCTGGATCTATCAGGGAGAAGCTTCAGAAGATCAGCAGACGGGCTGCTTAATATTCTGCCAGCCACATTCTAGATATCACAGTGCTTCATGTTAATTCAATAGGCGTGCTGAAAAAGCGCCTCTAGTCCTAATGAATCTTGTGCTTTGAAATAACAATGAAATGGAGAAAGCTACTGCAACTTAATTTTTTTTATTTTTTTTGCTTTCTTTATCTATCTGTAGGAGACCCCTAAAGATGACAGAAGTAAATGTTATCTTTGTGCCATATATATTGCATGTGCGTAAATCGGTCCAAATATGTCTGCACAAAAAATCCATTCCATACACCTGAATTGGATTATTTTTGTAGCATGTACACTGTATTTTACAAATCTCATTCAGACATGTAGGAACAGTCAAGGGAATTTCTACAACAAATATGCCAGCCTATTTCCGGCCTATAAATTAAGGTTATATGGCTAAGAATAACCTTTTGGGTTCTCCTTGGGCTTGTCCACTACTGTCCATATTTATACCCTGTTTGTTTATTTTTTTATTTTTATTTTTTTACTTATGGGAAATATTTCATATATTCAGTGTAATAAACATGCTAAAAATATCAGTCAAACTAAATTCTCTCCCCTTTTCCCTTTCTGCTAGCACCACACAACATCCAAATAGTAACCTCTGGTTGTAGCCACCTGAATTTCTTTTCGCTTTATAATGTTGTCCCTGACTCAGGTATCTGGTCCCTGTGTGTGTGTGTGTATGTACTTTCTGGAGTTCTGATTTTCTAATTGAGATGCTTTGTGAACATGGCAAATGGTGTGAATTGTTTAATTTCCTCTGTGACATGATTTATAATATTGGAGTTAATCGTAGCAGACACTTCTAACCATTCGTTGCAGTTGTGAAATCTGTGTGCTATATATTACTTATTTCTGTTCATTAAATCTATTTAGACCTGTCACAATGATTCATCTTATTGTCCTTGCAGTCTCAGTGTAGAACTTTGAAAAGAGTGATATTTTGCTGTGCATAGAATAACAAAAATAAATGTCTAATGCTGCAAAATGGTGTTCACATCCCAATCCATAAGGAAATAGTAGAACAGTTATTTTTCATTTACTTTATAAAAAAAAAAAAAAAAAAAAAAACCTTTTGGTTCTTTGTTCTTTGGTGGAACAATAAAATAAGTGTTTTTTTTTTTTTTTTTTTTTTTTTTTTTTTTTATAAATCAACTGGTGCCAGAAAGTTAAACAGATTTGTAAATTACTTCTATTAAAAAAATCTTAATGTTAAATCTTAATCCTTCCAGTACTTATCAGCTGCTGTATGCTCCAGAGGAAGTTCTTTTCTTTTTGAATTTATTTTCTGTCTGACCACAGTGCTCTCTGCTGACACCTCTGTCCATGTCGGGAACTAATTTAGAACACTGCAGTCAGACAGAAAGGAAATTCAAAAAGAAAATAACTTCCTCTGTGGTATACAGCAGCTGATAAGTACTGGAAGGGTTAAGATTTGTAAATAGAAGTAATTAACAAATCTGTTTAACTTTCTGGCACCAGTTGATATGAAAAACAATTGTTTTCCAGAGGAGTACCCCTTTAAGTCAACACTATATCTATAGATGTGGACTCCCCCTTGCTATGATGACAGATATCCAGAGACTTTTTAAAGAGACATCATCTAAATTAAAGGAGTACTGTGGTGCATAAAACGTTCTCTTCTATCCAAAGGATAGGGAGTAAGTTTTAGATTGTGGTGGGTCCAACAGCTGGGACCCCTGTGATTGGCTGCACGGCACCCCGCTTTTCTCAGGAAGGGAGTGTGTAAGCCCCTCCACTCCTATAGAGCTACATGGAGGGGGGGGGGGGTGTCGGCTGCCACTTCGTGCAGGGGTTGACATGTTCCCTTTCTGGAAAGAGCCAGAGAGCTGTGCAGGCGTTCCGAACGGTCGAGCCCCCTGCAATCTAAAACTTATATCCTATCCTTTGGATTAGGGGATACATTTTACTGAACCACAGTACTCCTTTAATGTAAAGAAGTAAATAATGCTATTCAGGAAGTTGAAGTCCTTCCGAGCTTCCTTGCTCTGTCTTTGCCCTCAGATAACTGGATTGGCATTGTGCTGACAGCAGAAAAGTAGATCAGCAGTTAGGCAGCAGTCACGCCATGCCATTCTCATCTCATGATGCTGTATTAATCAGATTTGTACAAAATTGCATTTAAGAAAAACTGTTTAAGCATCTGCTGTAAACCTTTCCACCATGTTTCCGCACCTTCAAAGTCAGTTTATTAAAATAAGAATACTTTCAGTTTTTTTGGCTTACCTTTCTAATGGTAATTTCTCCTACAGAAATGAGGTGGCATAAGTGGTGGCTGCATCCTTCCTTACTACATTACCAAAAATAGTATTGAAATATAGTATTGAATGTGAAATTTCTCTATTTTGATGATTTTACATAACTGAACATATGCCCCATTGCTTATGGTGCACTGTTTGAGGTTCATGGCCATATCCTTTACTTTTATCATTGTTGCCAGAAAGAGGTGTTAAGCAACATTAAAGAAAATCTGTCAGTGTTAAAGGGGTATTCCAGGATTTTTTTTTTTATTTGACTATCAGCTGTTAATTTGGTGTAGTTCATAATATAGTGTCTGTACCTGTGTGTGACTGTGGTCTCACAATTCTTCTGTGATTTTCGCACCAATATTTATTTTTAACGGGATACAAAATTACTCAGGTCTCGGGTTTTCCCAGGTTGCAGTGCGTCGAGACGTGATCTCAAACTTACAAGCATAGAACTATGGGATGTATAGTTTCAGAAAGAAATCCAACAGGAAATAGACAGTTCACAAAAAGGTAGCCACAGCATTATAGTAATTTCACAACATAGCCATTTAGCCAAGATGAGATCCTTCCTAAGCATGTCCATTACTGTATGGCAGGTGAGTACTAAAATTACCTTATGGTGGATAACCCCTCTAAACACACCACAATTCATATAACTGTTATATAGGTAAAACACACATTCAGAATGTTGTTCAGTGTGCTCAATGATAAGTTATTCTTATAGATCTATATCTAATGTTTATTATTTGTTAATAACTTCAACAAGTTCTAATTTGTTTTGATTTTTTATTTAATCTTATTTTTTTTGTACATCATATGGGGCTGCTATCTTGCATGGGCTGCTTTTGACAGCATCTAGAGACATGCTTTACAATAAGCCCCATTGACATGAATGGAAAAGATGTCTGGGCGTGTTTTGGTAATCTTTTTCAAATGTAATTTTAGAGAAAGGTGGATCTGTGAAGAACAGCTATTTTGTGTACATCTCTTATATAGATAGATATAGATATATGAGAGAGATATAGATAGATATATACTGGTGTGATCTTTCTTTACTTCATTCTGTGATAAGGAGGACTTCTGGGAAGTGTTCTGTACAGAACAGGAAGTGTCAGCTTAGACTTACGCCAAGTGACCTGAATGAAACACGAGAGAGTGTGTGTGTGTGTGTGTGTATATATAATATATATATATATATATATATATATATATATATATATATGTATATATAATATATATATTACAGATATGTAATGTTAATATTTTTGATATGATTTGATTTATGTGATGCTGACTTATCTGTGTGCGCCAGATTTTTTATTCTTTTATGTATCGATAAAATGGTTGTTATACTTTCTATTCTTGTACCTAATGTAGACTTAATTCTTTATAGACAGGGGATTTTGTTTGGAATAGCATACTATACTATTCCATGCAGGAAATAAAAGTTGCACCATGCTAACAGAGGTCAAAAGGACATTTATTTGGCATTTTTCAGATAAATGGAGCGCTATGGATATACTTAGGTAAATGGTAAATTAGAGGCCAAAATTCCACCTCAAAATCTGCTCGTAAACCAGTGTCTGAAATCGGTGGATGTGAGTTGGGCAGAAAGGGGTCACTGAACAGATAGACACTTCAATGGCAATGAATGGCAAACGGAGGCAATTAAAATTGTGCCCATTTGATATTTCCTTTTTTATGTACCTTCCGTGCCCAGGTGTCCCCTTTTAATTAAAGGGATGATAAAAAAAAAATGTATGTTAATACACCATGCTGATGGTTATAGACTTTTTTGTAATATATTGTTTTATATATTTTTTTAAATGTACCTATTCCTGTGTAATTTTCTGCAGGCGTTGTCCAGCAGCAATAAGAGCCAACAAGTAAGTGTATAAAGTAAGTGTCACCTGACCTACTGTCGCTGCCCCATACAGTCTGGTGGCCAGTGCCCTTGCCATTCCCCACCCATCCTCGATTGACAGCTTAAAATTGCACATTCAGAATCGGCTATTCACCTATTCTGATATTACACTTGTACATTAGTTGGAAATGTAAGGTGAATATGAATCCTTTTGTATTAGTATTAAATGGTAACTCTCATTAAAGCAAATTTTTGCTATTGCACTCCTTATGGTAAATAAAAAATATTTCTAATATACTTAGTAAAAAAAATGACGTTTTCTATGTTTTATTTGTGCTTAAAGAAGCTCAAGAACACATTTTCCCCCATCTCATTCACAGACTTTGGACCAAAGTCGAAACACAGGAAGTGCAGCCTGGAGTGCTGAGGGGGTGTGTGTCCAGCCTCATCCAATCATAGCTCCTCTCACACTTAACTGCCACATGCTGTTAGTTGGGCACATCCACCCCCTACCCCCTCAGCACTCCAGGCTGCACTTCCTGTGTTTGGGCTTCGGTCCAAAGTCTGTGTATAAGATGGGGGAAAATGTGCTCTTGAGCCTAGAAAACTTCATTTTTTTTAAAACAAAGTAGATTAGAAATATTTTTTTATTTACCATAAGGAGTGCAATAGCAAAAAATAGTTTTGAGTGACCATTTAGAGACTAGGCCTTTCTGTTGTTAGGTAAGCGTGTTTTTATTTTGGCGATGATGAATCGTGTTTTGTTAGCACTCCTGTATTTTAAACCTCGGAAGAAGTTGGCAAACCCTATGTAGCTGCCACTAGACATTAACTGAGCCCCTGGGAACCACAATCTTGGATGCTTTAGACACACTTCGGCAAATGCCTGTGACGAAGAGTCGTGACTTATGAGTTTAAAATGCAGCAGAGCATAAAATGCGTAGAAGTGACATGATGGCCAGAAGCGCACATAACCACATTCATATGTTTGGAAAGGTACAGTGATGAGGGCCGGGGAAGCCTGCAGTGCTGAATTATTTAGCAACGGTAGGAGGAAAAGCTGAGCCCTTCAGGAAATGAACTACCTGAGCTATTTTATGTGTCTATAGCAACAGAGCAGAGTTTAAAGCTTTTAATTAGAAATGAGAAGGCTTTGTATTGTACAGTGCTGTTAGCCTGTGGTTTCATAGAGTACTGTAGCTGCTATACCTTTATGCCACTGATCCAAGTGGTCCTGCTGTGCTGCCTTATTACACAACTCTGTATCTTAATGAGCTTCTTCACTCCACAATACCAGCGTATGCCAGCCTTTAAGAGAAGACTGCTTTTGTCTAGGAATTATTATTACTTATAATAATACAAAGCTCAACTGGTCGCATCCAAAAAAAAGTGCCTTTTACCCGGCTGCACCACTGCTGGTATTAATGCAGAATGTGTTGCTCTGAGCACTTGAACTATCTCTTTTGTACAGCTTCAATGTAACCGGATTGTCGTCCTCATCCAATTATACTGTATTCAAATTGTTAAACGATTTGGAAAAAGGAGTTAGCGCTGCTCAATATTATCCATTTTACAGCCCATTAGGTTGGAGTGCTTCTTCTTTTTTTTTTCCTTTTAGTATTTACTCAAAAATGTTAAACGTGTGGGGGTTTCAAGGGGCAGATGCACAGTACTGATATCTTTTATAATTTGGGAAATTGAGGAGTTACTAAAGATTTTTAAACCAATGTCTTGCTTAGTTGTATTATTTTGGGAAGCTGAAGCATAGTTGGTGCAATTCTTTTCTATTATGATCAGAGTAATAGGCCTACATAAATGTTGATCTTTTAATATCTTTTGTCCAATTATTCTTTCCCTGTACTTTTTGATGGTCTTTGTACTTTACCTGTTCTTTAACTGGCATCATTGCCCACGTATGCCGGTAGAGGTGCTAAACAACTTTACAATGGGTCTGGAATCTGTTTGGTTATTATATGTAATTTATCTACTTTTTCGGCATTGTGCTTTGAACACATCTAACACCTAACTCGTGCACAGCAAATAGCATCATCTGCTTGCAATTGCCAACATTTGACAGCATATAATACATGTTTACTGTACTGTCTTAGAGCCATCCTATCAGGAACCTTGAGAAGGTGAGATAGAACTTCCAATATATCTTGAACATACATATTAGATTTATGGAGTGGACAACAACCATCTAAGGTGTATGAGGGTGTACTGGCTATTCCTTCAGGGAAAATATCAAGGAAAGGAAGGGCCATTAGATTACAACATGCTTATTTCTTTGCTCTATAGGAAGAATAAGCCATTGCCGGAGGAGTCTCTAGCGCCTTACCTGACCACAACCAATGTGGAAACATGCACACTGCCGACATACATGTGTGTGGTGGTTTGGAAGGAATAGTTGTCCTGCAGACAAATGTTTCCTGGACAGCTGTCCAAAATATATGGCCAATCTAAGGCCTTAAAACCTAGTATAGTAAACTAAATGTATCTTACCCAACCATTGTATGAAACCATTAAAGGGTAACTCTCATAAAAATTAATTTTTGCTATTGCACTCCTTATGGTTAAGAAAAAAAATATTTCTAATATACTTTGTTTAAAAAAAAAAGAAGTTTTCTATGTTTTATTTGTGCTTCAAAAAAGCTCAAGAGCACATTTCCCCCCATCTTATACACAGACTTAGGACCGAGGTCCAAACACAGAAAGTGCAGCCTGGAGTGCTGAGGGGGGTGTGTCCAGCCTCATCCAATCATAGCTCCTCTCACACTAAACTGCCATATGCTGTTGGTTGGACAAGTCCCCTCAGGCCTCCAGACTGCACTTCCTGTGTTTGGGCTTCGGTCCTAAGTCTGTGTATAGAATGGGGGAAAATGTGCTCTTGAGCTTTTTTTAAGCACAAATAAAACATAGAAAATTTCATTTTTTTTTAGCCAAGGTATATTAGAAATATAATTTTTATTTACCATAAGGAGTGCAATAGCAAAAATTAGTTTTAATTAGTGCCCATTTAAAATGGGTGCTTTTGATTAACTGCCTTCTAATTTGTATGTTCAGCTATAGGAAGCCGTGCTTTCTAGTGATAGTGTTGGAAATGGGTTGTGGCTTTATTAGGGTTAAATTATTCATTCCTAGCTAATGAGGGCACACAAAGGGAAAGTGTTTTTCAATTTTTGCATAGGTAATTTTCTGTCCCGTTACCCTCTGTTGCTGTGAGAACAAGCTGCTAATGGCTAAATCAATTTGTATTAGTAATGAAGAATAAAATATGAAGAAAGGATATTAGGTCCTTTTTGAACATGAATGATTGTGTTCTATTTTGCTGTGAAATTTGTAGGTCCAGCTACTTTCCTCCAGCTTCATCATGAAAATGTGGGAAAAAAGCAAATCGTTACAGAAAACCATCTTGAAAAGTTTTATGATCAACACTCTGCACACTTGACCTGGCTGTGACTTTAAAGGGTTAATCAGCTTTTCACACGCAACCTTTTTTGCTGCCACCATCATTAAAGGTTACTCATTTTAGGTAGAGAGGATATGCAAAACAGCTTTCTCATGCCACCTTTTCCAGGTAACTTTCTCTTAATGTCAGTGTTTCACTCTAACTAGGTGTCTTATAAACTGACTGGGAATGTATGCCAAGCCAGGAATCTTTCCCGAAGAAAAGAATTCTCACCTGCAGACAGCTCTTTCTTGGTAATTGTCCCGCATCAGTACAGAGCAGGATGATGGCTAGGGAGAGGCCTATTGTTGAAGGACAAAAGGGCAAAGTTTCTCATTGAGGAGAGCATTATAAAGATGTGTGGAGACGGTCTGGAAAAGGTTTTTGGCTTGGCATACCTTCAGTCAGTTTCTATTAGTTGGAGTAAAACACTGACTTTAAAGCGCAACTGTCATGAGTTTTTAACCCCCCCCCCCCCCCCCAGACTACTACAATGTTGTTACAGATGTCCTTAATGTGAGTGTAACCATACCTTTATCGCTTTTCCTCCTTCTTTTATAACTTATAAAATACATTTGTCCAGCGGTCAGGCACAGTCGGATAGGCGTGGCATGGGGTTAGCAAAGCCCCGCCGCCATGCCTATCCTCTCCTTTCAGCGCTGGGATCGCTTTGTAGTAACAGTACAGGTGTTACAAGTTAACAGTTACAAGTGTGCGCAGGTGCAGTACTAGTGGAAGGGAGGGGCGCATGCGCTGCATCTTACTACACAGTGGTCCCAGTGCTGAAAGGAGAGGATAGGCATGGCGGCTGGGCTTTGCGAACCCCAAGCCATGCCTATCCGACTGTGCCTGACCGCTGGATAAATGTATTTTACAAGTTATAAAAGGAGATAAAGCGATTAAGGTCTGGTTACACTCAGCATATGGACATCTGTAACAACATTTTAGTAGTCTGGGGGGGGCTAAAAACTCATGACAGTTGCGCTTTAAGGGAAAGCTACCTAGAAAAGGTGGCATGAAAGAGTAGCTTTGCATATGTTTTTTTTCCTAGAATTACCAGTGCGGAAATGTTAGTGTAGTAAGTGGTAAGATGTATAGCATAAAAAGACCTGTGCAGTATGTTGTACTGTTGTGCTAGCTACAATAATTGTATTAATGTAAAATTTGGGGGGAAAACATCGTTTTAGTGAAAAATTCATTTACACATCTGACTTTAACGAAAAGTTAACACCTGTGCTGTGTTAAGGCTCCCTGTACCCCTTGTTATGTTCTTTGAACTGTGTAGTTTCAAAAATAGTATGCCATGTGTGTTTTTATTTTTATTTTATTTTTTGCTATTCTGGCACCATAGGGGCTTCTTAAATGTGACATGCTCCCCAAAAACCATTTCAGCTAAATTCACTCTCCAAAATCCCATTGTCGCTCCTTCCCTTCTTAGCCCTCTACTGCGCCCGCCGAACACTTAACATCCACATATGAGGTATTTCCTTACTCAAGAGAAATTGGGTTACAAATTTGGGGGGGATTTCACTCCTTTTACCCCTTGCAAAAATTCAAAAAATGGTTCTACAACAACATGAGTGTAAAAAAAATTAATAAATAAATAAAATCAAGATTTTGAATTTTCTCCATCTTGTTGCTATTCCTGTGAAACACCTAAAGGGTTAACAAACTTTCTGAATGTCATTTAAAATACTTTGAGGGGTGCAGTTTCTATAATGGGGTCATTTATGGGGTATTTCTCACAGAAAGGCCCCTCAAATCTACTTCAAACTTATCTGGTCCTTGAAAAATTCAGATTTTGATTTTTTTCGTGAAGATTTGAAAATTGCTGCTATACTTTGAAGCCCTCTAATGTCTTCAAAAAGTAAAAACATGTCAACTTACTGATGCAAACATGAAGTAGATATATTGGGGGAGATTTATCAAAACCTGTGCAGAGAAAATGTTGTCCAGTTGCCCATAGCAACCAATCAGATCGCTTCTTTCATTTTCCCCAGGCCTTTTCAAAAATGAAAGAAGCGAGCTGATTGGTTGCTATGGACAACTCAGCAACTTTTCCTTTGGACAGGTTTTGATAAATCTCCCCAATTGTATTTGTGAATCAATATAGAATTTATTTGGAATGTCCATTTTCCTTACAAGCAGAAAGTTTCAAAGTTAGAAAAATGCAAAGTTTTCCAAATTTTCATGAACTTTTGGCATTTTTCACCATGAAAGGATGCAGGTAACAACAAAAATTTACCACTATGTTAAAGTAGAATGTCACGAAAAAAACTATCTCGGAATCAGATTAAAAGGTAAAAGCATTAAGTAATTAATGCATAAAGTGACAGTGTTTTGGGGTCTCCTTATTAGGATATTTTGCAGGCAACATATCGAGAATACTTTTCATTGGTACTGTTCACTTTGGCAACAGTTTGATCACATTTTATTCTATTTTTGAGGAAGTACATAGGTAATGTATTACACATAAAAATTTATTATGTTTTTATTATTTTAACCTTGACCTCCAAGTGGTATAAATTATGTATTTAATTCATTCTGCAGTTTGCTATGACGACGATGATACCTAATTCATATCAGGACTTAGATTTCTGTTTGTTTCCTTTATCTTTGGTACTAAAATCTGCATAAAAAACTATGGTGACTGAACTCACTACTGGTCTCCCATCCTTTCTCCAACCCACGCCACTGTTGAATGGATACCACGCTAAAACATGTTGCTAGCTAGCGGAACTATTCCTTTTTTATATATAAATATATATATATATATATATATATATATATATATATATATATATATATATATATATATATATATATATATATATATAAATTTAATATATATATATATAATAGTTTTTACTATACCAATAACATTACAGTAATGTCACTTATAGTTTAAAATTCCAGCACCAATATTACTACAAACAGAACATTGCAAAATATTTTTTTATGGCAATTACCATAAGTTTTTAGCTTCTAATGTCTCTATGTAATGCTATAAATCATTATTACTTTATTTTTTATAACTGTTTAACCCAGGGCTAAAACCTTTATACCACCGGTTCACTGCTGCTATGTCACATAGCCCATCCCGGTAACTATTTTAACATGTATATAAACCTGTCATATGTGTATTTTTAACTCTGGACCTGACGAAGAGTGCAAACTCGAAACGTGTTGTCCATGTACAGCCTAATAAATTTTCTTTATTTTATGTCTCGCGTTTAATCTAAAGTCAATCCCTTGAGTACTTGCATAGCGTTCTTTTTTTCCCATTTCCTACACCCCCGGAGCTCTTCCTACTTGTGGATGCTCTACCGGTGGTGGACATCCAGAAATCTCGAAGATTAAAAAACTACAGTGGTATTTTTCCAAAAATGCTGCGTTTGAGGCTAGCTTGAAGGTGTCCATATACCTTAGACTAATATCGGCCAAACCTGCTGGCTCTTGCTGGTTTGGCTGTCTAACGTGTGTCAGCCTCCGATATCTCCCCCAACAGCTGTCAATGGAGAGAAGGGTCGGGCGTGTTTGATTTGTACTTTCGACCCTATTGTTATGGGAGAGAGCAAAGCTGTCTGGCTGTGGCTTGCCCCTCCTATTCCTAAAGAGGAAACATGAACATTCGGTTATGCCTAATATTTGTCTATGGGGCGGTCAGGAGAAAGAATGCTCAGTAGAATGAACATTTGGTCAACAGTTAGTGAAAGATACCTCAACTGTATCTGACAGGCAACTGCCTGCGTCGTATGAGCAGCAATTGATTATGTACAAGTCAACTGGCGCCTGTTTAAAGATCCTTTTAGTAAGGCCAAGATTTGAGAAATAGCTACCTAAACATTGTGTTTATTTTATTTTATTTTGTTCATTATTGTTGCCAACATGTCCTCCATTTACATGTTGGATGGGGCAAATAATTTTCAGCCAATGGTTTTTTGTCTTATCAGTTGATCACTGGGTCTATTACCCAAGGAAAGTGTCCATTTTGTCCGATGATTGCCTTCTCTGATACAGCCCTAAGACTTGTTACTGGAAAGGGAATGGGTGGAACTTTTTGATGCCTTGACTAAAGAGAATGAGGGAGATTTACGAAGATCTGTGTAGAGGAAAAGTTGACTAGTTATTCATAGCAATCAATCAGATGTTGTCTTTAGTTTTTCAGAGACCGTTTCAAAAATGAAAGAAGCAATATGATTGGTTGCTATGGACAACTGGTCAGATTTTCCTCTACACAGGTTTTTGATAAATCTTCCCCATTATTTTCGGGATTATACTGCTTTAAATAGTTGATTTGGTGGTCTGCATCAGTACATACTCTGCAATGTAAAGGATACCTCATTTCTTATGAATATGTAGTCTTATAATTTTATAGGTATATTTGTCAGATTTGTAAGGCATAATTGTTTTTATATTTTATTTCAGACCATTACATTTTCTTGTATGGCTAAAGATTTATTAATAAGAATTAATTAGAAAAGTGCCAAAGGGGTGAGAATATTTTATAGTGATATGTTCATACAGCTGGCAACTTTTTATGTTGGGAATGGTTGGATTATTTTGAGAAAAAGAAATAGAACTAGAGCGTTTCAGCAGTAAATTATTCTGAATTTCATAATCTATGCATAATTAAGCACAGTATATTTATTTTTTACATTATATTTAATCTACCTGATATCAAACAAACATGGTATTGAATTGAATTTTTTTCTCTCCTTCATATATTGGTATATATGGGGATGAGACTTCTCATAGTGACTAAATATTCTTTACTATATCATGACAGCAGCCTGTGTTGGTGGTATCGATTACCAGCGTACCATTTAACAGCGTGTAATAAAATCATACAGTGTACTGTACGTCACACTTTTATCTCTTGCCTGTATTTGCTAGTAATTTGTGGTGCTTGAGGCAAAACAAAAGGAAAGTGGCTTACAATGGGTCATAAATAGGTGGAGAATATCGAAGCAGAAGATGTTGTGTTTTTTTTTTTTAATATTCCATTTTAAAAACATTCGTTATTTGGAATCATTTGATACAGTATTTAATTGGAAGTCAAAACTTTAACAAGTTCATGTCCCATTACATCAAAGCATCTTACAAGTGTCCATATGTAAAAATAAAAGTCCTCTTTCCTAGGAGTCAGGGCTCATTTCTGATTTTATTTGGTTTACCAATCATTCAGACTACTAATAAAATGTATCTTCCATATATTTTGTCTTTATAGTACTGGACATGGCTAGACATGTGCCCCTGTACCGAGCCTTGCTGGAGCTGCTCCGGGCCATTGCTTCATGCGTAGCTCTGGTACCTCTGCTGCTTCCTCTGTCTGGTGTTAATGGGGAAGAAGAGGAAGAACAATCTGAGTCACAAGCATCTGTGGGAACTTTGCTGGCAAAAATGAAAACCTGTGTTGACACCTATACTAACAGATTAAGGTAAGTCTTAGTTCTGACACTCTAAGAATGGCTCTACTTACAACTATACGCAACTATAATATATTATTTATATTAGACCACCCCTTCCTCCTCATCAACTCTCCATTCTGCAGTGCTGAACATAGAGCCTCCAAGCGCAATTCCATCAAGGAACCCTAAGAGGGCCCACATACAAATTAGAAAATTTGGAAAATCTGTTGCAGCAGAGTCCCATTGGTTTCAATAGGATTCTGCTGCAACGAGCAGAATCTCTGTGGTGAAAACATCTGCCATGGAAATTCTGATTCTGGCCTTCAAAGAAAGATTTGACATGTTGGGTCTGTCTTCAGAATCCACTCGGAAATGCATTGCCATCTATGGAGACAGCCCATTTATGAGCGGTCTTAGCGCAGACTCATGAGTCAGCACATGTCGTGGACGTACATTCTGCGAAAATTACGCTGTGAACAGAACCTTCCACATATTTTTAAAGGGGTTGTCATCCAATCCCTAACTGATCGAAGATCAGCTAGGTAATCCTTTATCCTGTAGGTAGGAGATGGAAAAACCTCATTAGCATTGTGTGGAAGTAAGCAGCAGTATTAGTCATTAATGTACTGTTTGTATGGATTGCCTCGCATGCTTGTCTTGCATGCTGTCATATGACCATGCTCCAGATTTTTTATTTGTATGACTTTTCACGATAAACACCTCTTCCCCTCACTGTAGTATTAAAAGCACACTTGACATGGCTTTTAAGGAAGCTTTTTATTTGTATAGTGACGCATAGGCTGCTATTAGATAATATTGTAGATGTTTTGTGGCTACCATGGCCCAGATTTATCAAACTGTGTGAGAGGAAACATCTTGATTTTCCCACAGCAACCAATTACAGCTCAGCTAACGAGCTGTGGTAAAGTGAAAGCTGAGCTGTGATTGGTTGTTGGGGGAAAGTCACTTTTTTATCTCAGTTTGATTAAAACTGGGACCATGTGCTTACCTGTTTTAGCTGATGTGGCAGGCTTTTCAGCTATATCAATTTGTCATCAGTCTCATCACTGCACTTCCCCAAAAAAGAGCAAGCTAATCACATGGCTAGATGGCAAAAGCCTAAACTGCTGAGACTTATAAGTATGCTGGGGTCAGTTCACAGCACATGCAGTTTTGATGCGGTTTCTTATTCGTAGTGTGTTTTAAGAGAATTATTGCCATGAGAAAAAAAATGATTTGACCTATAATCACAAAGGAGGTGTTTTATGAAGGTTTGAAGCCTTCAGTCTGTATTCACACATTTAAGTTTTACAGCACATTTTGTAATGTTTTGAATTTGTTTTTGCTTATAGTTTCAAAATCAGCCACAAAATGACACTTTTTATACTGTGAATTGCCCAATTATGAAAACTTAGGCCATTTTTCCACATTTTGTTAAAAAAAAAAAAAAAAAAAAAAATGGCAAAAACGAAACATGTGAACACTGCTTTAGTAGAGAACTATACGTCCTGATTCCATAGCAATAGCATACAGTTATAACTGGGAGATGTCTGGACACTGCCATGAGGGATCTTATAGGTGATGCAATTCTGTACATAGGACAGACCAATTCCTGTGACACACAGCCATGTAGTTTTCTGGTAGTCTAAATGCTGATCACATGACTCAGGTACAGTAATGTAACACATGGATTCAGCTGTGCCAGAATAAAACAGATGGCACAGTCAGAATAGTAATGGTTAATGTGCATTATATCGGCAAAAAAAAAAAACCTTTGAGTACGTAATCTCCACTGCTTCCTAAATGCCCCCTCCTTCTAGTCCTGTATATGGATCATGTTTCACATGCTGGACAGCAGATAGATTTGCTTTTCTGTTGTTCCCAGACTCTGCCCTGTTCCTCAGTAACAGACAAACTGGTAACTGCAGTACCTTACAAATTGGATAAGGCACATGTAGGGGAAAAAAATCTCTAAAAGCGCCTTAAGATTCATATCTCATCTGATAGTTATATGCAGATGTAGTATTTATTTATTCACAAATCATATGACCAAATTTGTTTAAAAATGAATACATTGTTTCTTAACTGCTTTATTGGTGATTTTAGGTGTATTACACTTTAGCAGAGAGAATACATGGCCAGGCATGCCCGTCAGATCTCCGATGTAATAGCATGTGTGTGTGTATATGTTTGTTGCCACAAATAGCGATTTCTGAGAATACATCAATAATTCATGTAGCTGCATGAAAGGGGCATGGACGTCAGTGTTTGCCACAAGCTAAATTAACAGTTTAAATCATTAGCCTCTCCTCAGCCCTTCATTCTGCCTTATACATTGCACTGAAATGCTGCTTTGTTGTTACAGTGACTGGCGGTGCATGGAAGAATTTTCTACCGTGAACTTTGATTTTAATTCATTCACATGTTGCCAAAGGGTTTTTTTTATTAGTTAATGCCTTAGTCAAGCATGTGTATTTCTTTCCATAACACCAATGCATGTGGTTATTTGATTATATTGAAAATGGAATCCATTTTTATAAACGCAAATATAAATGTGTAGTATAATAACCTTTAATCAATGATCACGCACTAGACTAGTTGTGGCCAGTATAATTATTTACAGTAGGACTGCACGATATATCGCAATTGCAACGTGATTTTTGCCATATATCGATATGCCCGGGAAAATGTGCGTTATCACAAAAACAGGCAGGGGCTGGGCCGCCGCTAAATCAGTGTTTCCTAACCAGGGTGCTTCGAGCTGTTGCACATCTACAACTGCCAGCATGCCCAGACAGCCAAAGGCTTAGTTTTGCAACAATTGGAGGCACCTTGGTTTGGAAACACTGTCCTAAGTAATAATAGAAGTGCAGGGGAAACATTAAAAAAAACTTATGCTCACTTAGGTCCCCATAGGTCTGATGCAGATGCTGTTCTCCTCCATGCGGTCCCATTATGTTTTCTGTGCTCCTGACCTTTCCCACTCAACCAATCAGTGGCCACAGTGGTAGCATGTGTCAGGCCAGTGATTAAGCAAGAGGGTCCAATAAGTCCCATGAGACACCAGACTGCATGGAGGAAAACAGGATCACGGCAGACCTACAGGGGACCGGGGCTAGGTAATCAAGTTTTTTTTAATGGTTTCCCCTGTTCCTCAGCACAACATTATTAGGGGTGTGGACGTGATTTAGGGGGGACGTGACATTGGGCAATTTAAATGAAATGGGGTATACAAGGAATGGAGTGTGGACTAAAGTGGGGGAAATGTGAAATAATAGTAGTAGTGTGTATAGCATATATCACACAGTTCATGACTTCTAAGACCCAGCTGGGTAGTAACTAGAATTCATGATATCTTTATGCAAAAAATAAAGTGGCGCTTGATAGCAGATACAGACCTAGTGAGAGCGGAGTTCACCTTCCTGCTTGAAACCTTGGACGCAAGGACATTGTTGCTGATTTAAATGGGTGTGGAAGTGAAATGAAGGAATAGAAAATAAATGGGGGGATGTGAAATTGACGGACAGAAATGAAATGCGGGAGATTGGACATGAAATTGGGGGGATTTTACCATTTCTTTATATTGCAAATTGCATATTGGAATCACAATATTTACCTCTATAATCGCAATCAATCATTTTCTCAAAATCTTACAGCCCTAGGTCATAGAATGGCAAAATAATTTGGACTCCTAAAATTCTGCCTATTTATTAAATACTCTTGACCCAACAGAGTCTTTAAAAGGGTTATTCAGGATTTTATATATATATATATATATATATATATATATATATATATATATATATATAAATCAACTCAACTGGCTCCAGAAAGTTACAGATTTGCAAATTACTTCTATTAATAAATCTTAATCCTTTCAGTACTTATGAGCTGCTGAAGTTGAGTTGTTCTTTTCTAAGTGCTCTCTGAAGACACCTGTCTCGGGAACTGTTCAGAGTAGATGCAAATCCCCATAGCAAACATATTCTGCTCTGTGCAGTTCCCGAGACAGACAGAGGTGTCAGCAGAGAGCACTGTTGTCACACAGAAAAGAACTCAACTTCAGCAGCTGATATTTATTAGAACGATTAAGATTTTTTAATAGAAGTAATTTACAAATCTGTTAAACTTTCTGGAGCCAATTGATATATAAAATGTCTTTTTCCCTGGAATACCCCTTTAAGTAGCCTCAATTAACAAAAAAAAGTGTTGGTTTCATGGGAGATTCCAAAGAGAAGCTTCTCGATCCTATGTTGAACAAATGAATTCACGTACTTTACCTTGACCTATAGAGAAAAACCAAGAATTAAGAATAGTATGGCATGTCCTTTGTGTTTATTTGACTAGAATTGGTGGGTATATGTTAAATTATGAGTTTGTCTTAAAAAGAACTTAAAGGGGTATTCCAGGCAAAAACTTTTTTTATATATATCCACTGGCTCCGGAAAGTTAAACAGATTTGTAAATTACTTCTATTAAAAAAATCTTAATCCTTCCAATAGTTATTAGCTTCTGAAGTTTTCTGTCTAACTGCTCAATGATGATGTCACGTCCCGGGAGCTGTGCATGATGGGAGAATATCCCCATAGGAACTGCACAGCTCCCGGGACGTGAGTCATCAGAAAGCAGTTAGACAGAAAACAGCAATTCAACTTCAGAAGCTAATAACTATTGGAAGGATTAAGATTTTTTTATAGAAGTAATTCCCAAATCTGTTTATCTTTCCGGAGCCAGTTGATATATATAAAAAAGTTTTGGCCTGGAATACCCCTTTAAAAAACATAAGCCGTAACACTTGGAAAGAAGAGAATTTTAATTTGAAGACCTGCTGGTATGCAGCAGTGGTTGGAACACAGATGAAGCAAAGAAAACTCTTCTGTGGCTTTGTTGAGACATATCATACCCCAACCCATTGTACAGTTTTGAAGATGATTAATTTTCTTCTTTACTGAAGATTGTCACTGGGCCAAGTGAGGGAGCTTTAGGGGCGATTAATGTTTTTTTTTTTTTTTTTCATTTTTTTTTTTTGTAATGTAAACAAGAATCAAGATTCTTTTTTTCCTTTTAACCCCTCGGCAAAATATAATTCTTGTCTGATCTCAAGAGGCAGATGTAAGCTACTTTTTGCTGTACCAGCTATCTGTTTACAAAGAGAGGGGCTTGCTGATATAGTATTTGTGGAACGTATCTTATAGAGAAGTGCTGCGCAAGGAAAAAATGGCTTGTTCGCCATTTATTTCATTTAGTCTAATCCCCAATCATATTTATTTTTATACAAAAAAAAGCATGTTTGCCACATTGTTCCCTTGTCACTGGAGGATATATACCGCAGTGTTTTTTCTCCAACCGCTTCATGTTGACTGATGCCAAATTGGACAGTAAAGTGTCAGACTACAGATTTTGCTTTTATGGCTTCTGTACTGCAGATTTCCATGGCATAAACCCTTCCTAAAGGCTGAATAGTGCAATTTAAATGCACATGACTCTAATATGGATCAGCAAGAGAAGCAACTTGTGTAAAAGCTGACATTACTATTGTTTGTTTCCAACTACCTTGTCTAAGAAAACTTCTTGTGCAGTCAATGTCCTGACAGCTGTTAGTTTCAGTGATTTCTAAGAAAATGCCTCAAACGTCTTCTATATCTGCAAACAGATAATTTGCTGAATGCAAGGAAAGCTGATTGCAAAGGAATATATATTTTATTGTCTGTAGCGTGGAAGCGACTGTACACCTTGCCTATGTCTCCTCACATCCCCATGGGTTGAACACCTAATCATACAGCAAGTGAATTCTCTGGTAATGCTATTTGAAAATATAATGCTGATGTGATTTGTGACTTCCGAGTCTACCCCAAAGATTTCAAGATTTGATAAGTCTGTATTCCTAAAGAAGCAGTTTAATATTTCAGCATTTCGCAAACTTTCTATTTCTCGAGTAATTTGATCCCAAGAATAGCTGTTAGAATGTAGTAATCCCTGAGCTGACTGAGATAAGTAATTTATCTGCTGGATGTCTTTTTGGTTTTGTCCATGGATTCTAGACAATGGATTACTGTTCAGCTTTACTGTAGTTATTGAGTATAAGGTCTTCTCATTATCCATGAAAGTGATTTCTCGGTCGTTTCATGGAGGGGGGGTGGTTTATAGGAGAACATAGGCTGCTGCCACTAGAAGGTGCTAACACATAGTGAAAAAAGGAAGTAACTTCTCCTGAGCAGGATATACTTGCCTACAAGTGCTGCAGGAACTAGTTTGAAGTTTGTCAGTAGTAGTAGGCAAACACTGGTCTGATTTTTCCAGATCAGTTGTTAAGGGTGTAATTGTGTTACTCAAAGACCAATTTCCTGCTACAATACAGCTTCATTTATGTTATTTGTTCCCAAATGATATAACTGGATTGTTTAGGTCATTGAGCCCTACTTGTCCTCTACTACATAAGTAACCAGACGAAAGTTTACTAAATACAGGTCCTGACTCATTTCCCATCTCCAGACGGGGTTGTCATGTGTACCTGAGATGGCGTATATACCTCCCTCCTCATGTTTAGGCCATTGACTGCTTGGCATTGTTTTGTCTGAGACACTTGCTTGCTGGTGGTGTGCTTCCTGCATGATCCTGTATTTAAGATGGTCTCTCTGGGTCCTCTAGGGAAATAAAATGACCCGCGCATCAGGCGCTGTTCATAGTTCCAGTAATTAAATAAAATAAAGGTGTCCAAAGCGAATATAGCATTTAAAGTGCCACCTGGCACTATGTTTATTCAGTAAACGACCAATTATGTGTTTCAGGGGTAGAACCCTCCTTCCTCAGATTGTCATCACACTCTGGGTCCTTGGCAGAAACGAAAGTTGTGTACTGGGATCTAAATTAGTATGGTTAATCTAATAAGTTCACATTAATACTCGGCTATTCTACTTGAAAATCACCTTATCAATGTTAAAACATTGAAAATGCTACTTTTTGCTACACCATTCAACCATGAGTGTTGTCTTTAAGGAAACTGTCACACATTCTCTTCCAGGTTCCCATTCAGAATTGTTGTGGCTTCTTTCCTGGAGAATGAAGTCACCAATGTTTTAAGAGGACTATTAGGACCTTAAAGGCTATGGACACCTTAGCATTGATTTTATTTATTGTATAATTTATTTTAATTATTAACTAGCTGGGTACCCGGCATTGCCCGGTTTTTCCTTCCTAATCCTTGTTGGGGAGGAAAATCAACAGAGGAGGAAGCTTTTGACTTCATATCCCATCCTCATGTATTGTTGTCATATCCCAACCCCATACCCCATCCTCATATCTCAACCTCATATCCCGTCCTCATATGCCGGACGTGATTTAGAAGCCAGACTGATGCACAAAAAGGGAAGATAATAAAAGGGGTTGGGGCTTAAAATGTTGGTGTGCCTTGAGATGGGGTGTGGCTTGCAAGCCGGAATGACACATTCAGAGATGCAGGCTGAGCTTGTGGAGTAAGGTACTGGAAGTCCCATATACTTGCATGGGACTTGAAACAAAAACCCATTTTTTATATAAGGGTGTAGGTAAGGGTTAATTTAACTATCAAATATTTTTATTTGGCATATAAGCAATGTGTACTAGGTGGTATTGAAATATCTCCAGCCGTACGGAAGTTATGTGGGAACATAAATTTCCCATTGATTTGCATGGAACTTTAAACAAAAACCCTGAGCCTCATAAATGGGGGTAGTTAAGCGTTAAATTAACTATCATATATTTTAAGTGGACATATATGTCACGTGACCAAGTATTATCGAAATAACTCCAGCCGTTTGGAAGTTATGCAGTAACATATATTTCCCATAGACTTGTATGGGACCTTAAACAAAAACCTTGACCCGGGCAAATGGGGGTGAGTAAGGGTTAAATTATGTATCATATTTTGTTATTGACATATAAGTAACGTGTGCCAAGTTTCATGTTAATATCTTTAGCCGTTTGGACGTGATACTGGAACATACACACACACACACATTCATTGAGTGTATATATATATATATATATATATATATATATATATATATACACACCATATTTATCGGGGTATACCCCGCACCGGCCTATAACACGCACCGTCATTTTACCAAGGATATTTGAGTAAAAAAAAGTTTTTTACCCAAATATCCATGGTAAAATGAGGGTGCGTGTATACCCCGATACATCCCCAGGAAAGGCAGAGGGAGAGAGGCCGTCGCTGCCCGCTTCTCTCCCCCTGCCTTTCCTGGGGTCTAGAGCCGTGCTGCCGGCCCTTCTCTCCCCCTGGCTATCGGCGCCGCTGCCCGTTCTGTCCCCCTTACTATCGGTACCGGCGCCCCATTGCTGGCGCCGATAGCCAGGGGGAGAGAAGGGGCAGCGGCACCCATTGCCGGCGCCGCTGCCCCGTTGCCTCCCCCCATCCCCGGTGGCATAATTACCTGGGTCGGGTCCGCGCTGCTGCAGGCCTCCGGCGTGCGTCCCCTGCGTCGTTGCTATGCACGGCGCGGCGCACTGACGTCATGCGCCGCGCCGTGCAGCGCATAGCAACGACGAAGGGGACGCACGCCGGAGGCCTGCAGCAGCGCGGCCCCGACCCAGGTAATTATGCCACCGGGGATGGGGGGAGGCAACGGGGCAGCGGCGCCGGCAATGGGTGCCGCTGCCCTTTCTCTCTCCCTGGCTATCGGCGCCGGTACCGATAGTCAGGGGGACAGAACGGGCAGCGGCGCCGATAGCCAGGGGGTGAGAAGGGCCGGCAGCAGGGCTCTAGACCCCAGGGAAGGCAGGGGGAGAGAAGCGGGCAGCGACGGCCTCTCTCCCCCTGCCTTTCCTGGGGCGGTATCGGCGTATAACACGCACATAGACTTTAGACTAAAAATTTTAGCCTAAAAAGTTCGTGTTATACGCCGATAAATACGGTGTGTATATATATATATATATATATATATATATATATATATATATATATATATATATATATATATAGACTAGCTGAGTACCCAGCGTTGCCCGGTTTTTCCTTCCTATTCCTTGTTTTGGAGGAAAATCAACAAAGGAAGCTTTTGACTTCCTATCCAGACCTCCTATCCCGACCTGTAATATGTGTACCAGGTATTGAAATATCTCCAGCCATACGGAAATTATTTGGGAACATACATTTCTCATTGATTTGCATGGGACTATAAACAAAAACCTTTAGCCGTTTGGACGTGATGCTGGAACATACACACATACATACATACATACACACACACATTGAGTTTTATATATATATATATATATATATATATATATATATATATATAGATAGATTATTGTGTTATTGTTTTTCCTTAATAGGGGTACTCCTGTGGAAAAGTTTTTTTTTTTTTTTTTTTTTTTTCTAAATCCACTGGTGCCGGAAATATAAACGATTTGTAAATTACTTATTAAAAAATCTTAATCCTTCCAGTTCTTATTAGCTGCTGAATACTACAGAGGAAATTGTTTACTTTTTGGAACACAGAGCTCTCTGCTGACATCACAAGCACGGCGCTCTCTGCTGACATCACAAGAACGGCGCTCTCTGCTGACACCTCTGTCCATTTTAAGAATTGTCCAGAGTAAGAGAAAATCCCCCCAGCAAACATATGCTGCTCTGGTCAGTTCCTAAAATGGACAGAGATGTCATCAGAGAGCACTGTGCTCGCGATTCAGCATAGAGCACTGTGTTCCAAAAAGAATATAATTTCCTCTGTAGTATTCAGGAGCTAATAAGTACTGGAAGGATTAAGATTTACAAATCTGTTTATCTTTCTGGCACCAGTTGATTTAAAAAAAAAAAAAAAAAAGTTTTCCCCTGGAGGACCCCTTTTTAAGAGAATCTGACAACCAGTTCCCCGAACTAAACCCAATACAGTGGGTTATAGTGCGGTTGAACAGCTTTACAAAGAGGGGTCACTTAAATTTGTTCAATACAGTGATGGCCGTAAATGTTGGCGCCCCTGAAATTATTCAAGAAAATGAAGTATTTCTCACAGAAAAGGATTGCAGTAACACATGTTTTGCTATACACATGTTTATTACCTTTGTGTGTATTGGAACTAAACCAAAAAAGGAGGAAAAAAAAGCTAATTGGACATAATGTCACACCAAACTCAAGAAATGGGACAAAATAATTGGCACGCTTTCAAAATTGTGGAAAAATAAGAATGTTTAAAGCATGTGATGTTCCTTTAAACTCACCTGGGGCAAGTAACAGGTGTGGGCAATATAAAAATCACACCTGAAAGCAGAGAGAAAGGAGAGAAGTTCACTTGGTCTTTTGTATTGTGTGTGCCACACTAAGCATGGACAACAGAAAGAGAAGAGAACTGTCTGAGGACTTGAGAACAAAAATTGTGGAAAAATATCAACAATCTCAAGGTTACAAGTCCATCTCTAGAGATCTAGATTTGTCTTTGTCCACAGTGCACAACATTATCAAGAGGTTTGCAACCCATGGCACTGTAGCTAATCTCCCTGGGCGTGGACAGAAGAGAAAAATTGATGAAAGGTGTCAATGCAGGATAGTCCTGATGGTGAATAAGCAGCCCCAAACTAGTTCCAAAGATATTCAAGCTGTCCTGCAGGCTCAGGGAGCATCAGTGTCAGCGCAAACTATCCGTTTACATTTAAATAAAATAAAACGCTATGGCAGGAGACCCAGGAGGACCCCACTGCAGACACGGAGACATAAAAAAGCAAGACTACATTTTACCAAAATGAACTTGAGTAAGCCAAAGTTCTGGGAAAACGTCTTGTGAACAGATGAGACCAAGATGGAGCTTTTTGGTAAAGCACATCATTCTACTGTTTACCGAAAACGGAATGAGGCCTACAAAGAAAAGAACACAGTACCTACAGTGAAATATGGTGAAGGTTCCAATGATGTTTTGGGGTTGTTTTGCTGCCTCTGGCACTGGGTGCCTTGAATGTGTGCAAGGCATGAAATCTGAGGATTACCAACCGACTTTGGGTCGCACTGTACAGCCAAGTGTCAGAAAGCTGGGTTTGCATCCGAGATCTTGGGTCTTCCAGCAGGACAATGACCCCAAACATATGTCAAAAAGCACCCAGAAATGGATGGCAACAAAGCGCTGGAGAGTTCTGAAGTGGCCAGCAATGAGTCCAGATCTAAATCCCATTGAACACCTGTGGAGAGATTTTAAAATTGCTGTTGGGAAAAGGCGCCCTTTCCAATAAGAGAGACCTGGAGCAGTTTGCAACGGAAGAGTGGTCAAACATTCCGGCTGAGAGGTGTAAGAAGCTTATTGATGGTTATAGGAAGCGACTGATTTCATTTTTTTTCCAAATATAATATTTGAAATATTAAGTTAAGGGTGCCAATAATTTTGTTCAGCCTGTTTTTGGAGTTTGGTGTGACATTATGTCCAATTTGCTTTTTTCCTCCCTTTTTTGGTTTAGTTCCAATACACACAAAGGGAATAAATGTGTATAGCAAAACATGTGTTATTGTAATCCTTTTCTGTGAGAAATACTTCATTTTCGAGAAAAATTTCAGGGGTGCCAACATTTACAGCCATGACTGTATATGCAGAATTCTGGCACTGTAATCTTCCTGCTGCATTGCGCTCCAGTGCACAATGGAAGCAGGGGGTCTGCTCACCCAGCTCTCCTGCCTCCTCCATATTCTTTGTCCATTCCGTTTCCATAATTTGCTAATGAATGCCACAAAGTGCTCTGTTACTTGTGCGCTCACCCGTGGCCTTCATTAGCATAATTATGACAGCACCATGGAATATGGAAGAGACAGAGGAGCGGAGTTAGGCTGCTCCCTGCCTCCTTTGCGCGCTGGAGCGCAATGCAACAGGAAGATAACTGATTTAAGTGACCCCTCTTTGTAAAGCTAGTCACCTGCACTATAACCCAGTATATTGGGTTAAGTGCGGGTGAACAGGGGTGTCAGATTCTCTTTAATGCAAAAAGTAACTTTACAAATTAGTTTTCATTGGAAATTTCCTTTGCAGTTTATTAGAGATAACAGCTGGGGAGTGGCTACAGACTAGCTTAGATAGCTGACAAATAGAGAGACCCCCCACCCCCAGAGGAGTGCTCACAAAGACTGTAGAAAAAAGGAGAGCAGATACATGTTAGGCTGGGTCCACACTACGTTTTGTCCCATACGGGAGCGCATACGGCAGGGGGGAGCTAAAACCTCGCGCTCCCGTATGTGACCGTATGCGCTCCCGTATGTCATTCACTTCAATGAGCCGACCGGAGTGAAACGTTCGGTCCGGTCGGCTCATTTTTGCGCCGTATGGGCTTTTACAACCGGACCTAAAACCGTGGTTGACCACGGTTTTAGGTCCGGTTGTAAAAGCGCATACGGCGCAAAAATGAGCCGACCGGACCGAACGTTTCACTCCGGTCGGCTCATTGAAGTGAATGACATACGGGAGCGCATACGGTCACATACGGGAGCGCGAGGTTTTAGCTCCCTCCTGCCGTATGCGCTCCCGTATGGGACAAAACGTAGTGTGGACCCAGCCTTAGTCTGCAGAGGAGAATCATATACTGGTAGTCTGTGTATAGAGCCAAAATAGAGCTTATACAGCACATTGTAGAGGCTGTAGAAGCCAAAGTAAGCAGACATTTTAAATTTTCTCACAAAGTTTAAGCACCATAAACAGTAAAAAAACAATAATTAAAATATATATATATATATATATATATATATATATAATTTATTTTTTTATTTGTTTTGCTGTTCATCCTTTTTCACTTCACCACGCGTTGTAAAGCTGTCTTTGTATTAATTGGATGGCCATTCATTACTGCAAGGAAAATGCCAAACTGACCAGGGCGGCCCCTGGCAAAATCAGCATTGCCAGAAGCGATTTTTTTTCTAGTGGCTGCCTATGATGACACTACCCCCTACCAATATGCTATCAAAGCTGCACTAGTGTAGTTTCAATCACCAAATGTCAGTGAAATAGGAAAAATAGCTTGTGTTTAATGATTATGTGCTGCCTGTCTGCTCCAAGATAAATGTTGCCATGTCTCGCTGGAGCTGGGATGTCATATTTTGTTTTATATCCTGCCCAAAACCTCATAGGTCCAAGAAAGATAAGGCAAAATCTGGAGTGAAACCAGATGCATCGGATCCTGAGCCAGAAGGACTAACTTTGTTGGTGCCAGACATTCAGAGAACAGCAGAGATAGTGTATGCTGCCACCACCAGCCTCCGTCAGGCAAATCAAGGTAAGACTGGTCACCGCTCCAGTTCAGGGACTTTAAGAGGTATTCAAAGTATTTCAAATAAGTCATTAGGTTTAGTTATAGATAATGAAATTTGTATAATTAAATACATTTTGCCCTTGTCTATTCTTTACTCTAAATGTGGACAATAATATATATATATATATATATATATATATATATATATATTATCATTTTTTTAAAATATTTTTTTATTTTTTTCTGATGACAACCAGAGATCTGTGGTGACAAGTTGCAACACTCAAAAACATACAGGATTAGAAATTGCATTTAACCCCTTAAACTATGAAAAAAAAATATTCTAAACTGTGGACTGTTATATGATCAAAACTGGAGCAAGCAGTGAATTTGGCCATGACAACCAGTCAGGTTGCTGCTTTACTTTTGCACCAGTTTTAATACATCTCCCCTTTTCTCATTTAATCAATCACCAATTTCCTTTGCACCAAGGTCCATAATAAATAGTAACATGGTTTATTTTCTTTCATATTCTTCAGAAAAGAAGATGGCCGAATTCTCCAAAAAGGTTTCTGTGAAATCTAAACCTTTTTCAGTCTTACGATCCTTGGAAGAGAAATATGTTGCTGTTATGAGAAAACTCCAGTTTGGTAAGATCATTGTTTCATTTATTTATTTATTTAGTTACTGGAACAGTAGTCACACGGATTTGTATGAATGACCACAATTGGTCATAATGATGGACGTATCTATATGTATCAATACCTTAGAGTAGATTTGTAAAGGTATCTACTATTCATTTAAACTTCAACATAAGGTAGTCATAGAATAGTTGAGTCTTATTGTATGAAACACTATATTTGTGTGAAAGGTTGTTAAAATACTGCCAGGACTCTGTGAACGAGACCCTGCATCACTGTTCACTTAAAATGATTGACAGCTTTTCTTATATATGAAGTTTTGTATGCAAGGATAGCTGTCTGTTCGCAGAATAAGCAGGACTAACTGACTTAAAGTCCTGGAAAGTATGTAAAATTAATTCTTTAAAAAAAAGTTATCCCTTCCCATCTGTTTTAAAGGGAAGCATCATCAGAAGGTTTCACAGGAATTTAGTAGCAAATGGAGTAAATGTATTGAAGCTTAAGAATGTTGCACATCATATAGTACAGCATTTGCAGAGTAACAGAACTAGTGCAATAACAAAGGGTTAATGCCATATAAAGGTCAACTTAAACCAAAGGGGGGAGGGGCCAGGAAGGGAAGGGTAGGGGGGGTAGGAAGGGTCAGGTACATATAAGCTCAGTACATAGTAGCTCGGAGCACACAACCAGAAAGGTCAACATTTCCAGAAGTGGAGGGAAACAAACAGGCGATGGTGAGATGGTAGTATCAGAGGAAAATCATACATAGAAGACCCATTACAATGAGATATAGTAAGAGATATCCACACCATGAGGGGAGTTTATCCAGGGATCCCATACTTTGTTAAAGAGCAACATCTCATCCCCCCTTCACAGGAATTTAAAGCACCTTCTAAGGCAAGCAGCAAGTGCCCTCAAGAAGGGACAAGTCACCTTAAGTGCCCAGCATTTCCCCCTCCTATAGATCAGAAGCTAGAAATTCTGAGCACTTGATGTGATTGGCTCCACCCTGTGGACACTTCCTCATTTACTTTATTGCTTGGCTTACAAAGTTATGCCTCGGAAAGTGCTTTAAACACCTACCTTGTGCAGGTTATTTTAACCCCTACCTTGTTCACATTCTGTTTAAAGCTATAAAAGAGTTTCTTCAGGGACTTCAAAATAATATGCAGAAAGACACAAAGTTGAATGTGCTTTATGTGAAAACACAAGACCCATTACTTCTACCTGTAGCCTTTAGTTCATCTTATTTGTATCATATAAACATCTCATAGATTTTAGGAATGCACTATTGCTTAAACATTTTTATGTTTTATAAGAAAACCCTTAATTAAATGTAAGCTCTTTGTTTTAGCAGTTTTTCACCATCTTTTAAGAAATCTCTCCCTAGAGATTCTCTAACAATGGGAATGTATGGGCTGACCCACTTCTCTGGAGATTCTCTAACAAAATGACCCAATTACACACCATCTTGTTAGCTCTATTGTAAGACTGCACATAAATTCAATAGCAGACATTTCAGTATGCCCGCTAATGGACAAAATGAGGTCAAATTATTGTCTGGCTGTTTTGGCACCTTTTGTCTCCACAGTAATCTTGCAAATCTGCATGAACTTTAGTGTTCCATACAAATGTGTTTATATAGATGACTAATAATGATAAAAGGAAGGCTTTATGTCACATAGCTGCTTTTAGAGTTGGGTACAGCTAACATGATACGGATGTAAAATGTGACATCACCTAAACTAACAGACTAAAAGATCAGTCCCTGTGTTAGAAGCCTCTGTTTGATGGCATTATATGCTCCTATCTGTAGGATCGTCAGTCAGTTGTACTGTAATAGGGAACTAAAACAGGTTAGGCTCCTTTCACACTATATTATTGTTCCGTTTAGGAACTTCCGTCAGAAGTTCCGTCACTATATCGGGGAAAACCGGCCGTTACAAACCCCTGACGACCGCGACTAAATCGCATTGCAGCCTATGGGGTTTTGTAACTGCCCGTTTGCACCTGTATATGCCCGTAATTCCTTACTGACGTTATATAGTGACGGGACATCGTGGCGGAAAAATTACTGCATGCAGTAATTTTTCCGCCAAGATGTCGCGTCACTGTATAACATCCGTAAGGAATTACGGGCATATACGGGTGCAAAAGGGCAGTTACAAAACCCCATAGGCTGCAATGCGATTTAGTCGCGGTCGTCAGGGGTTTTGTAACGGCCGGTTTTCCCCTATATAGTGACGGAACTTCTGATGGAAGTTCCTAAACGGAACAATAATATAGTGTGAAAGGAGCCTTACAATCATGAATGCAGTGTTCATATTGATCACTGTTATCAATGATATGTAGATTGGGACTTGGCTCTTTAATAAATTAATCAGTAATAATATAAGTACAGTAAAATGTTGAGAAAAAAAAGATTCTGAGAAAAAAAATTTGCTCAGATATTATATAAGAAAACCCCATACATATTTTGAGGTAGACGGAGAAAGAAACAAAAAATAAATACGTTTTTAGAATGCAGCATTCCAAAAGGTGAAAAACCCCAAACCTTTGGTCAAGAAGAGTTAAAGAACAATATTGCGCTTTTTCAGTTTACAGTTCTCTTTGAACTTCATATCTGTCAGAATTTATCCTCACAGCTGGTGCAGAGCCTTGAGAAGAGGAAAGTCTTGACGTCAGTCTGTGACTGATGGCAAGCTCCCTCCATCTTCAGTAATTCCACAACAAATGTAATCATTTTCAATCCCAGTTCTAAGCAAATATTAGACAGTATCACATACATTTGTATATTGGCCATATAACCCCTCAGCGACTTATAAAAAGCAGTAAAATGTGAATTTTCTAGAAAACAAATATTTTGAGTGCAGAAATGTTGTACATTTTACCTTATAAAAAGTGAATAATGTAAACATTTTAAATAGAGGCTTATACAGACAGCACTGGATCTGGACTAAAATGTACAGGTGAAGTGACAGCCAGGACACTAATAACATTTTTATTTTATAAAGGAGAATATTACTTCTAGATATCGAACTTGTAGGATCCTCATTGTTTTCGGTAACAGCTCTAAAATACGTTAATAACTTTTATTCTTATTTCTTCTATTTTATTTTTATTTTTAGATACTTTTGAGATGGTGTCTGAAGATGACGACGGAAAGCTTATGTTTAAAGTGAATTACCACTACATGTCTCAGGTGAAAAACGCAAGTGATGCAAACAGTGCAGCACGAGCCAGACGCCTTGCCCAGGAGGCAGTAACACTTTCAACGTCATTACCACTGTCGTCCTCATCCAGCGTCTTTGTCCGTTGTGATGAAGAACGGCTAGACATCATGAAGGTAAAGCATTAGTGGCTTATTAGCACCTTTTTACTGTGTCTTAAATACATCCACTGGTTACCTTGCTTTACATTTACTTCGCAACTTATTGCTATAATGTACAAATCCAAAGCATTATTGTTGGATGAATATGCTACCAGAATAAGATTGTGTGTTGAAGGGAGCATCAATGTTACTTATTGTAGTGCCTCTTCTCAGTAGAGCATTGCCGTTTATTTGTTCTAGACGTCATTTGGGTACTCTACATTCAGATACCCATCCGTCAAAAGTCAAAGTTGTGATCCAGGAAAAAACTTTCTCCAGAAAGTTAAACAGATTTCTATTAAAAAATCTTAATCCTTTCAGTACTTATGAGCTTTTGAAGTTAAGGTTGTTCTTTTCTGTCTAAGTGCTCTCTGATGACACGTGTCTCGGGAACCGCCCAATTAATAAGAGGTTTGCTATGGGGATTTGCTTCTAAACTGGGCGGTTCCCAAGACACATGTCATCAGAGAGCACTTAGACAGAAAAGAACAACCTTAACGTCAGAAGCTCATAAGTATTGAAAGGATTAAGATTTTTTAATAGAAGTAATTTACAAATCTGTTTAACTTTCTGGAGCCAGTGGATATATAAAAAAAAGTTTTTTCCTGGATAACCCCTTAACGACCACGGACGTAAATGTACGTCCTGGTTTGGCGGGACTTCCTGCACCAGGACGTACATTTACTTCCTATGTATGGCCTCGATGATCGGAAGGATGCTCGCGTCATACACGGCAGGTACTGGCTGCTAGCAGCAGCCGGGGACCCGCCTGTAATGGCTGACATCCGCGATCGCACGGATGTCCGCCATTAACCCCTCCGATGCCGTGATCAATAAAGATCACGGCATCTGCAGCGTTGCGGCACTTTGATTGGATGATCGGATTGCCCGCAGCGCTGCCGCGGGGATCCGATCATCCAGCATGACAGCCGGAGGTCCCCTTACCTAGCTCCGGCCGTCTCCCGGGGTCTTCTACTCTGGTCTGCGATCGAGCAGACCAGAGCAGAAGATCACCGATAATACTGAGCAGTGCTGTGTCCTATACATAGCACTGCACAGTATTGGCAATCAAAGGATTGCTATAGATAGTCCCCTATGGGGACATAAAAAGTGTAAAAAAAAAAAAAAAGTTGAAAAATGTAAAAATAAAAAAGTGAAAAATCCCCTCCCCCAATAAAAATGAAAATTGTCAGTTTTTCCCATTTTACCCCCAAAAAGCGTAAATTTTTTTTTGGTATCGCCGCGTGTGTAAATGTCCGAACTATCAAATTATTATGTTAATAATCCCGTACGGTGAATGGCGTAAACGTAAAAAATTTAAAAAAGGCCAAAAATGCTGCTTTTTTGTCACATTTTATAAAAAAAAAATTTTTTTATAAAAAATTTTCTAAAAGTTTTATATATGCAAATGTGGTATCTAAAAAAAGTACAGATAACGGTGCAAAGACTGAGCCCTCATACCGCCCTATATAGGAAAAAATGAAAAAGTTATAGGTGGTCAAAATAGGGCGATTTTAGATGACTGATTTTGTACAAAAAGTTTTCGTTTTTTTTTTTTTAAGCGGTACAAAAATATAAAAGTATCTAGCCATGGGTATCATTTTTATTATATTGACCCACAGAATAAAGAACACATGTCATATTTACCGTAAAGTGTACAGTGTGAAGACAAAACCCTCCAAAATGTGCAAAATTTTGGTTTTCATTTAAATTTCCTTCCTAAAAATTTTTTTGGGGGGGTTCGCCGTACATTTTATGGCAAAATGAGAGGTTTCATTACAAAAAACAAGCCCTTATATGGGTCTGTAGATGGAAATAGAAAAGTTATGGATTTTAGAAGGCGAGGAGGAAAAAACAAAAAACGCAAAAATAAAATTGGCCTGGTCCTTAAGGTGAAAATGGGCTTGGTCATTAAGGGGTTAATTGAAATGACAGCAACCCTTTTTTTTTTTCTGTATAGATGACAAACACTCTGCTACCCCCAGCAACTTGCATGAACTGATGCGGCACCATCTGTAATAACACTATTAGGGTGCAGACACTTTGCAAAAAAGCATATAGACCAAAGAGAGCAAAGAACAGCAAGTAATAATATGCTCAAAACTAGAGATGAGCGAATTTACAGTAAATTTGATTCGTCACGAACTTCTCGGCTCGGCAGTTGATGACTTTATCCTGCATAAATTAGTTCAGCTTTCAGGTGCTTCCGTGGGCTGGAAAAGGTGGATACAGTCCTAGGAAACTCTTTCCTAGGACTGTATCCTCCTTTTCCAGCCCACCGGAGCACCTGAAAGCTGAACTAATTTATGCAGGAAAAGTCAGCAACTGCTGAGCCGAGAAGTTCGTGACGAATCGAATTTACTGTAAGTTCGCTCATCTCTACTCAAAACCACTGTTGAAAACTGAAAAAAAGTGTCAATTTATTATTTACCCTTAGGTAACACAGGGCATACTTTCTCGTCCTGGCATTAACCCTTCAGATGGCTTTTAAAAGGCAAGAAGGAAAAAATAAAAAGCAAAAATGAAAAATTCATGTGTCCAAATGACTAATGACAAATTAAAACTATTAAAAACACATACAAACACACACACTGTTCATTCTTCGCGTGTAATTGCTTTCCAATTATGCTGCAATGATCCCACAGTCTTTACAGAGCAGCAGAATCCCATTAAAAACAATGAGATTCTGCTGCAAGCGGAATTCTGCCTGTGGAATGTCTGCAGTGTGGACGACCACCTAAAGGGATACTCTAGTCTTATGTAAAGCCGCGATTTCACAAATGGCAAGGACATTTAACACAAAGTATATAAAATGTAGCTTATTCCAAAAGGAGAAAATGAACTGGCACTCCTATGATCTGTTCATCATATCCAATGTATGGCCCCTTAGATGGTAGATACACTATGACAAGTACTTGTATGATGGTGCAAAAAGACATCCAGCAATGATCCACAGTGGAGAAGAAATGAAAGGCTGCACTCACCATCTGTTTCATCTGTGCTTTATTTGGATTCCCAGCGAGCAGGTGCTTTCACAGGACAAGTGACATATGTTTCACACGCCTAGCGCATCATCTGGCTCCTACGTCAAACCCTATGCCAATGCTTCCTTAAATACCTCTAACACACACTTACCTGAGTGTTGATGGCGGTTCCGAGTCGTGCAGTTCTCAACTCTTTGCACCGTGTCCATGCCACAGGTGTGCAGCAATACCGGAAGCCGTCGGGTCACATGATCTGGCTCTCGTGTGCATCAGCCTGCCCCTCACTGAGGAGTACATTCCTCTCGCGTTGGGCTGCGCTGGCATCACTGCAACCAACGGAACGCCACAACACCGGGCAGCTTGGCATAGCACGTCCAGAGAATGCATTACCGTAATACATATAAAGAAACCGCAATGTGGAAAGGAAACTATAGGGAATAGACTAAAACATATACTTGTGAGACACTAGGACTGTATACAGTTATATAGATTACAAAATAGATACTTAATTGCTGCCAGGACTGCCACTGCCGCTTGCTATGCACCCCCATGTCGTGAATCCAAATAAAGCACAGATGAAACAGATGGTGAGTGCAGCCTTTCATTTCTTCTCAGTAGTAGAAATGAAGTCTCGGCACTCCCAAATAACTTGCAAATTATTTGTGTTTATTTCTTCTGTGGAAAATGTAGCTTATGTTTTATTTATAGTCACTTACCATTATTTTCATAGAGTAATCTGATTCATAACTATGAGTACTAATGTATGCATTCCACATGACGATTGATTTCCACAGGTTTTGATAACCGGACCGGCAGACACCCCGTATGCAAATGGGTGTTTTGAATTTGACATCTACTTTCCTCAAGATTACCCCAATTCACCTCCACTAGTGAATTTGGAGACAACAGGCGGGCACAGTGTCCGGTTTAATCCAAACCTTTACAACGATGGAAAGGTACAAGGATTTCCTTATTTTGGTTATGTTCTTAGTAACATAGGAGTGTAGTGTGTGTGTGTGTGTGTGTGTGTGTGTGTGTGTGTTATATTTATATATATATATATATATATATATATATATATATGTGTGTGTGTGTAAAAATGTGTGCGTATATATATATATATGTGTGTGTGTGTGTGTGTGTATATATAAAATATGTATGTGTGTGTGTAAAAATGTATGTGTGTGTGTATATGTGTGTGTGTTTGTATATATATATATGTGTATGTGTGTGTGTATATATATGTGTATGTGTGTGTGTATATATATGTGTATGTATGTGTGTATATATGTGCACATATGTGCATGTGTATGTATATGTAGTATATGTGTGTGTATGTATATGTAGTGTGTGTATGTAGCATGTGTGTGTATGTATATGTAGTGTATGTTTATGTAGAAATGTGTAAATGTGATTATGATATACAATAACCTTATAATGAACTAGCATTTAGAGTTTATTGGCGGTCTGGAGAGCAGCGTAGGCATTGACTAGGAGTTGTGTAATGTATTTATTTCATGTTCCCCAAGGGCTTGCTTTGATCAGTCCTATTCTTTGTAGTAAATAGCGGATTTCCAGTAGGCGTCACTGACTGAACAGCTTTACGCCCTATTTACAAAAAATATGTATACTTTTTATGCCATGACTAACCGGCTTTTGTAGTGTTTTTGGAGTTTTTCTGATGTTTTTTCTGGCTTTTTTAATGACCCTTTGACAGTTTTTTATTGCCTTCATGCGAGCACTCCATGGGTCCAATACGGAGCACCTGTGCAGATCACTGTTTTACTCTAATGTATACCTCCTGCTCAACCTGAGCTGTACCCATAACTAAATAGCTGCAGGCACAGCTCTGCCCACAAGGAGCACGGACTGTATACAGCATTATGCAGCGCTGTATACTGTACATCTGGCAGAGGTAAATAGTGATGCTATGCATCACTACTTACCTCCATAGATGTTGCCACTATAGTTTTTAGCAGCAAAAAAACGCCAAAGTATCAGCATGCTGCATTTTTGATGAACGCCAAGCTGTTCCAAAAGCAGGACAAAAAACACAGCGGGTTTGGCTTTTTATATTTCCCTGTTGTCTCCCAGCCAACATCTAGCTGCAGCATTTTTGCCACGAACGCTGTGTGGCGGTTGTGCTGTTTTGCTGGCCGTTTTTGCCCCAAAATAAGTGGTAAATGAGCGTTGGTGTAATGCTTTCACAGTGGCATGACACAATGCTAGTGTTCATCCGCAAATTGTTTTCCGCTAGGACATTGGATTCTATCAATGGTGTAGGCTTATCTATATGTAGGATAGAAGAGTAGAGGCGCTATTATTAGATAATAAAACACTCTGACATGCTTCATTAGGGTCATTGCACTGCAGACCAGAGAATGAATCTGCTATGTTATATAACAAGATTTTCTGCTCCTGACAGAAATCTTTCCTTCACACGCCACCAGCCCCCATCCCCCCAGTCACATATTCACGCACACACAAGCGTTTCCCAATGATGTGTAACATGGTATTTTCCACGTATTTTCTTCATTTATCTAGATTGAGCTGTCCAAATATAGCACCTGCAGCCCACTTGCTGACTATCTGCTTTCTCTTAAACCTTTCGACTGCTAATGCATTGTTCTGCTATATTTAGAAATGCCTCAACTGCCCCTAGCCGTGCTGCAACACCGAAGTCCCTCCATAACAGCAGGCCCTCACTTGTTTAACAAACCAATTAAAAATAGAGCTGGCAATGCATTTAATGTTCAGGTGACAGCTATCCAGGGATAAATTTCTTCGAAATCGTGCTGCTATTGCAGTTTATTATATCCATTCTCTGTCAGCTCCAGCAAGCTAAGGAAGGCATAATGGTAAAGGCTGTGCAGCTGCTAAAATAAGATAGTCAGGCATCTAGCACTTACTGGAAGTGGACTTTTTGGCTACATCAGATAGTATGTATGCCCGTTCCCCTAAATATATATATATATATATATATATATATACATATATATATATATATATATAATAAAATATATGAAATGTCTGACCCAAGAAGTATTGTGATTAAGTTATATTTAAATCTCTTTTTTTTTTATTTATTTTTTTACCAAGTTTGGGCCATATACTGTGAATTTCTGTTGACGTACACCATTTGTGTGCATTTTTATACACTATATATATATATATATATGTATATATATATATATATATGTATATATATATATATATATATATATATATATATATATATATATGTGGTCCTGCAAGAAAATGTAATTTGTACAATGCAAATAAGCAAGTTCAATATGCAACTGTGCTGCATAGGTTTCAAAGGGGTATTCCCAAGTGCAAGTTTATATGTAAAAATGTAGAGAGTGTCAAGTTAGTATTTTTGCAAATATATGTTTTTTCCAGTCTTGCCTGCATTTGCTGTAATGTTCTCTCCTTTGTCTTTTTTGTTGTCTGCTCATTGCCTAGGCTACCGGCCACCGATCAGGCCTAGAATCGATGGCTGGGCTGGTGACGTCATTGCGGTGCAGTTTAGGGCAGTTTAGCCAAGATAATACATCGGCTAGCGCATGTGCGCTGGCTCCCCCGAACAGCCACCTAATCTCCGTGTATAAATTGGCACTGACTGCTCCATGCCCTGGAGATGTCTGGGAGAAATTCAGAGTATACTTATTGTTCAAATGATACACATGTTCAGGCCAGCAGTGGTGACATCACTAGAGTGCTGCTGCTGGCTTGAAGCTTTAATAAAATAGGAAAATCACAGTACAGGGGAAAAGGAGGGAATTGGGGAAAAGCCCTTTAAGGGCATATTGGCTTGGTTTGTATGTGAGGTATGTATGGAAAAGGGATCCTGTAATCTGCCGCAACTTAAACCACACCATAAGCAAAGTACTACTTATTTTATTGCATCACAATAGACAAACATTAAATATGTTTATTGATGCCTGTGTTAAAGTGATCTGTGTTTTTTTTCTTTTTCTTTAGGTTTGTTTAAGCATACTTAACACTTGGCATGGGAGACCAGAGGAGAAATGGAATCCACAAACATCAAGTTTTTTGCAGGTATTTGTATCTAAAAGTATGAGCAGTGTTTGAGCATTTCTTTTTTTTCATTGTCTATGAAGTTCTGTACAGTGCTCCTACATATTTGTCAGACAAAAATATGCTGAGCACAAAAAGTACATTAATAAAAGGACACCAATGCAAACAATAATAGCCATTTGTGTGGGGCTGTCGTGTGGCCTCCTTAAAGGACAACTATAGTGGTACACATTTATATATGCCCATGCCCGGGCCTCAAAAACAAACAAAATAAACTCATACATACCTTCCTACGAGCCCCCGTTGGTCCGGCACAGGCCTCACGGCCCGGCAGCGCTGACGTCATTCCACTTCCTGGGGACGGAGGCGCCGCAGAGCCGTCGGCGTATCACCGGCCGCAGCGATGTCCCGCCCCGGTCTGTGATAGGCTGAGCCCACTGTCATGTAAGAAGCTCTGGCCGGCTTCTTACATGAAAGTGGGCTCAGCCTATCACAGGCCGGGGCGGGACATCGCTACGGCCGGTGATACGCCAACGGCTCTGCGGCGTCCCCGTTCCGAGGAAGTGGAATGACGTCAGCACTGCCGGACCGTGAGGCCTGTGCCGGACCAACGGGGGCTCGTAGGAAGGTATGTATGAGTTTATTTATTTTGTTTTTGAGGCCCGGGCATGGGCAAATATAAATGTGTACCACTACAGTTGTCCTTAAAGGCTATGTTCACACAATGGAATTCTGCACGGAGAGTTACATAAATTTCAACGAGATTTTGCTGTGCTGTTCACATAGCAGAATTTCCACGCTGAAAACATCTGACACACAAATTCAAATTCCAATATCCGCAAAAAAATAGACATGTCTATTCTTTCTCCAGACTCTGCACAGAAATGTTCTGCCGGTGCTCTGCTGTCAGGGGAATGTCCACATGGAGATTTTCCGTGTGGACATTCCCCTGTGTGAACAGAGCCTAAAAGGGTTTTCCAGGAATATACATTGATAGCCCATCCTTAGGAAAACAGTTTGTTAAATGGGCAAACCACAGCTCATCCATACATGTATCTGCAGCTGAGCCATAATAGTTGATCTGTGGGGATTTCTGGAGCCGGCATAATGGTATTGAGTCAGCTTCAATATTAAAGGGAGTTGTCATGGTGTGAGAAGTTTTGATTTTACATCAAAATAGGAGTGCAACTCATTCCTAGGAAATATCGGTGTAGACAGGCGGGGAAGATACAGAGGAGGAGGGGTAACCGGGACACAATGTTTTGTGCGCCTGCGCGCACTTACTCACGCCGGAACAGGAAGTTGTTCCGGTGTGAGGAAGTGCGCACAGGCGCACGAAACACTGTGTCCCAGTTACCCCTCCTCCTCTGTATCTTCCCCGCCTGTCTACACCGATATGCCGCTCTAAGAAAATAAAGATTTCCCTGCATGGTGAGTGCCGTCTTCCCGTCTCTTGTTTTTGTTCTATTTGCATCTGTCTTTATGGCATGAGCACCACCGCAAGCAGAGTTTTACCCAAGCTGTCAGTGTGTGACGAACGTACTCCCATACATCAGAGTTTACAGATAGAGTGCTGCAGTGCCGGAAGCACCCCTTCTGGATTCCAGTATTCATTCCTAGGAAAGCCTTCCTCTCTCTTTTGCTAGAATTTGTTCCTGTTTCAATAACAATAACTATAAATGTGTTATAAACTAGGCATAATGGAATTGCTGTATATGTTGTATTTTTTTGTAGCTGCGCCAAAGATACTGCTTAATTTTAAGATATTTTAGATCAATCTTAATGATCTCCTCAATGTAAAAATAAAGTAAAATATGCTGAAACCAAAAGGTTGTAATATACTTACCTTTTTCTGTTTTTCTCACATTGCAAGTCCCCATTCTTGTAAAAAAAAAAAAAAAAAAAAAACTGATAAACTCTTATAAAATGGAATTCACCTACATGTGAAGCCATTTCATGTAACTGCGACAACCAGTGAAGACTGGTCACCTGTGGTACTGGCCATCTTGGGCCATGTAATGTCACCATAGTTATGTATGGCTCAGTATGGAATATTGTCGATGCTCTGTGTCTTCACTCATCAACACTGTCTAGTGATGCATTGTACCTGCTTAGCTTGTCACTGACTGAGGCAGGGCACCACTGTGGACAGTAATTGGCTATACAGGGAGGTTCCTCTGGGGAATGCAATGCAGCGCAGACTGGAACACAGTATAATAAATATCACAGTACTTTGTAGCACAAGGCACGGTTCCTACACTTTATATTTCATACTACACTAACATACCAATAAAGCTACACATACCAATTAATAAGCAAAAGGCAAGGGTTGGAGGAAAAGAGAGAGACGGGAAAGATCACAGGCTGAAAGCTTCATTGAAAAATAAACGCCCATTTCCTTTTTGATCACCCATTGGTGTATCAGTCCACTTCCCTTCTTCACCAACATCCAGACTACCGATAATTCACACAGGCATACATAAACATGGGACAGTTTGTCTCGAATGGTCATCTCTGCCTGGTCTTTGTACCCACTGGTTACCTGCTCCCAAAAGTCTTGGCCTGCCCTGTAGCAAGTAACGATTGTTTACTAAGCCTTCAATTAAACATGTGACCCTTTGTCCAGCCCTTTAACCTCTTAATGACTGCCTATATGCCTTTTTACAGCACTCGGCAGTTATCGCGAAAAGAGTCAACACACCAGCTGATCCCTCTCTATATGAGGAGCGTGATAGCTGTATATTATATTGTCCAATCTTAGAAGTTTAAACCTCTGTATGCCACGGCATGCGGAGTGGGAAGTGACAGGTGCCACACTTGACACTGGTCCAATCTGCACCATCACGGCTTGCTGACCAATTACTATGGCAACCAGAGGCCTTCTGAAGGGAGACCTTCTAGTACAGTCTGCTTCAGGCAAAAATATGGCAGTGAACTGTATAAGCAATCAATCTATTGATCACTTATAAAAGTCCCCTTTTGGAACTTTAATTGTAAAATAAATATAATCCCTAATAATAAAATTTTTATATCACCGCATTTTTCCTATTTTTCTAATAATAGTTTAAACTCCGAAAAAAAAAAAATTTGTGATCCCATGTTGTAAATCGAAAAAAAAATGCCTCATGCAAGTGACTCATTTTTGATCACATCACATTCCAGAAAAAAATGTGATCAAGTCCCAATAATGCCAAAATGGTACAGTTAAAAATTACAAATCACTGTGCATTATACAGCTATGTACACGAAAAAGTAAAGAAGTTATAGGGTCTAGGATATAAATGACAAAAAGCCTTTATGCGTCAATGGGAAAAGCTACAAATATTTGCCTCAGACTTTTGGGACACATTAACAGATCCAAAGAATAGTCAGCGATCACCATAACAAGCTGCACCAACTTAGAAATGTTTCTCATAATATAGAAAGATTATTGTATCCACAGAGGGAGTGACTAGAACTATAGTTAATTGTATTAGTGCAAATGAAACCTATTATAGCAATATACTGATCACATTAACAAGAAATTACATATTCATACAGCAGTATCCCCCTTGGGATGGCACTTCTTCTTTCAAGCATATTAAACTTTATTTTTACATATATAGTAAAGCATTTATTTTACTAAAAGAACAAATGGATTTCTGTATATAACACTTATATGGATCCCTAGAAGAACTTTCTTTTTTTCATTCTATGCACTGGCTAAATGAAAGTCAGCAGGGCATAGACAAAGTATAAATCTGATAAATGATAATGTGGAAAGCCCCACACATGCATTGCTATATACTGCAAAGGAATTGGGCCCAAATGAATAATTTGTCAGCAATTGCTATTCCCTCATTTTAATAGAGCTTTAGTGTGTAGATCATGCTGGAACTTACAGCTGTCTATCCAGAAATCTGCTCATAATGATGACTTATACTCTCCCCCAAGCAATCTTTAAGAAGAGCTTATGATTTCAGCTGTCGTGCTCCAAGCTTGGATTCATTTGTTAAACCAGTGTATGAATTACATTCCTATAGTTTCCACATTCAAACTGTGTAGGTAATGCAAATTTCTGAGCAGACAGTGATGGTGCTGACAATTACTGTTAAAGGAACACAGACCTAGGCATGGACAGGTTACAGAGTCCAGGGCTAAAGGAGACCAGTCTACAGCTCTTCCTTGCCCATTGGAGGAATGTCACCTTATAATTTCCTTTATTTCCCAAGCAGTTGGGCATGATCTTACTGCTGGGTGCTACCTTCTAGTCAGAACTGATCTGAGGTCTCTCAAATAGACAGATTGGTGGAAAAAAAATCTTATTATAAATAGGGCTGCAATGATTAATCAATATCACCGATAAGAACTGATAAAGGAAATGTTAACTATTTCAATTATCCATTCATTGGCATTTTAATCAATTGTTGCGTCCTGACCTTCTACATTTACCAGAGTTAGCAGAGCTATCCTTACGCAATCCCGTAGCGGGCTGCAACTCTGGGCTTAAAAGCAAGAGCCACAAGAGGCCTCTGGCGGGGTTTGTGGAAGCGCAGCAGTCTAGGGTTTTGCGATCTGTTTCCATCGCAGAAGTTGCGTGCAAGTGGCACTGCTGGATCTGGTAAATGTAGAGGTCGGGGAAGCAGGGTGCTGCTGCAGAAATTAAAGGGTTCTGGGCTTCCTTGGCAATTGGAGAAAATACATGAGGATGAAGGGGGATGTGCAAGAAGGAAATAGGAGAGAGAGTTTACTTAGTGCTTGGTTGTAGCCGGTGTCATTTTGGAAGTTGCTGCTAATTTCTTCGAAATGAATTTTGTCTTGTTATAAAGGGGTTGTCCAGGCATATGGAGACAATTGCATGATGGGTGGTTGGGTGACCAAGTCAACCATTTTATGCCCAGTGAGTATCGTGTATGGTTTCCATTGACCCACCATGCAGTAACTACAGACAGTACCTTTATCTTCTTGGAGGACATACATGGTTGTGTTCACCAAGGGACATTGTGGCTTCATACAGCAGTAAGAAAACTGGGATAGGATGATGGACACTCTAGGACTGTTGCACAACACTTACTCTAGGGGTGTATAATATATAGGGTCTCACACCTTATTAGTGGATTAAAATGCATACACCTTATTAGTGGAATACATTGGAGTGTCCTAACACTGAATCTGAATTATTTGATCTGGATTATATTAGCGACACATCTCCCTGTGTAATGTAATGTGTGGCTGACAATCGTTGAAACTAAAGGGTAGCACATAATACAACCCTTACTTTGTTTAATGTCTGTTGCCATTGGTGGGGGGGGGGGGATTTAACAACCCTTACAAACAGAGAGAGACAGTAGACCTGCCAACTTTTCTTAAACCTGTTGAGTAGGTGGTAGGATGAACTGCTTCAAGAAAACAAAGACTTTTATTTATTTTTTTAAATTTTTTGGTGGGGTTAACGTTTGTTTTGCAAAATCATAGTAGTAAAGTTATGTTTTTATTTTTCAACTTTTGTTTTACACTGTAGGGCAGCCACTGATCATTTCTGTGCTGGATGGATTTTGTTTCCAACACAATAGATATTACCACTTGTTCCAACTAGTCAGCTGTGTGTTATATCAAATAAAGAATTATCATACCATATTTCTAAATTCAAAATGCTTAAAGGGGTACTCTGCCCCTAGACATTTTATCCCCTATCCTTAGGATAGGGAATACGATGTCTGATTGCAGGGGGTGCTGGCCTGGTGATCGCAGTGATCCCAGCGGCTGTACCCACTGCCATCAGACATTTTGTCCTCTCTCCTTAGGATAGAGGATAAGATGCCTAGGGATGGAGTACACCTTTAAAAGTAAAATTTGTGTCTGTCTCCCTCTCTACATCTTTCCTAGTCTCTAAAAAATTGCACCTTACTTCATGTGCCCACTGTAATCATTCTAGTATAAGCTGATCTCTCCCTGTTATGCAGGTATTGGTGTCTGTCCAGTCTCTTATCCTTGTATCTGAACCATACTTTAATGAGCCAGGATATGAGCGATCAAGAGGCACACCAAGTGGCACGCAAAGCTCCAGAGAATATGATGGGAACATCAGACAGGCCACAGTCAAGTGGGCCATGCTAGAACAAATTAGGAATCCTTCACCATGTTTTAAAGAGGTAAGTTCCAATGTTTTGTCGTGTACATTGTTGTGATTAAGCTTGTGCAGCAGTGGCCAATACCAATTCTTGTATATCTGTGCAGTTTCTCATCCCCTGATAGAACTACTGTGTCTTATATATAAAGGTAGCTATTGCTTTTTAGTGGTCAAAAAGGTTAGTGAATGTCACAGATTTGTAGCATATATTTCTGTGGATGTCTCATTCATCGAATTGCCATTTGTAGAAATCCATGCAAACACTGAAGAAGAAGAAGAGAAAAGCCCATCATCGCATGGTGTTAAAGTGTAAATTCATTGTTAAACAGCCAGGATCAGTTTTCTAGTGTCCTGACTGATAGTTCTGGAGGGTGGCTGCCAATCACAGTCATCCTGTAACATGTGATCGCACAGGCTGATCTTCTACACTGTGTACATCAGGATGGGAGATGGTGAGACTTTCTGCAACACATTAACATGTGCTAGCGGTTATAGTAATAAATAATGCCACTGGTATACTTCACTTTTCATTCTTGACTTTGAATGTTAAGCTAAGAAAATGCAGGCAAAAACTGCATTGTGAACACAACTTTATATTAGACCTTGTGCATAGAAACATTAAAGACTAATACCTGGTAAGAGAGGTTTACATTAACCTCTTAACAGCCAAGCTATCAGTTAAAAACATTGAAATACACCTGGCTGCCATGGTGGCATGCTGTCACATTTCAGGGGTGCCAAGTGTCACACCTCTACCCAACTAGATGCTGCAGCATCTGGGGGGTTAAATGGACTCAGCTCTATCTCTAATCCTGGATGTTGCAGTAGGAACCCAGTTATTGGCTAGTCGTGGTGATCACCACAGGAGCCAGGCTGGGTTCAGATTGACATACAGGTATGGAATTCCTTCCCTATTAATAGTGTGCATGTATGTCCTTCTCCATGAACGGGTTAAAATATTTTGGTGTGTACACAAGGCTTTGTTGAGGACAAATCTGCATTAATCAAGTTCAGTGTTATGACGTGAGGAGGAATGGGAATCATTGAAAGTTTACAATCAAGTACTTCAAGGAGAACAAATTAGATAGCTGTCAACTGAATGATCTTTCATCCAACATTTATCATCCCAGAGCAGCCCAAAAAATTCACATTTCACATACACCGCCAAACGTGCATGTTATTTTAATAGGAATAAAAGAGCAGCTGCCTTATACAGCTCTAGTGCCTCTTACTGTCCTTGGAAACAACAAAGGAGGTTTGGCTTTCCTCTGGGTCTACACTGCAACATAATAGGTAAAACTAGATGAACTGTCTGTCACTACACTACATGGCATATGAGTTTCTGTGAATGGTTTGTGTCATATGGGGTTGGATGCTGCATTTAGACTTTACACACTCTTTAAATATTTGTTGACATTTTCTACGAGTGCTCTTGATTTTTTTGGTTATGAACCCATAAAATGGGGATTGCACTAATGTGGTATAAAAATAAACACTGGAAGGTATTAAATGACCTTTAAGGTTAACTCAGTCAAGACTGAATTAGCAGAACCATTACATATGGCCCCAAGGCTGTACAGCACTCTCCAGAGTAGTTATATGGTGTAGAGGTAGCAGGAGAATGTTTGAAGCCCTTAGCAGTTAGCAAATAATTAAGTGTAAATGTGCTGAAAAGATTACAGAATTGTGACTTGTAACGCCGCTCTGCTTGTTGTCGTCAGCATGTAAATGAGGAGTGAGGAGGCCAGCACAGTCACGTCACTTTGTTTTGTCGCCATCTGTACTACCAGTTGTCTTAATAACTTGTACAAGTGCGACTGACACTCGGCCTCTCCCTTAGAAAGGTGGAGGAGTGAGATAAATCCAGATGGATATAGCCTGGTGGTAAGGCAATTGCTCACTGCAAGAAGATAATGACTTTTACAAAGTGCTTGTCTCTCCAGCTGCCTGCCTCTGTGAACTGGATTTGATGGGAATACATTTTGCTGAACGCAGAACCACAGGCTTCACGAGGCAGACATTAAATTACACTACATTTCCCAGAGGAAATATTCTTTGACTGTTGGATAACAATTTTATTTCACAAATAAATTTGTCAGGTTTTGTTATAATTCATACATTCAGAATAAAGGGACGTTACTATTTCTCTTATTACACTCTTATCTTATTACTCTTATCTCTGTATTACATAGTCACATTTTATCGTTTCCTAGAGTTCTTTCAGCTGACATCTTTATTTGCGGCTGTACACTCAATGATCTGCAAACCAACTTTCCTTATTGACTAACAGAAAGATGCTTTAACTCCACAAATACTTTATTTGTATGACAGTATATAAATCTTTACGGAATTGTATTAAAGGTGTGGACGGGTCACAAGAATGTAAAAGGTGAATAAAGTGCAGAGTAAATCACAGACTAATTATTTCTGACAAGTTTACTATTAAAGTAAAGCTCTGGTTTGGAGCATGTTTTTAAGAGTTGTACTAGAAGCTATTCCCTGTTCAACCCTGTATAGAGTTTGTATGTTTCTTCTGGGTAATATGGTTTTCTTCAGCACTCCAAAAACTACTGATGAATTAAATGGCTTCTTGTGAAATTGGATTTAGTTGAAAAGATAGTTACATAGTTCATAAGGTTGAAAAAAGACCAGAATCCATCAAGTTCAACCTGTATCCCTAATGAGTCCCTACTGAGTTGATCCAGAGGAAGGTAAAAAACCTCATACTAGAGGTTAAAATTATTTCCCGACTCCAAATATGGCAGTCAGAATAAATCCTTGGATCAACCTACTGTCCGTATAAATCTAGTATACATAACCTGTAATGTTATTACTCTCCAAAAATGCATCCAGACCCCTTTTTGAATTCTTTTACAGCGTCACCATGACCACCTCATCAGGCAGATAATTCCATAGTCTCACTGCTCTTACAGTGAAGAACCCCTGTCTGTGCTGGTGTAGAAACCTTCTTTCCTCAAGACGTAGAGGATGCCCCCTTGTTATGGATACAGTCTTGGGTATAAAGATCATGGGAGAGATCTCTGTACGGTCCCCTGATATATTTATACATAGTCATTAGGTCTCCCCTAAACCTTCTTTTTTCTAAACTAACCCCAGCTCTGATCATCTTTCTGGGTACTGTAGTACTCCCATTCCCCGTATTACCCTGGTTGCCCGCCTTTGAACCCTCTCCAGCTCCACTATATCTTTCTTGTACACTGGTGCCCAGTACTGTACACAGTATTCTATGTGTGGTCTGACCAGTGATTTGTACTGCGGTAGAATGATTTCCTTGTTGTGGGCATCTATGCCCCTATTGATGCACCCCATGATTTTATTTGCCTTGGCAGCAGCTGCCAGACACTCGTCACTACAGCTAAATTTACTATTAACTAAGACTCCTAAGTCCTTTTCCACATCAGTCGTCCCAAGTGTTTTCCCATTTAATACATAATCCCATCCCGGATTATTCTTCCCCATGTGCATTACCTTACATTTATCAGCGTTGAACCTCATCTGCCACTTCCCATCCCAAACCTCCTACCTATCCTGATCCATTTGTAACAGTACACTGTCCTCTATAGTGTTTACCACTTTACAGAGTTTAGTATCATGTGTAAACATCAAACACACAAGGGGTTCAAATATATAGTTCTAATTCAGAGTACCAATCGTGAAACACTGGGTAAAAAAAAAAAAACTAGTATAATATCCAGTGGTGATTTACAAAAAAATATGACCCCAATATACACTGCTCGCATGAATACTACAGAAAAAAAATCTATGGAGTCATTTGATAAAGATACAAAAAATATATATTTATTATTCACATTTTTAAAAACACATGGAGGTATTCCACAAGAGTGGGGGGGGGGGAGAACAACACCAAAAGTGTCACCCTTCAGACAAATATAACAGCATGTAACTTGTTCATGTTAGTCATGCTATATACAATTTAAGTACAGAGTATAGGCAAAGCTGCACCAATACGTACTTAAACATCAAGTACTAACGGGTCTCGGAGCAGAGTGACACCACCCAAACGCGGTGTTTCGGGATCAACCTATGTGCCAATGAACATTCTTCACTATTTTACCTTTTAAGTAACACCTGCAGATGCCCAGCTTATATCGGCGCATGTGAATGGACTCTTCCGGACTCCACTCTCTTCCGACGCTGCGTCACAGAGGGCCGGTCAGCTGACCGGACCGTTAATCAGCTGATCCAGGCAGGTAATCCGGCCCCTGTATTGATGCGTGCAGGGAGGAGCGGAGGCCGGCAGCCCGCACATGCACACTAGCCGAAAATTGGGACTTAGTCTGCATAGCGCTGTAAAAGTGCTGCGTGCATATAAAAAGTCTCCCCCAGGGCCGGCCCTCTTCCCATAAGGTGCATGCATAACTTACAATAGTATGTCAATAACATATAATTTATAATGAGCCATACATTTTTACAAGGTATATATAATACCATAGCAACATAATATACATACAGAGTTTAGTATCATCTGCAAAGATTGCTACTTTACTATTCAACCCCTCTTCAAGGTCATTAATGAATATATTAACTAGAATAGGACCCAAGACGGACCCCTGTGGTACCCCACTAGTAACAGTCACCCAACCAGAATAAATACCAGAAAAAACTAGACTAGACAAAATCTGTCTAGTTTTAACCTAGACTAGACAGTGCACCAGATTTTTTAAACTGACTGGGGCTTTTTGAATATCGGATGCATCTTCAAAATTAGGTTGGCCATGTTGCCTCACTTTAAAGCCAAAAAGTAGCAAATTTTTTTTTGAGCATGTAAGCCATGCCCCTTTTACTGAAGCCTTGTGCACTTTTCATTAAAGGAGTACTCCGGAGCGCTGGTACTTAAAAAAAAAAAAAAAAAAAAAAAAAAAAGTTTACCTCATCTGATAGCTATTTTAAAGACCTTTCCAATGATACCTCATTTGTCAAATTTGGCCCAGCCATTCTCTTGTAATTGCCACCTGTAGCAGTAAGCAGCCATGTCATAAAGACTACATTTCCCATGACTCCCTGCGCCAGCTTCCTGTTAGCTGCTGCTCTCTCCCCCTCCTCTCCCCCCCCCCCCCCCCCCAGGAAATTATAATAAAGTAACGCCCACAGCTCCTTCCATGTGCCCACTAGCACAGTGTTTCCTAACCTGGGTGCCTCCAGCTGTTTCAAAACTACAACTCCCAGCATGCACTTTGATAATCCTAGTGATGTCCCCAGCAGTGGCGTTGCTAGGTTTGGTGTCACCCGGTGCGGTAGAAAATGGTGTCACCCCATACCCCCTCAGTAAGTTTTTAGCCTGTTGTGACAGACATCACTGGTGTAGCGCATTGTAAGAAATTCCAGTATAATAATCAGATATACCAGTTGCCACAGAATGGGAAAGTGTTAGGGTATGTTTACACTGAGGAATTGGAGAGGAATTTCCACGAGTAATCTGCTTGCTTTTTCCTCTCCAAATCATTCAGCAGTGAAATCCCCATAGAGTTGTACAGAATTTCTGCCCCTCAGTTCACACTGAGGAATTTCCTCAAGCAGAATTCTGACGAGGAAGTCTGTTCCGCTTGAAGAAAGAACATGTTCTTTCTTTCAGGCGGAATCAGCGTCGTTCTCCCATAGAGATCAATGTTATATATTTTTTTTCGGTCAGAAGCATTTCCACGTGGAATTCGCGCGAAATTTCCGCATGAAAAAAAAAAAATTTTATGAATAGAAATACTTGATACTCCTCCTCCGCATGAAACCTGCATTTCCGCGTGGAATTCCGCGCGTTCTTGTGGAAAAGTAACAATATTTTGAGGCAGAAAATTTCTGCTTGATTTCCGCTCCAATTCCTCAGTGTGAACATACCCTTAAAGAAGTTTTCACCATTTAAATATACAGCTCCCAGAATTAAAGGGGTACTCCACTGGAAACATTTACTTTTATATCAACTGGTGCCAGAAAGTTAAACAGATTTTTAATTTACTTCTATTTAAAATCTTAATCCTTACAGTACTTATAAGCTGTTATATTCTCCACAGGAAGTTGTGTAGTTCTTTCTAGTCTGTCCACAGTGCTCTGTCTGTCCATGTTAGGAACTGTCCAGAGCAGGATAGGTTTGCAATGGGGATTTGCTCCTACTATGGACAGTTCTGTGGTCAGACAGAAAATAATTTAAAAAAGAATTTCCTGTGAATCACTTATACAGCAGCTAATAAGTACTGGAAGGATTAAGATTTTTAAGTAGAAGTAATTTATAAATCTGTTTAACTTTTTAGCACCAGTTGATAAAAAAAATGTTTTCCAGTAGAGTACCCCTTTATTCAGTAGTAAGGTTATGCTGGGAGTTGTAGTTTCACTCACCATAACTGTAGAACTTACAAGTGACTACAGCTCTGATAGGACATAGAGAGGAGAATGTACAATGATATCAGTGACTACAGGCGACGTCTTCTCTATAGTCTTCCCTTATCTAATTCAGATGGTACATACCACCGGGTCCAGCTAAAACTTCTGTCTGTAGAATGTGACGCCTAGATGACTCCTTACTATGTCAGCGCATTCTCATCCGCTATATGAAAACAAGTAGTATTATAAACCTGCCAGACACTGTATCCTCTAAATATAATACTACTATACACTACACTCTTTGATTATAAACCTTCCATACACCATACCCACTGAATATAATAATACCACACACTGTACATTCTGAATATAATACCAACACATACTGTACACTCTGAATATAAATCTGCCACATACTGTACCCTCCGAATATAAATCTGGTGGTGTTGCTAGTGGATGATGGGGGGAGGAGCACCCACATCATCCACCATTAGGATCTGCTGATGGAGGTGCTGCTGCTGGGGGGGGGTTGCTGGTGGATGATGAGGGTGCTACTGCCAGGGGGGGAGCATTAGGTAGGCAGCAGTTCCCCCACTTAAGGTAGGTAGCAGTTCCCCCACATTAGGTAGGTAGCAGTTTCCCCACATTAGGTAGTATAGATTCCCCACATTTGGTACCAGTTACCCCACATGAGGTAGTAATTTCCCCGCATTAGGTAGCACAGATTCCCCACATTAGGTAGCAGTTTCCCCACATTAGGTAGCACAGATTCCACACATTAGGTAGCAGTTTCCCCACATTAGGTAGCACAGATTCCCCACATTTGTTAGCAGTTTCACCACATTCGGTAGCACAGATTCCACACATTAGATAGCAGGTTTCCCACATTAGGTAGCAGGCACACACGCACACACACAAACAGTCACACACACACACAGACACACACACACACAGAGAGAGAGTGATACAGACACACACTCACCCATCCAGCGCAGTGCTCCTTCTCTCCGGGCGCTCTGCGAGTGACGTCACGTCCTCCTGCGCGGCCCTGCGGAGGCACGTCGGGCCAGCGCAACAAAAGACGTGGGGGCGCAGGCCGGTTCACTGTGCAGGTGACGGGGGGGGGTATGGTCCTACTAGTACGGAGACAGCGCAAGTGAGGGCGGGGGGGGGGGTGCTATTACAGAGACAGCGCAAGTGATGACGGGGGGGTGCTATTACAGAGACAGCGCATGTGATGACGGGGGGGTGCTAGTGCAGAAACAGCACAAGTAATGACGGGGGGGGTGCTGCTAGTACGGAGTCAGCGCAACTGAGGTCCGGGGGCGTACCTGGTGTCACCCCCATCAGGATGGGGTCACCCAGTGCGGGCCGCACCCCAGTCGCAACGCCACTGGTCCCCAGCCCTGCGATTCCATTTTGGATGCTAATAACATTCTGAGGTTTTGATTGGTGAGGGAGTTTTGACCATGCATTTCACTTCATTTATATGATCTGTAGTTATCTAGGCCATGATACCAGAACTCAAGGGGGCCATTTATCAGTGCGCCTAGCAAAAACATATAAAAATGTACCTTTGAGCAAGCACCCACATTTTTTTTTATATATATAAACGTTCCGTGCCACATTCATCATGTGGGCAGAGTTTGAGGTGGGGGCATGGTTTCACACACCAAATTCACTACAGTTTACACTTGCTAGCAGCTAACTGTAGTTGAAATCTCCCCAGCTCAGAGCAGACAGCAGTGCATGATGAATCAATTTAGATAAATCCCCCCAAAGAGTTCCTTTGCTGCATGTTCTGCTCCCAAACGCCGTAACATTAGCCTGGCTTTTATCCCTTCTCTACAGAGGGGTGGCTGTAGCATTGAGTATCATTTTTATAGGTCTGTTAAACAGCTAATATACTTGTCATTTATTTTGGATTTTGGCCTTCTGTTTTTGTCTAAAGCAATAAGTATGCATGATGCTGCTTTACCCCCCCCCGCCCCCCACTCTTATCTGAATGTTTTACAGCCGTCTTCACAATCTGTTTTTGTTCCTACCAACTTATATGTAAATGTGGTAGTAGGGAACATAAGATTTGTTGCATGTGATGGGCATGACAAAGCGGCCACGCTGTATGTTCTTCTATTTTACGATTCAGATTAAGATAACAGGCCTGTGCTTTTATTTATACGCTCTGCCTATAGTAAATGTTAGTAATTATGCCACCACCAAAGTTAGTTTGACATCGGCAATAAATTTTCCTGGGCAATTTCACATGTGTAATTGAGTGTAAAGGTGCGAGAGTGTCACAAGTCCCAGGTTTATATCTTCCCTCAGGTATAATTGATAACTTCTTGCCCCTCTTCCAAGAAAGAGCTCAACTAAGAAAATTGAAATATGAAATATTACCTCCCAGTTTAAGAATAAAATGAATGTTAAGCTTGTTAGAATAGTATGACCAGCTGAGGCAAAAAATTGCCCTTTTCTCACTCCACATGGCCTGTCAAAGAGTGGGGAGGGGGAGAACGAGGGCTGATTTATAATCCTCCAACAGAAATGTTGGGTAATTGAAGTAATTTCTTCTGAACTTATTAGTGACTTGCATATTTCTCTATAATGGATATATATATATATATATATATATATATATGTATGTGTGTATATATATGTATGTATGTGTGTATATATATATATATATATATATATATATATATAAATATATATATATATATATATATATATATTTATATATTTATATATTTGTGAGATATAACCTGTGTCTTCTACTTGTGAGCTTAGATTTGCTTTGGACTTGATAAAGGGAGGAATCCCGAAAGCTTCTCTACAAAATGCTGTTAGTCCAATAAAAAAGGTATTACAAGATACTGCAACATTTTATGATTTGGATCTACATCACTGGACTAATACGGCTAATCAAATTTACTCTATAATGGATATAATGACTTATCACTAGCATAACAATTACAGATAATAGTCCAAAGCAGTTGGGCGAACTGATAATGGCATCCTAAAAACCGCCAATAAAATATAATAAAGCAAAGCCTCTGCAAATATGATGTGTTCCTGGGGATGGGTCAGTGTTTATAATATCTTATCCTTTATCATTCCAACTAGCGGAGAGAAAAGGTTTAATCTGGTTTTCAGGTTTAGAAAGCAAATTATGGTGGCTCAGTGGATGGGTAGTGTTGCCTTACAGCACTGAGTTAAAGTCCAACCAAGTGCAACATCTGCATGGAGTTCTTTGCTTCTCCCAGGTTCCCTGGATTTCCACCAGGTACTCCAGTTTCCTCCTATGCTCCAGAAATATTCTCTACTAGCTGAGTACCCGGCATTGCCCGGTTTTTCTACCTAATCCTTGTGGGGGAGGAAAAGCAACAAAGGAGGAAGCTTTTGTCCTCATATCCCATCCTCAAATCCTGACCCCATATCCTGACCTCATATTCCATCCTAATATCCCGACTTCATACACGACCTTGTGTCCCGTCCCCATATCCCGACCTCATATCTAATCCTCATCTCCCATCCTCCGGTGGGGCTGAGTTGTGATGAAGATATTGTAAGCTGAAAATTTAAGGGGTGTGGCTTAAAGGGTGGGCATGTATTTGCAGGATGGAGCATGAAATGCTGGGAGGGTGTGGCCTGCCAGCCGGATTGACGCATTCACCATGAGATGCAGAGCTAAGCTTGTAGAGTAAGGTACCAGAAGTCCTATATACTTGCATGGGACTTGAAACAAAAACCCCATCCTTCACATATGGGGGAAGGTTAGGGTTAATTTAACTATTTTATATTTTTATTTGACAAATAAGTAACATGTGACCAAGTATTATTGAAATATCTCCACCCATAGATTTAAATAGGACTTTAAAGAAAAACCCCGACCCTCGCAAATGAGGGTAGGTTTTGGGTTAAATTAACTATCCTATATTTTTAGTGGACATATAAGTAGCATGTGACCAAGTATTATCGAAATATCTGCAGCTGTTTGGAAGTTATGCAGTAACATATATTTTCCATAGACTTGTATGGGACTTTAAACAAAAACCCCAACCCTGGTGGATGGGGGAGGGTAGCAAGGGTTAAATCACCTATCCTATGTTTGTTGTTTACATAACAAAGTAATGAGTACCAAGTTTCATGTTAATGTCTTCAGCTGTTTTGGAAGTGATGCTGGAACACACACACACACCACACACACACACACACACCACACACACACACACCACACACACACACACACACACACCACACACACACACACCACACACACACACACCACACACACACACACCACACACACCACACACACCACACACACACACACACCACACACACACCACACACACACCACACACACACCACACACACACCACACACACCACACACACACACACACCACACACACACCACACACACACCACACACACACCACACACACCACACACACCACACACACACCACACACACACCACACACACACCACACACACACCACACACACACCACACACACACACCACACACACACACACACACACACACCACACACACACACACCACACACACACACACACACACCACACACACCACACCACACACACACACCACACCACACACACACACCACACACACCACACACACCACACACACACACCACACACCCACACACACCCACACACCCACACACCCACACACACACACACACACACCACACACACACACCACACACACCACACACACACACACACACACCACACACACCACACACACACCACACACACACCACACACACCACACACACACCACACACACACACACACACACACACCACACACACACACACACACACACACACACCACACACACACACCACACACACACCACACACACACACCACACACACACACCACACACACACCACACACACACACCACACACACACACCCCACACACACCCACCCACACACACCCACACACACACCACACACACAAATTTTATATATATATAGATTTGAAATTTCGATTGTGAGCCCTAATACATTGAGTGATGACATTCTTTGCCCAGCCCTTGCAGAATGTTAATTTCTGTAGCACCACATTGTATTTGTATCGCCAAGCTATTACCTGGTGGTAACTAGATACTATTCCGTTATCCTTCACTTGGAAGAGGTAGTACAATTTCTTTGAAAGCAGAGATCTTAAAAAATAAGCAATTTAAACACAAAAAGAATTAGAAAGTTGTGAAGGTTTCTGTTATATAAAGGCTGACTCTAGAACATCATCATATATAAATGATATCATCTGCTTATAGTTAATATGTTCTCCCAGTCTAAGTATTGGTTTCACCTCACTATGAGAACACATCACACTGTTTATGAATTGGGTCCTATTGTGTGTTTGTGTCTCTGTTACAGAAATAGGAAAATTGGATTCCTATTCCCATAGGAAATTCCCAAAGACTGATGTGGTTGATTTTGATGGTTGCAGAGCCTCTATCATATTAAATCACGTTTGTCTTACGAACATACAAAATACCTCTCTGTTGTGATCTGTATTCTATCTGCAGACTTAGGATTGATCACTTACTATGTGTAGCTGGGATGCACATCCCAAGGGTACGTGTGCACATGCACTGCAATGATACACTTTACCAGTGTGACAGTCCATTCAGGCCATGATGACCGTAAATGCAGCAGTCTAATGTCTTTCTCTGGAGATAAGAGGAGGCTCAGTTTACAGATATTTGCTCGTTCTCTTCATCCTGCTTCCCGCAATCACACAACCCTTCTATTTTACCTCACTTGTCTGACTTTGAAAAGGGCACACATTTATTCCAGGGATCTAAAAATAAGAAGTCTCTCCTCTGTTTTATGTCCAGAATAATTATAAGGGTCACTACTCAGACATGCTTTTCTGTTTTATTAGTACACACAGCCAAGGAGAGAACATGTCTAGGTTGTTTCTCTGATATTTACAGGTCTGTTAATACTGTCTCCAGTGCTCCTTGTCACTGATTTAAATTCTTTGTACAGGATAGAGGTGACCTCTGATGTACATCAAGGGAGGTTACACCAAAATCTTGCACATTGATTGGTTCCAAAAACATCCTACATTTTTTACAGTTAGTATAGCAGAAAGTTTAGGAAAAAAGACTGCGTAAGGGGGTTCAGACAAGAATGCACAGTACAGAGACCTTTTTAGTGCTCTTCTTATAACTAGGCTGGTTCCAAGGGGCATTCTCTACATCTAGTGGGAAGGTTTCACCATAATCACAGACAGTGAGACTATGGAGATCTCTGCCACACAATGTTGTGCTAGTTTATTTGGTGAATATGTTCAAGAGGGGCCTAGATGGCTTTAAAAAAAATATATAGTGGTATTGCAGCACTACTTATCCATCCTCCAAGTGCTTTAGATAGATTAAGCTCATCTGTTTAGAACAGGCAATGGTATTTTAAAGTAAAGCCTCAATAGAAGATGACAAACATTTAGATGGAAATAAAAAGGCTAATAAAAATTAACATAAGTTAAAAAAAATATAATATGAAATGCTTGGCAGTACACTGGGAGCTTAAAGGGGTCATTCCAGGATTTTTTTTTTTTTTATTTGACTATGCTACAGGGGCTGTGAAGTTAGTGTAGTTCATAATATAGTGTCTGTACCTGTGTGTGACGGTTTTCTCACAATTCTTCTGTGATTTTCACCCCAATATTTGTTTACCAGCATACAAAATGACTGTTGTCTCAGATTTTTCCCAGCTTGCAATGGGCCCGAGACCTGACTCACTAGTCAGCTGATGACAGGGAGCATGTCTGCTTCAATGGGTGGAGCGATCAATCTGCAACTAATGCAACAGCTGTAGGCACCCTGATTGAAAACTACAGGTCTTTTGTTTCAATGGGTGGGGTGGCTGATGTGTGAGAGGGAGGAAAATGGCATTGTGGGATTTGTAGTCAAAAAAACATACAAGTTCACAAAAAGCTAGCCACAGTGTTATGGTAATCTCATGACAGTCATTTAACCCCAAAACAAGCGCAGATCCTTCCTAAGCATGTCCATTACTGTCAGGTACGTACTAAAATCATCTTATGGTGGATAACCCCTTTAAGAACACATAGGAATAGGGCTTGGCGGAAAATGGTGATTCAACAAATATTTTTAAAAGTATTCTGAATGCCAGATTTGGAGTCTACATCAAAGTTTTTGTTTTTTTGTGCTTTACTTTGGATCAGCACAGTAGGGTTATAGGTTGAATTTTATCCTTTTTATTTTTATTTTTTTAAAGGGTACCTCTCATCAAATAAACTTTTGATATATTTTAGATTAATGAATGTTGAATAACTTTCCAATAGCATGTTAATGAAAAATATGCTTCTTTCTATTGTATTTTTCCCGATCAGTCCTGTCAGCAAGCATTTCTGACTCATGCTGGAGTCCTAAACACTCAGAGCTGCCAGCCTGCTTTGTTCACAGCCAAACAGGCTTTGAACAAAACAGGCTGGCAGCTCTGAGTGTTCTCCTTTGTGAACAAAGCAGACTGGCAGCTCGTAGTGTTTAGGACTCCAGCATGAGTCTGAAATGCTTGCTGCCAGGACTGGTAGGGAGACCCCTAGTGGTCATTTCTTCAAAGTGGAAAATTAAATAGAAAGAAGCATATTTTTTAATAACATGCACTTGTAAAGTTATTCTGCATACATTAATCTATAATATATCAAAAGTTTTTTTGATGAGAGGTACCCTTTAATCAACTATATATGTAACCTAAGTAAAGCTGAGTTTGCTGGAATCTTAATAGTATACTCACACAATTTCTTCATTCTGCCCTTACTTAAATGTGTTACAGCCTTTATTTGACCAGTCCGAACCCCCAGGTCTTGATGATACTTTTTATTCTGCTGATTTATTCTGTGCCTATTAACGGCAATAATTAATAATACGTTCTAAAACTCTGAGTTCACACTGAACTTGTAAAAAAAAAAAAAAATAATTATAATAATAATATAAAATAAAGATTTCTAAAGTTTCTGTTAGACCACAACCATGCACACCCAGCATGTCTGTTAGTGACTGCATTTTGGTCCATTTCCATAATGTATACTTTCAGCAGACCATTTGGATTTTGGAGGTATATGTATCAGGAAATAGACCAAATATAGTCAATAGTAGGCTTCATTCAGTCCATTAAAATAAGTGGATGAGTCACAGGATACGTCTAGACTGCATCTATAGTAGACCACCCTCCTGGATTAGCATGATGCTGACAACAGAGAGTAATATTCCATATCCTCCTGAGCAAAAGTCATACAACTGAAAGAAAACCGCAAATCAGTAAGGACACCGTGGTCTCTGCAGCCATTGGGTTGTTTTTCTTCTTGTTGTTTATTGTGGATATTTAGCTCAGACTTTACATTCCAGTCATGCTCTTGTGTATCGGAGCAGAGGTTGCAGTGTTTTTCAATGTTCCAGGTTAATGGGATGGTTTTCATGGCACAGACTTCAGCCTTCCTGCCAGAGACGCACTGCAATGGAATAGACTTTAATTTTTTATCTCTTCCTTTATCCCTCCTCGTAAAATGAAGCAGGCACGCCATTAATTATAGCCACGATCGTGTAATTGTTTTCATTGTGAGCCGTCAGCTTGTGTCAGGGGTGAAGATGTGAGAATCTGTTCTTTCCGTAAACAAGTATCCCACAGCTTTAATTGGTACTGTGATGGCAGAACGAGGCGCTAAGGTGGTGGCTGCCGACTGCTTAGACCATTCACATTTTATTGTGAGCTTTTAAGGAGGAAATGAATATTGATAGAAAGTTTCTCTATCGTTTAAACTAGAATTCTTTTTTCTGTTTGAGGTAATCTTTCGCCGAGCTAAGAGAATTGCAGTTCAATTTGGCGTTTTTGTGGCATGTGTAGTAGGATTAACATTTAACTGGGAAAAAACAGGCTTCTCTGTATGTAACTTCATGTGTCCATCACCACATAGCTTTGTGCGTTATGTGGTTTATGCATGCATTGGTTTAGTAGGATTATGTGCATATGGGTAGCATTAGGCTTTGACAAATGACCAATCTTACTATGTAGTTCTCTCTAAGGTTGGATTTATTTACAGATTTTACTACAGTTTTATCAGATAACTCTAATATTTTCTTGAATATCGCAGGTAATTCATAAACACTTTTACTTGAAGCGAGCGGAGATCATGGCCCAGTGTGAGGACTGGATAGTAGATATTCAGCAGTTCAGCAGCGACAAACGTGTCGGTAGGACGATGTCTCACCATGCAGCGGCTTTAAAGGTAAACTGTTTAAATCCATAGTTGCTTACCATCCTTGTCAGAACTATAATAAATCGATTTGCTATGTTGTACAACCAAAAGCGAAACCCCAGTCGTCCAAGTGGATTTACATTAAGGACTTGCGCAAGTCATTCTTAGGATGTGCTGATCATGTAATGGGAAATACTATCACCTGTTGAGGCCAGGACATCCCTGGGGCTCCTCGTGAGTACATTCTGCGTACACAGCAACTTCCATGCAGCACTGTGCTTTGTGGCTCTTGAGAGAACAATTTATAACAATGACATGCTGACCATACTTTTCCTTTCTGCTTTGTGTGCAGCGACATACGGCACAGCTCCGAGAAGAGCTCTTAAAGCTCCAGTGCCCTGAAGGCTTGGACCCAGATGCTGATGAGTCTACGGAAAAATGCCTTGCCACAGCAAGCTGCGAGGAGACTTCATTGCACGAACAGGTCAAACCCAGCAGCAGTAAAGACAACCCTGGTGACTTCAAATTTTAAGCTGCATTGGCATGGACTTTTACACACACAGGCTTTGAAGCACAGCCAAATATGTCCATATTTGTATGTAAGAAGCTAATTATGTAATAGTTAATGAAGCTAAAACTATTCTATGCCCTTAAGGTTATACAGATTAATTCAAGATGATCTTTTACCTGTAAAAGAGTGTAAACTTTTTTTTTTTGTGCTTTTATTTTTCAATTGTGAGAACCACTGATTGGTATGTTTAGCAAATGTAAACAAGAAACTGGTGAAATCACTGAAATAAGGGAAATGTTCCTTACGAAAGAATGTTTACTGAATGTTTTTTTTTTTGTTGTTGCTTTTTTTTTTTTTCTTTTTTTTTTACAGATAGATTGAGGGCGTTGTAACAAAGAATATATATTGGTCATTCTTATTACTATAACTATTTAAAGTCTGCAAATTTTCACAGAATTTGATAGGTTTTGGCCATACCTTCATTCTCATTTTTTTGATTTCTACAGAAAACTCTTGCATTCTTCAATAAACTTTAAACAGACCTGCTCCCTAGTAAATAAATTACTGGTACATTTTTCTTTTTTTAAAGAATAAATCTACTATGGAAAAGACCCTAGAACTGGAGACTTGCTCTTGTTGGACTGAATTTATCACAGTCTGTTTCATTTGATGCACACGAAATAAACGGACATGGTTTTACCTTCAGCTCCTGCTCAATTCTAAATACATCCATTTTATTTTGTTTTTGGTTTATGTTAGTGTGTCTCCGGATGAGCCAGACTTATTACTGGCTGTGGTTCTATGCTTCACTAATAAATATTACAAATTTGCTGTCACCTTATTAAGAGGACAAGGGGTATAAAAAGTATACACGGTAAAAGCAGAGGCTTTACACTATGATGCAAATACATGAAAATGCAAGTTATGTTTTCTGGCGATTGGAGATAGGTAAGATTTACGGTAACCTTAGACATCTTCGTATACTTTTGTTTTGTTGGACTAGAATCTAAAGAGCCAACAGATTTATTATAGAAGCACAATAGAATATAGAAAAAAAAAGTAGTCTACTGGGCATGAAGATGGGCCAATGAAATCTAATATAACCCTTTTTCTATAGCAGTCCCATCAGCACCACCAAACATTTCCCTTCAGCTTCAGTTTTGGCTTATAAAGGAAATTGACACACTGCTCTACTCTATGTGGCTTTATTTGATACCAGTGCTGTGGAGTCGGACGAAACTTTGGGTACTCGGCGTCGGCAAACAATGCACCGACTCCTACTAAATTTAGATTGGAATAAAAAAAAAAAGCAAGTTTAAATGTCCCAATTCACATAGTTATAATTAATTACTTCTCTACTGTAAGAATAAAGACCAATGCATGCAGTGCCTCATGTAACCGCAAAACAAACACGTTAAGTGACCGTGAAAAAGCATGCTTTTCATGTGCTTCACTATATGGCACGCAACACACAATTAGGAGCGGCAATACTTATACTTTCCATAGTGTTGCGTTCTTCTGTTACAGGGAACCCATGGGTAACCTAGCCCCTCACTGATAAGGGATTAAGTAAATATGTTTTTGCAGGACTAGAGACACTTGTATAAGTGAAGGGAATGGAGGGTCAATAGTTCAAGACTGAAGCTGTAAACCATTGGAAAACCTGCTGTCATTCAGCTAAGGCTATAAAAACTTTGATTGTTAGCTTAAACTTTAAACATGACTATGGGATTCTACTAGGGAAATCATGTTTTATAATAAATGCCCCTTCCTGGATCCTCCCACTGCCCTATCTTCAGCAGCAGATCAGCACACAAAAAGAAGGCAACAGCTTCTGCCCAACTACCTCTCTCTGCTAGAAGAGCTTAGAAGAACTTGGTGGAACAGCTTCTTGGATTCAACTGTAAGTGTTTATAAACACATTTGCATATTAATACAGGAGTCGGGGAGTCAAAGAAAAAAAAAACTGAGGAGTCGGAACATTTATCAACCGGCTCCACATCCCTGTTTGGTACTGCAGTTTACTGTTCTCTGTTACTTCTACAGACATATAATGGATGCTAGAAAAGTGAATGTCGCAATGGATTATAGAAACTATGGGGGAGATTTATCAAAACCTATCCAGAGGAAAAGTTGCCCAATCAGCTCACTTCTTTCATTTTGCAGAGGCCTTGTTAGAATTGAAAGAAGAGATCTGATTGGTTGCTATGGGCAACTTTTCCTTTGCACAGGTTTTGATAAATCTCCCTCTATAAGCTTATGACTTCAGGCTTCTAATGACTGATCAGATTTCAACCTTTGTTTCTCACACAGGCAACAAACTACCATAAATAACATTCTTTTATGAAGCACTGTTGCCTATGATAACACGGACCTTGGTTTGCTGGGGTCCTGTTCCAGTTAGAAGTTACTTTGGATTGATTCAGTTTAGTATTTTGCATCAGTTTATTTAAGTCAAAACTATGATTAGGTCCAAAACGCAGAAGGAGGTGTCTTTTTTTGTTTTTGTTTTCTTAGTGTTGTTACAACTCCTAGTTGTGGCTTACCTATATTGATATAAAATACTGCAACGTGAAAGTGGCCTTATACTATGTTGGCAATTGGCAGAATTTTCTTCCAGAGACAGAAATCAAACATTACAAAAATACACATTAAATATCAAGTAAAACAAGAGGAGTGAGGGGTCTGCTTGTAAGAGCTCACAGTCTTTAGGGAATAGGAGGAAATATATAAAATACGGCAATTTTTGCCTTATATTTTAACTAATGATCCAGCTACCTTTTATAAATCAGGTAGTGCACATGAAGGTGGGAAAGATGAGGGAAACTGCAGAATAAAAATGTGGGTAAAGGGAGAATTGCTGGGTTGGTTTGATAGTTGGGGAGTATGTTAAGCCTGCCTAAAAAGTTGTTTTTTTTAGGCCTCATTCACATTGCCGTCAGGCTCTATTTGGAGTTCTGTTGGCAATCCGATCTGAATGATTGGAGTTTAGTGGAGAAAAAAATGGTGCAAGCATCTTTTTATTTTTATTTTTTCTCCCTAAATTCCTGTAAAATTACTGGATCCCTTACGGACCCCATGCAAGTGAATGGGTCCATCGGGACCTGGCAGTAGCCATTTGCATCCGACCCGTTTCAGGGTCCAATCGGCTTTAAAAAAAAAAGTCGAACGGACCCTTAATTAATGGCAATGTCAACCTAGCCTTAGTGTTTTTAGGAATTAATCTGAATGCCCAGGATATCACATTCCAGCAAGCATGTCCAATGTCTTGGAGATTAAAGTTAGCAGTTTTGAATAGGAAGATGTTAGTCGTAGATCATAGGCAAAACGTAGAGCCCCGGGTCAGGTGGTAGATTAGGGAGGTGCAACACTATAGAAAGCTTTGTTTAAAGTTTGGGCTAAACTCCTCACTCACAAAGTTGTGACATGTCATGTTAGCATTGTTACCCTCAGTTTCTGCTTTGCTCTCTAAAAGTTGAGTATGTGATGTATGGATTCAATGAAAATCCTTGAGACTTGGAGTTTCAGCCTCTTCATTCTAGCAAACAAACCTGTCATTCCTTTTATGCTGCCTGAACTACAAGTCATCAGGGCAGTCCCCAGTGACTTCTCACCTCACCAGCTTTGATTGATTTTCCTACAGTTGGCTATAGAGATTTATCCAGGCCAGAGGAGCAGGGGGAAGCCACCTGGGACTGCCTTGATGTTTTGAAGTTTAGACATCATAAGAGTGAAAACGGGTTCCTCTTTAAGGTACACTTTAAATTGTATTAGGAGCTGTATAGGTTACCAGTACAGGCAATGTTGTAGTGACTGGACAGAGAGAAGGGCCTGGCTGCTACAGTTAGAGTAGATTGGAAAGTTTAGATAAGGGAAGACTGAGTAGAGTGTTACAGTAGTCAAGACGAGAATGAATCAGAACAAAAATAAGTTTTAGCACTAAGAAAGTAAGGTGACAAGAGCATGCAAGGAATTGATAATTAGGAGTGAGAGTCAGATATAAGTCTAGCATGGGTTATGTTACAGGAAAAGTTAAAGGGTTATGTTACTGGAAGACATATATAGCTGGGTGTCATCAGTTTAGAGATAATGAAAATAAAAAAGCGAATAGTTTATCCAATAGGGGTTGTGTATAGAGAAAAAAGGAGGGGGACTCAGGACTGATCCCTAAGGAACCCTGACAGGAAGAGGGAAAGAGGTGGAGCCAACAAATGATATACAGCAGTGGCTTAGAAGAGAAGTATCAGAGACTATTGATGGCAGCCCCCACTTCACCATATAATTAAATAAAAAAATGAAACATCAAGTGAAATTAAACTACTAATAATAGCATGATTTATTTCTAAAACAAATTAAACATTATAGCTAGTAGACAAAATTGTGTGGAAGCAGCACCTTAACTTGTTGGGAACGGTACGCCCTCCGCCCACTCCCTGTCTATAACGCAGGGCCACGTCATAGCGGGTCGGGCCCAGCAGTGGCTAATAGCTTGCGGCTATGATAGCGGTGCCGCGTGCTCAAAGTTGAACACCGCGACTAAAGTGAAAGTAAACCATTGCTGTTCGGGATAGCCGCGGTGAAAACGCAGCATCCCAAACAGCTTACGGGACAGCAGGAGGGTCCCTACCTTCTTCCTCGCTGTGTGATCCCCGAATTACTGCTCAGTGCCTGAGATCCAGGCATGAGCAGTCAAGCAGCAGAATCATTCATCAATGGTTTCCTATGAGAAACCATTGATCAATGTAAAAGATCAGTGTGTGCAGTGTTATAGCCCCCTATGGGAGCTATAACATTGCAAAAAAAAAAGGGAATAAAGATCATTTAACCCCTTCCCTAAAAAAAAAAAAAAAACTGTATATAAAAATAAAACATGTGGTATCGCCGCGCGCGGAAATGTCCGAATTATAAAAATATATCATTAATTAAACCGCACGGTCAATGGCGTATGCGCAAAAAAATTCCAAACTTCGAAATAGCGTATTTTTGTTCACTTTTTATATCATGAAAAAATTTATAAAAAGTGATCAAAAAGTCGGATCAATACATAAATGGTACCACTAAAAACTTCAGATCACTGGGCAAAAAATGAGTCCTCATACCGGCCCGTACGTGGAAAAATAAAAAGTTATAGGTATTAGAAGATGACAATTTAAACATATATTTTCCTGCAAGTAGTTATGATTTTTTCCAGAAGAACAACAAAAACAAACCTATATAAGTAGGGTATCATTTTTATCTTATGAACCTACAGAATAAAGATAAGGTGTAATTTTTACCGAAAAATGTACTGCGTAGAAACGGAAGCCCCCAAAAGTTACAAAATGGAATTTTTTTTTTTTTTTTTTTTCGCACAAACATTTTTTTTTTCCGTTTCATCTTATATTTTTGGTTGAAATGAATGATGTCATTACAAAGTAGAATTGGTGGCGCAAAAAAAAGCCATCATATGAATTTTTAGGTGCAAAATTGAAAGTTTAGTTTTTTCCTCCTTACATTTTAAAAATCATAAGTGCAAAAATAGAAAAACCCTCCATCCTCAAGGGGTTAAGAGAACTTTGCACCTCATCTGGAGGCATTGGTCCCTCAACCCCTGCAATTGGAATAACTTCAAATCTTGCTTGACCAAGGTTGTGACAGTGGAAATGCTGCATTTGTGAATAAATCCCTTGTGGCATGAGTGCTGTCACCAACCCTTGTGCTGTTTTGAAATATGTTTGTTGGCCCAAAGAAGTGCATGGTGACGCATGAAACAATCCCGCTCTATGGGAGAGATTTATCAAAACCTGTCCAGAGAAAAAGTTGCCCATAGCAACCAATCAGCTCGCTTCTTTCATTTTTAACAAGGCCGCTGCAAAATGAAAGAAGCGATCCGATTATTTGCTATGGGCAACTTCTCCTTTGCACAGGTTTTGATAAATCTCCCCATATATGTTTATCTCCCTGCGACTTAACTGCATACTGGAATGAAGAAGTTTAATTTCTACAAAGGGTGAGTGCAACATTTCCTTCTCTGCTCATTTGTAATTTGGACTGTGTATTTCCTAGTTGGCCCCCCTGGAAGGTTTTAGCAGTGAATGTCTGTGTGCAAGGACTGCTAGTAATAATTGTGAGTAAGGGATTTTGCTGTGCCTCATAGAGTATTCTCATGATTGCTGTTTTGAAATACTTTTTCTTAGTGACTGGTCACTGGGGACTGATGTTGCAGAACTACAATTCCCAGCATGCTTGGACAGCCAACAGCTTTAATGGTATAAGGTCTTAGTGTCCAGAGGAACATAAGCATGCTTTTTTTTCTGCTACATGTAAATCAGTTTTAACCCCCTACCCCCATTCTGATGTCATCTGCTGTGTACACTTTGCACAGCAATGCTGGTGCATTTGAGCCCACCCTTTTTGTTTGTGCAGACTTATTTCTCCTATACATTGTCTGTTTTAAAAAGTGTGATTTTTTTAGTCAGACTTTCCTTTTAATCCAAAGCAGCAACACTAGGGGGAAGTTTCTGTCTTAAAGGGGTACTCCGGTGCTTAGACATCTTATCCCCTATCCAAAGGATAGGGGATAAGATGCCTGATCGCTGGGGTCCCGCCGCTGGGGACCCCCTTGATCTTGCACGCAGCACCCCAGTTAAAATCAGTCCCTGGAGCATGTTCGCTCCGGGTCTGATTACCGGCGACCTCAGGGCCGACAGCGTGTGACGTCATGCCTCCGCCCCCTGTGTAACGTCACGCCTCTGCCCCCGTGTGACGTCACGCCTCCGCCCCTTAATGCAAGCCTATGGGAGGGGGTGTGACAGCTGGATAGGGAATAAGATGTCTAAGCGCCGAAGTACCCCTTTAATGATAGGAGAGATTATATCAATTAACTATTTAATTGCAATTTAATTGCACAGCCTATGTAACACTTATTAATCTATGACCTCACTGAGATTGCTGTACAACAGTATTAATGTGTGGGAAATATCTGCTGCCACTTTGGACTAAAGTAAAGAGTTTACAGTGAGTAAAAAATGACACTTTCCTTTACGTCCAAAAGCAGCAGCACTGATGAGGATTTCGCAATTAACCATCGGGGGTTGTTCTGCACTGCAGATTGCAGTAACACTCTACTGAAGACTGGTTGTCTGGGTTTTCCTATATCTACCCTATAGTACCTCACAAAATGTGTAAGACAAAGACCAATAGGTGGTCCTGGAAGTCTAGTCAGAGGTAGACATTTCTGTGGATGAGTTGGCTCTTATCAGTTGCTGTGCTGGTAACCCAGCTTGAGTACAGCAAACGGAAATGTCCTTTCTTATGCATCTGGATAAGCAGCTTACCTACTTTTAAGACCCTTGTTCTTTCTGAAGAAAGAAAGTAAAAGCATCTTTTTCATCTCTTTGGTGCACTTCACATAGTTTTGTTAGAGCTCTGCTTATACACGAGTTAAGTCCCTTCTGCTCTTGAGTAGAGAAATCAGGAAACAAACCCAGTCATTCTATCTGGTGAACAATGTTGTTGGAAGGCACTGTTGGGGTAAATGAGGTTGAAGTTCTCAAGAGAACTCTGTTTTGAAGAAAAATGAGGTACATATCAATGGTTGTAAAGGCATGGATTCCACTAATCTACTTAGTAAAGGTATATGGACATAACAAGGCAGATCTTAAAGGATAAATGTTTAAAATCTAATGACGCTTTACAGAGTAAATCTAGAACCAAGACCCTTTTAGGAACCAGGTCAATAATCACTGGCAAATCATGGGACTGTCTTTACAAATCTATTGTAAACAGATCTTAAAGGGGTACTCCGCTGCTCAGTGTTTGGAACAAACTGTTCCGAATGCTGGAGCCGGCGCTGGGAGCTCGTGACTTCACAGTTCCAAACGCTGAGCAGTGGAGTACCCCTTTAAGACCATGCCAACATTTGTACTGTTAAGTGTTTGATTTATGACCCATATCCATTTCCTCTTGTAGGAAATCTAGGACATTCTGATAGTGTGGCCCTGGTTGATGCAATAAGTAGTTGCAACTTCCTTTGTGTACAGCTTGTTGGAGGAAGGTCTGCACAAGTAAAGAGAGGTCCTATTTGTAAAGGAAAGGTAGTGGGATCTTGGATCTACCTAATGTAAGATATTGTAGTTATGTCATCTGACTTGACCCTTACTGCTTTCATCTAGATGGCTGGGTGGAAATGAATAAGAGATTTCTGGACAGCTCCTATCTTTGTGATGAATGAAGATAGCTACATTTCTGTCAGAGACCATATCCTCTCCATCATCTGCCCCATCATGTGGGTTCTCCATCTAGCTGATATATATGCTACCCTTAGTAATATATTCAAAAAATCCAAAATGTATTAAAAAATAGACACTATATACAACGTCAAGACAAGGACCCTCCCCTTACACCCCATAAAACACAAATCCTCAAAAGCACGGATAGGTTCCCCACTAAAAAGGTCAAATGTTAATAAGTATTTGAAATCCTACAGTCTCCTTCTTGTGCCTTACTATCCTCTAATTAGAGATGAGCGAACTCCCAGTAATTCGATTCGTCATGAACTTCTCGGCTCAGCGTTTGCAAACTTTAGCCTGCATAAATGAGTTCAGCTTTCAGGTGCTCCAGTGGGCATGAAAAGGTATATACAGTCCTAGGAGGCTCTCTCCTAGGACTGTATCCACCTTTTCCAGCCCTCCGGAGCACCTGAAAGCTGAACTCATTTATGCAGGCTAAAGTTAGCAAACGCTGAGCCGAGAAGTTCATGACGAATCGAATTACTGGAAGTTCGCTCTTCTCTACATCTAATGCCCAAAAGACCAGAGCATAGTGCACATCACAAGTACCTGCAGTAGAAATTTTGCTTGTATGATGTGGGGACTTGGAATTAACTGTATCAGCTACTAAAATGGGTACCATTAAATTACCCAATGTAATAGTACCCATTTATTAACATCGGAAGGATGAGTTGGCACTGCCAGGATTCTAACCTGTGACTGAGGGTTGTACAGGTTCTGTTGTTAGTGATTACTTTAGTAATCTTGACATCAGCTCTAGTGGAAAGAGGTTATGATTCTGATCACTGATCAGACAGGGCAGAGTTAAAGGGGTACTGCAGCAAAAAGTAACTTATCCCCTATCCACAGAGACCCCTCCACAATCTGGCTCTCTGAGAGGATCGTGTGCTGGGGATGGCACACAGTCTATTCATTTCTATGAGAGCCCAAGTACAGCACTTTATAAGTTACTTTTTGCTGCAGTACCCCTTTAACTTTCAACAAGAAAAATCATTAGAGCTGCGCAGAACTCATATTCACTACTATCAGGCAGTGGAGTATCACAGGTTCTGCTTGAAATGTGTCTCCTAGCTCCATCCCCAGAGCCTATAGCTATCTGCAGATAAATGTTCACAAATGTAATTACATTTTTATATATATATAATATATATATAGCCTGGATACCAATCCGTCTCCCATTCAGGGACAAACCAAGCTTATATGTTCTTAGCTTTTAACCACTTAAGGTACGTCCTGCGGTTTTCTGGTCCCCACCACTCCCGGAACTGGATACCTGCTGGAATCGTTCAGCAGGCATCCCATGTGAAGGCCTTAGGGGGGGGGGGGGGTTCAATTAAGTGTCTCCGACCCCAATCACCCTTAGCCAGCACTGGCCGACGAATCAGGGCTCCTGCTGGGGGTGTCACCAACGGCACCCGCTCTGCCCCTATTCCAGAGGGTGAGAGTGGGCGCCGGGAGTGGACACCGGCAGCAGGGGACCCAGTGGCGGTGGAGACGGCAGGTGGACGATCATTGGAGCAGCAGCAGGAGGCACACCACGACAACTTCCAGCATGCCATTTGGCTGTCTGTGCATGCTGGGAGTTATACTGTTGCATAACTTACTCCCAGCATGCACAGACAACAAATGGGCATGCTGAGAGTTGTTGTGGTGTGCCTCCGGCTATTGCATAACCACAACTCCCAGCATGCCCTTTTGCGGTCAGTGCATGCTGGGAGTTGTAGTTTTGCAACAGCTGGAGGCACATTGGTTGAGAAACGCCGAGTTAGGTTCTGTTGCCTAACTCAGTGTTTCCTAACCAGTGTGCCTCCAGCTGTTGCATAACTACAACTCCTAGCATGCACGGTCTGTCAGTTCATGCTGAGAGTTGTAATTTTGCAACAGCTGGAGGTTTGCGCGCCCCCATGTGAATGTACAGGGTACGTTCACACTGGCGGGGGTTTACAGTGAGTTTTCCGCTGCAAGTTTGAGCTGCTGCAAATTTTCCACCACAGCTCAAACTCCAAGCGCAGAACTCTGTAAACCCCCGCCCATGTGAATGTACTCTAAAAACACTACACTAACAGAAAATAAAGAGTAAAACACTTTAGGCATGCTGGGAGTTTTGCAACAACTGGAGGCACCCTGTTTGGGAAACACTGCCATAGGGTATTTTTGGTAGCAGAGGCTATTGTAACCCTTGCATCCGGGTCTGCCCCTATGCAAATCCCAGTATAGGCCTCAAATGCGCATGGTGCTCTCTCACTTCAAAGCCCTGTCGTATTTAAATGGGTTCTCCCGTGGAAAGTTAAACAGATTTGTAAATTACTTCTATTGAAAAAATCTTATTCCTTCCAGTACTTATTAGATGCTGAATACTACGTAGGAAATGGTTTTCCTTTTCGAACACTGAGCTCTCTGCTGACATCATGACCACAGTGCTCGCTGCTGACATCTCTGTCCATTTTAAGAACTGTCCAGAGTAGGAGAAAATCCCCATAGCAAACATATGCTGCTCTGGACAGCTCCTAAAATGGACAGAGATGTCAGCAGAAAGCACTGTGTTCCTAAAGGAAAACCATTTCCTTTTTTGATTTTTGATTTTTTGATTTAAAAAAAAAAAAAAGTTTTCCACTGGAGTACCCCTTTAAGGCAACAGTTTAGGACCACAAATGGGGTATTTTTGTTCTTTTTTTACAAATTTTGGGGTTACACCAGCATGTTAGTGTAAAAAAAAAAAAAAAAAATTGGCGTTGCCCCATATTTTTCATTTTCACAAGAGGTAAAAGGAAAAAAAATCCCCAAAATTTGAGATACATTTTCTCCGGAGTACAGAAATACCCCATATGTGGACGTAAAGTGCTCTGCATGCACACAACAGGGCTCAGGAGTGAGAGCGCACCATTTAGATATGAGGCCTTAATTGGCAATTTGCACAGGGGTGGCCGATAGTTACAGTGGTTCAGACAAACGCAAAAAAATAAATAAGGGGTGTAGTAAGCCTTAAAGGGGTATTCCCAGATTTTTTTTTTTTTTTTTTTACTATGCCCCAGGGGCTGTAAAGTTAGTGTAGTTCATAATATAGTGTCTGTACCTGTGTGTGATGGTTTTCTCACCATTCTTATGTGATTTTCACCCCAATATTTATTTTTAACAGCATACAAAATTACTTGTCTCAGATTTTTCCCAGGTTGCAATGCGGCTGAGATCTGACTCACTACTCAGCTGATGACAGGGAGCCTGTCTGCTTCAATGGGTGGAGCGATCGCTTGGTGGGAGAGAGATCAATCTGCAACTGATGCAACAGCTATAGGAACCCTGATTTGAAAACCACAGGTCTTTTGAATGGACGAAGCTCATTTATGTTTCAATGGGTGGGGTTGTTGATTTGTGGGAGGGAGGAAAATGGAATTCTGGGATTTGTAGGCAAAAGAAAAAAAACTCAAACAGGAAATACCAGTTCACAAAAAGCTAGCCACAGTCTTATGGTAACCTCAGCCATTTAGCCTCAAGACCAGCACAGATTCTTCCTAAGCATGTCCATTACTGACTGCCAGGTACGTAATATAATCACCTTATGGTGGATAACCCTTTTAACACCCTACTGGTGTTTGACACATTTTTGTTGAATTTGGATGTGAAAATGAAAAATTTTATTTTTTTCACTAAAATGCTGGTGGTACCTCAAATTTTTCATTTTCACAAAGGGAAATAGTAAAAAATAAATAAAAACATTTGTAACCCCATTTCTTCTGAGTATGGAAATACCCCATATGTAGACGTAAAGTGCTCTGCGGGCGTACTACAATGCTCAGAAGAGAAGGAGCAAAATTTGTTTTTTGGAGAGAGAATTTGGCTGGAATTGAAGGCCATGTGCGTTTGCCAACCCCATGCTGCCACAACAGTGAACACACACACACACTACCCCATTTTGGGAAAAGTACACCCCTCACACAATGTAATAAGGGATGCAGTGAGCATTTACACCCCACAGGTGTCTGACAGATTTTATGAACAGTCATCCGTGAAAATGATAAATTACATTTTTTTATTTGCACAGCCCACTGTTCCAAAGGGGTGTAGTTTCCAAAATGGGGTCACGTGGGGGATTCCGCTGTTCTGGCACCATGGGGGCTTTGTAAATGCACATGGCCCCTACTTCAATTCGAGCCAAATTCTCTCTTCAAAAGCCCAATGGCGCTCCTTCTGTTCTGAGACCTGTAGTGTGCCGGCAGAGCACTTTGCACCCACATATGGGATATTTCCATTCTCGGGAGAAATTAGGCTTCAAATTTGGAGGCCCTTTTTGCCTTTTACCCCATGTGAAAATGAAAAATTTGGGGCAACACCAGCATTTTAGTGTTAAAAATCAAAATTTCTATTTTCACATCCAAATTTAATGAACAATCATCAAACACCTGTGAGGTGTTAAGGCTCACTGTACCACTTATGTTCCTTGAGGGGTGTAGTTTCCCAAATAGTGTGCCATATAGTTCTGGCACCCTTTCTAAATGCAACATGCCCCCCAAAAAACATTTCAGCAAAGTTCTATTTCCAAAAGCCAAATTTTGCTCCCTTCCTTCTGACCATTGTAGTGCGCCAGCAGAGCACTGTACGTCCACATATGAGGTATTTCCCTACTCAGAAGAAATGGGATTTTACATTTTAAAATGTAAATAAAAAATATGGGGTAGCACCAAAATCAAATTTTTCATTTTCATGTCCAACTTCAACGTAAACCTGTCAAACACGTGTGGTGTTAAGGCTCACTGTACCCCTTGTTACGTTCCTTGATGGATGTAGTTTCCCAAATAGTGTGCCATGTGGAGGCTTTTTTGCTGTTCTGCAACATGGACCCCAAAAACCATGACAACGAAATTCACTCTCCAAAGTCCAACAGTTGCTCTTTCCCTCTTGAGCCATGTTGTGAGCCCACAGAGCACTTTACATCTGAGGTATTTTCATACTCGAGAGAAATTGGGGGGCTTTTTCTCATGTAAAATATGCAGATTTTGATTTTCTCCTCCACTTTGCTGCTATTTTTGTGAAACACAAAGGTTTAACAAACTTTCTGAATGTCATTTTGAATACTTTGAGGGATGCAGGTTCTATAATGGGGTAATTTATGGGGTATTTCTGACAGAAAGGACCCTCAAATCCACTTCATACTTAATTGGCCCCTGAAAAATTCCGATTTTTAATTTATTGTGAAAATATGGGAAATTGCTGCTAAACTTTGTAGCCCTCTAATGTCTTTAAAAAGTAAAAACATGTCAACTTTATGATGCCAACGTAGACATGTTGTATATTTGAATCAATGTATAATTTATTTGGTATGTCTATTTTCCTTACAAGCAGAGAGTTTCAAAGTTAGAAAAATGCAAAATTTTCAAGGAATTTTGGAATTTTTTTTTACCAAGAAATTATGCAAGCATCAACAAAAATTTACCACTAACCTAAAGTAGAATATGTCAGGAAAAAACAATCTTGGAATCAGAATGATTAGGAAAAGTAGCTCAGAGTTATCAATGCATAAAGTGACAGTGGTCAGATTTGCAAAAAAGGGCCTTTGTCCTTAAGTCATTAAAGTCTGACAGCAGAGGTCCTATACAAGGTGGAGTGGTGGTAAGGTTGTACTATACATATCTATACTCACACACTGATTAACATAAGTGTATGGCTATCTACATTAGAAGAGGAAGGGGCACTCTAACCTGAATGAAAGACCTCTTGCTCTAAAGTGAAGTAAAGTATCAGCTCATATACACACATATACATAATGTACTAGCTAAGTAGGTGGCGTTGACCGGTTGTGTGTTTGGTTTAGAGAAAGCAACATAGGAGGAAGTTCTTGTCCTGACCTCACATCCCCTCCTCACATCCCTTTCCTCATATCCCGTCCTCCTCTCCCGCACTCATATCCTGTCCTTAGGTGGGGTTGAGTTGTGTTGAAGAGATTGTAGGCCGAAAATAGGAGGCGTGGTTTTGTGGAAGTGGGCATGACTTGCAGGCCAGACCAATGCACAGAAAAGGTAGAAAATAAAAAGGCTGTGGCTTAAATGGTGGGTTTGGCATGCGGGAGGGGTGTGGCCGGACTGACACACTCACCATCATGCAAAGCAGACCTTGGAGTAAGGTACTGGAAGTCCTATATATTTGCATGGGACTTAGGGCCCCGTTCACACTACGGAATTCTCACGGCTGAATTCCGCGAGCGGAGATTCCGCCTGGTGGCCGCCGCCGGTAATACTTTGGCGCTAGGGCCGCGGGGAACTGAGCCATCACCGTTGACGGCTATGTAGTGCTTGCGGAATCCGTGCAAAGAATGAACATGTTCTTTCTTTGCGCGGAACACTTTCTGCGACGGAAATGTCCGCCGCTGAAATTCCACAGTGTGAAGGGGTCTCGCGGAGACCCGTTCACACTAATGTTAAAGTTCACACGGCTATTCCGTAGTGTGATCGGGGCCTAGGATATAACTTGCATGAAAACCCATCCTTCACATAAGGGTGTAGGTTAGGGTTAATTTAACAATCATATATTTTTATTTGACATAAGTAACGTGTACTAAGTTTCATCAAAATATCTCCAGCCACTTGGAAGTTCTGCTGGAACATACATTTACCATAGACTTGCATAGAACTTTAAACAAAGGGGGTGGGTTAGGGTTAATTTATCTATCCTATGTTTGTAGTTGACATATAAGTAACGTACAAAGTTTTATCACAATATCTTCAGCCAATTGGAAGTGATGCTGGAACATATACACACATCAATGATTTTATCCCTTTTTGATGTTTATTTTATGATGCATAATTTTGCGCAGTGTCACTCATTGCGTCTTTTTTGGTGGAACAATTTTAGATGTTGTCTATTGTTCGTGCACCGTAGAGCAAAAAATGCAGTGGACACAAATTTATTACCTGTACCTTTTAAAAACAAAGTAATGTTTATGGAACGCAGTGGTATTTCCTTTTAAAATATTTTAAAAGAAAAACGGTCACCCGTTCACCCGCACTATAACGGGTTATAGTGCGGGTGAACAAGAGACCGATGCAGAGTCTCTGACTGCTATACCTACCTGCAGTCCAGAGCCTCAATCCTCCAAAGGTCCCCCTCTTCTAGCGCTGACTTGCGCTTTCAGACGGGCCTGCCAGCTGGATTTAAATATTCATAAGCCTGGTCACCCCGCCTAATAGCTGTAATGTCCTGGCACTTTGGAGAGGCCATGACCAGTGGCTAATACCAGACCTCACCGTTTGCGGTGATGCCCGGTATTAACCCATTATCACGGCAATCAAATCTGATCACCGTTTTTAAAATATCCAGGAATTCTTCTAAGCAGTTCAGCAGAGCTGTTGGGTACCACCGCATGTTCAAACTTCAAACTGTGTAAAATTCAAACTCCTGCTGTTCTTGATGAGTGCAGGAGATTGCACCTGTGTAGAGTGTAACCATGGTGACCATACAGCTAAGAATACCACTGTATGTGCAGGGAGGGAGAGGGAGGTACAGCTGTTAGGTCTGTGTATATGTGTGATCATGTGTATGCAGCAGAGCATAGTGTGTGATCATGTGTATGCAGCAGAGCATAGTGTGTGATGGTGTGTATTCAGCAGAGCTGATTGTGTGTTGCTGTGTATTCAGCAGAGCTGAGTGTGTGATTGTGATTGTGTGCATGCAGCAGAGCTGAGTGTGTGATCATGTGTATGCAGCAGACCGGAGTGTGTGCGTGGTCATGCTTACACATAATCACACATTCGGCTCTGCTCCATACACATGTCGCACACTAATTTCTGCTACATGTACATGATCACACACTCAGCTCTGGTACGTGTAGACAGTGGTTACCAACCAGGGTGCCTCCAGATATTGCAAGACTGCAACTTCTAGCATGCCAAGTTTTGCAACACATGGAGGCATTCTCATTGGTAAATACTGATGTAGCGGTAAGGGGACAGATTGTTCAGCAAAATTACATATTTTTTAAACCCAGACATTCTTTGTACTTTATAAAGATTTATGATTTTACTATTGTGCAGAGTTTTGTTGGGCACACACTGCTGCTCCAGCACTTCTAGCTGTTTGAGCAGTGTACCGTGGGAAAATGCCACAGCTCTGTGAAGTAGAAAAGGAGTGCACAGTAGAGCGAGGGGGGCGTTTCTATATTTGCGTAACATTTATCAAAGGATAAATTAAACACAAAGGGAGAGATTTATCAAAACCTGTGCAGAGGAAAACTGCCCATAGCAACCAATCAGCTCGCTTCTTTCATTTTCATGAAGGCCTGTGATGGGCAACTGGACAATGTTTCCTATGCACAGGTTTGGATAAATCTCCCCCAAAGCGTGTAAATTAGACAAGCAGAGTAAACGGGTAGATCTGTGTCTACAGTAGACACCAAATGATAAATGTCCCCCAATTGAATTAATATATATATATTTTTTTTTATTGTAATTTATAATATATATTTACACATACATACATACATATATCTATATACACTGCTCAAAAAAAAATAAAGGGAACACTAAGATAACACATCCTAGATCTAAATGAATCAACTAATTGTATGAAATACTTTTGTCTTTACATAGTTGAATGTGCTGACAACAAAATCACACAAAAATTATCAATGGAAAACAAATTTATCAACCTGTCTGGGTAACTGTCAGGCCAGTCCATAGCCTCAATGCCTTCCTCTTACAGGAACTGCTGATACACTCCAGCCACATGAGGTCTAGCATTGTCTTGCATTAGGAGGAACCCAGGGCCAACCGCACCAGCATATGGTCTCACAAGGGGTCTGAGGATCTCATCTCGGTTCCCAATGGCAGCCAGGCTACCTCTGGCAAGCACATGGAGGGCTGTGCGGCCCTCCAAAGAAATGCTACCCCACCCCATTCCTGACCCACCGCTAAACCAGTCATGCTGGAGGATGTTGTAGGCAGCAGAACATTCTCCACGGCATCTCCAAACTCTGTCATGTCTGCTCAGTGTAAACCTGCTTTCATCCAGTGGTGAATTTGCCAATCTTGGTGTTCTCTGGCAAATGCTAAATGTCCTGTACAGTGTTGGGCTGTAAGCATAACCCCCACCTGTGGATGTCGGGCCCTCATACCACCCTCATGAAGTCTGTTTCTGACCATTTGAGTGGACACATGCACATTTGTGGCCTGCTGGAGGTCATTTTGCAGGGCTTTGGCAGTGTTCCTCCTTGCGCAGAGGCTGAGGTAGCGTTCTTGCTGCTGGGTTATTGCCCTTCTACGCCTACTCCACATCTCCTGATGTACTGGCCTGTCTCTTGGTAGCACCTCCATGCTCTGGACACTATGCTGACAGACACAGCAAACCTTGCCACAGCTCACATTGATGTGCCATCCTGGATGAACTGCACTACCTGAGCCACTTGTGTGGGTTTAGACTCCATCTCATGCTACCACTAGAGTGAAAGCACCACCAGCATTCAAAAGTGACCAAAACATCAGCCAGGAAGCATAGGAAATGAGAAGTGGTCTGTGGTCACCACCTGCAGGACCACTCCTTTACTGGGGGGGGGGGTCTTGCTAATTGCCTATCATTTCCACATGTTGTCTGTTCCATTTGCACAACAGCATGTGATTTTGATTGTCAATCAGTGTTGTTTCCTGAGTGGACAGTGTGATTTCACCGAAGTGTGACTGACTTGGAGTTACATTGTGTTGTTTCTTAACAAGCATCATAGATCAACCCCAACCCTCCCCCCAGAACAACAGAATTTCCCCCAGCATTAGGAAAATGTACATAAGATGATGTGCAAAGTACATAAGCACCAACCAATCCCCCCAGTACGAAGCACTTTACATTTTTTTTAAATTAAATAATGTAATAAAGAATAAAAATAATCATATGTGGTGCCGCCCCATGCGTAATTGTCCGAACTATTAAAATATAATGTTAGTTAAATCACACGGTTGATGGCGTACACGTAAAAAAATACCAAAGTCCAAAATTGTACATTTTTGGTCACTTCATATACCATAAAAATATTAATAAAACATGATCAAAAAGTCCCATCAAAACAAAAATGATACTGATAAAAACTACAGCTGATGGCACAAAAAATGAGCCCCCATACCGCCCTGTACACGGAAAAGAAAGTTATAGGGGTCAGGATATGCCAATTTTAAACATATAAATTTTGGTGCATGTAGTTTATAATTTTTTTAAAGTATTAAAATAAAATAAAACCTACCGTATTTATCGGCGTATAACAAGTCTATCTGTGTGTTATACGCCGATAAGCCGCTGCAGTTCAATGATTTAAAGCGGGCGCTTTAAATCGATGAACTGCAGCGGCTTTTGCAGGTCCAGAGACCTGCCGTCGCTGCCCGATTCTCTGCCCCTGCCTATCCTGGGGTCCAGAGACCTCCGCCACTGCCCCATTGCCTCCCTGGTTTTATAATTACCTGTTCCCGGGGTCAGGTCCGCGCTGCTTCTGGCTCCGGCGTCTCTTGCGTCGTTGCTATGCGCTGCACAATGACTTCAACGCGACGTCACTCGTCATTATGCCTCGCAGGGCATAGCAACGACACAGGAGACGCCGGAGCCTGAAGCAGCGCGGACCCAACCCCGGGAACAGGTAATTATAAAACCTGGGATGGGGGAGGTAATGGGGCAGCGGCGCCAAAAGCCAGGGGGAGAGAAGCAGCAGGGCTCTAGACCCCAGGAAAGCCAGGGGGAGAGAAGCAGCAGGGCTCTAGACCCCAGGAAAGGCAGGGGGAGAGAAGCGGTCTGCAAAGGCCTGCCTTTCCTGGGGGCTTCTCTGGGGTCAGAAACAGTCTATCAGGATCAGGGTATACACATGCACACACACGCACCCTCATTTTACCAAGGATATTTGGGTAAAAAAATTAGGGTGCGTGTTATAGGAAGGAAAAACCAGGCAATGCTGGGTACTCAGCTAGTACTATATAACAACAAGACACATCTCTGCCAGAAATAACATTTTACCAAAGTGAAAAACAGTCTAAGGCTGGGTTCACACTACGTTTTCTCCCATACGGGAGCGCATACGGCAGGAGGGAGCTAAAAGCTCGCGCTCCCGTATGTAACCGTATGCGCTCCCGTATGTCATTCATTTCAATGAGCCGACCGGAGTGAAACGTTCGGTCCGGTCGGCTCATTTTTGCGCCGTATGCGCTTTTACAACCGGACCTAAAACCGTGGTTGACCACGGTTTTAGGTCCGGTTGTAAAAGCGCATATGGCGCAAAAATGAGCCGACCGGACCGAACGTTTCACTCCGGTCGGCTCATTGAAATGAATGACATACGGGAGCGCATACAGTTACATACGGGAGCGCGAGCTTTTAGCTCCCTCCTGCCGTATGCGCTCCCGTATGGGAGAAAACGTAGTGTGAACCCAGCCTTAGGCTGTGTTCACACTACGTTTTGGCTATATGGACCGTGGGATATCGCGGTTTTAAGTCCGGTCACAAAACCGGATACCGGGAAAAAAATGTGCCGACCGGATTCACTATCTGACTCCAATCAGCTCATTCAAATGAATAACATGAGGTCCGGGGCCGGCTGGGATACGGGAGCGCCCAGATTTTACTCCCCCCAGATCCGGTCTCTGTATAGCCAAAACGTAGTGTGAACCCAGCCTTAGCCAAGATGTGCAAAGAAAAAGTTGCTCATAGCAATCAGATTGCTTCTTTCATTTTTAACAAGGCCTATACAAAATGAAATAAGAAACTTTTTGCGATGGGCAACTTTTCCATTGCAAAGGTTTTGTTAAATGTTCCCCAACATGGTTGTAATTTTGCAGGGCTGCTGATATGGGAACAAGGCTTTACCCTGACTTAACCCTGCAATCCCATGAATCAGAGCAGCTGAAGCCAAGTGAACAAAATGTAGCCTTAGGGGTACGTTCACACGTGCGGATTTTCGCAGCGTTTTTCGCTGCAGATCCACCGCTGAAGGACCTCTGTATGCTGCCTTTACATCTGCCTGCTCGGAGCGGCAATACGCCGCTCTGAGCAGACACAGCGATATGCGAGTCACCGCGCATGCGCAGTATACTCGCACATCACGGCAGCTCACGGCCTATCGCATTGAGCAGGGGAAGCAGCCACGCGCATGCGCGGCGACTCGCACATCACAGTGTGTCTGCTCGGAGCAGCGTATTGCTGCTCCAAACAGGCACATATAAGGGCAGCATATAGGAGGTCCTTCAGTGGCGCATCAGCAGCTAAATACGCTGCAAAAATCCACATGTGTGAACATACCCTAAGGCTATGTTAACACAATGGTATTTCTGCACGGAGATTCTGCAGCAGCAAAGTCCCTTTGATTTCCACAGGATTCTGCTGCACTGTTCATATAGCAGAATTTCTGCGCTAGAAACATCTGGTACAGAAATTTAAATTCCGGTGTCCACAGAAATAGACATGTCTATTCTTCTACAGACTCCACACGGAAAAGCATTGGTATCTATGAGATGGCACATTTCGGAGCGGTTCTAGTGTCGGCATGTTATGCCGCTCCACTGTCAGAGCAATGTCCACACAGAGACTTTCCGTGCGCACATTCCATTGTGTGGCTTCAGGGCGCGTTCACATGAGCTTTTCAAACTTGCAGTGTTTTTTCTGCTGCAAGTATGAAAGGGAGTGGGCTGTCCACAGCAGATTTTCAGCTGCAGAATTACGCTATGGAAAATCTGCTGCAGACCCTATTGACTTCAACGGTGTCTGTGGCGCATTTTCCGCTGCCACTAATTTCCTGCGAAAAGTCTGTCCCCTTTCAAACTCACAGCGGAAATACCCTAATACAGAGAGAAGCAGCAAAAGACCCTGTAAAGTGTCAGACACAAAAGAAGGACTTTGAATAGAGTAACCTTCTCCCAGATACCACTGTTTTTAATTAATTCTTTCATTTCCAGGAGGTATAAGCATCCATGCACACTACGGAATCTCCAGTCAGGGATCCCAAGGGCAGCAGGATGAATTAGTCAGTGGTAGGACAGCACGGACATTGCCAGTCCCCATAGCTAGCAATACATTCAGTTGAAAGAATGAACATGTTCATTCTTTCAGCGGCGTAAAGCTCCTCCGCTGAAATTCCATGGTGTACTCTGTGCAGTACAATCCGATTGATAGCAATATATCTCTGCTGCCCCGGAATTTCTAAGTGGAATTTCTCAGCTCCGAAATTCTGTGGTGTGCATGGATCCTTACAGAGAAATGGCACAATAAGGCTAGGTTCACGCTTAGGAAGCTATGGATGGAAAAAGTCTGCGGACATTTCCGTCCCCACAGGCAGCAATGTCTGCAGAGCAGATTCCACCTAAAGAATGAGCAAGCTTATCCTTTTTGCCCACAGAGTTTCAGTGGTGGAACATCCCCTGCTGAAATTCCATAGTGTGCACCATGAAGTGGAATTCCATTCCCAGCAATGGGATTTTGCTGCACTGGAAATTCCATCCAAAATGCGGAATTCGGATAAGAAATTCTGTAGTGGGAACCTAGCCTAAAGAGTTCTAACAAAATACAGTGACCCCTCGACCTACGATGGCCCTGACATACGATAATTTCAACATGCGATGGTCTCTCAGAGGCCATGGCATGTTGAAGGCAGCATCAACATACGATGCTTTTGTATGTCGGGGCCATCACATAAACAGCTATCAGGCAGCGCAGACTGCTTCAGCTGCCACTGGATAGCCGTTTATGGTGCCTCGTCAGCCCAGGTGATCTCTTACCTGTCCTCGGGGCTCCGGCGCATCCTCTTCTGGATCCCCTGCATCGTCGGCGCTCTCCATCGACGTCATCATGTCGCTGCACGCGCCGTCCCGTTATCCAATAGGAGCGGCGTGCGTAACGATGTGATGGCGGCGACAGAGAGCGAGGATGCCGGGGAAGCAGAGGCCTTGCTGGAGCATCGGGGACACCTCGGGGACGCAGTGACAGCGATGGACGGCGACATCCCGGGCAGCGGTGACGGTCCGGAGCGGCGGGGACAGGTGAGTACAACTTTCTCTAACAGTGGTCTTCAACCTGCGGACCTCCAAATGTTGTAAAACTACAACACCCAGCATGCCCGGACAGCCAACGGCTGTCCGGGCATGCTGGGTGTTGTAGTTTTGCAACATCTGGAGGTCCGCAGGTTGTAGACCACTGTCCTATACTTTACATTGCACGGATCCCTCAACATACGATGGTTTCAACAAACGATGGTCCATTTGGAACGGATTACCATCGTATGTTGAGGGACCACTGTATACCACTGCATTTTTCTTTGGTGAGCAATGCAACTACTTACTACAACAGTGTTGTCAGAAAAGCCGGCAGAGGTCCTAGCACTGATACAGTTCTTATCTTGAAGACGACCTATGCTTAAATTACACATCAATTGTCAAATATTATGCGTCTTGGATTCCTAAATTATATTCTTCCTGAAGATATACCTTCTCCAGCTGGTTCTTAGAAACATGTCGGCTACACTGTCTGCCTCTTACCTACTGTTTTGATAACATACATCATTTCCAGCGACCTCTTTAACATTGCTTCAGAGCCATTTTATTCATTCATATTCACCCTACAGCAAATGTACAAGGAGAAATCTTGTATTCATTCAAATGGTCTTGGTATGTGGAACAGACTGATGTCTCACCAGTGAGCGTCTTCTTGAATTCTTATGAGAAGATTGCCGATCTGTAAGAGAACTTGCCTTTCACTTGCACAAAAAATAAGATTACTAATAAAAAATTATTTTATAGAAATTCACTTTTAAACCAAACATTAAATCAATCCATAGTTTATACTTTTTTTTAATTGTATGTACATAGAACAAAATGTAACTTTATGAATGCAAACATTTGACACTTGATACAATGTGTATATACATTGATCAGCCATAACCTTAAATCCATATATACAGTGGTCCCTCAACATACGATGGTAATCCGTTCCAAATGGACCATCGTTTGTTGAAACCATCGTATGTTGAGGGATCCGTGCAATGTAAAGTATAGGACAGTGGTCTACAACCTGCGGACCTCCAGATGTTGCAAAACTACAACACCCAGCATGCCCGGACAGCCGTTGGCTATCCGGGCATGCTGGGTGTTGTAGTTTTGCAACATCTGGAGGTCCGCAGGTTGAAGACCACTGGTAGAGGAAGTTGTACTCACCTGTCCCCGCCGCTCCGGACCGTCACCGCTCCCCGGGATGTCGCCGGCCATCGCTGTCGCTGCGTCCCCGAGGTGTCCCCGACGCTCCGGCAAGGCCTCTGCTTCCCCGGCATCCTCGCTCTCCGTCGCTGCCATCACGTCGCTACGCAGGCCGCTCCTATTGGTTGACGGGACGGCGTGTGCAGCGACGTGATGATGACTATGGAGAGCGCCGACGATGCAGAGGATCCCGAAGAGGACGCGCCGGAGCCCCGAGGACAGGTGAGTGACCATCACCAGAGCTCACGGGGCACCGTAAACGGCTATCCAGTGGCAGCTGAAGCAGTCAGCGCTGCCGGATAGCCGTTTATGCGATGGCCCCGACATACAAAAGCATCGTATGTTGATGATCGTACGTCAGGGCCATCGTAGGTCGAGGGGTCACTGTATTGTGTAGGTCCTCCTCACACAGCCAGAACAGTCCTGATATACTTAAAGGAGATATCCAATAGTGAAAAAAAACGAAATTAAGTATATGCTACATTGTAGACCTTGCCTCCATCATCACACAGCACTTTTCATTATTTGTCTGACTGCTCCAGTTTGTGAGATATGCTGCACTGGATATCCCTGTACTTCCTGGTTATGGAGCTCAGCTCCCATCATCCTCTTCACCCTCACACAGCCGACTTCCTCCCTAGTACAAAACATAATGTACGCCCCCATACAATATAAAAAACGCTCCCAAGATGTCCTCTAACACGCCCTACTATGCTAAGTCACTGCCCTTCCTAGTGCTCACCAATCACAGTCCTCATAGCTGTGTCCATTCTGAGTATTTGTGTCCATTCATAAGTCAGGCTTGCGCTAGCCTGACATAAAAATATATGTATAGTGCGCATGCGCAACTTGCAGCTACTCATTGATGCTTTGCTGTGCAAGCGCAGCATACTCTATTTCAGTGGTCTTCAATCTGTGGACCTCCATAGGTTGCAAAACTACAACTCCCAGCATACCCGGACAGCCAACGGCTGTCCGGGCATGCTGGGAGTTGTAGTCTTGCAACCTCTGGAGGTCCGCAGGTTGGAGACCACTGAAATAGAGTATGCTGCGCTTGCGCAGCAAAGCATCGATGATTGGCTGATTACAGAGCCAATCGGATAGGGCTTTTTACGATCCTCCGGCCACAGCAATCAGCGTATGCTGCGCTTGCGCAGCGAAACATCAGTGATTGGCTCTGACTACAGAGCCAATCGCATAACTGTGGAGGAGAGAGGGAAATGAATGGGCCAGGCGAAGCCGTGCACGGGGCGGGCAGCAAAGAAAAGAAAGAAGTCACGAGCCGATCTCAAAATGGCCGAGGGTACAGAGAAAGCGTGGGTCGACATGCAGGATACTCCAGCTCTTCCTGTCCAGAGGAAAAGCAGGAAAAAAAGCTACTTTACGTTCAATTTGGTTTAAGTGAGTATATTACAAAATAAATATAACTTTTAAATCAGTTGCTAACTTTAATGAATTTTTCGCCGTTGGACTACTCCTTTAAGTATGAACTCCACAATATCTCTAAAGGTGTCCTGCGGCTGAAGGTCTTGTAAGTTGAGACTTGCGGCCTCTATGGTTTAGACTTGTTTTTCCAGCACATTCTACAAATGTTCAATTGGATATAGATCTGGGGATTTTTTTTGGCCAAATCAACATCTTAAACTGTTTGTCATGTTCCTCAAATCATTCCAGAAAAGAAAGAATTATGAGTGAATGTAATTGCACTTAGTATACAGTTACATCTATGTAGGTGGGAATTAATGGCCATATTAAAGGGGTACTCCGGTACCACAGTTTTATGGTTATCTAGTGTGCTTGGAGTGAGTTTAGCACTTTTGTAAATCACGTTATACAGGGTGGGTCATTTATATGGATACACCTTAATAAAATGGGAATGGTTGGTGATATTAACTTCCTGTTTGTGGCACATTAGTATATGTGAGGGGGGAAACTTTTCAAGATGGGAGGTGACCATGGCGGCCATTTTGAAGTCGGCCATTTTGAATCCAACTTTTGTTTTTTTCAATAGGAAGAGGGTCATGTGACACATCAAACTTATTGGGAATTTCACAAGAAAAACAATGATGGGCTTGGTTTTAACATAACATTATTCTTTCATGAGTTATTTACAAGGTTCTGACCACTTATAAAATGTGTTCTATCCCCTTTCCAGGAAACTGTTCATCTAGGAATGCTCGGACCTGACACCCATAATGTGGTGGTGCACCATCTTGCTGGAAAAACTCAGGGAACGTGCCAGCTTCAGTGCATAAAGAGGGAAACACATCATCATGTAGGCCACTGGATATGTGAAATTGCTACATGATGATGTGTTTCCCTCTTTATGCACTGAAGCTGGCACGTTCCCTGAGTTTTTCCAGCAAGATGGTGAACCACCACATTATGGGTGCCAGGTCCGAGCATTCCTAGATGAACAGTTTCCTGGAAAGTGGATTGATCATTGTGGGCCAGTTGAATGGCCCCCAAGGTCTCCCAATATGATCCCCTTAGACTTTTATCTTTGGGGTCATCTGAAGGCAATTGTCTATACTGTGAAGATACGAGATGTGCAGCACCTGAAACTACGGATACTGGAAGCCTGTGCTAGCATTTCTCCTGCAGTGTTGCTATCAGTGTGTGAAGAGTGGGAGAAGAGGGTTGCATTGACAATCCAACACAATGGGCAGCACATTGAACACATTTTATAAGTGGTCAGAAACTTGTAAATAACTCATGAAAGAATAAAGTTACGTTAAAACCAAGCACAGCATTGTTTTTCTTGTGAAATTCCCAATAAGTTTGATGTGTCACATGACCCTCTTCCTATTGAAAAAACAAAAGTTGGATTCAAAATGGCCGCCATGGTCACCACCCATCTTGAAAAGTTTCCCCCCTCACATATACTAATGTGCCACAAACAGGAAGTTAATATCACCAACCATTCCCATTTTATTAAGGTGTATTCATATAAATGACCCAACCTGTATATCAATCCACAGCATATCTGTTTTTTACTGACCTCTTTTCTGTGGAAGTTCAGTAGTTTTTCTTGTTGCTTTTGACTGTCGTCCACACCTGTGGATATGTTTGTTCACTGTTGTGGACAAGATGACAGAGCTGCAGGCTTTGCTGTTTTTTTTTTCTCCTGCAATTGTTTCGCCACTTTTCCACACCCCTGTAATTAATATTCATTGAATTGTTGAGGGAGGATGGATGTCAGCCTGCCCTGTGCCCAGCTTGAATACCCTGTATCAGCGGCTGACATGTAACCCCTTCCCCGCCATGGGGACCGTGTGCCCGCAGGGGGAATCGGCTATTCATGTTTCCCCCGCGGGCGCATGATCCCCATGGTGGGGGAATTAGTAACATGTCAGCTGCAGCGCTATCATGATTCCCCCCGCGGCAGTCCCCACATCAGGGAATTAATGAATTGCCAGCCGCAGCGCGCTGTCCCCACATAAGGGAACTAGTCATATGTGACCCGCGGGCGCTCCTCTGCTTCCTGATAAGCCCCCACCATCACCACAAGCGAAGTCCCTGCTAGGGTTAACTGGGAATGAATGAATTGCCAGCCGCAGCGCTGTCCCCACGTCAGGGAACTAGTCATATGTGACCCGCGGGCGCTTTTCTGCTTCCTGATAAACCCCCTCCCCAAGCAATGTCCCTGCAAGGGTTAACTGTGAGCCGCAGCAGCCCTGTACATTCTTCCTATGTCGGGGAATGAATTGTGAGCGCGGGCGCAGGGCTTCTGATCAGCATCACAGTAAGGGACATCTGTAATAATGATTGTGACATATTCCTGTGCCCGTGGCTGCAAAAATAAACTTTGACTTACCTTCCTACATTCCCCCGTTGCTACAGGTAACGGCTTTGCGGTCCTCTGCTGAGAGCCGTCAGCAATTCACCGGCCGCAGCGATGTCCCGCCTCTGCCGGTGATAGGCTGAGCGCACTGCCATGTAAGGACATTGCACATGACAGTGCGTACAGCCTATCTCTGGCAGAGGCGGGACATCGCTGCCTCGGCTGCCTCGGGGGCGCACTGTCATGTTAAAAGCCGTCCGGCTGAGTTATCAAGAAGCAGAGCAGCGCCCGCGGGTCACATATGACTAGTTCCTTGACGGGGGGGGGACAGCGCTGCGGCTGGCAATTCATTCATTCCCAGTTAACCCTTGCAGGGACTTCGCTTGGGGGCGGGGGGGAGTGCGGGCAGGGCCCACGTGTCACATTGTGGGGACAGCACGCTGCGGCAGGAAATTCATTCATGCCCTGATGTGGGGACTGTGGGGTGAGAAGCTGACAGTGAGGGTGGGAGGACTATACTAATGAGCAGGGCGGAGAAAGGCAGTGCAAAAGGGGAAAGAAAAAGAAAACGCCCACAAACCGGGTTGGGCGGCAACACAAAACAAGTTGGGCAGGCTACAAGGCATGCTGGGAGCTGTAGTTTCTTAAGCAAAGGCAAAACGGAAATAGATGCTACACTACACTACACTTGTGCAAAGAAAGGAAAATAAAGACAAACAAAGAGCAAGCACGAGACCAGAGGTAAGAAGAAAACTCACCTGAAAGGGTAAGTAGAAACTGAAAAAACACATTGGCCACCGGAGTACCCCTTTAAAGGGGTTTTCGCTTACACACAGGATAGGGGATACTAGCTGATCTCTGGTGGTCTGACCACTGGGTCCACCAATGATCCAGAGAAAGTAGGACAGTTGTCCCCTAATGAAAAGAGTGGTATGTACGGCCAACACTCCATTTTCTATGGAGCTTCTGAACATTGCTCAGCGCAGCGCTGGGGGTTTCATACTATATATTTTTTTATTTTTACTTCTTATACATGCAACTAAAATAAATGAGTTTAAACAAGTTTTAATTGCTTCTATTAAAAAAAAAATCTTAATCCTTCCAGTACTTTTCAGCTGCTGTATGCTCCAGAAGAAGTTGAGCTGTTATTTTCTGTCTGACTACAGTGCTCTCTGCTGACACCTCTGTCCATGTCAGGAACTGTTCAGAGCAGGAGCAAATCCCCATAGCAAACCTATCTTGCTCCAGACAGTTCCTGACATGGACAGAGGTGTCAGCAGAGAGCACTGTAGTCAGACAGAAAATAACAACTCAACTTCTTCTGGAGCATACAGCAGCTAAAAAATTAAGATTTTTTTAATAGAAGTAATTTACAAATCTGTTTAACTTTCAGCACCAGTTGATTTGTAATTTTTTTTTTTCCCATGGAGTACCATTTCAAACCACCATCTACACTAAGTCTGATCCTCACCTTCTAAAAATGATAACGCTTTCAGTTTTCCACCTACAGACCTATATGATGGCTTGTTGTATGCACTGCCAATTTTACTTTGTAATGACATCAAACATTTCACCACAAAATCTATGGCGAAATAAAAAAAAATAATTTTTGTGGGGAAAAAAAAGAAAATAAATCATTTTTAGCGGTTTCTACGCAGTGCACTTTTCGGTAAAAATGACACTTTATATTTATTCTGTAGATCCATACGGTTACAATGATACCTAATTTATGTAGGTTTCATTTTATTTTACAAAAAAAAATTACTTACACCAAAATTTGTATGTTTAAAATTGTCATCTTCTGACCCCTATAACTTTTTTAATTTTCCGCATACGGGGCAATATGAGGGCTCATTTTTTGCACCTTGGTATGTAGTTTTTATCGGTACCATTTCTTTTTTGATGGGACTTTTTGATCATTTTTATAAAAAAATTTTTAGGGATAATGACCAAAAATACAACATTTTTGACATTGGAATTTTTTTTACGTATACGCCATGGACCGTTAACATTATATTTTTATAGTTCGGACATCCTGATCAGCCTGACTGAGCTGCCTGGAATGCTTTTTTTTTTTTTTTTTTTTTTTTTTTTTTCTTCATTTTAGACGCGGCGATCAACTTTGATCACCACGTCTAAGGATATCACTGCGATTGGTGATATCCGGCATTACACACGAGTCCCTATAACGCGGGGTCAGCTTGTTAGCCCGTTTCATAGCAGGGGGGCAGGCGCAGGGCGTACAGGTACGTCCTGCATCCTTAGGAGGTTAATGACACTGCCAATTTTGCTTTTTGTTTTTTTTCCTCCAGGTCTTATAAAAGTAATAACACTTTTATATTTCCACCTACAGACTAATATGAGGGCTTGTTAGTTGCGACTATTTACTATGTTTAGATACTTTTCTATTATTGTACTACTTTTAATAAAACCAACAATTTTTTTTACAAAATAAGTATGTTTATAATTGCCCTTTTTTGACCGCCTATAACTTTTTCATTTTTCCATATACAGGGCTGTATGAGGTACCACTTTTGTGTATATGTGACTTTTTAATCACTTTTTATAAATTTTTTGGGAATGTGATGTGACAAAAAAGCAGCAATTTTTTTGGTTTACAATTGTGCCATTCACTATACGGGATCATTAACATAATATTTTGATCGTTTAGACATTTACGCATGCATCGATACCAAAAATGTTTGATTCTTTTTTATTTTTTTTTTACACTTTTTGTGGTAAAATCGGAAATAGGGGCAATTTGCATTTTCTTTAAACTTTTTTTTTCTATTTTTTTTCTTACTGTCCCCATAGGGACTATTTATAGCATTATACAGTCATGGCCATAAATGTCGGCACCCCTGAAATTTTTCAAGAAAATTAAGCATTTCTCAAAGGAAAGGATTGCAGTAACACATGTTTTGCTATACACGTTTATTCCCTGTGTGTGTATTGGAACTAAACCAAAAAAGGGAGGAAAAAAGCAAATTGGACATAATATCACACCAAGCTCCAAAAATGGGCTGGACACAATTATTGGCACCCTTAACTTAATATTTGGTTGCACACCCTTTGGTAGAAAAAAAAAATGAAATCTGTCGCTTCCTATAACTATGAATAAGCTTCTTACACCTCTCAGCCGGAATGTTGGACCACTCTTCCTTTGCAAACTGCTCCAGGTCTCTCTTATTGGAAGGGTACCTTTTCCCAACAGCAATTTTAACATCTCTCCACAGATGTTCAATGGGATTTAGAACTGGACTCATCACTTCAGAACTCTCCAGCACTTTTTTGACATCCATTTCTGGGTGCTTTTTGACATATGTTTGGGGTAAGTGTCCTGCTGGAAGACCCAAGATCTCGGATGCAAACCCAGCTTTCTGACACTGGGCTGTACAGTGCGACCCAAAATCCGTTGGTAATCCTCAGATTTCATGATGCCTTGCACACATTCAAGGCACCCAGTGCCAGAGACAGCATAACAACCCCAAAACATCATTGAACCTCCACCATATTTCACTGTAGGTACTGTGTTCTTTTTTTTGTAGGCCTCATTTCTGTTTCGGTAAACAGTAGTGTTGCTCACGAATATTCGCAATTCGCGAATATTGCGAATATAGCACTATATATTTGAAAAATGTATAGCACTATATATTCGAAAATATTCACTTTTATCCCGCATATTCACATATGTGAATATTCACATATTTCACATATGTGAATATTCGCATATGTGAATATTCACATGTGCGAATATTCGCATATTCCTTCTTTTCACTTGTGGGCCAATTAGAATGATGCAAATACACTTGTCAGAGGTTATCAACAACATCCCTAGCAACCAATAGTAAAGTTGCCCACCCCCTCACTGTTTTCTTCCTCGAATACGTGAATATTCACATATGCGAATATAATGAAAACGCAAAATTTGCGAATATAGGACGAAAATTCGGCTATATATTTGCGAAATATCGCAAATTAGAATATGGGCAATGCCGCTCATCACTAGTAAACAGTAGAATGATGTGCTTTACCAAAAAGCTCTATCTTGGTCTCATCGGTCCACAAGATGTTTTCCCAGAAGGATTTTGGCTTACTTAAGTTCATTTTGGCAAAATGTATCCTGCCATAGCGTTTCATTTAATTTAAATGTCGACAGATAGTTTGCACTAACACTGATGCTCCCTGAGCCTGCAGGGCAGCTTGAATATCTATGGAACTTGTTTGGGGCTGCTTATCCACCATCTGGACTATGCTGCGTTTACACCTTTCATACATTTTTCTCTTCCCTCCATGCCCAGGGAGATCAGCTACAGTTCCATGGGTTGCAAACTTCTTTATAATGTTGCGCACTGTGGACAAAGGCAAATCTAGATCTCTGGAGATGGACTTGTAACCTTTAGATTGTTGATATTTTTCCACAATTTTGGTCCTCAGAAAGTTCTCTTCTCTTTCTGTTGTCCATGCTTAGTGTAGCATACACAGCCACAAAAATGCAGTGCAGAAGTGAACTTCTCTCCTTTGTATCTGCTTTCAGGTGTGATTTTTATATTGCCCACACCTGTTACTTGCCCCAGGTGAGTTTAAAGGAGCATCACATGCTTGAAACAATCTTATTTTTCCATAATTTTGAAAGGGTGCCAATAATTTTGTCCAGCCCATTTTTGGAGTTTGGTGTGACATTATGTCCAATTAGCTTTTTTCCTCCCTTTTTTGGTTTAGTTTCAATACACACAAAGGGAATAAACGTGTTGCTGCAATAATTTCCTATGAGAAATGCTTAATTTTCTTGAAAAATTTCAGGGGTGCAAACATTTGTGGCCATGACTGTATATCATCAAATTGCTAATACTGTTCAGTGCAAGGCATAGGCATAGCACTGATCAGTATTATCGGTGATCTACTTCTCTGGTCTGCTAAAAGGCAGACCAGAGAAGAAGATCTGAGAGATCGTCGCAGGCAGAGGAGGGGACCTCTGTCCGCCATCTTGGATGATCGGATCCCCGCCGTCATGCTTCTGGTGGTCCAATCATCCATTAGAACTCCTGCATTGCCACAGATGTCGTGATCTGTATTGATCTCGGAATCTGAGGGGTTAATGGCTTACATCAGCTGAATTGATGATGTCCTCCATTATCGGCTAGTCCCTGGCCGCATGAAGCAGGACCTGCTATGCATGAAGCAGGACCTGCTATGCATGAAGCAGGATGTAAATGTACACTCTGGTGCATTAAGTACCAGGTCACCAGGACGTACATTTACGCCCTGTGTCGTGAAGGGGGCAGGAATTTTTTTCTATTTTGACTCGTGACAATGCATTTTGTCACGGTTTTAAATGCACACTAGCTCCATCAGTGAGGCTTACTTGCATCCTGGATTTCTAACATGAATCCTTTTGAATAACTGCATAAATTTGACTTCAAACTACTTTCGATTTTCACACAAGTCCTTAAATAAGATAAATGACGATAAAAGTCTAATACTTTTGACTAATTTGTTAAATTCGTTTTTCTTTATTGAGGAAAATGATCTTATATTAAATACCTGTGAGCGGAAAAAGCTTGTAAACTCTTAATCTTAGCACATAATTTAAGGATAAAATTAGAGTCAGTTTTTGCCACACATTCTGTAGAGCTTAGTGGGAGGGGTCAATGGTTGTTATACATTTTATAAATAAAATAAAAATTAAAAATAAATAAATAAAAAAAGTCCACCTTAATAAAATTCAAATCACCCAACTTTTCCTATTCTACTAAACAAACAAAATAATAAATAAGAAAAAGGTATTTGTTGTTCAACAGTGTGAACCCTAAAAATTCCTACTGTCAAAATTGTTGATTTGTCATATCACATCCCCCCAAAAAAATCTGAATAATAATCAAATTTAAAAAAAATTATATATTACAACTATATAATAAAACAGTAATCCAGCGCTTGCTCAAAACTGTACATATAATCGAAAAAAGGGAAAAAATGCGTTGTACTTACAAATGATGGTTTATAAAAAAAATGTAAAAAAGTAGGGTATAATCTTAGTCTGATATTTGCATGTCGCAGTTGCTGTTAAGCAACTGATAATAGAAACCGTCCTGATATCTGAAAATTCCGGATTATTGGTCTCGCTGATCTGATATGCGCTTGTGATAAAGGTGGGTATCCGGATGATCTCTCAAGAACGTTGTTTTGATCCTCTGGAGTTGATGTTTTGCTGGGATTAGAGGGAGACAGCCCCAGCCGGTGGCGACTCTATCTCACTCTCCCGCCTGGAAGGGTTGGAAGCAGTTGGAGCTGCTGAGTGACGTCACTACTGAGGCTCTAATGGGACAAAAAGGTATCTGACGCGTTTCGGAGAGCTTAACGGTCTCCTTCGTCTGCAAACCCAGGAAGGTATTCAGTTATCCGTCATGTCCAGATGTATCTCCAATGCACCTTAGTGTAACATTGCATAGGACAGTGAATAATGTGGCCTAAGCTCACCCAGTACTCCTTTCCCTGCCTACTTGCTTAATCGCCCTAGGCGACAATTCCACAAGAATTGCAACTTAGAGATGGTCCCTCTGCTGAACTAAAGTGCAGGGGCCACAAAGTCAGAACAAAACAAACACAGTACAAATGTCAAAACCTATAGGGTTAAAAGGTTCTGACAGGTTCTTTGTTGTTTTTTGTTGCTGGGTTACGCCCGGCTGACTGGAGCACCTGTTCTGGCTCCATAATAAGCTGGCAGTCTGCTCCCAGTCAGTGCTTGCTATAGAGCTCAGTTTGGACTCTAGCTAGCTGTCTTCTGAATTTGTTATATCTGGCTTTTTGAACTTTTGGCTCCTCTCTCTGACTATTCTCTCTGGTATTAGTGATTTTCTACTGTGACATCTCCTGGCTTCAGACACGGATAGTTGACATTGGAGTTATTGTGTGAGTGTTTAGTCTTCCTTTGTTAGTCTGTCTGTTCCTACTGTCCCCGGACCTATTCTGTGTCATTGTAGTTTACTATTTTGACATTTACTTCCCTCACGTATATAGGAAGGGACAATCTTCATGGTTACGGACCTGTGGTTTAGGGCAGGTACGTAAGTACGCAGGGACAGGGGAGCGGGCGAGAATAGAGTGAACTCCTTCCCTGCTCATACGTGACAACAAGTCAGGGAAACAGGTCAGAAAACAAGAGTTTACCATGCACAAAGAATAGTAAACTAACCGGATCAAAAACCAAGAGGACTGCAAAGCACAAAATCAGGAGGCAGAGGGTTAACCGTATACCAAGCCAAAGTCAGACTAACCAGAGATTAGAATCAGCCAAGAGTAGGTAAGCCATGTCGGGGGTTAATATCTCATTTATGAATTATTAATTATGGTCAACAAAAATATGAAAAATATTATGACCGTTATGAATTGCCAAAAATATACAAACAATGCAATTCACCATATCTGGGCCGACTATTTCCCCAGGTATGAGTTCTATAGTAGTGGTAAAGTAACTTTTGCAATATAATAAAATAATAACGCAGTTATTATAAAAATAAGTACTTTTATTTGTTAGAGTTGATTAACATTAAGGAGAGTAATACAAACAGACCATGATATCAATAAAAAGAAATAAAGAAAATATCAATGACCTATTGTCAGATTTAGACTATGTTGTATTAGTAAGTTAACTAACAACATTAAACTTGGTCACAGAAGTGGGTTAGTTCAGATAATAGTAGATTACTATGTGTAGAGATCATCACATTATATGATATCCTATGGGCATATTATTTCTAGATATATAAAAAGGGAATAACCCCGCCCAGTCCTAACCACAGCTTTTCCCTGGTAAGATACAGTACTAAAATATACTATTTATTAGGAAAAATTTTAATTAAGTTTTCCTCGTGGCAATTATTATTATTATTATGTCACGTATACAAGCAGAGTTGGATCCCAACAGACTATGCTATATATGCAATATGATCATCGCATTGATCCCCATAAGATGCCCCGTTCATCTGCATTAGAAGAGGGTGGCTAATACACTACGGTTACCATCTCCCAATGGAGAATATATTATATATATATATAAATGTAATAAGCCGGTCTGCTCATAAACATGACATAACTGTCCACATTAAAATGAGGTAACTTAATCAAATAAGAACCCTGTGTATCTTACCGAGAGCACTTCTGGATAAAAGAAAGATGGCTGCCTGGATCCCATGGGAACACCTGAAGTCATTACCGGTAAGTAGGGAAGAATGGGCTTATTGGATCTAGCTCTCTCCCTGGTTCTTCATGGCTCCGCCCCTTCAGGTAGCCTTTGTGATGAGAATGGGTCCCTCTGTCTGTATGCCTGTGAGTTCCTTGGTCAGTGTGTGGATCTGGATGTGTGTCCTGTGAGTCTCCCTGTCCTGCTTTTAGCTTGTCTCCTATCTAAAAGATCCACCCCCACAATTTCAGATCATCCAATAATGATTGGTGGGTGTGTGTATGGAGATCAGGGCTAGTCACATGTCTAGTCTCATGACATCACAGCTAATCATTAATTATAGCCAGTATATGCTGTATGATTAAATTCACCATAAGGGATATATATATATATTTCTTTTTTTTAATATTTATATATATATATATATATATATATATATATATATTTATTTATATCATGTATCATGGCTACTATATTTTCATAATACGCTATATTATTCCTGAGATTAATAATCATGAATTAATCTATCAGGCGACACCAATTATATGATTAAACGTCTCACACATTATTTAATCAATCATACTAAGTTATAATGCCACTATTTATCAGTTATATATATATATATATATATATATATATATATATATATTGTTAAATATATCAATATTGTATAATAGGGCAAGATTCATGCTATAAGGATTATACCCTGTTTCTATGAAGACATTATATTTTAGCCTTCAGTTCACCTCTGGCTAGTTGAAACTGACCTCTCTCAGGGATCTGTCCATTGTTTACATTCCCCCAGTATCACTTAGCTCAATACACATGAGAGCCATTGTACTGAAATCTCAGCTATCACAGTTAAAATGTGAATACCTTGAACATTTACTTTTTAAGACTTCTGCCATTGTTTGGTAACATACCATCAATAAACCATTGTTTTGATTTGTTTGTCTGGCTTACAAGTCTCTTTGAAGGGATACACCTTTTCAATCAATGGCATGAATACACATTTTTAAAGATGGCCTTTGGTCTTTCAAAGGCTCCATTTTAGGCCTTCTGAAAATTGACTCAAAATGGTGGATCATATTGCCATGTTATATTAAAAATAGTGATTCATATTTGGGGCTTATTAGCATGACAGCCAGTGTTCATGAGAGATTCCCTATCACTGGCAATCAAGTAAGACAACTCCCTTATATCCTAGCCAAACAGGGCGTGGACACCAAGGCAGAATACCATTGGCCAGTTATCCACACCTCTTGATTGGCCCGGGCATTGCCAGGCTACATATGATGTTTAGCCAAACAGCAGAAAACTTAACCCTACGTGCAGAACCAGGTCATTACAATTAGTTCATTGCTCAGTATCTTCATCTTAGGGTCAATTGTTTATTGAATGCATATTTTCCACAATGTGTGGAAAATGTGTGTGCTGGTGCATTTTTTGTTAATAAAGACTACATTGTTTCACTATTATTTTTTTGTAAGTGTATATTTTTAGAGCTTCATATATTAGAAAATTGTGTGATTTTCTAATCCATAAACAAATAAATTGAAGAACTAGAAAGTGGAATTTTTCTTTAAAAAAGTCTCCTATACCTAGAACCAAATGCTACATTTAGAGTTTAACAAAATGTGTTTGGCTTGTAAAAATAGTAGAAATATTGGGTTCTCCAGGCTTCCTGTTCATGAACGCCAATGGGACAGTATTAGGGTCATTGTAATAAACAAACCAGAGCTTTGTCCAGAAGATGGAACTATTTAACTAACAACAGATGTACACACCGCCTTCATATCTTGCACGTAATCAGGAATTAGTCCACATGAACTTGAAGCAATATTTATTCATATTGATGCCCAGAACATGGTACATAAGCATTTAAGGTTAGTTTCATTGTGTCCAGCAGTGTAAAGCTTTATCCGCTTAACATAAGCATCGGGATAGGTCCTGATGTAAAACTTTAACAAATCCATAGACCCCCGATATGCCCGATGGAGGACAAAAGTGTGTCATTTTGGCCTCCATTGGCGATATACACTATGCCAAGAATCGCATGGTGTAAAACACACTGACATTAGAATCTGGCAGATCGGGAGGGTATCCCATTAAAAATTTAAGTGAATCTGTCAGTAGGTTTTTAAGATATAAAGCAATGGCCATTTTACACATCATAGGAGGAAAGCAATGCACACAGATCTCACTGATTTCTGATCCATTAGAAGGTTGGGCCACACAAATTACCCCATGATCGTTCACGCAGCTTATTATACTCTACACGGGGTGATGTGCAGCCTATAGTGATAATTTATATTGCTGCACAAAAGATGTGATCAACTGACGAATGAATTTGATCTTGAATTGCCTGATTTCATTTTAAATTCTAATATCTCAGCACTGGGGGGGTTAATTAACTAAAAGAGGTATGTGCAGATTTGGGGCCTAAAGCCTTATACAGCCATGCCCTTGCTTATACCCTAAAAACGTGCTACAGCATACACCATAACACTTTCCACAAATGAGTTTGTTGTGAAAGAACTCATGTGATCTGCATAAGGCCCTGATCTTAAAAGGGATTATCCCAGCAGGCACAAAGTTAAAAAGTTAAAGGGGTATTCCAGGCAAAACCTTTTATATATATATATATATATATATATATATATATATATATATATATATATATCAACTGGCTCCAGAAAGTTAAACAGATTTGTAAATGACTTCTATTAAAAAATCTTAATCCTTCCAATAGTTATTAGCTTCTGAAGTTTTCTGTCTAACTGCTCAATGATTATGTCACGTCACAGGAGCTGTGCATGATGGGAGAATATCCCCATAGGAACTGCACAGCTCCCGGGACGTGAGTCATCAGAGAGCAGTTAGACAGAAAACAACAACTCAACTTCAGAAGCTAATAACTATTGGAAGGATTAAGATTTTTTAATAGAAGGAATTTACAAATCTGTTCAACTTTCCGGAGCCAGTTGATATATAAAAAAAAGTTTGGGCCTGGACTACCCCTTTAATACTAATACATAGCCTCACTCCCCAGTGCATGACTTCCTACGACACTGCATCATACTTTCCTGTTCACCTGCAGGAGGCGAGCTGTGTATCGGGGTGGTCCTATGGTGCAACAGCCGCATGCACACACAACCATGCCAGAATACGGCAACAGGATAACGTTACTTTTCAGTACACTTTTGGGTGGTCCTCTAAAAGAGGTTTTGTATGATGTGTTAGAAGCTCATAAAGAGGTGATGGCCATGTGTTCACATACTTTTGACCATATATTGTAGCTTAGTAAAAGACCCTATTGTCTGTTTTTATTTACTATTAAAATACCTTTTATGCAATCATATTTTACCAGCTATGGCTGAATTAGGTAAAAGTTAATGATTGTGAGTTAGAAGAAATTAGCTCCATAATTCTAGTATAAATACACAGGCTAACACACATTCCTGATGGCTTATTGGAAAGTGCGACCTCAATCATCTGTGTCATGGAATGTACTTCCAGCATTTGCTATATCGGATGAAGAATGTTACTAATGTAAACCTGTATAATTATATATACCAGTGTCAATTTCATTTGCGTCATAACAGCAACATAACTAGTCACAAGAGACCTGTTTATATTTTACACCTACAGATTTCTAATGCACAATCAATAGTGAAGCACAATATTATTTTCTAGGTGTGGACCTGAAATCTGCAGCATACAAATAAACATAAAATCAGCTGAGAATGTACTACAACATATTACAATAATGTATGTGTTATGCATCAGTGATTTTTCTTCTATATGTGAAAAAAGAATACAATATGAAATCACTACAAAAAACTACTCTTTGAGACCACACAGACCAGATTTCCAGAGACATATTTTCGATTCCATCATAAATTATACTGTAATACTGGCAAGAAGACCAATTTTCACTGCAATTTAAAGTGGTCATCTCAAACAGGTTTTGCTGTTCATTCCATGAAGGCCTATAGTTGGCAATAAAATAAAACAAGGCTCTTGAGGGGTTTGCCAATGCGAGGCCACATAGTGGCATGGCTCCCTAAGATGGCCATGGGCACACAAGGTGGCAGCATTCCTGTTCTTTAACCCCTTAAGGACAAAGGGAGTATGGGTACGCCCTTGCGTCCTGGTACTTAACTCCTTAAGGACACATGATGTACCGGTACATCATGTGTCCGCTTCCGATCTATAACGCGGGTCGGGCATGGCCTCTAACAACGGCCGGGACCTGTGGCTAATAGCGCACGGCATTGATCGTGGTGCTGCACGCTATTAACCGTTTAGACGAGGCGGTCAAAGTTGAACGCCGCGTCTAAAGTGAAAGTGAAAGCATGCCGGTTAGCTCAGGGAGCTGTTCGGGATAGCCGCTGCGAAATTGCGGCATCCCAAACAGCTTAGAGGACAGCTGGAGGATCCCTACCTGCCTCCTCGCTGTCCGATCGCCGAATGACTGCTCAGTGCCTGAGATCCAGGCATGAGCAGTCAAGCTGCAGAATCATCGATCACCAGTGATCAATGTAATAGATCAGTGTGTGCGGTGTTATAGGTCCCTATGGGAGCTATAACACTGCAAAAAAAAAAAATTAATAAAGATCATTTAACCCCTTCCCTATTAAAAGTTTGAATCACCCCCCTTTTCCCATAAAAAAAACCAGTGTAAATAAAAATAAAAATATATATGGTATCACCACGTGCGGAAATGTCCGAATTATAAAAATATATCGTTAATTAAACCGCACGGTCAATGGCGTACGCGGAAAAAAAATTCAAAGTCCAAAATAGTGCATTTTTGGTCACTTTTTATATCATGAAAAAATGATCAATAAGTCCTATCAATGCAAAAATGGTTTAAACGTATTAATTTTCCTGCATGTAGTTATGATTTTTTCCAGAAGTACGACAAAATCAAACCTATATAAGTAGGGTATCATTTTAATCGTATGAACCTACAGATTAAAGATAAGGTGGCATTTTTATCGAAAAATGTACTACGTAGAAACGAAAGCCCCCAAAATTTACAAAACAGTGGTTTTTTTTTTCAATTTTGTCTCACAATGATTTTTTTTTCCGTTTCGCCATAGATTTCTGGCCAAAATGACTGACGCCATTACAAAGTAGGATTGGTGGCGCAAAAAATAAGCCATCATATGGATTTTTAGGTGCAAAATTGAAAGAGTTATGATTTTTTAAAGGCAAGGAGGAAAAAACGAAAATGCAAAAACGGAAAAACCCTCGGTCCTTAAGGGGTTAAGGACCGGGGCAACCTGTACATCCTGGTCCCGTTACCAATGTAACGGCTGAGCGTGCTTCAAACCCAGTGGGTCCCGACTGCTATCAGCAGCCAAGACCCAGGGTTAATGCCGGCCATCACCGATTGGGCCGGTGCCCAGCATTAACCCTTTAGACGACACGTACAAAGAAGATTATGGCGTCTAAAATTAAAACAATCCTGGCAGCTCAGCTTTGAAATCGCAATGTCCTGAAGAGCTGAGAGGACAGTGGGAGGGCCCTTAGCTGCCTCCTCCCTGTCCTATTAGTGATCCTCTGCAGAGCACAGATAACATTGATCAATGCTGAGCCAAAGCTTAGCACTGAACAGTGTATGTAATGGAATGATTGCATGTTATAGCCCTCTATGGGGAAAAAAACGTGAATAAGCCCCTCCCCTATTAAAAGTTTGGATCACCCTCCTTTTCCCATTAAAAAAAAAAAAACTATGCAATAAAAAATAAACAATCATATGTGGTATCGCCGCAAGCGTAAACATTCGAACTATTAAAATATAAGGTACGTTAAACAGCACAGTCGATGGCGTACATGTAAAAAAATACAAAAATACAAAATTGTGCATTTTTGGTCACGTCATATACCATATAAAATGTATAAAAAGTCATCAAAAAGTCCCATAAAAAAAAAAATGGTAACCATGAAAACTACAGACCACGGCACAAAATATGTGCCCTCATACAGCCCCGTATGCGGAAAAATAAAAATGTTATAGGGATCAGAAGATGACAATTTTGATAGTTAGGCTTTTTTTTTTTTAAATAGTAAAATAAAATAAAACCTACAAAAAATGGGTATTCTTGTAACCATATCGACCTACAGAATATAGATCAGGTATCATTTTTACCATAAAGTGCACTATGTCGAAACGGAAGCCCCCAAAAGTTACAAAATAGTTGTTGTTTTTTTAATTTCACCTCACTAATAATTTTATTTTTTTGCTTTGCCACAGATTTTGTTATAAAATAAGTGAAGTCATTACAAAGTACAATTGGTGATGCAGAAAACAAGCCCTTATATGGATCTGTAGGTGCAAAATGTAACCCCTTAAGGACGCCGGATGTAAATGTGCGTCCTGGTGAGGTGGTACTTAACGCACCAGGATGTGCATTTACGTCCTATGCATAACCGCGAGCATCGGAGCGATGCTCGGGTCATGGGCGGCAGGTCCCGGCTGTTGATTGCAGCCAGGGACCCGCCGGTAATGACGGACATCCGCGATCGCGCGGCTGTCCGCCATTAACCCCTCAGATGCCGTGATCAGTACAGATCATGGCACCTGCAGCATCGATGTCACTAAAATGGCAGATGGATGTCCCCTCACCTGCCTCCGCTGCCTTCCATGGGTCTTCTGCTCTGGTCTGCGATCGAGCAGAAGATGCCCGATAACACTGATCAGTGCTATGTCCTATGCATAGCACTGAGCAGTATTAGCAATCCAATGATTGCTATAAATAGTCCCCTATGGGGACTAGTAAAGTGTAAAAATAAAAGTAAAAAAAGTAAAAATAAAAGTATTTCACTATTTCCCCCCAAAGAGTGTAAAAAAAAATAAAAAATGTATATACATATTTAGTATCGCCGCGTGCGTAAATATCCGAACAATTAAAATAAAATGTTAATGATACCGTACGGTGAACGGCGTGAACGTAAAAAAAAAAATAAAAGTCCAGCATAGCTGCTTTTTTTTTTTTATAACATTTTATTCCCCAAAAAATTTACAAAAATGTATTAAAAGTTTTGTATAAGCAAATATGGTATCAATAAAAAGTACAGATCACGGTGCAAAAAATGAGCCCTCATACCACCGCTTATACAGAAAAATGTAAAAGTTATAGGTCTTCAAAATAGGGGGATTTTAAACGTACTAATTTGTTTAAAAATTAGCAAATTTTTTTTAAGCACAACAGTAATAGAAAAGTATGTTATCATGGGTATCATTTTAATCGTATTGACCCAAAGAATAAAGAACACATGTCATTTTTACCGTAAATTGTACGGTGTCAAAACAAAACCTTCCAAAATTAGCAAAATTGCAACTTTTTTTTACGTTTCCCCACACAAATAGTATTTTTTTTGTTGTGCCATACATTTTATGGTAAAGTGAGTGATGGCATTACAATGGACAACTGTTCGCGCAAAAAACAAGCCCTCATACTAGTCTGTGGATGAAAATATAAAAGAGCTATTATTTTTTGAAGGCGAGGAGGAAAAAACAAAAACGTAAAAATTTTATTGTCTGATTCCTTAAGGCCCAAATAGGCTGAGCTTCATCCTTAAGGGGTTAAGAAGAACATAACTCTCAAATAAGAGTGAAGAGCAAAATATTTTGGGCTGATTTCCTAACTTCTCTCCCGGATTCCTTCTTGTACCATTTCTGTGCCATTTCTGAAAACCTTGAATGGTCTTGATATGATCATATTCTAATCTAAGGTCACTGGACTGCATACAATACCTGGCTCTGTCTGATCTTTACCTCACCTTTGGCTCAACCGAATGTTCTCATGTCCCCTCCACACTACATTATTAAAACCATTTGTCCCCTGCTACCGACTATGAAAATTAAAAATCTGTACTGATATATTGTGCAGTTTATAATCTGTCAGTGAAAACAAAAATCTTCATCCAAATGTGGGCTGGATTCCAATTTACATAGAAAATCAAAGGAAAAAAATAGAATTTACAAGCAAATCCAATTAGCATGACCTGTATTGTAGCAGCTCGTCTTGTAATGCGTATTGGCCCCCACATGCCTATATGCACTCCCTACAACATCTATCTGGGCATGCTCCTTATTAGACAGCATGCATCCTATAGGGTCTTTTCCCATATGTGGATTAGGGCATCAGTGAGCTCAAGACAGTCTGTGGTGCTGCAAAGTAGAAATAATGGGCCGCACTCACCAGCTTAAAAGTGCAAATAGTGCTTCATTTTTTATTTCAAAGGTGCATCACATCAGTTAGCAGGACATCTCACGAAAGCTTCTGCATATGAATGGGTGACAGGTGTTGGGCATGTGCATGCACGCTTCATCAGACCCTCTCATCAGACAGTCTGTGGTGCTGCTTGGTGGCAGCAGATGAACTGAAACATAACATTCAAGAGGTTCTCCAATGGATTTAGGTCTGGGGAATGTGAAGGACTTCCCACAAACTCTTGTCCCATGAGACTGGGCATCTTCCTGCACCAGGAGGAAATCAGGTCTCATTGCACTAGCGTTAGGTCTGACAAATGAGTATGTCATTCCAGTACCTGACAACAATCAGGATACCATTGTCTATCACATGGACGTACGCAAGGAAATGCCACTCAAGACCATCAATGACCCACCGCCAATCTGGTCATGCTGCATGATGTTTTAGGCAGTATACAATTCTCCACAGTATCTTCAGAGTCTTTTACATCTGTCACATTTGCTCAGTGTAAGCCTGCTTTCAACTTCAATTAAAAAAACTTTTGTGCCAATGGTGGACCTGCCAGTTATGGACTTCCATGACATATGCCAATTAAGCTGCACGGTGCTGGGCTGTTAGTACAGTTCTTACAAGACATCATGCCCTTGCACCACCCCCATGAGCCTGTTTCTGACAGCTTGGCAAGTAAAATGCACACATTTTATAGGGCTCTGGCAGTGCTCTCCCTGTTCCTACTTAACCTGTTAAGGACCCAGGGCGCAAAAAAATTCAAAAGTACAAAATAGCGCATTTTTGATCACTTTTTATACCACATAAAAGTGATCAAAAAGTCTGATCAGAACAAAAATGGTACCGCTAAAAACTTCAGATCACGGCGCAAAAAATGAGCCCTCATAGCGCCATGAACACAGGAAAATAAAAAAGTTATAGGGCTCAGAAAATGACAATTTTAAACGTATAAATTTTCCTGCATGTATTCATGATTTTTTCCTGAAGTGATACAAAACCAAACCTATATAAGTAGGGTATCGTTTTAACCATATGGACCTACAGAATAAAGATAAGGTGTCATTTGTGCCAAAAAATGTACTGCATAAAAACGGAAGCCCCCAAAACTTATAAAATGGTGTTTTTTCATCAATTTTGTCACACATTGATTTTTTTTCCCGTTTCACAGTAGATTTTTGGGTAAAATGACTAATGTCATTACAAAGAAGAATTAGTGACGCAAAAAATAAGCCATCATATAGAGTTTTAGGTGAAAATTTTAAAGAGTTATGATTTTTTAAAGTTAAGAAGGAAAAATTGAAAATGAAAAAACGGAAAAAGCCCGGGTCCATAAAGGGTTAAAGGGGTGGAAAACTTTATTTTTTAAATCACCTGGTGCCAGAAAGTTAAACAGATTTGTAAATTACTTCTATTAGGAAAATCTTAATTCTTCCAGTACTTATTAGCTGCTGAATACTACCGAGGAAATTATTTTCTTTTTGGAACACAGAGCTCTCTGCTAACATCACGAGCACAGTGCTCTCTTCTGACATCTCTGTCCATTTTAAAAACTGTCCAGAGTAGGAGAAAATCCCCATAGCAAACATATGCTGCTCTGGACAGTTCCTAAAATGGACAGAGATGTCAGCAGAGAGCACTGTGTTCCAAAAAGAAAATGATTTCCTCTGTAGTATTCAGCAGCTAATAAGTACTGGAAGGATTAAGATGTTTTAATAGAAGTAATTACAAATCTGTTTCACTTTCTGGCACCAGTTAATGAAAAATAAAAAAAGTTTTCCACGGGAGTACCCAGTTAATAAAACCCCTCTACATCCATGTCTAGCTCTTTTCATTTATTGGTCCATGTCCTGTTATCTTTTTCATGCTCTTAAGGTTGTGCTAGGAGACAGAGCAAAGCATCTTGCAATGGCACATATGGATGTGCCAAATTGAAGGAGCTGGGCTACTACTAAATTTTAATGGCTGCAGGTACCACCTCATACTACCAGTTGCAAAATGTATCTGTGGTCACCACCTGCAAACCTGTTCCCTTTTTGGGGGTTGTCTTACCGCTCGCTGCCTCTCCAGTGCACCTGTGAAACTGATTCACAAGGACGTGTGTAGCCTAACTGGACAGCTTGATAGTCCTGAAGTTTAACGGACTTGGTAAGAGGCATGATGCTTTTCATAAATTTTACACAATTCCCTCTTTTTCATGAACTTTTAGGACTGGCATGTAAAATTTTAGTCTTAACAAATTTTGGCCATATAATATGTATGACTGAAAAATAGAAAGAAACCTTTATTATAATTAGAATTTTTGTTATAGCATTGAAATATTTGTAGTAAAAACATGTTTATATGAAACGCAAGGAATAAAGTGTAAACCTTAGTAATGCAGTAAATTGAGACATTCTCCCGTCTACAATCACTTGTATCCAGCAGCGAAGGGCAAGGACATATTGATTACTTTTCCACACGCTGTTTGCCTGGCGTCTGGGGACATATCATGCAAATCACGTTCTGTGATGTTTTTCTCTATGACTTCTTGAATCACTTCACCTCTATTGTTTTACATCATACCAAATATCCAGCATCAGAGCCCAAACTAACATTGCAAATTTGTTCACGGACTTGGTGACAGATGCGAGGCACATTCTCAGGCATAACAAGATTAACAATATCCTTTCAATGTTGCACGACTGTCCTTTTGTCTGAGGAATGCTTAAACATTTAGCCATCGATCAATCTTCCTATTCACCAGATATGATTAGAACAGTTATAGTGTGTTAGAGGACGGAAGCAGCAACTTCTGATTTATGGTCTTATCTTACCAAGCACAGAAACCCTCCGCATTCAACAGGGGAATATTTTAGTTCGATCCTTAAGCAACGTTTGCCCTTGGGGTTCAATGGCGGCCAATTGATTACAAGGTCAAATAATGGCAAACGATCAAACCTTTATATCATCGTTGGGGCATTAAATTAAAGACTTGCACCCAAGAATTCAATGTAAACAAGCTATAAAGAAAGATCAAAGCCCAACCACAGATTACATGTAGACTGTCATTAAGGGCAGATGGAATTACATAACTGCCCTTTGATATGAATGGGTGAAATTTAAAGGAGTACTCTGGGTTAGGGAAATGTATCCCCTATTTGGCGCCCTGGCTCTCTGCATGAAAAGAACTGTGCGGACCATTGCACAAAGTGTTGGCCGACACATTCCCTCCATGCACTTCTATGGTAGAGCCGGTGCGCTGTACTTGGGTATCTTCGGCTCTCCCATAGAGATGTAGGAAGGGGGCGTGTCGGCCACCGCTTTGTGCAATGGTCTACACACCTCCATTCATGAAAAGAGCAGGAGCACCGTACGGGACATCACAGGGGGTCCCAGCGATCATCTGATACTTATCCATAATCCTTAGAATAGGGCAGTGGTTCTCAACCTTTTTGCCTGAGTACACCTTGACAGCCCATTCCCAAAAAATTATACCCCTATATTAGAAGAATTTTGTAATGATTATAATATAATTCATATGCTTTACTTTCCTCTATAACAGGCCCCCTGTTCGTCTCCCTATCTCCCCAGTCCCCCGACTTACAGGTGACGTCTTCTCTAACTGGAGTTGTTTACTTTTCTTTACTATCTGGCCTAGACCGCCATAAAGATTTCTCCCATACACGACTTCTCCACAGAACCAGCCAAACAAACATTTTAGGCTCCTTTCTGCATTACAATACCCACCTATTTATAAACTCCCCATGTTTATTGTCACACACAAAAATAGTACCCGCTTTGCATCCCCATAAAGTTGTTAGGCCCTCTCTGTGCCCCCCAAATACAGCTGTAGGCCCCTAAACTGTCCCACTTTGGTGCTCCACTGTTCCTCTAGTCTGGGGACCTATTGCTATGGCTTATAGCAGTAGGTCCCCAGTCTGCAGGTACAGTGGAGCAACAAAGCTGATTGTAGTTACTGCCCACAGCAGCCCAGTGCCCGCGCTTCCCCTTTGCTGTCCTCTTGCTCCTCTCTTTGGTGCAGTGATGTCAGTCTACCATTTCTTTCAAAGTTGTCAAGACCACCAGTGGCTGTGGCTGCCATTACTGGCTGCTTGTACCCCAGGGTGAGAACCACTGTTTTAGGGTATGTTAACAATGCATTTAACACATTTTGGCTCATATTAGGATGTTTGTAAATAGGTTTTATTAACCAGACAATCCTTTACATGAGTTTAATTATTTAAACAACTATAGGGTTATGGTGATCAATAGGTCCTGCACAGTTGATCAATGTTATTAGTAACAAAACAGCGTAATAGTTATACTAAAAGTGAAGTGATATTAGGATGTGCTGTAAAATATCTTTAATGACCCAACTTCTATTACCTGGAGAAGCAGCAACACAAACATTGGCACAGTAATGAAAGGTGTCTGCCTATATGAGACGTTGTGGCTCCAAGTGTCAATAGTAATTAGTCTTACTTTCTCCCAATAAGATGGTAGCGGTCTTATAAATATTCATGTAGAATTACTCACCAGGGCCTTACACTCCCACCTAGGGCCATAACAAACTAATGACAAGGGATTGTTTAACACACAAATCAATGATCACTCAGCAGTAGAGCTCACACTCTGTCTAAAACCTAAATCAAAATGATTGAAATGCTGAAACAAAGTATATGTATTGCAGAAGCATTATTGTGTTTAGGTAGCTTTGTAATTGATAGACTTCAGTAAATCTAATGGTATTTTATCTTAGGGTAAGCACCCCGGCAGGTTTGTCATATTAGGCTCATTACAGTACAGGTCTTTAATGATTAACAATTGGAAGATGGATAACTGTTTACTGACTCGTGATCTTTTGTCTTAGGACATCACATTCTATCATTAGGATCTGCTCCCTATCGTACAATTGTATTTTGACATCCAGACTAAAAGTTCATGGGTCTGAACGCAAAGTCTGTAGCTGAGTCACCACCAACCTTGCTGGTGTTTCCTTGTGTGACAGACAGATTTTTGGGAACCCTAAGGCATACCTCCCAATATTTGCTGAGAGCAAAGAGGGGCAAGCCATGCCCAAACTACGCCTGCACGTGCAGAATGGAAAAAACTCTTTAACAACCAATGTTGTTAGTCTGTCAACTGAGTTTAGGCGGAGCTCTTATACATAGATGACAGACTGACAATATACCCATAAGGGTATGTTCACACTGAGGAATTGGAGAGGAATTTCCACGAGTAATCTGCTCACTTTTTCCTCTCCAATTCATTCAGCAGTGAAATCCCCATAGAGCTGTACAGAATTTCTGCCCCTCAGTTCACACTGAGGAATTTCCTCAAGCAGAATTCTGACGAGGAATCTGTTCCGCTTGAAGAAAGAACATGTTCTTTCAGGCGGAATCAGCGTCTTACTCCCATAGAGATCAATGTTAATTTATTTTTTCAGTCAGAATCATTTCCACGCGTAATTGGCGCGGAATTGGCGCAGAAATGGCGCAGAATTTCTGCATGGAAAAAAAAAAAAAGAGGATAATATATTATATATATATATATATTATACTCTTCTCCTCCTCCGCTTGAAATTTTCATTTCCGTGTGTGGAATTCCGCTCGAAATCTCTGAGAGTTCTTGTGGAAAAGTAACAATATTTTGAGGCAGAAAATTTCTGCTTGATTTCTGCCCCAATTCCTCAGTGTGAACAGTGGCGTTGCGACCCGGGTGCGGGGGGTGCGGCCCACACCGGGTGACACCAACCTAATGGGGTGACACCAAGACGCTCCGCAGCACCCACACCCCCTCCCCAGCTACACTGACACCCCCCTACTGTGCCCAACCGGCCTCCCATCCGTCAACCCCCCCCCCCCCGTGCTGTGTGTGCGGTGCGCCCGTCCGTTAGCAACCCCCCCACCCTTTCAGTGCGCCCGTCCGTCATCACGCCCCCCCCCCTCACCTTCACCAGTACTGTGCCCGGCCTCCGCTCCCACGTCTGCGCCGGCCTGACGTCATACCGCATGGCCGCGCAGGGGGACGTCAGTTACGTCACTCGCATTGCGCCCGGTGAGAAGGATCGCTGCGCTGGATGGGTGAGTGTGTGTGTCTGTCTCTCTGTCTGTCGCTATCTATGTTTGTGTGTGTGACTCTGTGTGTGTGTGTGTGTGTGTGTGTGTGTGTGACTGTGTGTGTGTTTGTGTGACTCTCTGAGTGTGTGTGTGACTGTGTATTTGTGTGACTCTGTGTGTGACTGTGTGTTTGTGTGACTCTGTGTGTGTGTGTGACTCTGTGTGTGACTCTGTGTGTGTGTGACTCTCTGACTGTGTGTGTGTGTGTTTGTGTGTGTGTCTCTCTGTGTTGTATGTGTTGTTTTTTTTTTGTGTGTGTGCATGTGTGTGTGTGTGTGGGGAGACTTTGAAGCATTGTGGGGAACCTGCGGCCTAATGTGGGGAGTCTATGCTACCTAATGTGGGGAGTCTATGCTACCTAATGTGCGGAGTATATGCTACCTAATGTGCGGAGTCTATGATACCTAATGTGCAGAGTCTATGCTACCTAATGTGGGGAGTCTATGCTAGCTAATGTGGGGAATCTGTGCTACCGAATGTTGGGAAACTGCTACCTAATGTGGGGAATCTGTGCTACCTAATATGGGGAAATTGATACCTAATATGGGGTAACTGGTACCTACCTAATGTGGGGAAACTGGTACCAAATGTGGGGAATCTATGCTGCCTAATGTGGGGAAAAGATGCTACCTAATGTGGGGAAACTGCTACCTACCTAATGTGGGGGAACTGCTGCCTACCTAATGCTCCCCCCCCCTGGCAGTAGCACCCTCATCATCCGCCAGCAACTACCCCCCCCCCCCAGCAGCACCTCCATCAGCAGATCCTGATGGTGGATGATGGCGGTGCTCCTGCCAGGAGGATGATCCTGCCGATGGATGATGGGGGTGATACTGCCAGGGGGGATGGCCAGTAGCACCCTCATCATCCTTTAGCAACACCCCCCCCCCCCCCCAGTAGTAGCACCCCGATCATCCACTAGCAACACCACCAATACCCCCCTCCCGTGGTAATAGCATCAGCTAACGGATGTTGAGGGGTGTTACTGCGGTTGTGGTATTATATTCAGAGGGTGCACTGTATGGCAACGTTATATTCAGAGGGCGCAGTTTGTGGTAGTGTTATATTCATAGGGCACAGTGGGTGGTAGTATTATATTCAGAGGGCGCAGTTTGTGGTAGTATTATATTCAGAGGGCGCAGTTTGTGGTAGTATTATATTCAGAGGGTGCAGTGGGTGGTAGTATTATATTCAGAGGGCGCAGTTTGTGGTAGTATTATTAGAGATGAGCGAACTTACAGTAAATTTGATTCGTCACGAACTTGTCGGCTCAGCAGTTGATGACTTATCCTGCGTAAATTAGTTCAGCCTTCAGGTGCTCCGGTGGGCTGGAAAAGGTGGATACATTCCTAGGAAAGAGTCTCCTAGGACAATATCCACCTTTTCCAGCCCACGGGAGCACCTGAAAGCTGAACTAATTTATGCAGGAAAAGCCATCAACTGCCGAGCCGAGAAGTTTGTGACGAGTTGAATTTACTGTAGTTTGCTCATCTCTAAGTATTATATTCAGAGGGCGCAATGGGTGGTAGTAATATATTCAGAGTGTACAGTATGTGTTGGTATTATATTCAGAGGGTACAGTATGTGATAGTATTATATTCAGGGGTACAGTATGTGATAGTATTATATTCAGGGGTACAGTATGTGGCAGATTAATATTCAGAGGGTACAGTATATGGTAGTATTATATTCAGAGGGTACAGTATATGGTAGTATTATATTCAGAGGGTACAGTATGTGATAGTATTATATTCAGGGGTACAGTATGTGGCAGATTTATATTCAGAGTGTACAGTATGTGTTGGTATTATATTCAGAATGTACAGTGTGTGGTATTATTATATTCAGTGGGTATGGTGTATGGAAGGTTTATAATCAAAGAGTATAGTGTATAGTAGTATTATATTTAGAGGATACAGTGTCTGGCAGGTTTATAATAATAATTGTTTTTATATAGAGGATGAGAATGCATTGACATAGTGAGGAGACGTCTGGGCGTCACATTCTACAGACAGAGGTTTTAGCTGGACCAGGCGGTATGTACCATCTGAATTAGATAAGGGAAGACTATAGAGAAGACGTCACTGATATCATTGTACATTCTCCTCTCTGTGTCCTATCAGAGCTGTAGTCGCTTGTCAGTTCTACAGTTATGGTCAGTGAAACTACAACTCCCAGCATAACCTCACCACTGCATAAAGGGGTACTCTACTGGAAAACATTTTTTTTTTAATCAACTGGTGCTACAAAGTTAAACAGATTTGTAAATTACTTCTATTTAAAAATCTTAATCCTTCCAGTACTTATTAGCTGCTGTATAAGCGATTCACAGGAAGTTATTTTCTTTTTTAATTTCTTTTCTGTCTGACCACAGTGCTCTGTGCTGACACCTCTGTCCATGTCAAGAACTGTCCATAGTAGGAGCAAATCCCCATAGCAAACCTATCCTGCTCTGGACAGTTCCTGACATGGACAGAGGTGTCAGCAAATAGCACTGTGGTCAGATTGGAAAGAACTACGCAACTTCCTGTGGAGCATACACCAGCTTATAAGTACTGTAAGTATTAAGATTTTAAATAGAAGTAATTTAAAAATCTGTTTAACTTTCTGGCACCAGTTGATATAAAAGTAAATGTTTTCCAGTGGAGTACCCCTTTAAGTAATTCTGGGAGCTGTATATTTAAATGGTGAAAACTTCTTTAACACTTTCCTATTCTGTGGCAACTGGTATATCTGATTATTATACTGGAATTTCTCACAATGCGCTACAACAGTGGTGTCTGTCACAACAGGCTAAAAACTTACTGGGGGGAGGGGGGAGGTATGGGGGTGACACCATTTTCTACCGCACCGGGTGACACCAACCCTAGCAACGCCACTGAGTGTGAACATACCCTAAAAGTGATTACAGTGCAGGTACATCTGGTGACTCAAAAGGTGAAGTCTTTTCTGGTTCACTTTTCTTTTTCTTCTCCATCCGGCTCAGACCACCACGATGAATTCTTGCAGAAACAACTTGTCTTCATGACCTGCCTAAAAGGGGATTTTAGCCTCCAGTATAGTGCCCCCAACTGAAAAAATGGCTTCCTGCAGCACCAATCAGACGGGACAGGGGCAGGTAGGGACCATCCACCTGTCCTCTCAGCTGAATTCTTAGTCCAATTCCACAGGATTAATCTATGTCCTGGATATCGGACATGTTTTCCACATGTCTGTCATTCAAGCATTTTGACATTCACAGTGTAAACTTCAGTAATATCAGTGGCATACACCAGAAGCATCCATCAGAGGGATATGTCAGGAAATACTATAGCAGTTTAGGATGAATAGTTTAACGAAAGTGTATTAAGGGCTTGTGTACATCTTCATTTGGAGCTTCGTTAGGGGGCACCATCTGTTTTTCCGTTTTGTGTCTGCTGTTTTGCAGGCTTTGAGTGGAGTATTACATTTTCTCTCTACTCTTGTCCAACTGAATGGACATCTTGTAATGCTACAAATGCATTTGTGTGTTATGCTTTCCCTGGTGATAACAGGACTCGAAAACTGTGGGGTGGAAAAAGAGACTTTTCTAGGTGGGAAAGGCTCTCCATACCCACAGATTTGGATTTTAATTTATATTAAGCAAATGATAGTGCAGCATTCCCTGGTATATAGAAGTGCCCTATAGATACTGCTTCTCTCCGGACTCTGTGTTTAGAGCAGAGTGAGACATCACTGGCCTTTTCGTCAGAGAAATAAACTCCTATGCTGCCATTGCTCGTAGTCGTAATGAGATCATTAACCTTTTCTCTCTTGCTGATGCTGGAAGGGTAATTACCCTTTTCACTGCTGATGATGAATATTGGACAGTTCATCTTTTCACTGCTTTGCTACCTATGCAATAGCAATGTGCTGACTAGTAGCTTCATTACTAGTTGTGCTAAAGTTAGTGCTTTGGTTGCAAAGAAAGAGATTAGACTTGTAATTGTGTAAAAACAGTCTCTTTATTATTGCTGTCATTGCAATTAGCACAACATTTCATGTACAGTATGTCTAATATACACCAGTCTGCCATAACCTTAAAATCACTGGTGTCACGATTCGGCTGGCTGGAGGTGGATCCTCTGTGCCAGAGAGGGATTGGCGTGGACCGTGCTGGTGGACCGGTTCTAAGTTGCTACTGGTATTCACCAGAGCCCGCTGCAAAGCGGGATGGTCTTGCAGCGGCGGTAGCAACCAGGTCGTATCCACCAGCAACGGCTCAACCTCTCTGACTGCTGAAGATAGGCGCGGTACAAGGGAGTAGACAAGAGCAAGGTCGGACGTAGCAGAAGGTCAGGGCAGGCAGCAAGGATCGTAGTCAGAGGTCTGGAACACAGGCTAGGAACACACAAGGAAACGCTTTCACTGGCACAATGGCAACAAGATCCGGTGAGGGAGTGCAGGGGAAGTGAGGTATAAATAGGGAGTGCACAGGTGAGAATACTGATTAGGCCTGCTGCGCCAATCAGTGGTGCAGCGGCCCTTTAAATGGCAGAGACCCGGCGCGCGCGCGCCCTAAGGAGCGGGGCAGCGCGCGCCGGGACAACACAGACGGGGAACGGGTCAGGTACGGGAGCCGAGATGCGCATCGCGAGCGGGCGCGTCCCGCATCGCGAATTGCATCCCGGCTGGGAGTAATATCGCAGCGCACCCGGTCAGCAGGTCTGACCGGGGCGCTGCGAATGAGAGAATGCTGCGAGCGCTCCGGGGAGGAGCGGGGACCCGGAGCGCTCGGCGTAACACTACCCCCCCCCCTTGGGTCTCCCCCTCTTTTTGGAGCCTGAGAACCTGAGGACAAGACTTTTGTCCAGGATGTTGTCCTCAGGTTCCCAGGATCTCTTTTCTGGGCCACAGCCCTCCCAATCCACCCAAAAATTTTTTTTTCCTCTGACCGTCTTGGAGGCCAGAATCTCCTTCACGGAGAAGACGTCAGAAGAACCGGAAACAGGAGTGGGAGAAACAAGTTTGGGAGAGAAGCGGTTAATGATGAGTGGTTTAAGGAGAGAGACATGGAAGGCATTGGGAATACGAAGAGAAGGAGGAAGAAGGAGTTTGTAAGAGACAGGGTTAATCTGGCACAAGACTTTGAAAGGACCAAGATAGCGTGGTCCCAGTTTGTAACTGGGGACACGAAAGCGGACATATTTAGCGGAGAGCCATACCTTGTCTCCGGGAGCAAAAATGGGGGGAGTTCTTCTTTTCTTATCGGCAAATCTTTTCATCCGAGATGAAGCCTGTAAAAGAGAATTTTGGGTCTCTTTCCATATGGTGGAAAGATCACGAGTCACTTCATCCACAGCGGGCAAACCAGAGGGCAAGGGGGTAGGGAGGGGGGGGAAGAGGGTGACGGCCGTACACCACGAAAAATGGGGACTTAGCAGAAGACTCGGAGATTCTGAAGTTGTATGAGAATTCGGCCCATGGTAGAAGATCTGCCCAGTCATCCTGGCGGGAGGAAACAAAATGCCGTAAATAGTCACCCAGGACCTGATTAACTCTTTCTACTTGCCCATTGGATTGGGGATGATAAGAAGAAGAGAAGTTTAGTTTAATCTTGAGCTGTTTACAGAGGGCCCTCCAGAATTTAGACACGAATTGGACGCCTCTATCCGAGACGATCTGCGTGTGCAAACCGTGAAGACGAAAAATGTGTACAAAAAATTGTTTTGCCAACTGAGGCGCTGAAGGAAGACCAGGAAGAGGAATAAAATGTGCCATCTTGGAAAATCGATCAACGACCACCCAAACAACTGTGTTGCCACGGGATGGGGGTAAGTCTGTGATAAAGTCCATACCAATCAGTGACCAAGGCTGTTCGGGGACAGGCAGAGGATGAAGGAGACCAGCAGGCTTCTGGCGAGGAGTCTTATCCCGGGCACAGACAGTACAGGCCCGCACAAAATCAACAACCTCCGTCTCCAGAGTCGGCCACCAATAAAAACGAGAGATGAGTTGCAAGGATTTTTTGATGCCCGCATGGCCTGCGAGGTGGGAGGAGTGTCCCCATTTGAGAATCCCGAGACGCTGGCGTGGAGAAACGAAGGTCTTCCCTGGAGGAGTTTGCCTGATGGAGGCTGGAGAAGTGGAGATCAGACAGTCAGGAGGAATGATGTGTTGCGGAGAGAGCTCTACTTCAGAGGCATCCGAGGAACGAGAGAGGGCATCGGCCCTAATGTTCTTGTCGGCAGGGCGAAAATGAATTTCAAAGTTAAAACGGGCAAAGAACAACGACCACCTGGCCTGGCGAGGGTTCAGCCGTTGGGCAGACTGGAGATAGGAGAGATTCTTGTGATCAGTGTATATGATAACTGGAAATTTTGATCCCTCCAGCAGATGCCTCCATTCCTCAAGCGCCAATTTAATGGCCAGTAGTTCTCGATCCCCGATGGAATAGTTTCTCTCCGCCGGGGAGAAGGTCCTAGAAAAAAAAACACAAGTCACAGCATGCCCGGAAGAATTTTTTTGTAAAAGGACAGCTCCAGCTCCCACTGAGGAGGCATCTACCTCCAATAGGAAGGGTTTAGATGGGTCAGGTCTGGAGAGCACGGGAGCGGAAGAAAAGGCAGACTTGAGATGTTTAAATGCGTCTTCCGCTTGGGGGGACCAGGACTTGGGATTGGCATTTTTCTTGGTTAAAGCCACGATAGGAGCCACAATAGTGGAAAAGTGTGGAATAAACTGTCTGTAATAATTGGCGAACCCCAAAAAACGTTGGATAGCACGGAGTCCGGAGGGGCGTGGCCAATCTAAGACGGCAGAGAGTTTATCTGGGTCCATTTGTAGTCCCTGGCCAGAGACCAAGTATCCTAGGAAAGGAAGAGATTGACATTCAAAGAGACATTTCTCCATTTTGGCATAAAGTTGATTGTCACGAAGTCTCTGAAGAACCATGCGGACATGCTGGCGGTGTTCTTCTAAGTTGGCAGAAAAAATCTGAATATCGTCCAGATAAACTACAACACAGGAATATAGGAGATCACAAAAAATTTCATTAACAAAGTCTTGGAAGACGGCAGGGGCGTTGCATAGGCCAAAGGGCATGACCAGATACTCAAAGTGTCCATCTCTGGTGTTAAATGCGGTCTTCCATTCGTCCCCCTCCCTGATGCGGATGAGATTATAAGCACCTCTTAAGTCCAGTTTGGTAAAGATGTGGGCACCTTGTAAGCGATCAAAGAGTTCCGAGATAAGAGGTAAGGGGTAGCGTTTTTTTACCGTGATTTTATTAAGTCCGCGGTAATCAATACAAGGACGTAGGGAGCCATCTTTTTTGGACACAAAAAAAAATCCAGCTCCGGCAGGAGAGGAGGACTTGCGGATAAACCCCTTTTTTAAATTCTCCTGGATGTACTCCGACATGGCAAGAGTCTCTGGAGCAGACAGAGGATAGATTCTGCCCCGGGGTGGGGTAGTACCCGGGAGGAGGTCAATAGGACAGTCATAAGGCCTGTGAGGAGGCAAAGTCTCAGCTTGCTTTTTGCAAAAAACGTCAGAATAGTCCATATAAGCCTTAGGAAGACCGGATACAGGGGGAACCACAGGGTCACGGCAAGGAGTACTGGGCACCGGTTTAAGACAGTCCTTGTGACAAGAAGTACCCCAGTTCTTGATTTCTCCTGTGGACCAATCAAGGGTTGGGGAATGGCGTTGAAGCCACGGTAATCCAAGAAGAATTTCAGAAGTGCAGTTGGAGAGGACCAAAAATTCAATTTTTTCGTGATGAGGTCCGATGCACATTAGGATAGGTTCCGTGCGGTAACGCACGGTACAGTCCAATCTTTCATTGTTAACAGAATTGATGTAGAGGGGTCTGGGGAGACTGGTCACCGGGATGTTGAACCTGTTGATGAGAGAGGCCAAAATAAAATTTCCTGCAGATCCGGAATCCAAGAAGGCCGTAGCAGAGAAGGAGAAGGTAGAGGAAGATATCCGCACATGCACAGTAAGGCGTGGAGAAGCAGAGTAGACATCAAGAACTGTCTCATCTTTGTGCGGAGTCAGCATACGTCTTTCCAGGCGGGGAGGACGGATAGGACAATCTTTCAAGAAGTGTTCGGTACCGGCACAGTACAGGCATAGGTTCTCCATGCGGAGTCGTGTCCTCTCTTGAGGTGTCAAGCGAGACCGGTCAACTTGCATAGCCTCCACGGCGGGAGGCACAGGAACGGATTGCAGAGGACCAGAGGAGAGAGGAGCCGGGGAGAGAAACCGCCTCGTGCGAACAAAGTCCATATCCTGGCGGAGCTCCTGACGCCTTTCGAAAAAAACGCATGTCAATGCGGGTGGCAAGATGAATAAGTTCATGCAGGTTAGCAGGAATTTCTCGTGCGGCCAGCACATCTTTAATGTTGCTGGATAGGCCTTTTTTAAAGGTCGCGCAGAGGGCCTCATTATTCCAGGATAATTCGGAGGCAAGAGTACGGAATTGGATGGCGTACTCGCCAACAGAAGAATTACCCTGGACCAGGTTCAGCAGGGCAGTCTCAGCAGAAGAGGCTCGGGCAGGTTCCTCAAAGACACTTCGGATCTCCGTGAAGAAGGAGTGTAAAGAGGCAGTGACGGGGTCATTGCGGTCCCAGAGCGGTGTGGCCCATGACAGAGCTTTCCCAGACAGAAGGCTGACTATGAAAGCCACCTTAGACCTTTCAGTTGGAAACTGGTCCGACATCATCTCCAAGTGCAGGGAACATTGCGAAAGAAAGCCACGGCAAAACTTAGAGTCCCCATCAAATTTATCCGGCAAGGATAATCGTAAGCCGGAAGCGGCCACTCGCTGCGGAGGAGGTGCAGGAGCTGGCGGAGGAGATTGTTGCTGGAGCTGTGGTAATAGCTGCTGTAGCATCACGGTCAGTTGAGACAGCTGGTGGCCTTGTTGCGCTATCTGTTGCGACTGCTGGGCGACCACAGTGGTGAGGTCGGCGACAACTGGCAGTGGGACTTCAGCGGGATCCATGGCCGGATCTACTGTCACGATTCGGCTGGCTGGAGGTGGATCCTCTGTGCCAGAGAGGGATTGGCGTGGACCGTGCTGGTGGACCGGTTCTAAGTTGCTACTGGTATTCACCAGAGCCCGCCGCAAAGCGGGATGGTCTTGCAGCGGCGGTAGCAACCAGGTCGTATCCACCAGCAACGGCTCAACCTCTCTGACTGCTGAAGATAGGCGCGGTACAAGGGAGTAGACAAGAGCAAGGTCGGACGTAGCAGAAGGTCAGGGCAGGCAGCAAGGATCGTAGTCAGGGGCAACGGCAGGAGGTCTGGAACACAGGCTAGGAACACACAAGGAAACGCTTTCACTGGCACAATGGCAACAAGATCCGGCGAGGGAGTGCAGGGGAAGTGAGGTATAAATAGGGAGTGCACAGGTGAGAATACTGATTAGGCCTGCTGCGCCAATCAGTGGCGCAGCGGCCCTTTAAATGGCAGAGACCCGGCGCGCGCGCGCCCTAAGTAGCGGGGCCGCGCGCGCCGGGACAACACAGACGGGGAACGGGTCAGGTACGGGAGCCGAGATGCGCATCGCGAGCGGGCGCGTCCCGCATCGCGAATCGCATCCCGGCTGGGAGTAATATCGCAGCGCACCCGGTCAGCAGGTCTGACCGGGGCGCTGCGAATGAGAGAACGCTGCAAGCGCTCCGGGGAGGAGCGGGGACCCGGAGCGCTCGGCGTAACAACTGGCAGGAGAGGTGAATAAAATTATCTTGCCACAATGGCGCCCGTCAAAGGGGTGGGATATTTATTAAGCAGTAGTAAATAGTCTGTTTTTGATTATTGGAAGTAGGAAAAATAGCCAGTTGCAGAAATTGCTGAAAAAGTAAAAAAATAAAAAAACACTCCAGTTTTTGGTTGTTTTTTATTTTTAATTCACACACTTGTAACAAGCAATGGGTTTCCCCACTGCGAGTTAGACTACCATTCATTTCAACAGATCCACTGGCCGTCTGCAAACCCGCTGCTAGTCACAAGTGTGTAAACGTACCCATGCACTCACCATCATTAGTCCTAAAGTGCCATTTGTTTAATTCCAGCACAGCTGCATTCATGTGTTTTATCACCATAAATGGGTCTTGTGATCACTAGTCTGACCCACAAAAGATCACATTGTTAAAAGAAACACTGTCGGCTTTCTCCCCCCACACTAACCAGCGGTACTGGCTGGTAGTGTGGAGGACACTGATCAGTTTGACGCCTTCCATGCCCGGATCCGCCATGCCGTTTGACCGTAATCTTCTATTTTCGGTATATGCTAATGAGGTGCTAACTGGCACCGGCCGAGCTAACTGGCACTCTGACATCAGTGCCGCTGGCCGCAGCGCTGCCCAGCTCATAAAAAATTCCTCCCCTCTCTCTTCATTACAGAGCGGGGACAAGAGGGAGAGGCAAAAGGGAGGGGAGGAATATTGATGAGCTGGGTGGAGCTGCGGCAGGCGGTACTGACGTCAGAGTGCCAATTAGCCTGGCCAATGCCAGTTAGCACCTCATTAGCATATACAAAAATTAGAAGATCAGCGTCCCACGCACTACCAGCCAGTACCGCTGGTTAGTGCAAGGGGGAGAAAGCTGACAATTTTTCTTTAACCTCTTTCTCAACATCAGACAGATCAGGTCTGTCAGGCAAAAACATGCCATTGTTGACATGTGATGGACTTTCGTCACATAGGTCTTCCCCAATAAAGCCTTATGGATGCAAAATAAAAAATAAAAATTTGCAGTATCTTATAATACCTTTTTTATTGGACTAACAGAGACAAGCTTTCGGGATTCCTCCCTTTATCAAAAAGGGAGGAATGATGATAAAGGGAGGAATCCCAAAAGCTTGTCTCTACAAAATTATGTTATTCCAATAGGAAAGGTATTACAAGATATTGCAACATTTTTTGATTTTGCATCTGCATCACTGGACTAATACAGCTACAGCTACAGGACTAATACAGCTATGATATATATATATATATATATATATATATATATATATATATATATATATATATATCTAGGAAGGATGCCTCAGCACACGAAAAGGGTTCAGGTGCAAAAAAACAGTGGTTTATTCCATGGTAATACAAGCAAGCGACGTTTCAGCTGCCAATGCAGTCTTTTTCAAGCAACAAAATAGTGATCATACAGGGTATTTATATGCAAATGAACAAACACATCAATCAAATTTGTGATACATCAATTAGTGCAGATAAATTACAAAAAGTGCATTTAAGATATAGGGTCACTTCAAACCACTATAATGACAATATTGCACAAGTGCCCAGTGGTGTTTTAACCCTTTAAGGACCCAGCCATTTTACACCTTAGGACCCGGCCATTTTTTGCACATCTGACCACTGTCACTTTAAACATTAATAACTCTGGAATGCTTTTAGTTATCATTCTGATTCCGAAATTGTTTTTTCGTGACATATTCTACTTTAACTTAGTGGTAAAATTTTTGGGTAACTTACATCCTTTCTTGGTGAAAAATCCCCAAATTTGATGAAAATTTGAAGCTCTCTGCTTGTAATGAAAATGGATATTCCAAATATTATTTTATTTTATTCACATATACAATATGTCTACTTTATATTTGCATCATAAAATTGACGAGTTTTTACTTTTGGAAGACACCAGAGGGCTTCAAAGTTCAGCAGCAATTTTCCAATTTTTCACAAAATTTCCAAAATCACAATTTTTCAGGGACCAGTTCAGGTTTGAAGTGGATTTGAAGGATCTTCATCTTAGAAATACCCCACAAATGACCCCATTATAAAAACTGCACCCCCCAAAGTATTCAAAATGACATTCAGTCAGCATTTTAACCCTTTAGGTGTTTCACAGGAATAGCAGCAAAGTGAAGGAGAAAATTCACAATCTTAATTTTTTACACTCGCATGTTCTTATAGACCCAATTTTTGAATTTTTACAAGGGGTAAAAGGAGAAAATGTATACTTATATTTGTAGCCCAATTTCTCTCGAGTAAGCACATACCTCATATGTCTATGTAAAGTGTTCGGCGGGCACAGTAGAGGGCTCAGAAGGGAAGGAGCGACAAGGGGATTTTGGAGCGTACGTTTTTCTGAAATGGTTTTTGGGGGGCATGTTGCATTTAGGAAGCCCCTATGGTGCCAGAACAGGAAAAAAAACCACATGGCATACCATTTTGTAAACTATACCCCTTGAGGAACGTTACAAGGAATAAAGTGAGCCTTAATACCCCACAGGTGTTTCACGACTTTTGCATATGTAAAAAAATTTCAATAAAATGTGTGTTTCCCCCCAAATTTCACATTTTTGAAAGGGTTAATAGCAGAAAATCCCCCCCAAAATTTGTAACCCCATCTCTTCTGAGTATGGAGGTACCCCATAAGTTGACATGAAGTGCCCTATGGGCAAACTACAATGCTCAGAAGAGAAGGTGTCATATTTGGCTTTTTGAGAGCAAATTTTGCTCGGGGGCATGTCGCATTTAGGAAGACCCTATGGTGCTAGGACAGCAAAAATTACCCACATGCCATACCATTTTGGAAACTAGACCCCTTGAGGAACGTAACAAGGGGTACAGTGAGCATTTACTCCCCACTGGTGTCTGTCAGATCTTTGGAACAGTGGGCTGTACAAAATTTTTAATTTGCGCAGCCCACTGTTCCAAAGATCTGTCAGACACCAGTGGGGGGTAAATTCTCACTGCACCCCTCATTACATTCCGTGAGGGGTGTAGTTTCCACAATGGGGTCACATGTGGGTTTTTTTTTTTTTTGCGTTTGTCAAAACCGCTGTAACAATCAGCCACCCCTGTGCAAATCACCTCAAATGTACATGGTGCACTCTCCCTTCTGAGCCTTGTTGTGCGCCCCCAGAGCACTTTGCGCCCACATATGGGGTATCTCCGTAGTCGGGAGAAGTTGCATTACAAATTTTGGGGGGCTTTTTTCCCTTTTACCTCTTGTCAAAATGAAAAGTATAGGGCAACACCAGCATGTTAGTGTAAAAAGTTTATTTTTTTACACTAACATGCTGGTGTAGACCCCAACTTCACCTTTTCATAAGGGGTGAAAGGAGAAAAAGCCCCCCAAAATTTGTAAGGCAATTTCTCCCGAGTACGGCAATACCCCATATGTGGCCCTAAACTGTTGCCTTGAAATACGACAGGGCTCCGAAGTGAGAGAGCGCCATGCGCATTTGAGGCCTGAATTAGGGATTTGCATAGGGGTGGACATAGGGGTATTCTACGCCAGTGATTCCCAAACAGGGTGCCTCCAGCTGTTGCAAAACTCCCAGCATGCTTGGACAGTCAACGGCTGTCCGGCAATACTGGGAGTTGTTGTTTTGCAACAGCTGGAGGCTCCATTTTGAAAACAGTGGCGTACCAGACGTTTTTCATTTTTATTGGGGAGGGGAGGGGGGCTGTGTAGGGGTATGTGTATATGTAGTGTTTTTTACTTTTTATTTTATTTTGTGTTAGTGTAGTGTAGTGTTTTTAGGGTACAGTCACATGGGCGGGGGGGTTACAGCGATTTTCCCGCTGCGAGTTTGAGCTGCCGCGCAAAATTTGCTGCATCGCAAACTTGCAGCCTGATACTCACTGTAAGCCCCCTGCCCATGTGAATGTACCCTGTACATTCACAAGGGGGGGACCTCCAGCTGTTGCAAAACTACAACTCCCAGCATGCACAGTCTATCAGTGCAAGCTGGTAGTTATAGTTTTGCAACAGCTGGAGGCACACGGGTTGGGAAACACTGAGTTAGGAAACAGACAATGTTCCCCAACCAGTGTGCCTCCTGTTGTTGCAAAACCACAACTCCCAAACATTCTCAGGCATGCTGGGAGTAGTAGTTCGGCAACATCTTTAGAGCCAGATGTTGCCGAACTACAACTCCCAGCATGCTTGGAGTTGTAGTTTTGCAACATCTGGAGGACTACAGTTTGCAGACCACTAATACAGTGGTTCCCAATCTGTGCCCTTCCAGATGTTGCAAAACTACAACTCCCAGTATGCCAAAACTGTCCAGGCATGCTGGGAGTTGTAGTTCTGCCACATCTGAAGCATAGGCGTGCGCACGGGGTGTGCCGGGTGTGCCCAGGCACACCCTAATCAAGCCCAGGAAGGCATCCGGGGCCACCACTGAGCAGCCCGCAGAGGACCCCCCCGGTCACATTCGGGACATCCCTGTGTCCCGAAAGATCTTTTCGGGACACAAGGATGTCCCAGTAACTTTTCTACAGCGGCCCCCGTGTTAACTTTCAAAACACAGGGGCCGCCGGGAAGTAGCGCACGCAGGGACGTCATTGACGTCCCGTGCGTGCGCCCATAGCAACAGAGGAGCGGAGATTCCAGGAAGAGGATGCGCGCGCCGGCCGGAATAGTAAGTGACCAACACGAGCTGGTGTGGGGGAAACTATGTGGGGGAAACTATACTGCACCTAATGTGGGGGAAACTATACTGCACCTAATGTGGGGGAAACTATACTGCACCTAATGTGGGGGAAACTATACTGCACCTAATGTGGGGGAAACTATACTGCACCTAATGTGGGGGAAACTATACTGCACCTAATGTGGGGGAAACTATACTGCCCCTAATGTGGGGGAAACTATACTGCACCTAATGTGGGGGAACTATACTGCACCTAATGTAGGGGAAACTATACTGCACCTAATGTGGGGGAAACTATACTGCACCTAATGTGGGGGAAACTATACTGCACCTAATGTGGGGGAAACTATACTGCACCTAATGTGGGGGAACTATACTGCACCTAATGTAGGGGAAACTATACTGCACCTAATGTGGGGGAAACTATACTGCACCTAATGTGGGGAAAACTATACTGCACCTAATGTGGGGGAAACTATACTGCACCTAATGTGGGGGAACTATACTGCACCTAATGTGGGGGAAACTATACTGCACCTAATGTGGGGGAAACTATACTGCACCTAATGTGGGGGAAACTATACTGCACCTAATGTGGGGGAAACTATACTGCACCTAATGTGGGGGAAACTATACTGCACCTAATGTGGGGAGCTATACTGCACCAAATGTGGGGGAACTATACTGCACCAAATGTGGGGGAACTATACTGCACCAAATGTGGGGGAACTATACTGCACCTAATGTGGGGGAACTATACTGCACCTAATGTGGGGGAACTATCTGCACCTAATGTGGGGGAACTGTACTGCACCTAATGTGGAAAGATATACTGTACCTAATGTGGGGAACTATACTGCACCTAATGTGGGGGAACTATACTGCACCTAATGTGGGGGAACTGTACAGCACCTAATGTGGAAAGATATACTGCACCTAATGTGGGGAACTATACTGCACCTATTGTGGGGAGCTATACTGCACCTAATGTGGGGGAACTATACTGCACTTAATGTGGGGGAACTATACTGCACCTAATGTGGGGGAACTATACTGCACCTAATGTGGGGGAACTATACTGCACCTAAAGTGGGGGAACTATACTGCACCTAATGTGGGGGAACTATACTGCACCTAATGTGGGGGAACTATACTGCACCTAATGTGGGGGAACTATACTGCACCTAATGTGGGGGAACTATACTGCACCTAATGTGGGGGAACTATACTGCACCTAATGTGGGGAAACTATACTGCACCTAATGTGGGGCAACTATACTGCACCTAATGTGGGGAAACTATACTGCACCTAATGTGGGGGAACTGTACTGCACCTAATGTGGGGGAACTGTACTGCACCTAATGTGGGGGAACTGTACTGCACTTAATGTAGGGGAACTGTACTGCACTTAATGTAGGGGAACTGTACTGGTGCAGTACAGTTCCCCCACATTAGGTGCAGTACAGTTCCCCCACATTAGGTGCAGTACAGTTCCCTCGCATTAGGTGCAGTACAGTTCCCCTTCATTAGGTGTAGTACAGTTCCCCCACATTAGGTGCAGTACAGTTCCCCCACATTAGGTGCAGTACAGTTCCCCCACATTAGGTGGCACCTAATGTGGGGGAACTGAACTGCACCTAATGTGGGGGAACTGTACTGCCAACCTAATGTGGGGGAACTGTACTGCCAACCTAATGTGGGGGAACTGTACTGCCAACCTAATGTGCGGGAACTATACTGCACCTAATGTGGTAGGACTTATACTGCACCTAATGTGGGGGGACTTATACTGCACCTAATGTGGGGGGACTTATACTGCACCTAATGTGGGGGAACTATACTGCACCTAATGTGGGGGAACTATACTAATTGTGTGTATGTGTGCGTATATATATATATATATATATATATATATATATATATATATATACATACAAACAACAAAAAACGTGGTCTCAAATGGCAGGAGGTGCTCAACCCCAAATGCAGTTGTGCATTTATACTGGGGGAGCAGATCCTGCCCTTGTAGTCCGTTGCTAGGGGCGATCCCCAGCATAAAAATGCATACAATGGAGGATGCCTGCAGCGGACTACAAGTGCCACAATAGAATCCTACACCAGATAAACGGTGTGGATGTGTAACAATTAGAATACAATACAGGAATATGAGTGCACTACTGTGGTAGATGTAAACAATACATTGGCTATCCCTCAACACTGATGTTAAAATTGAGACATTCGCCAGTGTATCCTTATATGAAGGACACACCAGAGCCCGCACACCAACATCAAGGTTTCTCAAATTGGTGCGAGACCTAACGCTAATCCTACCTGTGCTTGATAAGCAGAACAGGGGCCAGTGGGCAATTACGGCAGCTAATGTGGCAGGACTTATACTGCACCTAATGTGGGGGGACTTATACTGCACCTAATGTGGGGGGACTTATACTGCACCTAATGTGGGGGAACTATACTGCACCTAATGTGGGGGAACTATACTAATTGTGTGTATATATATATACACACACACACACACACATATATGCACGCGCGCGGCGTGAGTTTGTGCTTTAGGGTGCACACCCTAATGCAATAGGCTGCGCACGCCTATGATCTGAAGGGCCAGATGTTACAGAACTACAACTCCCAGCATGCCTGGACAGTAAGGGCATGCTGAGGATGTGTAGTTTTGCAACATCTGGGCACAGTGGTCTCCAAACTGTGGACCTCCAGATGTTGCAAAACTGCAACTCCCAGCATGCCCAGATGCCAAGGGCTGTCTGGGCATGCTGGGAGCTGTAGTATACAGGGTCCCAATACAGCAATGCATGTCGCTTTATGGCGACGTGCATTGCTGTAAAGGGCCCGACCGCGGCTGAAGATCAACTCACCTGTCGCCGCCGCCATCTTCCTCGCCGGGATCCGGGTCTTCAGGGACGAGGTAAGTACCGGGGCCGGTCCCCAGCACTCCCCCGTCCCCCGCCGCGTCCTCCGGTCTTCCTCCCGTCCTCTCCGGACTTTCAGGGGCCGGGCAGGAAGTAACCGCCCCCCCTCCTGCGATTGGTCGGTTAACTAACCGACAGATCGCAGGGGATCGGAGGAGGTGGCAGGCTTGCCACCTCGCTCCTATACATTAGCATGGTCCTGGCTGTCTGTGACAGCCGGGATCATGCGAAATTACCGGGCGGTCGGGTCCCAGAGACCCGATCAGCCCGGTATCGCCGCAGATCGCAAGGGCGATTTCCCTTGCGATTTGCGGCGATCGCCGACATGGGGGGCCTAGATGGCCCCCCTCGGCATTTGCCCTGGATTCCTGCTGAAGGATTTCAGCAGGGATCCGCTTCCGATCTCCGCCGGGTGAGCGGCGGAGACCAGGAAAAGACATGACGTATGCATACGTCATGGGTCCTTAAGACCCAGGGTGTGCTGACGTATGCATACGTCATGGGTCCTTAAGAGGTTAAAATTGATTTACATATGAAAAAGCTGAATATATTATAGAAAGTAACATTTTAACATTCATTGCAACAGGTGAATCGAGTGATTAGTAAAAGAGGCGGGGGCAAGGTGGTCGCACCCATCCTACCTGTCTCTATGTGCAAAACTGTTGTTGCTATAGGTAACAGTAAGGTATATGGTGTACATCTCCGCGCTCGCAGGACGCCGGGAGCGGCCAGGCGACCTCCCCGCATCACCTGACCTAGATGTCACGTGACCGCTCCCCCGTCTGCGCACGCGTACTGAAGAAGAGAAAGAAAGGATGTCAGTGCTGCCATGATAAGTGAGGGAAGACCGGGCAGTCAAACAGCATTTTCAAAAAATGAAAAAATAAATAAAAATAGAAAAAATAAAATAAAATAATAAAAAACATAAAGAGTATAACCATAGATATAAAACTTGAATAATAAAATCGTAATGCAATCAAAGCAATGAGCCCTAAAAAGCAGGGGCAGTCAAGGGGTTAGGGCTAATAATAGCCCGATATGTGTGACATTTGTGCGTGGAGTCGGGATCATCGCTTTGATTGCATTACGAATTTATTATTCAAGTTTTATATCTATGGTTATACTCTTTATTTATTTTATTTTTTATTATTTTTTTTTTCTATGTTTATATCTATTTATATTTATTTTTATTTATTATTGATTTTTATTTTTTCATTTTTTAATTTTAATTTTTAATTTATTTTTTATTATTTTTTATTATTTACAATTCTTTTTCTTATAATGTGCCTCCGAGTGAGGTCATTTATTTTTAATTTATTTTCAACTCATTTCTTCTATTGATTCTTTTACCTTATTTATCTATTTCACATTCACACTGTTCTTTTTACACACACACATTCAGACCATGCGCCTACTGCCTGCGATCGGGTGCGTGCCTCTGTTTGCGGTGCACCTGCGGTCGCGGCGTATGGCTGTGCGGCTTTTACTTCATCACATGTTCAGATCGTGCGGCCACGGCTGCGTTCTGGTTCGTGCCCTTGGTAGGGCACGTCCCGGATCATGCCGTTTGACTGCCCAGTCTTCCCTCACTTATCATGGCAGCACTGACATCCTTTCTTTCTCTTCTTCAGTACGCGTGCGCAGACGGGGGAGCGGTCACGTGACATCTAGGTCAGGTGATGCGGGGAGGTCGCCTGGCCGCTCCCGGCGTCCTGCGAGCACGGAGATGTACACCATATACCTTACTGTTACCTATAGCAACAGTTTTGCACATAGAGACAGGTAGGATGGGTGCGACCACCTTGCCCCCGCCTCTTTTACTAATCACTCGATTCACCTGTTGCAATGAATGTTAAAATGTAACGTTTTATAATATGTGCAGCTTTTTCATATGTAAATCAATTTTAATACACCACTGGGCACTTGTGCAATATTGTCATTATAGTGGTTTGAAGTGACCCTATATCTTAAATGCACTTTTTGTAATTTATCTGTACTAATTGATGTATCACAAATTTGATTGATGTGTTTGTTCATTTGCATATAAATACTCTGTATGATCACTATTTTGTTGCTTGAAAAAGGCTGTATTGGCAGCTGAAACGTCGCTTGCTTGTATTACCATGGAATAAACCACTGTTTTTTTGCACCTGAACCCTTTTCGTGTGCTGCGGTATCCTTCCTAGATGTCTGACTAGCTTTGACCAAAGCTTTTTTCGCCGCTTGCACCACTATTACGTTATTATAGGACGTGCTGCTCCAACCTGTTTTTTTTTATATATATATATTTTTTTTTAACCCAATACTTAATAGGAATTGCGACATTTGTGACAACTTGTACTATAAAAAAAATAATGTTAATTATTGCTCGCTAATTTTCAGCCAAAAGTGGAATAAAAATAATCAAAACCTGGCATGTATTACAAAAAATAATAAGTACAGCTTGTATCGCAACACAAAAAAACCCTCACACAATGTGGTCCGATGAAAAGTAAAAAAAAATATGGCTCACAGAACATGACAACACCAAAAAAAGAAAAAAAGGATATTGTTGTGAAAAGGAAAAGAACACAAAAAGCTGTGTAAATTGTGAAGACCATAATCGTACCAATCAGGGTTACCTTGTGCAGCCAATTGTTTGCACATTATATTACTTTCTTTATATACAGTTCCAAAGTGGAACAATTTCTTTTCGCTCGTGTCAATTCCCCCACAGGTATACCTGCTGCACTTACGTGATCCTAAAGTTTTTGATTGCATTGAAGATATAATCTATTGTATAAAAACAATTAAAGAAATAGGGCAGATTAAAATTATTCATAAAAATTATCCATATTTTGTGAACAGTTCAAAAGAAGACAGTGGAACTCTGTGTAGCCTGATCACCCAGTCAAGTGCTAAGGTGCCCATACACTTTATGAATGAGACCTTTCAACACTGCCCCGATCACGGATGTGCACAGACATTTTAGGGGGCAGGGACTCAAGTGAAAAGGGCACTATTTTTTAGTGTCGTGGCAAGAAATTTGAGGACCTACTGAGAGGGCTCCTACATACACTGTCACCCTCCCCACATGTTGTCCCCCTCAACGTTGTCACCCCACTAAACACACTGTCATCCTTCCCCCTTCACATAGCCACACTTACATTAAAGAGGTTATCTGGTGGGATTTTTTATATATTTTTTTCTTTATTGTGAATGATGCCCATTCTGCAATGTATAAAAATGTTATCCTTTACTCACCTCCAGCACTTCTACACTGCCTCTAGTGTCCTGATCCAGTCCCTGGTGCAATCCTTTTCCTGAGCAGAAGTATGACACATTGGGCCCTGGCACCGGGAAGAAGTCCCCGGCCTCGGTTCAATGTGTCATACTTGAGCTCTGCCAATCACTGGCAAAAGCGATTCATGTTGCAGGAAGAGGAGTGCACTGGGGACCGGAGCAGAACCCCGGAGGCACCACGGGAACGCTGAAGGTGAGTAGAGGTTTATTTTTTTATGTATTGCAGAATGAGTATTTCATGTACCGGAATGTAGGCTGTCACAAAGACAATGCGCTCGTGGCTGAAATGTGCGGCCGAAGCGCAATGTGTTACAGTATCCCCCCTTTTAGTCTCTCCCTCCTTTTGCGGCTCAGGAATTTCTTGAGAAGGTCTTTGTCCAGGATATTGTCCTGCGGCTCCCAAGACACCTCCTCCGGACCGAAACCTTCCCAATCAACAAGAAAAAAGCATTTTCCTCTGACAAACTTAGAATCTAAGATTTCCTTAACAACATAAACATCTGGGGTACCAGAGATGGGAGGAGGAGAGATAACCTTCTAATAATGGAAGGAATTTGGGATCCAGAAAGAGGAGGGAATAAGCCACAGGATTGAGTTGTTTCTTGACTTTATAGGGACCCAAATAATGAGGACCTAGATTATAACTGGGTATCTTGAAACGGATATATTTAGTAGACAGCCAGACTTTGTAGTCAGGAGAATATTCAGGAGGACGTCTCTTTTTGTCTGCTTGAAATTTCATGTGAAAAGTAGCCTGTATAAGTGAAAGACGTGTCTTTTGCCAGATGGAAGAAAAATTCTGCACTTGTTCATCAACAGCAGGAACTCCGGAGGAAGATGACAAGGGATGAGGAGGACGAGGGTGAAGTCCATAGACCACAAAGAAGGGTGAAGCACCTGTGGAATTGGAGTCCTTGTGGTTGTGGGAGAACTCGGCCCAAGGAAGCAGATCGACCCAGTCATCTTGACGCGCAGAAATTAAATGGCGTAGATAGTCTCCTAAAACCTGATTCACCCCCTCAACCTGTCCATTAGATTGAGACAAACTGGACCCCTCGGGCAGAAACAATATGGGAAGGGTGTCCATGCAAATGAAAGATATGTTGAAGAAAAAGCTTGGCAAGCTGTGGTGCTGATGGGAGACCAGGTATCGGTACAAAATGAGCAATTTTAGAAAATCAATCCACTACCACCCATATGACAGTATTACCATTGGAAGATGGAAGGTCTTTAATGAAGTCCATGGCTATATCGGTCCACGGAAGCTCAGGAACTGGCAAGGGCTGAAGCAGACCTGCTGGCTTGGAACGGGGAGTCTTGTCCTGGTCACAGACTGAGCAGGACCGAACAAAATCAACAACATCCTTTTTCAAGGTTGGCCACCAATAATGTGGGCTGACTGAAGATAAAGTAAATTCTTGTGGTCTGAATAAATTGTGACAGGATGTACTGAGCCTTCCAAGAGGTGACGCCACTCTTCTAAGGCAAGCTTAATGGCTAAGAGCTTGCGATCTCCGATAGTGTAATTTCTCTCCGCAGGGGAGAAGGTTTTAGAGAAAAAGCCGCAGGTTAAAATTCTTCCCTTAGTAAATTTTTGTGTTAATACTGCCCCAGCTCCAACTGAGGAAGCATCCACTTCCAAGAAAAATGGATGGTTAGGATCAGGTCTAGATAAAACAGGAGCAGAAGCAAAGGCGAACTTCAACTGTTTGAAAGCTTCTTCAGCCTCTGGATTAGCCGTCTTTTTGGTAAGCGAGACAATGTGAGCTACCAGAGTAGAGTAGGGAGGAATAAATTGCCAATAGTAGTTGGCAAAACCAAGGAAGCGCAGGGTCACTTTCAAACCAGAAGGTTGTTGCCAGTCCAGAACTGCAGACAACTTGTCGGGATCCATTTGGAGACCTTGACTTGTAACAATATAGCCCAAGAATGAAGACTGTTTTTTTTTTTTTTTTTCAAAAGTGCATTTTTCAAGTTTGGCATTGAGACAATTTTCACGGAGACGCTGTAAGGCTTGGCAGAGGTGGGAGCGATGGGATTGAATATTGGGCAAATAGATGAGTATCTCATCCAAATAGACAACACAGGAGTATAGAAGATCTCAAAATATATCATTGACGAACTCCTGGAAGACTGCTGGAGCATTACAGAGTCCAAATGGCATGACAAGATACTCGAAATGTCCATCATGGGTATTAAACGCAGTTTTCCATTCGTCCCCTTCACGAATACGAATCAAATTATAGGCCCCACGGAGATCAAGTTTTGAGAAGATTCTGGCACCTCTCAGGCGATCAAATAATTCCGAGATTAGAGGTAGTCGATGCAAGGTCGCAAAGAACCATCTTGTTTCTCAACGAAGAAGAACCCAGCTCTGGCAGGGGAAGAGGACTTCATGATAAACCCCTTCCAAAGGTTTTCTTGGATATAGTCTGCCATGGCCTGGGTTTCCGGAACAAACGGGGTAAATTCTGCCTCTGGGAGGAGTGGTGTTGGGCAGTAAATCTATAGGGCAATCGTAGGGACAGTGTGGAGGCAATACTTCAGCTTGCTTTTCACTGAAGACATCAGCAAAGTCCTGAAGGAAAGAAGGCAGACCAGGCAGAGGTCCAGTAGATGGTTCCAACTTAGTTACACATACATGGGTACAATGGCTGTTGCAATGTGGACCCAAGCGAAGAACTTCTCCAGTTTTCCAATTCAGCTGTGGGGCAAGGAGCTGTAACCAAGGTAGACCAAGCAGGAGAGAAGTACAGTGTGGAAGTACGTAGAAGGACAAGTTCTCCTTTTGCAGGACTCCAACCGCTGGTCTTCACCAGAACCCCGCCGCAAGGCAGGATGGGCTTGCTGCGGCAGGTGACACCCAGGTCGCTACCCCTGACATGGCTTGACCACACAGGTAACTGGGCAAGGCGAGGTACCGAAGGATCAGGCTGTGGCATAGTCAAACGTAGCAGAAGGTCAAGGCAGGCGGCAAAGGTTCGTAGTGAAAAAACGTAGCAGGAAGGTCTGAATACACGGGAATGGCAAACAGGCAATAGGAATGCTTTCTCTCAGGCAAATGGCACTGAATATCCGACAGAGACGTGGGGGAGGTGCAGGGACTTTAAACAATGGTGTCAGGTGAGAGTGATAATTATGGGTGCACTGGCCCTTTAAATTTTAAAGCTCTGGCGCTGGGGCGCTCTATGGGATGGGGAGCTGAAACACACTAGCAAAGGAGTCAGGGGAAGCAGGTAAGTGACGGGCCGAGATTCGCATGCGACATGTGCGGCCAGAGCGCAAGCTGTAACAGGGTATAGTTCACAAAAAGAGAACCTCCCACCAGGTAACCCCTTTTATCCCCTTCTAATCCTGTCCCTCCTACGCCCTCCAATTATAACACGCTCTCCTTCCCTCTCTGCCTTAAAAAAAAAAAAAACTATACATAATAGCTATTGACTTGTTCTTAACCCCTTAAAGGGGTACTTCACTTAACTGGTGACAGAAAGTTAAACAGAATTGTGAATCCTAATCCTTCCAGTACTTATCAGCTGCTGTTATGATGCACAGGAAGTTCTTTTCTTTCTGAATTTCCTTTCTGCCTTACCACAGTGCTCTCTGATGACACCTCTGTCCATTTTAGGAACTGTCCAGAGCAGGATAAGTTTTCTATGGGGATTTGCTCCTACTCTGGACAGTTCCCAAAATGGACAGAGGTGTCAGCAGAGAGCACTGTGAGTAAGGACTCAGCCCATTGAGTACCCATTTTCACCTTAAAGGGGTTATCCACCATAAGGTGATTTTAGTACTTACCTGCCAGAACTGGGAGTCCGCACATAAAGCAGGAGCTTCTGCCCTCGAATCCTGTGCTCTCCTGTATTGCACAGTGGTGTCAGGCATGTAGCATTTTAGTCCAACTCTTTTGTTCCTTGAGGGATAAACCACGGTCAGAGTTGTCAGCCAATGCCTTACCTCTCCTCTCTTTATTCACAATACATAAATGCTTGCCCATGCCGAACTTACATGTGTAAAGGGAAATCGAGAGATAAAGCTGTTGACCAAACAAATGTTAGTCTAACAGCTATTGAAGGTGTATGGCCACCCTTCCTTCCATCTGCCCTCTGTTCTTGCAAAAGTCTTTACAAGGTCGTTAAAAGTAATCATGGATATGTTCTGTTATTTTATTATCTACAAAATAAGAGGGGTGATTATTCTGGTTACCTGCAGCTGCATGATCTTTGACTGACTAATCTTTTTACTATTGAACTGTGTTGTTCAATCGAAAAGGTAATACTCTGGTTGCAAAGTATTTAACCAACAGTTTGGTAGGTTTGCAAGAGATAGGGAACTCATTAACCCCTTCAGGACCAAGCCCATTTTGGCCTTAAGGACCGGAGCGTTTTTCTGCACATTTGACCACTGTCACTTTAAACATTAATAACTCTGGGATGCTTTTAGTTATCATTCTGATTCCGAGATTGTTTTTTTGTGACATATTCTACTTTAACATAGTGGTAAATTTTTGTGGTAACTTGCATCCTTTCCTGGTGAAAAATCTGTAAATTTGATGAAAAATGTGAAAATTTTCTAACTTTGAAGCTTTCTGCTTGTAAGGAAAATGGAGATTACGAATACATTTTTTTTTTTGGTTCACATATACAATATGTCTACTTTATGTTTGCATCATAAAATTGACGTGTTTTTACTTTTGGAAGACACCAGAGGGCTTCAAAGTTCAATAGGTGTTTCACAGGAATAGCAGCAAAGTGAAGGAGAAAATTCAAAATCTTCATTTTTTACACTCACATGTTCTTGTAGACCCAATTTTAGAATTTTTACAAGGGGTAAAAGGAGAAAATTTTTACTTGTATTTGTAGCCCAATTTCTCTCGAGTAAGCACATACCTCATATGTCTATGTAAGTTGTTCGGCGGGCACAGTAGAGGGCTCAGAAGGGAAGGAGCGACAAGGGGATTTTGGAGAGTACGTTTTTCTGAAATGGTTTTTGGGGGGCAGGTTGCATTTAGGAAGCCCTTATGGCGCCAGAAAAGCAAAAAAAAAAAAACCCACATGGCATACCATTTTGGAAACTAGACCCCTCGGGGAATGTAACATGGGATAAAGTGAGCCTTTATACCCCACAGGTGTTTCACGACTTTTACAAATTTAAAAAAAAAAAAATGTTTACCTAAAATGCTTCTTTTCCCCAAAATTTTACATTTTTAAAAAGGGTAATAGCAGAAAATACCCCTAAAAATTTTAAGCCCAATTTCTCCCGATTCAGAAAACATGCCATATGGGGGTGAAAAGAGCTCTGCTGGCGCACTACAGGTCTCAGAAGAGAGGGAGTCACATTTGGCTTTTTGAAAGCAAATTTTGCTCTGGGGGCATGCCGCATTTAGGAAGCCCCTATGGTGCCAGGACAGCAAAAAAAAAAAAACCACATGGCATACCATTTTGGAAACTAGACCTCTCGGGGAACGTAACAAGGGGTTCAGTGAACCTTTATACCCCACAGGTGTTTCATGACTTTTGCATATGTAACAAAATAAAATAAAAATTTTACCTAAAATGCTTGTTTTCCCCAAAATTTTACATTTTTTAAAAGGGTAAAAGCAGAAAATACCCCCCAAAATTTGTAACACAATTTCTCCCGAGTAAGGTGATACCCCATATGTGACCCTAAACTGTTGCCTTGAAATACAACAGGGCTCCAAAGTAAGAGCGCAATGCGCATTTGAGGCCTAAATTAGGGACTTGCATAGGGGTGGACATAAGGGAATTCTACGCCAGTGATTCCCAAACAGGGTGCCTCCAGCTGTTGCAAAACTCCCAGCATGCCTGGACAGTCAATGGCTGTCCAACAATACTGGGAGTTGTTGTTTTGCAACAGCTGGAGGCTCCGTTTTGGAAACAGTGGCGTACCAGACGCTTTCATTTTTATTGGGGAGGGGGGCTGTGTAGGGGTATGTGTATATGTAGTGTTTTTGACTTTTTATTTTATTTTTTGTTAGTGTAGTGTAGTGTTTTTAGGGTTCCAGTCGCATGGGCGGGGGTTCACAGTAGTTTCTCACTGGCAGTTTGAGCTGCGGCAGAAAATTTGCCGCAGCTCAAACTTGCAGGCAGATACTTACTGTAAACCTCCGCCCATGTGAGTGTACCCTGTACGTTCACATTGGGGGGGGGGGGGGGGAACGTCCAGCTGTTGCAAAACTACAACTCCCAGCATGCGCTGACAGACTGTACATGCTGAGAGTTTTAGTTTTGCAACAGCTGTAGGCACACTGGTTATGTATCACTGAGTTTGTGACCTAACTCAGTGTTTCACAACCAGTGTGCCTTCAGCTGTTGCAAAACTACAACTCTCAGCAGTCACCGACAGCCAACGAGCATGCTGGGAGTTGTAGTTATGCAACCAGCAGATGCACCCCTACAACTCCCAGCATGCACTTTAGCTGTTTGTGCAAGCTGGGAGTTGTAGTTATACAACAGCTGAAGGTACACTTTTCCATAGAAAAAATGTGCCTCCAGCTGTTGCAAAACCATAAGTCCCAGCATGCCCATAAGGGAATGCTGGGAGTTGTGGTAGTCTGCCTCCTGCTGTTGCATAACTACAGCTCCCAGCATGTCCTTTTTGCATGCTGGGAGCTGTTGCTAAGCAGGAGGCTGTCACTCACCTCCTACTGCTGCCGGCACACAGGTTAGTCCCGCCGCCGCCGCTCCTGGGGCCCCGATCCCAACATTGACGCCGGGAATCGGGGTCCCCAGCTCCCGGGGTGCACATCCCGCACCCGCTCACGTCCTCCGGAAGAGGGGCGGAGCGGATTGCGGGAGTGACACCCGCAGCAGGCGCCCTGATTGGTCGGCTGGTAATTCGGCCGATAAATCAGGGCGATCGTGAGGTGGCACCAGTGCCACCTCACCCCTGCAGGCTATGGCTGTTCGAGGCCGTCAGAGACGGCCCCGATCAGCCAGTAATTCTGGGTCACCGGGTCACTGGAGACCCGATTGACCCGGAATCGCCGCAGATCGCTGGACTGAATTGTCCAGCGATCTGTGGCCATCGCCGACATGGGGGGGCATAATGACCCCCCTGGGCGATATGCTGGGATAACTGCTGAATGATTTCATGGATACGCCCTCGGTCCTTAAGGACTCGGAATGCAGGGCGTATCCATACGCCCTATGTCCTGAAGAGGTTAAAGGGGTACTCCGGTGAAAACCTTTTTTCTTATAAATCAACTGGTGGCAGAAAGTTAAACATATTTGTAAATTACTTCTATTAAAAAAAATCTTAATCCTTCCAGTACTTATTAGCTGCTGAATGCTACAGTGGAAATTCCTTTATTTTTGGAACACTGATGACATCACGAGCACAGTACTCTCTGCTGACATCTCTGTCCATTTTAGCAACCATGTATAGCAGATGCATAGCAGATGTATGCTATGGGCAGCATGGTGGCTCAGTGGTTAGCACTGCTGCCTTGCAGTGCTGGGGACTTGGGTTCAAATCCCATTAAGGACAACAATAAATAAAGTGTTATTATTATTATAATAACGTCAGCAGAGAGAACTGTGCTCGTAATGTCATCAGAGAACATTCCAAAAAGAAAAGAATTTCCTCTGTAGTATTCAGCAGCTAATAAGTACAGGAAGGATTAAGATTTTTTAATAGAAGTAATTTACAAATATGTTTAACTTTCTGCCACCAGTTGATTTAAAAGAAAAAGGGTTTTCACCGGAGTACCCCTTTAAAGACAGTATAACTGCAGGATCAAGCTGCACAGTGACCCACTCCCAAGTCAAATGTTCTCAGAGCTCCTTGGTAGCTTTTCCCAGTTTAAAGGGGTTGAATTCTCTTCACTTGCAGATCTTCCCTTAGCTGCTTACAAGAGCGGTGAAGAAAATCTATGCAACACACAGGGGAGAGTTATCAAAACCAGTGCAGAGGAAAAGTTGCCCAGTTGCTCATAGCAACCAATCAGATCCCTTCTTTCATTTTTTAGAGGCCGGGTTTAAACCAATCTCACCAGCAGAGAATGGGTTAAACCCGGTGGGTCCCGGTTGCTACGGGCAGCCAAAACCCACAACTAATGTCGGGCATGGCTGATCGGGCCGATGCCCAGCATTAACCTTTTAGACACCGCAATCAAAGTTGATCGCAGCGTCTAAAACGAAAATAAAAGAATCCTGGCAGCTCAGCGGAGCTGATCGGGACTATCACGACAAAATCACGATGTCCCGATCAGCTTACCGGACGACGGGAGGGTCCTCACCTGCCTCTCCGTCGTCCAAACAGCAATCTGCTGCTCCATGCCTGTGCAGCAGGGGCTTGAAAAAAATTTAATAAAAGTTAATTAACCCTTTCCCTATTTAAAGTTTAAATCACACCCCTTTTCCCATTTTTGAAATAAAATAAATTGGGCATCCTTGTAACCGTATGGACTTACAGAATAAAGATAATGTGTCATTTTTACCAAATATTGCACTGTGTAGAAACGGGAGCCCCAAAAGTTACAAAATGTTTTTTTTTTTTATGTTATTTTACCCAACAAATAATTTATTTTTGGTTTCGCCGCAGGTTATATTCTAAAATAAGTGATGTCATTGCAAAGTACACAAAAACAAGCCCTTATATGGGTCTGTAAGTGCAAAATTGAAAGCGTTATGATTTATAGAAAGGAAGGAGGAAAAAGCGAAAAGTCCTCCCTAAAGGGTTAACATCACTGATAAATCTTGGTAGAGGACTGTACACTAACACAATCATTAGTCACACTTAGCTGTTACCATACTGCCCCTACATTTGTACAGAGAGCAACACACATTCAGTCACCACTTCATAGAGGGAGGTGTAGGGGGCCCACTATTGTCACCAATCTAGATTTTGAAGGTTGTCTGTAGTAATTTTTCCCCATAGAAGCAATAAAAGCATTTTTGAGGCATTGATGGTGAATGAGAAAGTATGGCTTGCAAGTGGTGTTAAAAATTCATTCAAAAGGTGTTTGATGGTGTTGAGATTAGGACTTAATGCTGGCCCTCAGGTCCTTCCACACCAATCTCCTCAAACCCTCTCTTCATGGACCTCACACTTTGGAGCAATCGCCGAAGGGACACGCCGGAGTAAGGTAAGAGGACCTCCGCTTGTGTCCCAGCTGATCGGGACACCGCATTTTCACTGTGGTGGTCCCGATCAGCCCCACTGAGCAGCCGGGCAGCTTTCACTTTCGTTGTAGACGTGGCGACTAAAGGGTTAATAGTGCGTGGCACCGCGAACGCTGCCGTGCGCTATTAGCCCCGGGTCCCGGCTTCAGATACATGCCGGGACCGACCCGATATGACCCCGCGTTATATCGCGGGAGCCGGCCAAGGACGTAAATATACATCCTTGGTCGTTAAGGGGTTAATCACAAGCAGTGTTATAGAGCTACGTTTCAGCAGCCTCTCTTCGCATTTATCAAGCATGAACTTAAAAACACATCTTTTACATGCAATAATCAATTTATAAATAAAAACATTATTCACAAATAATTTTTAGTACATGTGGATCATTAATTTGTAAAGTGCATAACTATATATGCAATGTAACCATACAACACTTGTATTACATCTGAAAGGGGAACTCCGGTGGAAACAAGTGGAAAACAAATGTTTTCAAATCAACTGGTGCCAGAAAGTTAAACAGATTTGTAAATTAAATGACTGTAAATCCAATACTAATTTAGTGTTCTCCAACCAACCAAATCACTGTTACACAATAACTTAACATTTATTAATTTACTAGAATAAAAGCAAGGTACCATCACAAAATTCCACAAAACCATCACAAATGTATGTAACACAGATCCTCTCTATGAAGAGAGACCATCACCCACACTGGTGAAACCACCAATGTTGGGTATTTGTTCCCGATGAACAATGTCACCTGCTGCATGCGCTGACGATGGGATTAGAGATGAGCGAACTTACAGTAAATTCGATTCGTCACAAACTTTTCAGCTCGGCAGTTGATGGCTTATCCTGGATAAATGGTTCAGCTTTCAGGTGCTCCGGTGGGCTGGAAAAGGTGGATACAGTCCTAGGAAAGAGTCTCCTAGGACTGTATCCACCTTTTCCAGCCCATGGGAGCACCTGGAAGCTGAACTAATTTATGCAGGAAAAGTCATCAACTGCCGAGCCGAGAAGTTTGTGACAAATCGAATTTACTGTAAATGCGCTCATCTCTAGATGGGATCAGAAACAATACATCAAATTTGATTTAGGTAATGCAGGTATTATACAGCTATTGCTAAAGGAAAGATGGAGGGGAGTAGTTGGGAAAATGTATGGGGGAGGAAACTAGGGGAATAAGGGAAGGGCCTAAGGTGTGTGGCCCCTAATTAAATATCCCTTACTCTACCCAAAAGCCCGAGACGGAGTAGATGCCCTGATAAGGGCGGCCCTGCACCGGAAACCTGGCCCTACTCTAATCTATGGCGTCCCTAGTTACCGACAGTGAGGGGATATGGTGCTCTCTGTCTCATTAAAGGGTTGCTATCTATTTGATGGAAATGGAGAAGGATAGCAAACCTACAGAAGCCTATTGCTGTAGGTTTGCTATCCTTCTGCTATTGCATCAGATAGATAGCAACCCTTTAAAGAAACAGAGAGCACCATATTCCCCATTGTCGGTAACTAGGAACACCATAGATTAGAGGAGGGGCAGGTTCCGGTGCAGGGCCGCCCTTATCAGGGCGTCTACTCCGCCTGGGCTTTAGGGGTAGAATAAAGGACGCACAGTAGGGATATTTAGGTAGGGGCCGCACACCTTAGGCCCTTCCCTTATTCCCATAGTTTTCTCCCCCATCACTTTGCCCACCTACTTCCCTCCATGTTTCCTTTAGAAACAGCTGTATAATACCTGCATTACCAAAATAAAATTTGATGTATTGTTTCTGATCCCATCAAAAGCGTGGACATTGTTCACTGGGAACAAATACCCAACATTGGTGGTTTCACCAGTGTGGGTGATGGTCTCCCTTCATTGAGAGGATCTGTGTCACATACATTTGTAATGGTTTTTGTGGAATTTTGTGATGGTACCTTGTTTTTATTCTAATAAATTAATAAATATTAAGTTGTAGTGTAATGGTGATTTTGTAGATTTGTAAATTACTTCTATTTCAAAATCTTAACCCTTCCAATACTTATCAGCTGCTGTATACTACAGAGAAAATTGTGTCATTCTTTTCAGTCTGACCACAGTGCTCTCTGCTGACACCTGTCAGGAACTGTCCAGATTAGAAGCAAATCCCCATAGAAAACCTCTCCTGCTCCAGACGGTTCCTGACAAGGACAGAGGTGTCAGCAGAGAGCACTGTGGTCAGACTGGGAAGAACTGCACAATTTTCTCTGTAGTACATCTGTAGTATACAGCAGCTGATAAGTATTGGAAGGGTTAAGATTTTTAAATAGAAGTCATTTACAAATCTGGTTAACTTCTTGCCACAAGTTGATTTGAATTTTATTTTCCCACCGGAGTTCCTCTTTAATCATTATAATACTTCATTATATATCTATCTATTTTGAAAAGAAGAGAAATATAGGTAGGTTCTTATTACTATTTTGGTTGTTTGTTTGTGGTTGCTTCTTTCTGCTGGAGCAATGTTACCTCATTTTAATTCAACACAATGTTTTCTCCCCAGCTGTCCTTGAAGAAATGAACTTTCTTATAAGTAAGTCACTTTAATCAGGCTTCTACTGTAATTAGATGCTCTTACAGATGCAGAATAAGAATTGACATCTAAAAGAAGTATGGTCATATTGGTTATTAGGTGTTTTTGTATAAAAGTCATACTTTGTTCCATCTTTGATATCACAGCAACTCACATTGTACTCAGGGTTTTGATACAGTACTCATTAGCACAAAATGTACCTACATTTATCAAACAAGACAAACAATAAGTATCAGTAAAATATGAAAAGGTGATATCCAATGCAACAAAGGGCAATCATCCTATATGCTATATATAGTGCTATGGAATCAAAGTGGGAAGCTTAGCTTATACTGTATATCTAATTCAATATCTACAGCAGATGACCTAAGAAGAAATGTTATGTTCCTGGTCAATGCATATTTTTAAATTGATTTTACTTTGTGAGGAGCTTGTATCTGTAAGATAAGTGAAAAGTAGTATAAATGTAGAGAATGCAAGTCTTTTTACAAAACAGTGGTCTTCTTCTCTGGGGAGTAACAAATGTATATGCCCAAAAGCAGGGGTCTCAAACTCAAATTATCTAGGGGCCACTGGAGGTAGAAGCTGCCCCATCCACGCTAAAACAACCACTATGTAACGTACCGAGCAGGCTCCTGTGGCTTCACTGCTGCTGTGTTTGCTAACAATGTCTACGCCATCCTCTAGACTAGACTCCGCCCACCAATGTACAAGCATAGAGTCTTCTACGATGTGCGGCAGCGGTCACACCACTTGAAGCTTGCTCTGCATCTGCCGTTGCGACCGCGGTCACAGAACACTGACCGCGGTCGCAAGTGGTGTTAATAGAGTCTATGCCGCAGGCCGCCACTGTGCATTGGGCCGCAAAATGTTGTTCTGTTTGAGACCCCTGCCCTAAAGCAAAGCAAACGCTAAGTAAGAAATGCAGGTGAGAATAAATTCATTTTCATCCCTATCTTTTAGACAGGCAGAACCTTGAGAGTGCCAATCTAACAGATCAACACTTGTGTAATGAGCCTTTTTCATGGCTCAATCATTGCCTGACCAGGGAACATGAATGATCACTGGAAGTCAATAGGGTCTGCGGCAGATTTTCCGCAGCAGAATTTCTGCTGCGGACAGCCGTGAAGAGCCTGTCCCCTTTCAAATACGCAGTGGGAACCCCGCAAATAAATCCACTCATGTGAACGTACCCTTAGGGTAGGGTCAAAAGTGCCATATTTTGCTGCAAATTTGCTGCTGTGTATTTTCCTACCCATTGAAGTCAATGGGTAGCAAAATCAGCTGCATATTTTGCAACCCATTGAATTTAATGGGTAGGAAAATACTTAGCAGCAAATATGCTGAAAAATATGGCACATGTGACCCTGCCCTAAGGGAAGGTTCACACGTGTGTATTTTTGCTGCAGATTTTGCTGCCCATTGACCTCAATGGGTAGCAAAATCTGCAACAGCCAACCTGCAGCAGAAAATACACACGTGTGACCATTCAGCAGAGTGGATCCACAGCGTATTTTACGCTGCAGATCTGCCAATGAAGGACCGCTACAGGGTGCCCTTAGATGTGCCTGCTCGGAGCGGCACTACACCGCTATGAGCAGACACACTGCTGCGATGTGCGAGTCGCAGCCGCTCCCCCTGCTCCCTGAGCTAGGCTGATAGTAGCCACCATGTGTGAGTATACTGCGCATCCACGCAGCGACTCACGCATAGCGGCGTAAAATACGCTGTGGATCTACTCGTCTGAAAGTACCCTTAGGGTACATTCACACGTACAGTATACTGGATTTGATGCTGCAGATGTTTTGTTTCAATAGTTTTTATTAAAGTTTTTCAGGTATAACAATAGAAAAAACAATGTAGTCTGCTCTGAACATAGCACCAGTAAACCAAATAAAAAAATAAAATAAATAAAAGACAATAACATTGATGGTTATAAATCAGGATATATAGCCATAGTTCACAATGCATGCAATAGGAAACAGTAGTAAAATGAAACAATTTGCCTACCATGAATAGACAGAAAGCATAATGAGTATTTAAACTATGTAGGGAATAGTCTGAAGCAAGTATCAATAAATGACCGCCCTGCTCCCAAAAGGGAGAATAACCATAGAGCAACTGGAAGAAAGCAACTCCAAAAATAGAAAATAAAATTGCTGGACATAATTATATATCTATACAATGAGTGGAAGAGATCCATTTCTGCCATCTATCCAAAAAAGCTTTATATTTACCCAAGCCCAAAGCTATAACTTTTTCGAAGGAATAAGTAGTGTTCAATTTGCAAATAACAGAGGAAAGAGGTGGTGTAGTAGCCGTCTTCCAGTTATTCAGCAGCGCAATTTTTGCCACTATACACACTATGCAAAACAAAATTCTTGTAAGGTGGGGGGATATGATTCATTCCCAGAAACAGTAGCACCAATTGCGGAGACCATTTCAGGGAACACGGGAAAAGTGATTGTAGAAACTGCTTACAGGATACCAAAAAGGGTTGTATGACTGGACAGTTCCCGAGTATATGGAACAGGGAACCCATATGTCCACAACCACGCCAACAAATATTAGAGGCACCCGGGTATGCCCTGGCTATTTTATCTAGGGTAAAATACCATTATTGTTTTATATGAGTTTCCACATGGGAAGAACATTGGAATGCTTCATGTATATGTTTAAAAGCCACCAAGCTTTGACCTGTATAGAACAACCCAAATCTTTCACCCATAGCGTAAGGGATAGTCTTTAGGGGGAGGGGTAAATCAGTCACAGGTGTATAAGATTTTCTCTGGGACTCTGTTCTGAGCATGCTCTGGTCTGTGAGTTGCTGATTCAAAGAGAGCCTGTTGCAGGAGTTTTCAAAGCCAGGAGATATCTGCTGTGCGGAGTGAATCTGTGGAGTTGGAGTGACTGCCTATAGTGCAAGTTCATACTTGTGTGAGTAGTTACATTTGCACATAGTGGGATTACTGATAAAAACAGCCTTTTATTTTCCTCTACTCTGCCTCTAAGGGAGGGGGGCGGGGGGGGTAAATTGGTCACAGGTGTATAAGTTTTTCTCTGGGACTCAGTTCTGAGCATGCTCTGGTCTGTGAGTTGCTGATTCAAAGAGAGCCTATTCTAAGAGAGTTTTAAAAGCCAGGAGTTTGAGATCCCTGTAAGTGTTACTTTCCTTTCACTGTAGGGACTTTAAATCCACAAGGTCTACAGAGGATTTCATTGTAATATTTACTGTCTGTTTTTGGCTGTTAATCTGTGAAATCCCCATAACTAGATGGCCTCCATGTTGGAAAATAAGGTCCAGTGTACATCCAGCTCAATGTATGCAATCCTTGAAGAACAGTTTGAGGGTGCAAACTGATGTGCGAGATGTGTGCGAGTTGTTCATTTGGAAGCCCAGATCGTGGATCTAGAGGAGCAACTGGCAACACTAAGGCGCATTTACAACTTGGAGAGGAGTCTCCTATTCACTGAGCAAGTACTCTCTGGGGTAGAGGTGGGAAAGGATAGTGGGACGGAGGTGCAGGACAGTCAGGAAGCTAGCTGGGCTACAGTTTGAAGACAGGGTAGAGGGGAAAGGGTCAGGGAGGCTAGTCCTGAACTGGCACACCCCAACAGGTTTGCCCAGTTGGCAGATGAGGGGGATGCCATTTCAGAGGTAGCAGTACTGCAGCAGGACTCTGCCTCTGACCACCGGGGGGGGGGGTCTTCCATTGAAGGAGGAGTGCAGGGCAGGCTAGACAGGTACTGGTAGTGGGGGACTCTTAAACCCTTTAAAAAATGATGAGGAAGAAATTATAGACGGGGATCAGGAAAAAGCTAATATATTAAAGAATTATTCTCCACTGTATTCACCGAGGAAAATGAAATGCCAGTTAAACTACCGCAAGATAAGGCAAACTCCCCAGTACAGGTCACCAGGAATAAGTACAGTGCCGCCTACAAAAAATCTAAATAGACAAATCACTGTGCAATGTTACAAATAGATCTGGATAGGTTGGAGGTTTGGGCTGAAAAATGGCAGATGAGGTTTAACTATGATAAAGGTAAGGTAATGCACATGGGGACGAAAAAATCCAGGTTAGGATTATGCATTAAATAGGAGAACACTTGGGACGACTAATGGGGAAAAGGACTTGGTTAGTTAACAGTGAATATAGCTGTAGTGACAAGTGTCGGGCAGCTGCTGCCAAGGCAAATAAAATCATGGGGTGCATCAATAGGGGCATAGATGCCCATGACAAGGAATTAATTCTACCACTGTACAAATCACTAGTCAGACCACACATAGAATACTGTGTACTGTACTGGGCATCAGTGTACAAGAACGACATAGTGGAGCTGGAGAGGGTTTAAAGACGGACAACCAGGGTAATATGGGGAATGGGAGAACTACAGTACCCAGAAAGATTATCAGAATTGGGTTTATTTAGAGTAGAAAAAAGAAGGCTTAGGGGTGACCTAATAACTATGTATAAATATATCAGGGGACAGTACAGAGATCTCTCCCATGATCTATTTATACCCAGGACTGTATCTATCTATAACAAGGGGGTATCCTCTATGTTTAGAGGAAAGAAGATTTCTACACCAGCACAGACGGGGGTTCTTTACTGTAAGAGCAGTGAAACTGTGGAACTCTCTTCCAGAGGAGGTGGTTATGGTGAACTCGTTAAAAGAGTTCAAAAGGGGTCTGGATGCATTTTTGGAGAGTAATAACATTACAGGTTATGGATTCTAGATTTATAGGGACAAAACGTTGATCCAGGGATTATTCTGCCATATTTGGAGTCGGGAAGGAATCTTTACCTCTAGTATGAGGGTTTTTTGTCTTCCTCTGGATCAACTCAGTAGGGACTCATTAGGGCTATAGGTTGAACTTGATGGACTCTGGTCTTTTTTCAACTTTATGAACTATGTTGCTATTTTGTTACATGTTTCTGAGCCTACCAGTACAGTATAAATTGGCCTTAGATCTTTCATGTTAGAAGAAAGAAAGTGCAGGGTGGGAGCATTCATGCCCAGGGTGGGGCTGCCCAATGATTGTGTGAAATGTCTAACCTGAAGGTATTGAAAAATGTCTTTAGCAGATATAGGATATTTAGCACTAACAGACTCAAAAGTCCTCACGTTACTGCCTTCATATAAATTACGTAAATGGCATACCCCCCAACTCCATCCAATGCTTTAAATCCATACCAGGGATTGAAGCCTGTGTCAATGACATTGAAATGTCACCCTTAACAGTACTGACTAGGGAGTTAGTGTGAGTCAAGTAATATTCCCAAGCCAGATGCTTTAATTAGTGGGTTAGAGGTGGGAGGGAGTGGCAAACTCCAAATTGGGAGAAGAAACATGTCCCGGGGAGAAAATGGAGAGATTAAGTGAATCTCTGCCTTGACCAATGGAAGGGTAGTGGTCTTATTTTTCCACCACTGCCGAAGAGAGGTCACTAAGGTAGAGACGTAATGGCCCCGAATATCTGGGAAGCCCAGACCCCCCCCCCCCATAAGTTTTAATTTAGTGATAATGGTGGGAGATAATCTAGGTTTCATGCCCGCACATATGAATTTGGAAAGGAGACATTGTGCAGTTACAAAAATATTTTTGTGGAAGAACTATAGGCAAAGTCCGGGAATGCATATAAAAGCTTAGGTAAGAGAACCATCTTAAAGGTTGCCACTCTACCAACCCTCGATATTGTGGCTTTGGAAAAAGCCTCAGCTTCAGTTGCTAAAGAGGACAACAGTGGGGCATAGTTTGCAGCATACAATGAGGATACAGGATAAGATAGGTTGACTCCTAAATAATGGATACATGATTGCTGCCATTCAAATTTGTACTTCCCATGTAAAGCTGTCTCATCAGTAGTAGGTATATTGAGTGAGAGGGCTTGAGTTTTGGAGCCGTTTAGGTGGTAGTACGATAAGGAACCGATGACTGTAATGTGACATTGCAGATTTTATGTACCAATGTAAACTAATTGACTCAACACAAATCTGCAGCTTCAAATCCTGTGCAACCATTGTAATTTCCTGGCATCTCAATGGCAGAAGATACTTTTTGCACGGACTTCCTTTTTAGGCCTGGATCACATTACGAAATCTCCAAGCGCAACTCCGCTTCTGTATTTCCACTAGGGAACTATGGTGCAGCCGCCTCCTATTGTTTTTATTCGGATTCTGCTACACCTTGTACACGGCAATACACTTTGTGTGGTGCAAGCGCAGACTGAGATTCTGTCATGTGAACCCGGTCTTACCATTTCAAAGATTCTAAGTTAAAAGTTTGGGAACCTAAAGTGCTGCCAGCCAGAAAGTTCCACTAGAAAGACTCAGCAGGTAAAAAAAACTATTTTGTTAAAAATGCTTAAATAAAAAGGTGCTAAAAGCCAGGGTGTATACCTTTTCTAAAGCTTATCTCACAGTTTCATCCTGCATAATTTCATTTGCTGTCAATACAAATTGACTTTTCATCTATGCTAAGCAATAAGTAGCTTATTTGTGCCTTCAGATAAAAGAATCTTGTAAACTGAGGTCAGCTAATAAAGCTAATGGCAGCCACCCGGAGCAACATTTTGGCTTTTCTCTTTATTAAGTTTGCATTGCATTGCATGGTTAAAAAAAGTAAAGAGGTTATGTGCTATAAACCAAAAGGAGAACAAACATGAGCAATGTGACACTGTTTACAAAACTCTCATTAAAGGGGTACTCCAATGGAATTTTTTTTTAAATGAACTGGTGCCAGAAAGTTAAACATATTTTTAAATAACTTCTATTTAAAAATCCTAATCTTTCCAGTACTTATGAGCTGCTGCATGTTCCAGAGGAAGTTCTTTTCTTTTTGAATTTCCTTTCTGTCTGACCACAGTGCTCTCTGCTGACACATCTGTCCATTTTAGGAACTGTCCAGAGTAGGAGCAAATCCCCATAGCAAACCTCTCCTGCTCTGGACAGTTCCTAAAATGGACAGAGGTGTCAGCGGAGAGCACTGTGGTCAGACAGAAAAGAAATTAAAAAAGAAAGGAACTTCCTGTGGAGCATACAGCAGCTGATAAGTACTGGAAGGATTAAGATTTTTAAATAGAAGTAATTTACAAATCTGTTTAACTTTCAGGCACCAGTTGATTTAAAAAAAAATAAATAAATGTTTTCCAGGGGAGTAGCCCATTAAAGTCAATGAAAAGTAAACAAAATATGTAACAGCCTTCTTGATGTATTTATTTTTAGCTACAATCGCCCAACCACCTTTGATAGTTACAGGCAGGCTAGATGAGGCCAGGGGGCATTCAATTTCAAAATAGGAGTGAGTCCCAGATGTGGGACCGGCATCTAGCAGACATTTATGGCATATCTTGTGTATTTGCCATAAATAATATCCCAGATAGTAATACACCCTTAGGCTATGTTTACATGGCAGAATTTCTGTGCTTCCACTCAGATTATGTTCTGCCAACTGATTTTCAGATTTTTTTTGTAGTTTTGTGGATTCTGAGCAGAATTTGGGCTGAATTTATGCAGAATTACTTGCGCACAATACACAGATTCCGAATGGAATTTAGAGTCCCATTGACTTCAATGTGACTGACGCAGAATTGACATTTGGAATCCAGAATTTAGAATTTTCACAGCAGGAAATTCTGCAGTGGAAAATCTGCCCATTGAATGCGACAGCGAAAATTCTATTATTCACAATGGTAACTTCATTTGCAAGATTTCCAAGCTGAATTTTTCTAATGCATCCCGCAAGTAAATCCTGCCATGTGAACATACGTTTAGAAGCAAAGTGAAAGGGTATGGCCTGTGGGGCTTACTACAATTTATATATCAGAAATAAGCATACATTCTGGCAGAAATCTATTCCAGTTGATAGCGGACTTAAATTTAAATATGTGATGCACAGGCAGTATATAATGCACCAAAATTAAGAAACTTGTGTCCCTGTATGTTATACAATTTGCTCCAGCTCACTTGTGCACTAGAAATTTCCTACATAGTTTACTAGTATAAGACATCTGCAAAATATAGCAGTCAGACCATGAGGCGTAAACTTTTTGGGTTGTTTTTTATGTTAGCCTTAGGGCTCATGCACAAATCAATGGCATATTCACTGAACCTTTACACAGCCACATTTTTTTATAACTCAGACAACTGATTTAAAGGGGTGTTCCGGGTTTATACATCTTATCCCCTATCCAAAGGATAGGGGATAAGATGTATGATCGCAGGGGTTCCGCCTCTGGTGACCCCCTGAAACTTGGTGCAGCTCAAATCATTCTGTGCCAGGAGCTGCCTCCAAAATGGGGATGTGGCGTCACAGCCAGGGCCCCTAGTGACGTCACACAACGCCCCCTCCATTCATGTCTAAAGGAGGTGTGACCTGAGGAAGCCTCCGGAGGTGGAACGCGTGGGGTCTGCTGTCCCCGTGTTTTGGATGAGGACAACCCAACCATTGCACACTGACTAACTAGCGACGGTCACTTTTTTCATGCTGTATGCACCTTACTTGGACTGGTACTCACCTTGACTTGCTAGCTACACATGGAATTTATACATTTATAGGTGAATGTCAGTCAGTTTACATCTTTCATAGTGTCATCCTTGCTTATTGTGATGTTATTTCATGTCACTTTATGATTGTGTATTTAATACATATATTGATTGTATAATTTTTACAGCAGTGAGGTCTGTGTTATAATTTGCTGATCCTTTTTGTGGCTGGGTTGTCCCCTTCCCTTGTAGTGGGTCATTTACCCAACACGGGGTGGGTGAAGTAGGATTATATTCGTCCATCCAGAATTCATGGTTTTTAATTGATTTTAAATGTCTGTATACCCTTCTTTGTATATTCTTCTTTGTATGTTGAAATAAAGATACTCTTTTTGTATGGCATATGAGACTTATAAGAGGATTTATTTGGTGTGCAGCATTATATAGTTGCTAGTCTTTTTTTCTCTTTTTGGTATAGTACGTGTACTTTAGCAACTTGTTTGCACCCAAGAGTGTGTTACTAAGGTGGTGCCTGTTCTCTTTTTCATGGGCTATGCGTGACATCACTGGGGGAGGGGGGGGGGAGGGGGGAGGGGGGTGGCAGTGATGTCACGTCCCCATTTTGGGAGCAGTGCCCGGCACAGAATGCCGGGGGCTGCACCGAGATTGCAGGGGACCAGCGGCAGGACCCCTGCGATCATACATCTTATCCCCTATCCATCTTATCCCCTACCCCTTTAACCCCTTAACGATGCAGGATGTAAATGGACGTCCTGGTGAGGTGGTACTTAACGCACCAGGACGTACATTTACGTCCTAAGCATAACCGCGAGCATCGGAGCGATGCCCGGATCATGCGCGGCAGGTCCCGGCTGCTGATCGCAGCCAGGGACCCGCCCGTAATGGCAGACATCCGTGATCCCACGGATGTCCTCCATTAACCCCTCAGATGCCGTGATCAATACAGATCACGGCATCTGCAGCATCGCGGTCACTAAAATGGATGATCGGATCGCCCGCAGCGCTGCCGCGGCGATCCGGTCATCCAGCACGGCAGACGGAGGTCCCCTCACCTGGCTCCGCTGCCTTCCCCGTGTCTTCTGCTCTGATCTGCCTTCTCGCAGACCAGAGCAGAAGATGACCGATAACGCTGATCAGTGCTATGTCCTATACATAGCACTGAACAGTATTAGCAATCGAGTGATTGCTATAAATAGTCCTCTATGGGGACTATTAAAGTGTAAAAATAAAAGTAAAAAAATTATGTAAAAAAAAAAAAAGGTGAAAAACCCCCTCCCCCAATAAAAACGTAAATTGTCCCATTTTCCCTATTTCACCCCCAAAAAGTGTTACATTTTTTTTTTATATACATATTTGAACTATTAAAATAAAATGTTAATGATACTGTACGGTGAACAGCGTCCAAAATAGATGCTTTTTTTTTATAACATTTTATTCCCAAAAAATTTTATAAAAAATTGATAAAAAGTTCTATATAAGCAAATATGGTATCAATAAAAAGTACAGATTACAGCGCAAAAAATGAGACCTCATACTGCCGCTTATATGGAAAAATGAAAAAGTTATAGATCTTCAAAAAAAGGGGGATTTTAAACGGACTAATTTGGTTAAAAAGTGTACCACCAAAGAAATTCCTCATAATATACAATATACTTCTGAAATGCAGTACACTCTGTGCCTTCATATATAGTAATAATGCCCCATCTTGTGCCCCTACATATAATAATTATGACCCGTCCTGTTCCCCCCCACATAATAATAATGCCCTGTGCCCCTAACATATATTGCCCCCTGTGCTGTGCCCTTCACATATAATTCCCCCGTTCTTTGCCCCTCACATATAATGCCCTATCATGCGTCCATCACATATAATGCCCCCTGTGCTGTGCCCTTCACATAATGCCCGTTCTTTGCCCCTCCCATATAATGCCCCCATCATATATAATGCCCCGTGCTGTGCCCTTCACATATAATGCCCCCATCATGCGCCCCTCACATATAATGCCCCCTGTCCTGTCCCCTCAGGGGGCATTATATGTGAGGGGCACAGCACAGGGGGCATTATATGTTGGGGGCGCATGATGGCGCATTATATATGAGGGGCGCAGGATGGGGGCATTATATATGAGGGGCGCATGATGGGGGCATTATATATGAGGGGCACATAGCACAGGGGGAATTATATGTGTGGGGCACAGCACAGGGAGCATTATATCATATAATGCCCCCTGTGCTGTGCCCCACACATACAACACCCCCTGTGCTGTGCCCCCCACACATATAATTTATATGTGTGGGCACAGCACAGGGGGCATTATATGTGAGGGGCACAGCACAGGGGGCATTATATGTGAGGGGCACAGCACAGGGGGCATTATATGTGAGGGGCACCGCACAGGGGGCATTATATGTATGGGGCACAGCACAGGGGGCCCCCCTGTCATGTGCTCTTTACATATAGTGCCCCCAGTGCTTTGCCCTGCAGCCCCTCACATTAAAAATTCCCCTTTCTCTCCCCCTCCCCCTGTACGATATAGTGCCCTTAACAGTGGCACATATTCTGTCCCCCAAATCCCCTGGGCCCTGAGCATACTCTTTAGTACTTACAGTATGCTGGCCGCGGGGACAGGATCTCCGGCGCGATGATGTGACGTCATGGCGCCGGCCTGCAGTGGATTGCGTCCCCGCAGCTCACACGCTGTGTACTCACAGCGTGTGACAGCCAAGGTTAGTGAATGGTGGAGCAGGAGCTTACAGCTTCGGCTCCACCATGCTAGGGGACAGCGATGCCCTGCCTCGACTAGTAATTGGCTGTGCGACAATGGGACATATTTAGCCCCAGCCCCAGTTTTCTTCCTGGTGGCCGGAACCAATATGTCACATTGCCACTCAACCTATCACTAGCCAAGGTTGAACAATGTTGTGGCTTGTAAGTTGTACTGTGACCTCCTAGGCAGCACCAGTGGCCTGGGCAGCAATACCAGAGGCACCAGGGGACTGTGCTAGGTAAGTAAAGGTTTACTTTTCAAATGCAGGCAGCCTGGGATTATCCTATTAAATAGTTTCACACCTTAATAGTTATATTGTTTCAGACCTAAATAGTTCTTAGGCTGAATTCACATTTTGTAAACATTTTTGACTTTTTTTTGTTTCATGCATGCATTTTCCAGCAGTGACCGGTGAAAAAAATGGTCACAATTTCATTTCAGAGGATTTCGACTCCTCCTATCAAAGTTTTCAATGAATGATTGCAGATTTGTTTTGTTAAAAAACAACTATTGCAAATGACACTTCCTGAAAATATTACGTGATCCCTACCACTGGAAAGCTAATACTACAGGGTTGCTAATAAAAATTGAAAGGGTGAAATGTACAGCTAGTACTTATCAATCTTATTATTTATTTTTTTTTTTTTGCATGGTCATAGACATCATTTGCAAACAAAATCCCTTCATCTGCTCATTCGACAGGTGTAATTCATCAATGACACTCATTATCATACAGAGAAGTTAACAAAACAAGGTTTTAATTTATTTTGCAAACTGATTTTTATAACTTCCAAGGACATTTCATACTTGTGATGGAAGAATCAGGCCATCAATTAAAGTCTTAATTTCAGTAATACTACACTTAATTTCATTACAGAACAGTTTGTACTCTATTTCATTGTCTGGTACTAACTTACCTTTAAGGTGAAATATCTATGACGGATTCTTGTATAAATGGCTTTAAAGTAGAAATATGGTTCAGGCAGTAGGAAATGAAATGAATTCCAAGTCATTAGACAGCAGTTTGTTGTGTCTCGGTGAGCAAGCAAAAGGCCCATCAATAACCCAAGTGAAATAATTTGGACATCTGCAAACATATAATTGGTGACTGACTGCTATTGTTGTGTGTCAGTCGAACCACAGTCAAGTGAAAGTGACCTGGTCCCCTCTTACATCCAAATTGCAGCTGCATTTCTTTCTGTAATAATAGCCTCATGATGTTAAAATACACTGCATGCTCAAATAGAACAGATTTTTAAAAAGTTTCTTTAAAGAGTACCTGTCACCAAATAAAACTTTTAAGCAGGATTCAGTGATCTCATGCCTGCTTGGAAACACCTACTTTCTCCTGCTGTGAGATTGCACCATGTGAGCAAGAAGAACGGTAAGATACACAGCTTTTTAAAGTTCATGAAAAAAAAATCACGGTGGGAGGGGTGTTAGTAGTTAGGGAACATAGCCTGAGTTAGTTTAGAAAAGTTTATTTGGTAACAGCATACAATGCTGTAACTAAACTCTGCCCAAATAAATATTTTCACATATAGCTGCTTATGATTTTATTTCTAAGAGAGCATTTCTACCCAAATTTAAATAATATTTAAAGGAATTGTCCCAGCACAATAGAAGGTATAACCCTCGCTCTCTGGTGTTCAGCTTATGGGGAGCGTGCTGACACTGTACTATACCTTTAACACTTGAAGAGAGCGAGCTGTGTCACTGGGGCCATCATACATAGGGTTCAATATTAAAAAAGAATGTTAGTATGGGTCCAGCTTAATGGAATAATGCAAATGTATGTGCTATTCCATCTTAAAAACCCAGAGAGATATGAAACAACTCCCTATTGCACACCCCCTTAAAGGAGTAGTCCAGTCCTGAAAAACTTATCCCCTATCCTAAGGATAGGGGAGAAGTTTCAGATAGCGAGGGATCCGACTACAGAGATACCCCACAATCTCCAGTACGGGGCCCCGGCAGCCCGTGGGAAGGGGGCATGTTGACCACCACACAAAGTGGCGGCTGACACGTCCCCTCAATACAACTCTATGGCAGAGCCGGAGTACTGCCTTTCGGCAATCTCCGGCTCTGCCATAGTGTTGTATTGAGGGGGCGTGTCGTCCGCTGATTCGTGCGGATGTCGACACACACTATCAGGCCAGAGAGCTGGGGCCCCGTACGAGAGATCGCGGGGGTCTCAGCAGTCGGACCCCCACTATCTGAAACTTATCCCCTATCCTTAGGATAGGGGATACGTTTTTCAGGACTGGACTACTTCTTTAAATATCTATTATGTGAATTCGAGACTCATTCTGGTTCCTCTCCGGAAGATATCATAACCTCTCCCACTCACCCCTCCTGCATACCTCATCTATACAATATGGGACCTGGATTGTTGGGCCTCCTCCCTGGATTATTCATGTCATCCCTATCTGTTAACTGCATGCACAGTATGGTTACCCACTTATTCTAAAATGTCTACCTAGCTCACTACATATCCAGTCAATAAGTTTTCTTTTTATGATGTCACCTTATTGCCTTGTTTTGATATTGTGTTGGTTTATGCCTGTTCGCTGGGTATGCCCAGCTGTTTGGTTATGTATGTGTTTACAAAATGATAAAACTCATTAAAAAACTATTGAACCAGAGATATGAAACAAATTGAGGCAAAAATGTAACGCTTTTGGCCTACATCAGGTCATGAGCGTCTATGGATTTGTTTAACGCATGCATCAGTATCTATGTAAGCTGTTACTTTAAACTGACACTGTTGGATGCTGTTTAAGACAGCCATACTATTGAGTAGGTACAGCCATGTTTATTGTCAAATTTTTTGTAAGCTCAGTCATTGTCAGCAGCTAGAATTGTTTTATTATCATTGCACTCCATTAGGGGAGAGGGGCTATGGCATTGTGTAAAAAATGTCATCTGACCCATGTAAAGATACAGTAAAATGAATTAAATTTTGCTTACCTGAAAATTTCAATTCCTGGAGTCCGTAGGCAGCACAGAATGGGTTAAATTGTTTCCCCGAACTTGTCAGAAGAGATAATCAGCATACTAATTAACAAAATTAGCATAATTAATAGACACCTCCTGTCCTTATAAATACACCAAACAGACCATAGACCACAGAGTATTTTTACAGCATGCTTTTATTTAGGGTGGGAACCCTGTGCTGCCTACGGACTCCAGGAATTGAAATTTTCAGGTAAGCAAAATTTAATTAATTCCTGGACGTCCTACGGCAGCACAGAATGGGACTTAAGTAGCAGAAAATAATAAAGGGAGGGTATTACTTCTTGAACGCTTCTTCCAACACTGTTTTGCCAAAGGCCGGACTACAAGATAGATCCAGGCGGTAGTGTTGGATGAAAGTAGTCGGTGTCGCCCATGTCGCTGCTCTGCATATTTCTTGTAGAGACACATATGATCTTTCCGCCCATGACGCTGCGGTTGCCCTAGTAGAATGGGCTTTAAGATCCTTTGGAGGATCCAAGCCTTCCTGCTGGAAACAAAAGATGATTGTATTCTTTATCCAATTAGCAATTGTTGACTTTGCCGCTTTAGAACCTCTGGATTTTACCCCAAACTGCACAAAGAGATGCTCTGAGTTCCTGAATGATTTTGTTCTAGACATATATTCTAGAACCGCTCTTCTCACATCAATCTTGGACACTTCTTCATTTTCTGAAAATGCCGGAAGTATGATTTCTTGTTGCAAGTTGCTGGTTGAATGAATCTTTGGTATAAATCCCGGCAATGTCCGTAGAATCAATGCGTTTCCTAAGTCTCGGAGATAAGGTTCTCGGCAGGATAATGCCTGAATCTCACTAACGCGTCGTGTTGATGCAATAGCTACCAAAAAACATGTTTTCCATGTAAACAGTTTTAAATCAGTAGTCTCTATGGGTTCAAATGGTCCCTTAGCTAAGCATCTGAGTACCCTAGGAAGATCCCACGAAGCAATTGGTTTGCTCACGTTTGGGCATATATGATTTACTCCTTTAAAGAACCTTCTGATTAACGGTTCTTTGGAGAATTTTCCAGATAGGTAATAGTTTATGGCTGCGAACTGAACTTTTAGAGTTGATTGCTTCAGGCCTTTTTTAAGGCCTTGTTGTAGGAAACTAAGGATTACTGGTATTGTGACTTCTTTGTCTGTGCAGAATGCTTTAAACAGTTTCCACACCCTTGAATACACCCTTCTTGTACCTGGCTTATTGGAACTATTCAATGTTGAAATGACGTCTTCAGTAAAACCTCCTGAATTATTCAGTTCACCTTCCATGCCGTGAGTTTCAGCACATCCAGCTGCTGGTGATACATTCCGTTTTGGTGTAACAGGTCCCTTCTTCTGGGTAGATGACAGAATTGGTTCTGGGATAGGTCCCTGATCATAGAGAACCATGCCCTCCTCGGCCAGAATGATAGGATTAATATCGCCTGAGGTTTCTCTCTCTTGACTTTCCATAAGGTCCTCTGGATCAGAGCTGGTGGAGGAAAGAGATATACAAATGTCTTCTTCCATGATATCGCCAGACCGTCCAGGTGCACTGGTTTGTCCCGTGGGAACAAGGAGCAGAATTCTTTCATCTTGGCATTCTGTCTTGTTGCGAATACATCCAGATCCGGTGTCCCAAACTTCCTTATGACTTGGTGAAAAACCTCTTGGTTTAGTTCCCACTCTCCCGGATGTAGAGCTTTTCTGCTGAGCAGATCCGCCTTTATGTTCAATGTACCTTTTAAATGTACTGCTGTCAAGCCCTTTACATTGTCTTCTGCCCAACGAAAAATCTTTGCACATAGATCCATAAGTGTGGGGCATCTTGTCCCTCCCTGCTTGTTCAAGTAGAACACTGTAGGGAGATTGTCTGATCTTATCAAGATATCTTTCATTGATATGTACGAGGAGAAGTGACGAAGGGCTAGGTAAACTGCCCTGAGTTCCTTCATATTCAAAGACATCATCTTCTCCATTGGTGTCCATTGGTCCTGCACCCAATGATCCCCAATGTAAGCTCCCCATCCTTGAGCTGATGCATCCGTTGTTATCGTTACTGTATGTTGAGCCGGTAGTAACGATTTTCCCCTTGAAAATCTGTCCGGAACGAGCCACCATTCTAGATCTTGACACAGGTCTGTTTGAATCCATATGGATTTCTCCAGTGCTGTCTGTGATCTGTTCCAAGATGATAGAACCCTTGTCTGTAGCCTTTGGATATGAGCCTTTGCCCACTGTACCGCATCTATCGTCGATGTTAGAGTACCTAACATCCTCATCGCTTGGCGAATGGTGACCAACCTGTTCCTTAACAGAGATTTGACCTGATTCCTCAACTTCTTCTCTCTCTCTTGAGATATACGGATCCTCATGGATTCCGAGTTTATGATGAATCCTAGAAAGAGAACTTCTTGAGAAGGAAAAAGGTGCGATTTTTCCTTGTTTATAATGAAACCATGTTTCTGCAGAAATGTTATTGTTTTGGCCACTTGATCTGTTAGTTGTTCCTTTGACGTTGCTTTGATCCACCAGTCATCCAGATATGGGACTAGGTTGATCCCCTGGATGCGTAGGGCCGCTGCCAATACGACCACTATTTTTGTAAACACCCTTGGTGATGAGCTTAGGCCAAATGGTAAACATGTGAACTGGAGGTGCCACATGTTTTCCCCCAGTTTTATTGCAAACCTCAGGTATTTCCTGAACTGTGGGTGTATCGGAATATGCAGATACGCATCGGCCAAATCCAGTGTTGCCATGAAGTCTCCTTGGTTTAGTATTGGGATTATAGACCTTATGTTCTCCATTTTGAAACGTTTCCTTACCATATATCTGTTCAGGTACGTTAGGTCTACCACTAAACGCCACTTCCCATTGGATTTTGGGACTGTGAAAATTCTTGAATAGACCCCTGCAAAACGTTCTTGAATTGGGACCCACTCTATGGCACCCTTTTTGAAAAATTCCAGCACCAGCGATAGCATCTTGGAGTCTTGAGCGGAGCTGAGGAAGAATTTTTCCGGAGGTTGCTTCAGGAGTTCTAACTTGTAACCTCCCCTTATGACAGATAGAACCCATTTGTCCTCTGTCGTTTGTTGCCATACCGGAAAAAAGTTTTTTAATCTTCCTCCAACTTTGATTGATGCTAAGATGGCGTCATAACTCCTTTTTCTTTGTCTGGGGCTTGCCTTTGTTGGACGTGTTATAGTCCGCATTCCTTCTCTGTCTGTTAAATTTAGGTTTAGCATAATTAGCATACTGATAATTTTTCCGATAAACTCTTGGTGACCCTTTCCATTTTGGACGCCCTTTAAATGACTCTTTTTTTGATGTTCCTGGAAATAAATCATTTTCGTCATTCATATCCTTCAATATTGCTTTGAGATTGGGCCCAAACAAGGACTCTGGAGAAAATGGTAAGGAGCATAGATGATTCTTAGCTGCCACATCTCCTTTCATCCATTGTTTTATCCATAAGGATCTCCTTATGGAATTTGTTTCCGCCATATTCTGTGCTGATAACCGCAATGTGTCTAGAGGGGCATCACACAAAAATTCAGAGGCTGACTTCATAATAGGTATTTTCTTAAGGATATTCTCCCTTGGTACCCCCTCTTGCAGGTCTTTGGTCATTTGGCTAAGCCAAACTCTTAATGCCCTGGCTACAGGAACAGATGCCATGGCCACCTTTGATATTGAAGCAGCCGTGGAATATGCTTTTTTTGCTAGCGAATCCGCCTTCTTATCCATTGGATTGGATAGGAGAGATGTATCTTCGGAAGGAAAATATGATTTTTTCACCAATTTAGCTACTGGTAAATCTATCTTAGGGGGGTTGTACCAAGATGTGGTAGCCTCTGAGGAGAGCTTATACACCGATTTGAAACGAGAGCCTACATCCACCCGTTTCTCAGGCTTATCCCAATTAGATTTAAACCACTTTGTCACACATGGGTGTGCGGGCAACACCCTGTCATTGGATACCGGGAAGTAGTAAAGGCTCTCTTTGGGAAGCTTTCCCTCTGTGGAGCGATCAGACTCTAAGACATGTTTGACAGATTTGACTAAATCATGCATATCATCTTTATGGAAAATGTAATAATCTTCCGGAGAATCCTGAGAATCTGCGGAAGCATAAGAGACTGAATCATCTGAGTCTGGTGGAGACACTGCCCTTTGATGCGTCTTACGCTTTTTTGCTGGAGAAGAATTATCTGGTAAGAATCCCGCTATGCGTTTTTTAAACCAGGCAAAAAAAGAGGTGGCCTCATCTCCAAACATTTGCTCCTCTTCCTCATGGTGGGGTTGGTTTGAGCAATCATCACATAACTCTGCCTCCATATCATCAGGCAATAGCTGAGAGCATGACCCACATTCTCTGTGCTTTGACTTTTTAGACCTCTTCCTTCTGGGGGGGGATGCATCAGCCATCTGAATAAAAAAATATGATGCGTCTTAGGAAATATCAAATACCCCACAGAAGAAAAAGGTACTTAAAAATACATGAATAATATGCTCCACCAGCTTGGAGTTACTTCACAGTAACCCCTTGAACGCTGACCTCAGATGGATGACAGGAACTTCACAGATCCTATAGACACCATACCATATAAATAAACAGAAGAATAATAATTGTTACTTACATTGTGTTCTAGATAGTCCTGCTGCCCTGGCACAGTGTATAGGCAGCAGGACAACCACAACCTATTTCTTATATACTGAAGAGCGCCAGACCGTAGGCCACGCCCCCTCTGAACACCCCTTCCGGACGCCGAACTCACGTGGAGTAAGTCCGCTCATCATGATTCTTCCCCCTGTACCTGTGTCACCGCCGGCAGCTCCCCTGCAGACACTTCCGTGCGCACGACTTCCTTGGCATGCGCCCAGTGTTCCAATGCGCAACGGCGCTTCACTGTGCCTGCGTCACCGCCGGCACTTGCAGGGACGTGATGAAAACCTGAGCACCTACTGTCCTAGCGGAGTACTTCCAACGCCTGCCAGCAGGTAATATGTAATTCGGTTCCTGATACAAGTACTTCACAGTACTTGATAGTACTCTAGCTTAGTAGGGGCTTCACAGGCACTATAAGCCTCATAAGAGTAACTAATCGCTATCATACTATATACGCTTGTATATAAATATAAGAGACTTCACAGTACCCTTGGACAGAATGTCTAGGAAAAAAGAGACAAAAACATATATTAATAGATAGCAAGATATAACTACCTATACCACTAAATGACTATCCCTTCTGAAAGCAGAAGAAAAAAACTCTGTGGTCTATGGTCTGTTTGGTGTATTTATAAGGACAGGAGGTATCTATCAATTATGCTAATTTTGTTAATTAGTATGCTGATTATCTCTTCTGACAAGTTCGGGGAAACAATTTAACCCATTCTGTGCTGCCGTAGGACGTCCAGGAATGTCTATTTTTTCTATCCCGACTGCATATATTGTCCCAGACAAGAAGAAAAAGAAATGTATATGAAACGTCTCTTCAATTGACAGTAAGCCCAAACTGCATTTCAGATAAAGCATGTTGCACTTTTTGGAATATGGAATGGATGCCAATTTTATTACAAAAGATAACTCTGCTTTCCTGTGGAAATACATTGGCTAAGCTACATAAGTGTTTCTTTTTTCTATTCTTTTGTGAAGTCAAACCAATTAAGATGAAGAAAAATTATATTCCTTTAAGGAAAATATAATTTTTTTACACAAGGTTACCTTCCCATCTCTACAAATAGTAATGCAATTCAATCTTCAATTCTCTTCCTGATAAGAAAATGTAGGATTTAAGAAAAAATTAGGCAGTTTAATAAATTAAATTAGCCTTTTGTGTCCCTTTGTGTTTGAAATTACAATGGCAGCAGCAGATATTCCATTTCTTCAATGTTTAATCATTTTCTTTTCAGTCAGAATCAGTAGTTTCTAGTGCTTTATGGTTAGAGGAAGTATATAAACTAACCTAATCAAATAAAAAGGGAACAGCATATTTATTTTGGTTACAGCAAACTGTGGGTATATATAGTAAATACATTATTTTACATGCATTTTGAACATCAGCGATACTAATTTGATTTAGAGAAATGAATAGTCATTACAGTCTTTAGATGCTGTGATTGGCATTTATCACAGCATCCAAAGGTTTCATGGCTAAGATGGCAGGACCACTGTCTATGATGCAACCGCAGTTCCTTTATGTGCAGTATGTAAATGTACGTCCTGGTGTGCTAAGTACCATGACAACATGACATACATTTACATCCTGGGTCCTCTAGGGGTTAATGCAGGGCTTGACAAAATTTGTTAAAAATCTAGGTGCCACTAGAAAAAAAATTAGGAGCCAGGATGCTGCATGTAATGTAACATCACTACGCAACGTGATGTTATGTGACATCATATGATCAGTCATTACTGTCCCCTCATCCCCTTCTGTGACACATTAAATACTGTCCCCTCATCTCGGCGTGTAACAGTCATTGGTGTGTCCTGATCTCCCCCTTGTGTGTCACAGTCATAAGTGTATCCTCATCTCCCCCTGTGTCATAGTCAGTAGTGTTTCCTCAGCTAACCCTTTGTGTTAGTCATTAGTGTCCTCTCACCCCTCTGTGTGTCACAGTGTCCCCTCTTCTCCCTCACTGTGTGTCAGTCATTGGTGTTCCCTCATCTGCCCTGTGTGTCAGTCTCCCCTCATACCCCCCCCCCACCCGAGTGTGTGCCAAAGAGCTGAGGAACACACTCTCAATCAACCAAAGTGCAAACAAAAGTGCAAACATGTCACACTAAAAAAAACATGCACAAAGAATGCCGTCTATCACAAGTCCCTCTCTGAAAGGAGAGAGGCCCCCAACAAACCTTACCCTTCCTCTCCAGGCAAAAAAGCACCTTTGACATTCCAGGTTAAATGTCCCTTTTCCCCAAAGCTAAGGGACCACAAATGCCCCAGGCATCAAGCCAGGTATCTGCCCGTAGAGCCGATAAAAGGTCAGTACACTGCCCGTGCAGGAGTACCCAGGGTTTTTGCAGGGAGGTGAGGAACCTGATGGCCACAAACACACCTCCCCTAGACCGTCAGGAGGGACACCAAGGAGGGCAATCGCACCCGGACTAATCCTGTGGATACACAACACGCAAAAGTGGCACAGTAAAGACAAAAAAATTAATCAGTGGATGAGTGCAAATATACTGCCCGGACATCAAGCAGGATCTCTAAAAAATTCGCAGACCCTTGCCAGGAGGCCGGGAATCAGGAGGTGAAGTGTCAAAAGGTGAAGAGGTTGGTGCCCGTGCACCAGTACTCAAAGTGAGTTTCGGCACCTCAGGGCCACCACTCCCCTGCCCAATGACTAGAAACTTTCACTTTCCTGCGCTCCAGCAGTGCCTCCGTTGTCCCGCTTTGGTGCCAGGCTTCACACCTCTTCTGCTCCAGAAATTGTGACTCCCGGGTTCCGAGTGATGTCAGGGCCCAGTGTGTCACACTGCCCCTCAGTCAATCAATGACTGCAGCGATGTCCCGGAGAAGTGCTCACTTCTCCTACATTGCTTTTCCTAGCAGGGGGTATGTCTCTGAGCAAGCTGCATAAGCTTTCACTTCCCCACTCTGTGTCTCTCAGTGCCTGCTACAGGGACCCAGATGGGGTGCTATTAAAACCCAGATGACTAGATGCCAGAAACAGAATATCGAATTATCTTGTATAGGACATCTAATGGCCAGAGTTACAACTACCAAATATAATAAGGTAAAAAACACAATATTTAAGACATATATAAGAGTCTTAGAATTTCTTAATCTGCAACATTTGAATAATCTATATTGGTGTCAGTGTCTCTTTAACCCCTTAATGAGGCAGCGATTTTTAGTTTTTTGTCTTTTCATTTTTTCCTTCTCGTCTCTTAAAATCCATAACTCTTCCAATTTTTATAGGGCTGGTTGTGGGACTTCTTATACTTTGTAATGACATCACTCATTTTACCACAAAATGTATAGTGACGCCAAAAAAAATGCGTTTCTACATAGCGTTTCTTTCCCGTAAAAATGACACAATGGGGGAGATGTATCAAAACCTGTAGAAGAAAAGTAGAGCAGTTGCCCAAAGCAACCAATCAGATTGCTGCTTTCATTTTTCAGAGGCCTTTAAAAAAATGAAAGAAACAATCTGATTGGTTTGCTATGGGCAACTGCACCACTCTTCCTCTACAAAGATTTTAATAAATCTATCCCATTATCTTTATTCTGTAGGCCCATACAATTACAAGAAACCCAATTTATATAGGTTTTGTTTTATTTTGCTAGCTAAAAAAAAAATTTAAACTTTTTGTGAGAAAATTAGTAGGCTTAAAATTGTAGCCTTCTTATCCCTATAACTTTTCATTTTTCTGTGAATTTTTTTTTTTTATTGCGCCATGATCTATAGTTTTTAATGGTACCTTTTTTGTTTTTCATGGACTTTTTGAGCACTTTTTATGAATTTTTTTGCTATATGAAGTGACCAAAAATGCGCAATTCTGGACTTTAGTATATTTTTTTTTTACACTTATGCCATTTACCATGCGGTTTAATTAACATTATATTTTAATAATTCAGACATTTACTGACGCGACAATACCACGTTTATTTTTTTTTCTTCACATTATGTTATTTATAAAATGTGAAAAGCGGGGTGATTAAAACTATATTAGGGTGGAGCGGTTATACACATTTAATACTTTTTTTTTACATTTATTTGTTTGTCCCCATAGGGGACTATTACACTGAATCTATCGATTCGTAACACTGATCGATGCTGGGCTATTACACAGCATTGATCAGGGTTATCTGCGCTCTGTAGCTTTAGTCTGCCAAAGCAGGCAAGAGCAACACAAAGAAGATCCGACAGCACGGAGGAAGGTAAGGACCCTTCAACCATCAGTAAAGGTGTCAGCTTTAGGTCCCGCTATAAGGTTGATCGTGGGATCTAAAGGGTTAATAGCCTCCCAGTGGCGATTGGCGCCGCAGGCTATTAGCTGTGGCCCCCTGCTGTTGATTCCAGCTGGGGGCTACACGGTATGGAGCGGGATGATGTTAAAATTCCACTCAGTAGCTGCCCCCCCTTTCCAGGAAGTACCCATATGCCCTGGGGAGGGACGGGGTTAACATATCTATCCATTTGAACTTTTTCTGTCATAATAACCTTCCTTGGTCACCTCTCCTCCGGAGCAGGGGTACCTGATCAATTATTTTAAAGCAGTGGTCTCCAAACTGTGGTCCTCCAACTGTTGCAAAACTACAACTGTGGGCCTCAGCGATGTCCCACCTCAGACAGTGTGACATCCTGGGGCCCAACATCACAGCTCTAATCTCCGTGCGGAGCGCCGGTGTGAGGTGCAAACTTGTGCCCCGTGCAAATTTGCTTCTGCTCCTCCCCTCAGCTCTCTGAAGCTAAAGCTGGGGGAGGGCAGAGTGAAGACAGAGAAGGGGGAGAGAGGGGGTAAGTGCCCAAGAACACAGGTTTGCACAGGCATAGTAAAAGGGGTACTCCGGTGGTAAAATTTTTTGACAATATGGCATCTTCTTTGTAAGTTTAGTTTTTTTGCAATATACATGTGTTATATGTTTTGGCAGCATGTGTGTGTTTTTCTTACCTGTTTGTTGGGCAGGAAGTTCTGTAGTTCAGAGAGTTTTCTTTTACTGTTGTCCACAGTTCTGAGTCTGTTGTGGACAAGATGTCACAGCTTTTTTTTTCTTTTTTTCCTGTCTGCATTAGAAAAATAAGCCACGCCCCCTCATCTCATCCAGCTGAGTACACAGCTCCTCCCCTCCCCCCTTGCTCTGTATTCTAAGGACGCAGGTCTGCACAGGAGAAGAAACACAGAGAAGATAAGTGTTATCTGAAGGGGAGGATGAGAAGGTGCACGGGCTGGGGATGTATGGACTGCAGGGGAATACATCTCATACTGGGAATGATCTCTATGGGGGAAATTTATCAAAACCTGTGCAGAGGAAAACTTGCCCAGTTGCCGATAGCAACCAATCAGATCGCTTCTTTCATTTTTCACAGGCCTTCATAAAAATGAAAGCAGCAAGCTGATTGGTTGCTATGGGCAACTTTTCCTCTGCACAGGCTTTGATAAATCTCCCCCTATATGTGAAGGGGGAGGTGACTCCTGAATGACACATGCTGGGAGTTGTAGTCCCTGTTGTGTGTGTGTGTATGCTAGTGTTTACAAACCAGTGTGCCTCCAGCTGTTGCAAAACTACAACTCCCAGCATGCCCTGTCAGACTTTGGGCATGCTGGGAGTTGTAGATTTGCAACAGCTGGAGGTACGCTGGTAGGGAAACCCTGTTCTAGCCTATTCAGCATACACATCATGTTACACCAGTGTTTCCCAACCAGTGTGCCTCCACTTGTTGCAAAACTACAACTCCTAGCATGCCCAAAGGCTGTCAGGACATGCTCGGAGTTATTGTTTTGCAACATCTGGAGGCACCCTGGTTGGGAAACACTGGTGTATGCCCTATAGAGGTGTGGTGAACTACAACCCCCAGGAGACTACAGAGGCAGCATGCTGGTGCTATACCACAGACTGAAGACTCCTGAATGGCACATGCTGGGAGTTGTAGTCCCTTTTGTGTGTGTATGCCAGTGTATCCCAACCAGGGCTGATTATATTAGTGTGCTGTGTATAAGGGGGCCGACTCGGGAAAATAGTAGAGTGGGTAAAGGGCGGAACAAACAAACAAAAAAAAAAAGGAGCCGCCCCAAACCAGCAAGGCATGTGGCATGCTGGGATTTGTAGTTTTCAGCACAGCAAGAAACAGGAAATAGAAGCAAAGATAGGAAAAAAAGTGGGGGATAAAAAGACAACAAAAAACGGAAATAGAGTAGGCTAAACAACAAGAATAGAAATGATACAAAACAAATAGGTTAAGTCAAAAACAGAAAAACATGTTGACCACCGGAGTACCCCTTTAAGGCAGAGCAGGAGGAGAGAGGAGGTACATATGACTCCCTCCTTGCAGCCCATGCAAACCTGAGAATGCAGGTGGGGCTGAGAAGGGGAGATGAGGAGGGAGTCATATGTACCTCCTTTCTCCCCCTGCTCTGCCTTAGCTATGCCCGTGCAAACCTGCGTTCTCCGAAGGCAGGCAGAGCAGAGGGAGGGGAGATGAGGGAGGGGAGATGAGGGAGGTGTGTACCTCCTCTCTCCCCTGCACTGTCTTCACTCTGCCCTCCCCCAGCTCTTGGAAATCTTTGGAGAGCTGAGAGGAGGAGCCAAAGCAATTTTGCATGGGGCACAAGTTTGCACCTCACACCAGCATATAATATAATTATACAGAAATGCACAGGCTCATTGACAGCTAGGTACTCCGTGCGGACTTCGCACAAAGAATAAATGTGTTCATTCTTGCACTGGAACTCTCTGCCACATGATGTTGTGATGTCTGGGGGGATCTGGATGTTTTTCTGGAATAATATATTACAAGTTATGAATACTAGATTTATGAGGATAGAACGTTGATCCAGGAATCTATTGTGATCACCATATTTGGGTCAGGAAGGAATTTTTACTCTATCATGAGGCAATTGGAATCAGCCTCATGATTTTTTTTTTTTTTTTTTGCCTTCCTCTGGATCAACACAGTAGGGTTTTAGGTTGAACTCGATGGACTCCTCTTTTTTCAACCTTACAAACTTTGTTACTATGTTTTTTTGTGCAGACACGGACAATTTCCGTGCCAGATGTTTCCGGAAATTACACTGTGTGCACAGAGCAAAGGGACTCTGCTGCAAACGGAACATGGCCTTAAAAAGAAAATCTCGATAAAACATTCCCTTTTAAGATCTCTTGCTGAAGTCTTGGTACTAGATACAAGAAGATATTTTTAGGAGTATTATAGAGTCCATGCCTTGAGGAGTCAGAGGATGTTTTTATTATATGGCTGATCAACATAATTACTATATCAGTCTTAACATCTAACTGCTTTGCATATGGCTAAATGTTTTAGTTTGAAGGGTAGATGCACATATCTCTGTAATCTAATCATTGACGTTTCATTAATTCACCCATATAAATGACCCAAGTACAGATTAAGCTATCACCATATTTTATTTATATGTTTTGGCCAACATCTTGAGATGCATTTTATTTCCAGGAGGTGCTGAAAGTATCTCAAGTTTAAATTTTTTATCCTTGTGCATCAGTAAATAAATCTACAATGTTTTAGATGGCTAAACGTTTTTTGACGAGATTTATAGTTATTTGTGTAGTCAAGTGGTACCAAAAACTCTTTCAAGAGCCATTAAGCTTCTCGATGTTATCAGACCAATCTAGAAATTGAAAATGTTATAAAAAGACAAAACATTAAATGGGGGAAACTTCTAGATATATTTCTCTCTTTTTATACATGTAAAACTTTATAAATGAACAGGCAAGCATTTGATAGTCTTTTTATGGGATTCTGTCACTAGGTTTATGCGGTCCTATTTGAGGGCAGCATAAATTAGTGTCATAGCCCTTGATGCCGAGGATGTTTTAATTCGTACTTTCATGCAGAAGATCTCATAAAATCCCTTTATTGGTTGCTATGGGCAACTCAGCAACTTTTTCTCTGGACAGGTTTTGTAAATCTCCCCCAAAGATTTTGACTAAAAACTTTTTTTTTTATGCAGTATAACAATTGAAAAACTATGTAAATTGGGTATTGTTATAATCATAATGACTTAAGGAATAAAATTAACATGTCATTTGTACCATAAAGTGCACTGAGTAAAAACAAAACCCCCAAAAAGTTGCAAAACTGCAGCTGTCTTTTCATTTTACCCCACACAAAAAATATACCTGGTTTTGCCATGAATGCTACAGTAAAATGAAAAGTGTCATTACAAAGCACAATTCTTCACACAAAAAACAAGCCCTCAGTGATCTGTGAAGGAGGAAAAAAAAAAAAGTTGTGTCTCAAAGGCAAGGAGGAAATAAAGAAAACACAAAAAATTAAAATGGGCTGTGTCCTTAAGGGGTTAACAATATACTAAAAGGGTCACGTGAAGGGAGTCCTTACCAAGTGCCACTGGTCCTACACTAAACAAGCCTCACATGGCTCTTGGAATGTGAGGAGGCAAAAAAAAAATTAAAACCACTCTAAGGGGTTAATGGACTCCACACAGCTTATTCAGCACCAGGCTGAAGTTGGATTCTTGTTCGGCCAGCTTATTCACTGAAGTTGGTTTCTTATTTGAGTATTTTCTTATAGATGACTATGACTAATAGACTTTTTCTTCTCTTATTCCTCTGCAGTAAACCGTTTTTTTATACATAAATGTTGAATATTATTTGGGAACAATCGAATTCAGGAAAAAAAAAAACTAGATTGTTTGTGTTTTTGCTAAAAAAAAACAATAGTAAAAAATGGATGGAAAAATATGCGTTTTGAATAAGTAACTGATGAATTGGGCCACTGACCTAAGGGTTAAAAAAATAAAGAGTAAGGGCCCCTCCATAATACCCAGCCATATCTAGCCTGGCTCAAACAGTAGATTGGCAATAAAACAGGTGCCAACCTTGCCAACTAAACATTTTCTGCATTTTGAATGAGTAACTGATAAATTTAAGGGGTTAAACGTGGTTGGGCCACTGACCTAAGGGTTGAAAATAAAGAGTAAGGCCCCCTCCATAATACCCAGTTGTATCCAGCCTGGCCCAAACAGTAGATTGGCCTTAAACCAGGTGCCAACCTTGCCAACTGTACATTTTCAGTATTTTGAATAAGTGATGAATTTAAGGGGTTAAAGGCCAATGGGCCACTAAATTAAGGGTGAAAATGTAAAGAGTAAGGTCCCCTCCATAACACACAACTGTATCCAGCCTGGTCCAAACAGTGGGGTTAAACGCGGTTGGGCCACTGACCTAAGTGTTGAAAAATAAAGAGTAAGGGCCCCTCCATAATAACCAACTCAGGAAAGAATGGATGCAGCGCAGACCTTGTGCAGTAGAAAAACTTTATTCAGGTACCAACAAGAACAGGACAAAAGTGATGCGTTTCAGCCAGGTAACCTAGCCTTAATCATTTTTTTTTCTAATTTTGATTAAGGCTAGGTTACCTGGTTGAAACGCGTCACTTTTGTCCTGTCCTTGTTGGTACCTGAATAAAGTTTTCTACTGCACGAGGTTTGCGCTGGATCCATTCTTTCCTGCATTGTTTCTCCTGGTGTTGGGTTACACCTGTCTGGGCGTGGACACCTGGCGTGATTAGGGGTGAGCTAATGAACTTTGCTATCCATAATAACCCACTGTATCCAGCCTGGCCCAAACAGTGGATCGGCAAGTAAACAGGTGCCAACCTTTCCAACTTTATACATTTTCTGCATTTTGAATAAGTAACTGGTGATTTCAAGGGGTTAAACGCTGTTAGGCCACTGACCTAAGTGTTGAAAAATAAAGAGTAAGGGCCCCTCCATAACACCCAGCTGTATCCAGCCTGGGTCAAACAGTGGATTGTCAAGAAAACAGGTGCCAACCTTGCCAATTATATACATTTTCAGTACAGTGGTCCCTCAACATACGATGGTAATTCGTTCCAAACGACTCATCGTTTGTCGAATTCATCGTATGTTGAGGGATTCGTGCAATGTAAAGTATAGGAAGTTATACAAGCATAACATGTAGTACAATGAAGATTACTTAAATACAACAAGGTGCATTACAATTCATCAAGAAACATGTGCATTACATTCCCAGTGATTAGGTCATCCAACCTCCAGGATCTGATAGGTTGTGTATGTAAACATCACGTGATCATTAGCGTCAAACATACTAAAGATATTCCAGACAAATCTGATATCTAGAGGATAAAGAGGGACCTCCATTTAGCATCCTCAAAGTACTTACATCATCCGATCATGCATTGGCACAATATAGCACTGCATGAACTTGCAAGTCCGTTTGTTTGTAAACAATCCTAGTGCGCCTGCTTCCTACAGCGTCACACACCTATTTCCTGTCTTGTGATCAGCTTTCGCCCATACTGATTGCGGACTCCAATTCCGTGCTGCCTATGCATCAAAACAGGTGCTCGCATGTCATGGTCACAGTGTACTCCCAACAACTGCTTCGATCCAGCAGCGAGTTTATGCAGCGCTATATTGTGCCAATGCATGATCGGATGATGTAAGTACTATGAGGATGCTAAATGGAGGTCCCTCTTTATCCTCTATATATCAGATTTGTCTGGAATATCTGGAATATAATATCTGGAATATAATAGTATGTTTGTCGCTAATGATCACATGATGTTTACATACACAGCCTATCAGATCCTGGAAGTTGGATGACCTAATCACTGTGAATGTAATGCACATGTTTCTTGACCAATTGTAATGCACCTTGATCTTCATTGTACTACTTGTTATGCTTGACAAAGGAACTTAAATGAAACGTTACACATGTACACTGGGGAACAAAAGTTTGGGCACCCCAGGTAAAAATTTGTATTAATATGCATAAAGAAGCCAAGGAAAGATGGAAAAATCTCCAAAAGGCATCAAATTACAGATTAGACATTCTTATAATATGTCAACAAAAGTTAGATTTTATTTCCATCATTTACACTTTCAAAATAACAGGAAAAAATGGCCTCTGCAAAAGTTTGGGCACCCTGAAGAATTTATAGCATGCACTGCCCCCTTTGCAAAGCTCAGACCTGTGTCATGGATTGTTCTCAATCATCATCATATGGGAAGACCAGGTGATGTCAATCTCAAAGGTTTTAAATGCCCAGACTCATCTGACCTTGCCCCAACAATCAGCACCATGGGTTCTTCTAAGCAGTTGTCTAGAAATTTGAAATTGAAAATAGTTGACGCTCACAAAGCTGGAGAAGGCTATAAGAAGATAGCAAAAAGTTTTCAGATGTCAATATCCTCTGTTCGGAATGTAATTAAGAAATGGCAGTCATCAGGAACAGTGGAAGTTAAAGCAAGATCTGGAAGACCAAGAAAAATATCAGACAGAACAGCTCGCAGGATTGTGAGAAAAACAATTCATTACCCACGTTTGACTGCACAAACGTGGCAGACACTGGAGTTGTGGTACACTATAAAGAGATAATTGTACAAATATGGTCTTCATGGAAGAATCATCAGAAGAAAACCTCTTCTACGTCCTCACCACAAAAATCCGCGTTTGAACTTTACAAATGAACATATAGACAAGCCTGATGCATTTTGGAAACAAGTTCCGTGGACCGATGAGGTTCTAATTGAACTTTTTGGCCAGAATGAGCAAAGGTATGTTTGGAGAAGAAGGGGAACAGAATTTAATGAAAAGAACCTCTGTCCAACTGTTAAGCACGGGGGTGGATCAATCATGCTTTGGGGTTGTATTGCAGACAGTGGCACAGGGAACATCTCAGGAGTAGAAGGAAAAATTTATTCAGTAAAATTTCAGCAAATTTTGGATGCTAACTTGATGCCATCTGTGAAAAAGCTGAAGTTAAAGAGAAGATCGCTTCTACAAATGGATAATGATCCTAAACACACCTCGGAATCCACGGGGGATTACATCAAGAGGCATAAACTGAAGGTTTTGCCATGGCCTTCACAATCTCCTGACCTCAACATAATTGAAAATCTATGGATAGACCTTAAAAGAGCAGTGCGTGACAGACAGCCCAGAAATCTCAAAGATCTGGAAGACTTTTGTAAGGAAGAATGGGCAAAGATACCTCAAACAAGAATTGAAAGACTCTTGGCTGGCTACAAAAAACGTTTACAAGCTGTGAAACTTGCCAAAGGGGGCAGTACAAGATATTAACTCTGCAGGGTGCCCAAACTTTTGCAGACGCCATTTTTTTGAAAGTGTAAATGATGGATATAAAATCTAACTTTTGTTGACATATTATAAGAATGTCTAATCTGTAATTTGATGCCTTTTGGAGATTTTTCCATCTTTCCTTGGCTTCTTTATGCACATTAATACAAATTTTTACCTGGGGTGCCCAAACTTTTGATCCCTACTGTATACACTTTGGTGTGGAATAAACTTGAAGCCTTCCTTTGATTTCCGGATCTCTGGCGTTTATTTTGCGGTTACCATTCGCTTCTTTGAATTAGTCCTGCATATTAAACGCTACATGAGAACAGCCTGAAATCAGCTCCTCATGATGATGATTGGTCGGCGCCTTTACTGGGGTGGACTCAGTCTTGTGCATAGAGCAGCACCACTTGTGCTATGGGCAACGTCACCACTTTTCTTCTGCACAGGCTTTGCTGAATCTCCACAATAGTTCTTTTCCCAGCACCCACATCACATACACAGAACATAATGTACTTCAGCCTATAGTTAATGGCACAGAGTGGGCATTTTAAACCTGGTGTCATGATTTATCATGTACAACTTTTGAAAATATGTTCAAAAGTTGCACAGATTTTCACACAGCCAAGACCTGGTATATATAAAAGCCAGAGTTGTGGCGTGGGCTGTGCACATATTTATCGTTCCATCACTGGCACATGGAATGAGAAGTGTAGCCCTATGTGATGTATACAGCCTTGCATAGCACACGGCTATGGCTGGGACGTTGTATACCTTGTACCCAGCCAGAAAAGTGTTTAAGTTGACATATCACAGAAAAAATAATGCTTCTACCTTGTTTCCCCGAAAATAACACAGTGGCCCTCATTTACTATTGCAAATCTGATATGTTTTCTCGGGTTGTGCGCCAGATTCTGTCACATTGCACCAGATTTTTCGCCAGAATTGAAAAAATCCTGAATAACTCTCCATTTTGCTAAGAAAACCAGAAAAAGGAGCGTGGCTGCCGGGGAAAGGGGACGTGGTCTCCGAAAAGGTGCGTGTTCCCGACATTTGCACAAAAACCGAACATATTTACTAAGGTTTCCACATAAAATGTGGTGGATTTGAGATGAGGAAAACCAGACATATAAGAGCATGTGTAAAAAAAGCAAAGTGTAGGGAAAATGGAAAATGTAGGGAAACCTTAGTAAATATCGTGGAAAATAAATTGTAGGGAATTAAAGAGGTACTCCGGTGCTTAGACATCTTATCCCCTATCCAAAGGATAAGATGCCTGATCGCGGGAGTCCCGCCGCTGGAGACCCCCGTAATCTTGCACGTGGCACCCCGTTTGTAATCAGTCCCCGGAGCGTGACGTCATGCCTCCGCCCCCGTGTGATGTCACGCTCCGCCCCTCAATGCAAGTATATGGGAGGGGGAGTGACAGCTATCACGCCCCCTCCCGTAGGCTTGCATTGAGGGGCGGAGCGTGACGTCACACGGGGGCGGAGGCGTGACGTCACACGCCGCCCGCCCTGTAGTCGCCGGTAATCAGACCCGGAGTGAACACGCTCCGGGGACTGATTACAAATGAGGTGCCGCGTGCAAGATCATGGGGGTCCCCAGCGGCGGGACTCCCGCGATCAGGCATCTTATCCCCTATCCTTTGGATAGGGGATAAGATGTCTAAGCACCAGAGTACCCCTTTAAAACACACAAGAAACCTACACTCCACTCTTAGTAAATGAGGGCCAGTGTATTGTATTAATTTCAGCTCCAAAAGATGCGCTAGGTATTATTTTCAGGGGATGTCTTATTTTCCCATGAAGAAGAATCCACAGTGTACAGTGGATTATTTATTTAGTCCCCCCATCCCCCCCCCATCATGGATTTAATCCACTGGCACAGAACAGGGGTGAGGCTTGGGGGGAGGGGGTAGTCTAGAGAATCCAGTGGGGCTCATGAGTCTCCCCCAGCCTTATATTCGGGAAGGGCTTATATTTAGTCAGAATGAAAGGGAACAATAGGTCTTATTTTTGGGGAAAGACGGTATGTGCTACACACTGGGTCATGCAGATTCTTTACAAATCACCAGTTGGCACCTGCTTAAATGCCAATCCACTGTTTGGGCCAGGCTGGATACAGTTGGGTATTATGGAGGAGCCCTTACTCTTTACATTTCCACCCTTAATTCAGTGGCCTAACAGCGTTTAACCCCTTAAATTCCTGACTTATTCAAAATACTGAAAACGTATATATTTGGCAAGGTTGGCACCTATTTTAATGCCAATCCACTGTTTGGGCCAGGATGGATACAGTTGGGTATTATGGAGAGGCCCTTACTCTTTATTTTTCAACACTTAGGTCAGTTGCCCAACAGCGTTTAACCCCTTGAAATCACCAATTACTTATTCTAATCACAAATGTCCCCTAAAAGGACAAGCCGGGATCTGATAAATTATAACCACAATTACCCCGGAGCACATAGCCGGGGGTACAGATATCCCTATAGAATAGGACGCCCTAAAACTTAACTTTTATTGGTATATGTTAAACTAATAAGACAAAAATAGTGCTCAAACAGCGAGTTAAAAATAAATGTGATATGTGCTCATTCAGATCACATTAGTGGGTGGTACACCACTCCTATGTACGGTATATTAATGGGAGATCCGTTTGTTATCCCACATATTTTGGCACATGTAACATGCGTTAAAAACATTGATGCCTCCCCACATGTTTCAGTGTAACAACACAGTCATCAGGAGGTGTTGTTACACTGATGACGGTGTTGTTACACTGAAACATGTAGGGGAGGCATCAAAAGTTTCAACGCATGTTACATGTGCCAAAATATGTGGGATAACAAACTGATTTCCCATTAATATACATAGGAGTGGTGTACCACCCACTAATGAGATCTGAATGGGCACATATCACATGTATTTTTAACTCACTGTTTGAGCACTATTTTTGTCTTATTAGTTTAATATATACCAATAAAAGTTACATTTTAGGGCGCCCTATTCTATAGAGATATCTGTACCCCGGGCTACGTGCTCCGGGGTAATTGTGGTTACAATTACTTATTCAAAATGTAGAAAATGCATATAGTTGGCAAGGTTGGCACCTATTTTAATGCCAATCCACTATTTGGGCCAGGCTGGATACAGTTGGGTATTATGGATGGGGCCCTTAATCTTTATATTTCCATCCTTAATTCAGTGGCCCAATGGCATTTAACCCCTTGAATTCCTCAGTTATTCATAATGTAGAAAATGTATATAGTTGGCACCCGATTTAATGCCAATCCACAGTCTGGGCCAAGCTGGATACAGTTGGTTATTATGGAGGGGCCCTTACTCTTTATTTTTCAACCCTTAGGTCAGTGGCTCAGCAGCTTTTAACCCCTTGAAATCACCAGTTACTTATTCAAAATGCAGAAAATGTATAAAGTTGACAAAGTTGGAACCTGCTTTCTTGCCAATCTACAGTTTGGACCAGGCTGGATACAGTTGAATATTATGGAGGGGCCCTTACTCTTTGTATTTACACCCTTAATTCAGTGGTCAAAACTGCATTTAACCCCTTAAATTCATCAGTTACTTATTCAAAACGCATATTTTTTCATCCATTTATTACTATTGTTTTTTCAGCATAAACACAAACAATCAAGATTTTTTTTTCTGAATTTGATTGTTCCCAAATAATATTTAACCTACTAAGGACCAAGGGCATACAGGTACGCCTTTGCTCTCTGATACTTAAGGACCAAGGGCGTACCTGTACGCCCGTGGGAATTTCGGTCCCCGCCGCGCGCCACCCCTCCTATCCCTGCTATTGGTCGCCTAGAAGCGACGACCAATAGCAGATCAGTTTCCCCGTTCTGCCCACCCACAATAGGCTGGGCAGAACGGGGAAACCGAGGAGGATCGGCGCCGAAGTCCACTCACCCATCGGTGGCGGCAGCATGGGGCGATCGGTGGCAAATGAGGACGGCGATGCGGCTCCCTGGATCCTACGGAAGCTGGTGAGTTACCTAGCAACTTCTGGAGGGCTACAGTTTGAGACCACTATACAGTGGTCTCTAAACTTTAGCCCTCCAGATGTTGCAGAACTACAACTCCCAGCATGCCCAGACAGCTGTTTTGGAATGCTGGGATTTGTAGTTTTTTCAACATCTGGGAGGGCCACACTGTGCAGTGGTCTCTAAACTGTAGCCCTACAGATGTTGCAAAACTGCAAATCCCAGCATGCCCAAACAGCAAACAGCTGTCTCGGCATGCTGGGAGTTGTAGCTGCATACCTCCAGCTGTTGCATTACTACATCTCCCAGCATGCCCTTCGGCGATCAGTACATGCCGGGAGTTGTGGTTTTGCAACAGCTGGAGGAAGAATGGTTGGAAAATACTGAGTTAGGTAACAGAACCTAACTGAAGGTTTTCCAACCAGTGTGCCTCCCGTTGTTGCAAAAGTAAAACTCCCAGCATGCACGGTCTGTCAGTACATGCTGGGAGTTGTAGTTTTGAAACAGCTGGAGGTTTGCCCCCCCCCCCCCATGTGAATGTACAGGGTACATTAACACGGGCGGGTTTACAGTGAGTTTCCTGCTTCAAGTATGAGCTGCGGAAAATTTTTCGCCACAGCGGAAACTCCTAGCGCGAAACTCACTGTAAACCTCCACCTGTGTGAATGTACCCTAAAAACACTACACTACACTAACACATAATAAAGGGTAAGACACTACATATACACCCCCTTACTGTCCCCCCCCCCCCCCCATAAAAATGAAAAACGTATTGTATGGCAGTGTTTCCAAAACGGAGCCTCCAGCTGTTGCAAAACAACAACTCCCAGCATTTCCGGACAGCCACTGACTGTCCATGCATGCTGGGAGTTTAGCAACAGCTGGAGGCACCCTGTTTGGGAATCATTGGCGTAGAATGTCCACCATTATGTCCTATGTCCACCACTATGCAATCCCTAATTTAGTCCTCAAATGCGCATAGTGCTCTCTCACTTCGGAGCCCTGTCGTATTTCAAGGAAACAGTTTAGGGTCACATATGGGGTTTTTCCGTACTCGGGAGAAATTGCACTACAAATTTTGAGGGGCTTTTTCTCCTTTTACCCCTTTTGAAAAGGAAAAGTTGGGGGCTAAACCAGCCTTTTAGTGTAAAATGTTAAATTTTTTTACACTAACAGGCTGGTGTTGCCCCATACTTTTTATTTTCACAAGAGGTAAAAGGGAAAAAAAAGACACCCAAAACTTGTAATGCAATTTCTCCTAAGTACGGAAATACCCCATATGTGGGCGTAAAATGCTCTGCGGACGCACAACAAGGCTCAGGAGTGAGAGCGCCATGTACATTTGTTGCCTAAATTGGTGATTTGCACAGGGGTGGATGATTTTACAGCAGTTCTGACATAACGCAAAAAAATGAATACCGACATGTGACCCCATTTTGGAAACTATACCCCTCATGGAACGTAACAAGTGAGCCTTAACACCCCACAGGTGTCTGACGAACTGTCGTTAAAGTCGGATGGAAAAATGAAAAAAAAAAAATTTTTTCACTAAAATGCTGGTGTTACCCAAAATTTTTCATTTTCACAAGGGAAAATAGGAAAAAAAAGCCCCCCCAAAATTTGTAACCCCATTTCTTCTGAGTAAGAATATACCCCATATGTGGATGTAAAGTGCTCTGCGGGCGAACTACAATGCTCAGAAGAGAAGTAGCACCATTGGGCTTTAGACGAGAAAATTTGTCCGGAATTGAAGGCCACGTGTGTTTACAAAGCCCCCATAGTGCCAGAACAATGCACCCACCCCACATGTGCCCCCCCCCCCCATGTGAATGTACAGTGTAGCTTGAGATGCAGCAAATTTCCGCCGTAGCTCAAACTCCCAGCGAGAAACTCACTGTAAACATCCGCCTGTGTGAATGTACCCTAAAAGCACTACACTACACCTACACAAAATAAAAAGTAAAACACTACATACCCCTACATAGTCTCCCCCCCCCCCCAATAAAAAAAAAAAAGTCTTGTACGGCACTGTTTCCAAAACGGAGCATCCAGCTGTTGAAAAACAACAACTCACAATATTGCCGGACAGCCACTGACTGTCAAGGCATGCTGGGAGTTTTGTGACAGCTGGAGACATCCTGTTTGGGAAACACTGCCATAGGGTATTTTTGTGGCGGATTCAAATCCCCAATTTAGGCCTCAAATGCGCATGGTGCTCTCTCGCTTCGGAGCCCTGTCGTATTTCAAGGAAACAGTTTAGGACCACATATGGGGTACTCGGGAGAAATTGCGTTACAAATTTTGGGAGGCTTTTTTTCCTTTTACCTCTTATGAAAAGGTAAAGTTGGGGTCTACACCAGCATGCTGGTGTTGCCCCATACTTTTAATTTTCACAAGCGGTAAAAGGAAAAAAAACACTCAAAATTTGTACAGAAATACCCCATATGTGGGCGTAAAGTGCTCTGTGGGCGCACAACATGGCTCAGAAGTGAGAGCACATTATGTACATTTGAGGTCTAAATTGATGCTTTGCACAGGGGTGGCTGATTTTACAGCGGTTCTGTCATAAATGCAAAACAATAAAAATACCCACATGTAACCCCATTTTGGAAACTACACCCCTCACGGAATGTAACAAGTGGTATAGTGAGCCTTAACACCCCACAGGTGTTTGACACATTTTCGTTACATTTGGATGCGAAAAAAAAAAAAAAATTCACTAAAAGGCTGGTGTTACCTTACATTTTTCATTTTCACAAGGGAGAATAGGAAAAAAGCCCCCCAAAATTTGTAGCCCCATTTCTTCCGAGTAAGAACATACCCCATATGTGGATGTAAAGTGCTCTGCGGGCGAACTACAATGCTCAGAAGAGAAGGAGCGACATTGGGCTTTTGGCAAAAGAAGGTGTCTGAAACTGAAGGCCATGTGTGTTTACAAAGCCCCCATAGTGCCAGAACAGTGGACCCCCCCACATGTGACCCCATTTTTTAAACTACAGAGTTTTGGAACAGTGGTCTGTGAAATGAAAAATTTTATTTTTCATTTGCACAGCCCACTGTTCCAAAAATCTGTCAGACACCTGTGGGGTGTAAATGTTCACTGCACCCCTTATTAAATTCTGTGAGGGGTGTAGTTTACAAAATGGGGTCACATGTGGGGGGGGGTCCACTGTTCTGGCACCACGGGGATTTTGTAAACACACATGGCCTCCCACTTCTATTCCAACCAAATTCTCTCACCAAAAGCCCAATGGCGCTCCTCCTCTTCTGAGCATTGTAGTTCACCCGCAGAGCACTTTACATCCACATGTGGGGTATTTCCTTACTCAGAAGAAATCGGGTTACAAATTTTGGGAGGCTCTCTCTCCAATTACCCCTTGTGAAAATGAAAAATTTGGGGTAACATCAGCATTTTAGTGAAAAAAAAATAAAATTTTTCATTTTCACGTCCAACTTTAGCAGAAATTTGTCAAGCACCAGTGGGGTATTAAGGATCATTGTACCCCTTGTTATGTTCCTTGAGGGGTGTAGTTTCCAAAATAGTATGACATGTGGTTTTTTTTTTTGCTGTTCTGGCACCATAGGGGCTTCCTAAATGCGAAATGCCCCCCAAAAAAAAAACAATTTCAGCAAAATTTGGCAAAAGCCAAATGTGACTTTTTCTCTTCTGAGCATTGTAGTGCATCGGCAGAGCACTTGACGTCCACACAAGGGGCATACTCAGAAGAGATGGGGTTACAAATTTTGGGGGGGCATTTTCTATAACCCCGTATAAAAGTGTAAAATTTTGGGGAAAACAAGCATTTTTGTGAAAAAAATAAATTCACTTACACATCTGACTTTAACTAAAAGTAGTCAAACACCTGTGGGGTGTTAAGGCTCAGCGGACCCCTTGTTACGTTCCTTGGGGGGGGGGGGGTGTAGTTTCCAAAATAGTATGCCCTGTGGGTTTTTTTCTGCTGTTCTGGCACCATAGGGGCTTCCTAAATGTGACATACCCCCCAAAAACCATTTCAGAAAAACTCACTCTCCAAAATCCCATTGTCGCTCCTTCCCTTCTGAGCCCTGTAGTGCACCCACAGAGCACTTGACATCCACATCTGAGGTATTTTCTTACTCGAGACAAATTGGGTTACAAATTTTGAGAGGATTTTTCTCCTTTTACCCCTTGTAAAAATTCAAAAACTGGGTCTACAAGCACATGCGGGTGTAAAAAATGAAGATTTTGAATTTTCTCCTTCACTTTGCTGCTATTCCTGGGAAACACCTTAAGGGTTAACACACTTATTGAATCAGAATCAGAATTAAAGGTAAAAGCATCCCAGAGTTATTAATGTTTAACCCCTTAAGGACAAAGGACGTATATTCATGTCCTTGGCCGGCTCCCGCGATATAACGTGGGGTCATGCGGTCGGTCCCGACATGTATCTGAAGCCGAGACCCGGGGCTAATAGCACGCAGCAGCAATCGCGGTGCCGCACGCTATTAACCCTTTAGACGGGCGTTCAAAGTTGAACGCCACGTCTAAAACGAAAGTGAAAACTGCCTGGCTGCTCAGTGGGGCTGATCTTAAAAATGCAGTGTCCCGATCAGCTGGGACACGAGCGGAGGTCCTCTTACCTTCCTCTGGCGTGTCCCTTCGGCAATTGATTGCTCCAAGCGGGGAGATGCAGGCTTGAGCAATCGACCGCCAATAACACTGATCAATGCAAAGCGGGTATAAGATCAGTGTGTGCAATGTTATGGCCCCCTATGGGAGCTATAACACTGAAAAAAAAAAGTGTAAAAAAAAAGTTAATACATGTCATTTAATCCTTTCCCTAATAAAAGTTTGAATCACTCCCCTTTTCCCATAAAAAAAAAAAAAAACATATGTGGTATCGCCGCGTGCGTAAATGTCTGAACTATAAAATATATCATTAATTAAACTGCACGGTCAATGGCGTACGCGCAACAAAAAAATCCAAAGTCCAGAATAATATATTTTTGGTCCCTTTTAACATCATGAAAAAATGAATAAAAAACGATCAAAAAGTCCGATCAATACAAAAATGGTACCGCTAAAAACTTCAGATCACGGTGTAAAAAAATGAGCCCTCATACTGCCCCATAAGCGGTAAAATAAAAAAGTTATGGGGGTCAGAAGATGACAGTTTTAAACGTATACATTTTTCTGCATGTAGTTATGATTTTTTACAGAAGTAAAACAAAATCAAACCTATATAAGTAGGGTATCACTTTAATCGTATAGATCTACAGAAGGTGTCATTTTTACCGAAAAATGTACTGTGTAGAAACGGAAGCCGCCAAAAGTTACAAAATGGCGTTTTCTCCAATTTCGTCCCACAATGATTTTTTTCCCGTTTCGTCGTAGATTTTTGGGTAAAATTACTGATGTCACTGCAAAGTAGAATTGGTGGCGCAAAAAATAAGCCATAATATGGATTTTTAGGTGCAAAATTGGCAGGGTTATGATTTTTAAAAGGTGAGGAGGAAAAAACGAAATTGCAAAAACGGAAAAATCCGTGGTCCTTAACCCCTTAAGGACCCAGGACGTACTAGAACGTCCTGGCACCCTGGGCTTTAAGGACCCAGGACGTACTAGTACGTCCTGGTGTTTCTCCGGTCTCTGCTGCGCCCCGGGCAGAGATCGGAAGCGGATGCCTGCTGAAATGCTTCAGCAGGCATCCAGGGCAAATGCCGAGGGGGGCCATGTAGGCCCCCCATGTCGGCGATCGCCGCAAATCGCAAGGGAAATCGCCCTTGCGATCTGCGGCGATACCGGGCTGATCGGGTCTCTGGGACCCGACCACCCGGTAATTTCGCATGATCCCGGCTGTCACAGACAGCCAGGACCATGCTAACGTATAGGAGCGAGGTGGCAAGCCTGCCACCTCCTCCTATACCCTGCGATCTGTCGGTTAGTTAACCGACCAATCGCAGGAGGGGGGGGGGGGGGGCGGTTACTTCCTCCCGTCCTGCCCGGCCCTTTGAAGTCCGGAGAGGACGGGAGGAAGACCGGAGGACGCTGCGGGGGACGGGGGAGTGCTGGGGACCGGCCCCGGTACTTACCTCGTCCCTGAAGACCCGGATCCCGGCGATGAAGACGGCGGCGGCGGCGACAGGTGAGTGGATCTTCAGCCGCGGTCGGGCCCTTTACAGCAATGCACATCGCCGTAAAGAGACATGCATTGCTGTAATGGGACCCTGTAAACTACAACTCCCAGCATGCCCAGACAGCCCTTGGCGTCTGGGCATGCTGGGAGTTGCAGTTTTGCAACATCTGGAGGTCCACAGTTTGGAGACCACTGTGCCCTTCCAGATGTTGCAAAACTACACATCCTCAGCATGCCCTTACTGTCCAGGCATGCTGGGAGTTGTAGTTCTGTAACATCTGGCCCTTCAGATGTTGCAGAACTACAACTCCCAGCATGCCTGGACAGTTTTGGCATACTGGGAGTTGTAGTTTTGCAACATCTGGAGGGCTGCAGCTTGGACACCACTACACAGTGGTCCCCAAACTGTTCTCCTCCAGCTCTTACGTAACCACTACTTCCAATATGCCCTTCGGCTGCCTGGGCACGCTGGGAGTTGTGGTTTTGCAACAACTGGAGGCACACTGGTTGGGAAACATTGTCTGTTTCCTAACTCAGTGTTTCCCAACCCGTGTGCCTCCAGCTGTTGCAAAACTATAACTGCCAGCATGCACTGATAGGCTGTGCATGCTGGGAGTTGTAGTTTTGCACCAGCTGGAGGTCCCCCCCCCCTGTGAATGTACAGGGTACATTCACATGGGCAGGGGGCTTACAGTGAGTATCAGGCTGCAAGTTTGCGATGCAGCAAATTTTGCGCAGCAGCTCAAACTCGTAGCGGGAAACTCGCTGTAATCCCCCGCCCGTGTGACTGTACCCTAAAAACACTACACTACACTACGCTAACACAAAATAAAATAAAAAGTAAAAAACACTACATATACACATCCCCCCTCCCCTCCCCAATAAAAATGAAAATGTCTGGTACGCCACTGTTTCCAAAATGGAGCCTCCAGCTGTTGCAAAACAACAACTCCCAGTATTGCCGGACAGCCGTTTACTGTCCAGGCATGCTGGGAGTTTTGCAACAGCTGGAGGCACCCTGTTTGGGAATCGCTGGCGTAGAATACCCCTATGTCCACCCCTATGCAAATCCCTAATTCAGGCCTCAAATGCGCATGGCGCTCTCTCACTTCGGAGCCCTGTCGTATTTCAAGGCAACAGTTTAGGGTCACATATGGGGTATCTCCGTACTCGGCAGAAATTGCCTAACAAATTTTGGGGGGCTTTTTCTCCTTTCACCCCTTATGAAAAGGGGAAGTTGGGGTCTACACCAGCATGTTGGTGTAAAAAAAAAAAATTTTACACTAACATGCTGGTGTTGCCCCATACTTTTCATTTTGACAAGAGGTAAAGGGGAAAAAAGCCCCCCAAAATTTGTAATGCAACTTCTCCCGACTACGGAGATACCCCATATGTGGGCGTAAAGTGTTCTGGGGGCGCACAACAAGGCCCAGAAGGGAGAGTGCACCATGTACATTTGAGGTGATTTGCACAGGGGTGGCTGATTGTTACAGCGGTTTTGACAAACGCAAAAAAGAAAAAAAAAAACACATGTGACTCCATTTCGGAAACTACACCCCTCACGGAATGTAATGAGGGGTGCAGTGAGAATTTACACCCCACAGGTGTCTGACGGATCTTTGGAACAATGGGCTGTGCAAATAAAATATTTTGTACAGCCCACTGTTCCAAAGATCTGACAGACACCAGTGGGGGGTAAATGCTTACTGTACCCCTTGTTACGTTCCTCAAGGGGTCTAGTTTCCAAAATGGTATGCCATGGGGGGTTATTTTGCTGTCCTGGCACCATAGGGGCTTCCTAAAATTTGCTCTCAAAAAGCCAAATATGACTCCTTCTCTTCTGAGCATTGTAGTTCGCCCGTAATGCACTTCATGCCAACTTATGGGGTACCTCCATACTCAGAAGAGATGGGGTTACAAATTTTGGGGGGTATTTTCTGCTATTAACCCTTGCAAAAATGGGGAAACACACATTTTAGTGAAAAATTTTTATTTCTTTTTTACATATGCAAAAGTCGTGAAACACATGTGGGGTATTAAGGCTCACTTAATTCCTTGTTACGTTCCTCATGGGGTCTAGTTTCCAAAATGGTATGGCATGTGTTTATTTTTTGCTGTTCTGGCACCATAGGGGCTTCCTAAATGCTACATGCCCCCCAAAAACCATTTCTGAAAAACATACTCTCCAAAATCCCCTTGTCGCTCCTTCCCTTCTGAGCCCTCTACTGCGCCCACCGAACACTTTACATAGACATATGAGGTATGTCCTTACTCGATAGAAATTGGGCTACAAATACAAGTATAAATTTTCTCCTTTTACCCCTTGTAAAAATTCAAAAATTGGGTCTACAAGAAAATGCAAGTGTAAAAAATGAAGATTGTGAATTTTCTCCTTCACTTTGCTGCTATTCCTGTGAAACACCTAAAGGGTTAAAACGCTGACTGAATGTCATTTTGAATACTTTGGGGGGTGCGGTTTTTATAATGGGGTCATTTGTGGGGTATTTCTAATATGAAGACCCTTCCAATCCACTTCAAACCTGAACTGGTCCCTGAAAAATAGTGAGTTTGAAAATTTTGTGAAAAATTGGAAAATTGTTGCTGAACTTTGAAGCCCTCTGGTGTCTTCCAAAAGTAAAAACACATCAATTTTATGATGCAAACATAAAGTAGACATATGGGAAATGTGAATAAAATAAAGTAATATTTGGAATATCCATTTTCCTTACAAGCAGAGAGCTTCAAAGTTAGAAAAATGCTAAATTTTCAAATATTTCATAAAATTTTGGGATTTTTCACCAAGAAAGGATGCAAGTTACCACAAAATTTTACCACTATGTTAAAGTAGAATATGTCACGAAAAAACAATCTCGGAATCAGATTGATAAGTAAAAGCATTCCAGAGTTATTAATGTTTAAAGTGACAGTGGTCAGATGTGCAAAAAATGGCCGGGTCCTAAGGTGTAAAATGGCTGGGTCCTTAAGGGGTTAAAGTGACAGTGGTCAGAATTGCAAAAAAAAACGCTCTGGTCCTACAGTGAAAATTGGCCTGGTCCTTAAGGGGTTAACATTTATGTATAAAAAAACAGGTTTACTGTAGAGAAATAAGAGAAGAAAAGGTCTATTAGTCATAGCTAAGAAAATGCTCGAATAAGAAACCAACTTCACAAACTACAACCCCCATCCTCCTCTCTGTGTACCGGACTTGTGGAGTTCGCAGCCACCTCACCACACATTCCTCACACAGCATAGCGCCCTCGTACATCCCTCCTGGAGTCACATGACCGCTCCCAGCGTGCTCCGCGGTACTGTCATGGCCGCGCACTGAAGCAGGGAAGCAGCACGTGTACAGGTGAGAAAGCGGCTGCCTCACGTGGTGCTGATAGACTGACAGCTGTCCTCACACCCGTCTGTCTGTCCTGTCACGGTCCCTCATCCTATCGCGATACAGTATTGCTCCATCCGTCCTGTGTATGACTGTATAATGAATACAGCTCAACAGCATGTATGTTACTTATATATGTGAGAGGCGTCCATGTACCATAGTAATCTGTATAAACACCATATAAGGACTGTGCCATAGTGTATGTAGTGTATGCGGTATGCACTTTATGTGGACACTGTGTATGTCACACTGCAGGACTGGTTGTGCTGTCACACACTTGGCACAGTCACAGCAATAGCATGTTGTGTGATAGGGTCCTGGTATACTGTCTATGTAGCATTTCTTTGATTGTCTAAACCAGTGTTTGCCAGTGCTCCTCCAGCTGTTGCAAAACTACAACTCCCAGCATGCCCGGACAGGCTTCTGCTGTCTGTGCATGCCGGAGTTTTGTAATTTTGCAACAGCAGGAGTCACGCTGATTGGGAAACAGGATATATGTGGAAAAATAGGAACAGAAAATAGCGCTTTCTAAGTGCCGTAATTGATGGTAAAAACGCCAAAAATATATTCAAATAAGACTTCAATATGTGGAGGTTGGAGCTTTCCTTTAGCTCAAACAGTAATCACACACATATATGTATGTATATATATATATATATATATATATTACAGTGGTCCCTCAACATACGATGGTAATCCGTTCCAAATGGACCATCGTTTGTTGAAACCATCGTATGTTGAGGGATTCGTGCAATGTAAAGTATAGGACAGTGGTCTACAACCTGCGGACCTCCAGATGTTGCAAAACTACAACACCCAGCATTCCCGGACAGCCAACGCCTGTCCGGGCATACTGGGAGTTGTAGTTTTGCAACATCTGGAGGTCCGCAGGTTGAAGACCACTGGTAGAGGAAGTTATACTCACGTGTCCCCGCCGCTCCGGACTGTCACTGCTCGTCACCGCTGCCCTGGATTTCGCCGTCCATCGCTGTCGCCGCATCCCCGGGGTGTCCCCGACGCTCCGGCAAGGCCTCTGCTTCCCCGGAATCCTCGCTCTATGTCGCCGCCATCACGTCGCTACGCACGCCGCTCCTATTGGATGACGGGACGGCGTGCGCGCGACGTGATGATGACGATGTAGAGCGCCGACGATGCAGGTGATCCCGAAGAGGACGGGCCGGAGCCCCGAGGACAGGTAAGTGATCGTCAGCTGACCACACGGGGCACCGTAAATGGCTATCCGGCGGCAGCTGAAGCAGTCTGCGCTGCCGGATAGCTGTTTATGCGATGGCCCCGACATACAAAAGCATCGTATGTTGATGCTGCCTTCAACATGCGATGGCCTCTGAGAGGCCATCGTATGTTGAAATGATCGTATGTCGGGGCCATCGTAGGTCAGGGGGTCACTGTATACAGGTCACATAAGAACAGTGTTATTTGTCTGGTATAGGTGAATGGTATCTCACTCACCTATTTCTGTTGTGCGGCAGGCACAACACTGTTTAAGGCGTTGAAAGAGTATGGCAACTCTCCAAAGATCCTCTGGCAGCCTTACATCCGAACTCGAACAGCAGCTGTGTCGGTCTAGGCAATGGAAGAAAGTGTGGTCCCGGGATGGAGTTACTCCAGCAGTTTCTGGGGGAGACAAAAATGTGGATGATATTTGTGGCACCTTGAGGGTATATTCCAGTCAGACAAGCATCCTAGGTATTAGGGTTATTTGTTCATTCCATAAAAAGACAGTCCTTACATTACAAAAAAATATATGGAACGATATATAAAATAAAAGATTCAAATGACAGAACATGTAAAATAGCAACGCGTTTCACAGGGTGACCTCTGCTTCGTCAGGCTGAGGAAGCAGGGGTCACCCTGCAAAACGCGTTGCTATTTTACTTTACTTTTCCACATATATCAGCCACGAATATCATCCACATTTTTGTCTCCCCCGGAAACTGCTGGAGTAACTCCATCTTGGGACCACACTTTCTTCCATTGATTGGGAAACAGTTATATAGAGGTGCATTATGCGTACAAGCTACACCAGTATGAATACAATGTGAACTAGTGTATACCCCAAACAATTGTGTTAAATAGACAAAAAGAAAAAGAGGCCGGTGCACACCTCGTGCAGGTAAATGGAGTACAGTGAGGTATAGGGTAAGAGGAAATGGGGCCAGCAAGATGGACCCTTACCATAAGGTGTTATACTAAGAGCATAACACCTAATATCGCATGTAGAATGGGTAGGTCGCAGCGTCCTGGTTCCTCTGGAGTGTCAGCTGGTAGATCCAGTGCATAAAGGAGAGAAGGAGTTGATCAGGTAGATCATCAAATGGCGGAACATCGGAAAGGAGCGCAGACCTAGGTCTGCGCTCCTTTCCGATGTTCCGCCTTTTGATGATCTACCTGATCAACTCCTTCTCTCCAAACAATAGTGTTATAAACATGTATAATACAGTACTCAGCGTTGCCCGGTCTTTCTAGCTAAAGCTCGTGGAAGAGGAATAGCAAGAATTATGCTTTTGTCGTCACAACCTGTCCCCAGGCTGAGCTGTGATTTAAAAGATTGTAGGCAGAAAATAGAAGGGGTGTGGCTTGTGTGAGGGGGGTGTGGCCTGCAAGCTGGACGTGCACATTCACCTGAAGATGCAAAGCTTGTAGAATAAGGCTGGGCTGAGCTGAGCTTCGATATGGTTGAATGACCTTTGATGTGGGCGTACCTGGCAAAAACAGTTTTTGGCCTTGAGCAAAAGGAGAACTACGGGATTGAAAAATGTATCCCCTATCCTAAGGATAGGGGATAAGTTTCAGATCGCGGGGGGTCCGACTGCTGGGGCCCCCCACGGTCTCCTGTACGGTGCCCCGGCTCTCTGGTTAGAGAGGGCGTGTTGACCAACGCACGAAGCAGCAGCCGACACACCCCCTCCATACACAGCTATGGGAGAGCCGGAAATTGCCGAAGGCAGCGCTTCGGCTCTCCCATAGCAGTAAATGGAGGGCGTGTGTCAGCTGCCCCCTCGTGCGGTGGTCAACACGCGCTCTCTATGCAGAGAGCCGCGGCCCCGTATGGGAGATCGTGGGGGGCCCCAGCGGTCGGACCCCCCTCGATCTGAAACTTAATCCCTATCCCGTAGTTCTCCTTTAACCCCTTAAGGACGCAGCCCTTTTTCACCTTAAGGACTGAGCCCTTTTTCGCAACTCTGACCACCGTCGCTTTACGAATTAATAACTCGAAAACGCTTTTACCGAATATTCTGATTCTGAGAGTTTTTTCGTGACATATTCTACTTTATTTTGGTGGTAAATTTTCAGCGTTACTTGCATCCTTTTTTGGTGAAAAATCCCCAAATTTCATGAAAATTTTGAAAATTTTTCATTTTTCTAACTTTGAAGCTCTCTACTTGTAAGGAAAATGGATATTCCAAATACATTTTATTTTTATTCACAAATACAATATGTCCACTTTATGTTGGCATCATAAAATGGACATATTTTTGCTTTTTGAAAAAATTAGAGGGCTTCAAAATAGAGCAGCAATTTTCAAAAAATTCATGAAAATTGCTAAATCTGAAGGGACAGATGTTACAGAACTACAACTCCCAGCATGCCTTGGCTGTCTGGGCATGCTGAGAGTTGCAGTCCGGCCTTCCTAGTGGTTGCCACAGTAGAGATCACTTTAATTTCACTTTCATTCCCCCCCCACCGCCACCGTAGTTTCCCTACCTGAGCCAGGATCCAGCAGTCTCCAGCAGTCTCCAGCGACGACCCGAGGTGGGCATCTTCTCCTCCAGGTACCGGCCTCCATCTTCTCCCCACGTTCCTTTCGACATCCAGGGGTGGGCAGAATGGGGGGTTGCCATGGCAACCCACTGTCCTGCCCTGCCATTGGTCAGAATCAGTTCTGACCAATGGCAGGGGATAGGAGGAGATCGCAGCACTGCGACCCCGCTCCTATCCCTCAGGATGATCAGGGCTGTCCCTATTTTTCAGGTGATCGGGTCACAAGAAATCCGATCAGCCCGGAATAGCAGAAAATTGCATGTCTGAATTGACATGCGATTTTCTGCGATCGCCGACATGGGGGGTCTCAGGACCCCCCTGGGCGATGTGCCGGGATGCCTGCTGAATGAATTCAGCAGGCATTCCGGTCCAGTCCCCAACCAGCTAGCGGCGGGGACCGGAATTCCCACGGGCGTATGCATACGCCCCACGTCCTTAAGGACTCTGGATGCCCGGCGTCCTTAAAAGGTTAAAGGGGTACTCCAGTGGAAAACTTTTTTTTTCAAATCATCTGGTTCCAGAATGTTAAACAGGTTTGTAAATTACTTCTATTAATGGCCAGACAGGGGGGCTCCCGCAATATCAGGACCGTAGGCTTCTTGTAACCGGAAGCACTGAAGACAAGGAGGCAACTGCGGCTTCCGGATCGCACCCCAGGCTGTTGTCTCACTGCTGGAGCTAGGCGGCAGATGTTGCAGGCCAGCAGAATTTTTTAAAAGGCACCACAGGATAAAGGGAGACAGAGGAGGACATTTAGGGGCAAACTGAGGGGCTAAAAGGCTGAGAAAGTAGTAAAAATAGTAGGAATACTATTCTACTTGGCCATGCCCCTTAACGGCAGATAAATCAATAATGGAAAAAATTGACAGTGATTTCCAATATAAATTTTTATCGATAATATCAATTTATCATTGCATCCCTAGAAGGAACACTGTGTGCAGGCGTCCCAGTCAGCAGCCGTGTCAGTTGCCCAAAAGCCAATTACAGTTGCCCATGTGGGTGCTCACAGTTCAGGTCCTGAACATCTGACACACTCCCTGACTTGTGCAATAGCTGTGTTTACAAACATAGGTAAAAGAACACTGCAACACTCCAATGCTTGTAGAAAACCTCTAAAAAGTCTTTATTCCATCATAGTACAGAAGGCAATGTTTCAGCTGCTAACATGCAGCCTTTTTCAAGCTGGAAACATTGCCTTCTGTACTTTGATGGAATAAAGACTTTTTACAAGTTTTTCTACAAGCCCTGGGGTGCTGCATTGTTCTTTTACCTATGTGAAGTCTGGAGTCCTGTGACCAGGGACCCCACTGATCTGCACCCATTTTCCTCTGCTCTGACGGTATGCTGTTACCTTTTTGTTTTCTTCTGTGTTTACAAACAGTGATCATGCCTCTCCTCTCCTTGTGTACTGTAGGGCGATTGGTTATCGTAGGTTTACGTCTAGTGAGTGCCGCCCCCCAATTAACACCAAATGCAGTATTATATATCTCTACAGGGGTGTGGAAATAAAAAAAAATAAAAAAACTACTTGTCCAAGGGACTAAAACGGAGAACAATCTGCTTGTCCCTCATGAAAATCCACTTGTCCTGGTAGACAAAATGATTTTTATCAAAATAGTATGTAAATTTGGGGGTTTTCTTTTTTTCGTCATTCACCTTGTGGTCAAACTTACACATTATTTTAATACTTTAGGTCGGCCTGATTGTACCAGTACCAAATATTTTTTTTTCCTTCTTTAAAAAAAAATAAAACATTCCTGACCCCTATAACATTTTTATTTTTCTGTATACCGGGCTGTATAAGGGCAACATTTTTGGGCTGTAATCTGCTGTATGTATCGGTACCATTTTGGTATTGATCGGATTTTTTGAACACTTTTTACTACATTTTTTCTGGGATATGATGTTATAAACATTAAAAAACTCAATTCTGTGATTTTTTTATTTACATTAACGCCATTGACCGTACGGAATATAACATTTAATTTTTTTATAATTTGGACAATTGCGCACGCGCCAATACCAAATGTAAATTTTTGTTATGTTTACATATTTTTTATATGGAAAATGGGAAAAGGGGGGGGGGTGATATGAACTTTTAATATGGAAGGGGTTAATGGGTGCTTTTTTAAAACTTAAACTTTTTTTATACACTTTATTAGGAGGAATCATTAGATTCCTCATACAGATCAATGCAGTTCTATTGAACTCCATTGATCTGTGTTCATTTGGTTGAGCCTGCTCAATGCAGATCTATGGGGCAGCCATGAATGCAGAGGTAAGCCCTCCGGCTACCTCCACAATGGATCGCCCTGCGGGGGGGTTATAAGAAACCTTTAGACTTGATCTAAAGGGTTGATAGCCGGCCGCTATTAGCAGCGGCCCCCGGCATCTGAAATCAGCCGGGGGCTGTCGGGTATGGAGCTCAAGTCATGACTAGCGTCCCATGCAAGTCTGCGCCCGCTCCTCCCGTCAGTCTGCACCTCACACCGATGTTATAAGAATAAAGTCGGTCCGGCCCGGCTAGCCCGATACAGGGCTAAATGTATGAAAAATTAACCTGCCCGGCGCCCGGAACTACTTGTCCCGGGCGTCGGGCGATAGGATTTTCACATCCCTGTCTCTATATATGGATATGTTTGTAACACAATTGTTTGGGGTATACACTAGTTCACATTGCATTTATACTGGTGTAGCTTGTAAGCATATTGCACTACCGATCTATATTTACAGATGTTTAAAAAAAAAAAATTTATGTTCAGACCCCCATCACTCATTCATTGTGTGAGAGCGGGAGTCTGTAAATAAATATGCAGTCATTTTGCATTATGTATAACACTTGAGAAAGGCTCGATTGTTGAGCCAAAATGTTGCTATTCCACCAGATGGATGAATAAATTTATGCTTTTTTGTCTGTAAACCATGGATGTGTGGAGTGCCGCTTCTTCCAAGAAATACTGGCCCTTATTTACTAAGAGTGGAGTGTAGGTTTCTTTGTGGGTTTCAATTCCCTACAATTTATTTTCCACAGTATTTACTAAGAGTTTTTTCAATTCTGGCGCAGACAGAATTTCTGGCGCAATGCCAAAATCTGGCGCATAACTTGACAAAACATGTCGGGTTTGCAATAGTGAATGTGGGTCACTCTGTGTTTATTTCTCGATTAGAGGTCTGATCCTGGAGCTGGGCACACACTATGAATTACAAATAGCTTATTGTTGAACTATACGTCTCAGCATAATACTGTTTCATTTTCTCTGTTTTGAGGTGCATTATATTGGTATACTGAATATTACTCATTATTACCGTATTTTTCGTCCTATAAGACGCACCCTATTTTAAAGGTACAAAATCTAGAAAAAAAAGATTTTGCACCCAACAGTGATCTTCAACCTGCGGACCTCCAGATGTTGCAAAACTACAACTCCCAGCATGCCGTTGGCTGTCCGGGCATGCTGGGAGTTGTAGTTTTGCAACATCTGGAGGTCCGCAGGTTGAAGACCACTGGATAGGAGGTAGTACTCATCTGTCCCCGCCGCTTCGGACCCGTCACTGCTGCCCTGGATGTCGCTCCATCGCTGTCGCCGCGTCCCCGTGGTGTCCCCGACGCTCCGGACGTCTTCTTCCCCGGGATCCACGCTCTCCGTCGCCATCATCACGTCGCTACGCACGCCGCTCCTATTGGATGACGGGGATCCCGGCATGGAGCAGACACCGAGGAGGCAGGTAAGGTCCCTCCCAGTGTCCTGTAAGCTGTTCAGGACGCCGCGATTTCACCGCGGCGGTTCCGAACAACCCGACTGAACAGCCGGGTTAGTGTTATTTTCGCTTCAGACACCGCGGTCAGCTTTGATTGCCGCATCTGAAGGGTTAATACAGGGCATCACTGCGTTCGGTGATGTCCTGTATTAGCCTCGGGTCCCGGCCATTGATGGCCGCAGGTATTCGCCGTATAAGACGCACCAACTTTTCCCCCCCAAAAAAGTGCGTCTTATACGGCGAAAAATACGGTAATAAGAGATTGCTCTGTTATCTGTCACACAGACATAGTTGCAGTGTACATTCCTTGTCTACATGATCATTCGATTCCTTTCTAGACTGTCACAAAGGATGTGTAATTGTCATGTGTTCAGTACATCTTTTCAATGTGTGACATCGCCATCCAGTACAACAACGTTCTACTGCCTGACTGATCTGTGCCCGCTGTGTGACATCACATCTGCTTTGGTAGTCTACTCACTGTGACCTCACAATATTGTCTTGCTACTTTGCTTGGTTCTTCTGTGAAGTCACACATCAGATAAACCAGGAAAAGTGATTATCTAGCTGTATAGGCACACTTCCAGTAACACAAACATGGAACATAATAGGACGATAACATGTTCTTTTGTGATGTCACATACTGGGGCAGATTTAAATTTAGGCTGCTTAGATCTAGACTAGGTTTGCAAAATGTATCACAGTGGTTTGTGCTATTTGTTAACCCCTTAAAGGGGTACTCCTCCCCTAGACATCCAAAGGATAGGGGATAAGATGTCTGATTATAAGGGTCTGGCTTCTGGAACCCCCACAATCTCTGGGCCAGCACCCCGGCGTCCTGAACATTTATGTGACGATAAAACAAACAATTTTGGCATTTGGTAGCACCTAAAAGAGCTCCTTATGCTGATGTGAACATGAGCAAAATATGCACTGTCCCACAAACTTTTTTTATTACAACATTTTGCTCTGTATTTGTATTAAAAAAATTTATGTTCATGTTTCATTAAAGGGGTACTCCGGCGCTTAGACATCTTATGCCCTATCCAAAGGATAGGGATAAGATGCCTGATCGCGGGGGTCCCGCTGTCATGCCCCCTCCCATATGCTTGCATTGGGGGGGCGGAGCATGACGTCACACGGGGCGGAGTCTTGATGTCACAATGCTCCGGCCCCGTGATCGACAGTAATCAGACCCGGAGTGAACACGCTCGGGGGACTGATTTTAATGGGGTGCGGCATGCAAGATCACGAGGGTCCCCAGCGGCGGGACCCCCGCGATCAGGCATCTTATCCCCTATCCTTTGGATAGGGCATAAGATGTCTAAGCGCCAGAGTACCCCTTTAATCCCAAATAATATAATTTGATGACAGAAGCACCTGACCACTACACTGCCCATACACACGAGACCTGTTGATTAAAGAGCTATCACCACCAGCTTTCAAGGGGTACTCCGGTGGAAAAAAAAAAAAAATTCTAATCAACTGGTGGCAGAAAATTTAACATATTTGTAAATTACTTATATATAAAAATCTTAATTCTTCCAGTACTCATCGGCTGCTGTATACTACAGAGGAAGTTATAGAGTTCTTCTCAGTGTGATCACAGTGCTCTCTACTTACAACTCTGTCTCTGTGTCAGGAACTGTCCAGAGTAGGAGATGTTTGCTTTGGGGATTTGTTCCTAATCTGGACAGTTCCTGACATGGACAGAGGTGTCAGCAGAGAGCACTGTGGCCAGACAGGAAAGCAATTTCCTCTGTAGTATACAGCAGCTGATAAGTACTGGAAGGACTAATATTTTTTAAATAGAAGTAATTTACAAATCTGGAAAAAATAAATGGGGCTCGAGGGTCAAAGATATCTGGTTTAAATTAATTAGTATTTATTAATATAAAATGCAAAATAGACTAAATAGGGATGTACAGGGCCCTTGTACCTCCCTAATTAATTAAATACACAATAAAATATATGATAATCCCAATATAAAAAACTAAAAATAATAACAACTATAAAATTAATATGCAATTTGAGCCTGTGATATCAATATAGCGATCTACTGATCCTGAGGAACAGCACAGTATAAATGTTCATTCAAAAGCACTTGTTTCCAGAGATCTTCAATATAGAAAAGATAAAATGTAGCCGCTACAGATACCAGTTAATCAATTGATGCGGTGGTGCTGTATCTGTCCAAACATTGGCAACTAGATCTCACCGACACAGTGATACAATGTGGCACTTTGTGAACAGTCACTTGAAATCAATCTTTAAGCATTTCTGCGTATGCCATACATCAAAATAGCCAGTTTGCAATACATTCCATACAATGCTCACCACTCCGGGGTGTCACGGATCTCCCTTCAGTGTAGTCCTGGGGGCCGGCTGTATAGCGTCTTATGACCGGTGCCTTGCCTCTGTCAGAGATCGTGCTGCTGGAGTCTCGGCCAACTCCTAAGAGCGCAGCACTCAGTGGTGGGCACCGTTTGGGGGGACTGCAGCGCTGTCAAGCGGAGTCCCTTGGTCGGACCAACTTGGAATGATGGTGGTCTGTAAACCTCAAGTCCTTATTGTAGATGGCCCGATTGGCTTCTCACTGGTAGTTGTTATAACGGCTGTATGCGATAAGCAGAGTGAGTAACCCGGCGGCGTTCCTCGTGCACAGGTCGCGCGCTCGGGAGATGGTTCACTGTAATAAATGCCTTGGATCTGGCAAATGATCGCTATTCTGTCTGAAGAGTGTTCTATAATAACAGGCTCAATATCGCAAAATTAAAATCGCTGGACGCGTTTCAAAACCTTCCTCGGTTTTTTCTTCAGCAGCGGAACGTGTGAATTATAACAAACTAGTGGTTTATATACCTTAAATCACGCCCCTTCATAATGACCTAACCTATGACCTCACATCCTGAGCAAAAAATCTATTGATTTCCATTGTGAACACTACCCAAATATAAAAAGAAGAAATAGATAAATAAACACCGTTTTATGCTTGTCTGTGAACATATCAACACTTTTATACAAACTATATAACCTCATAAACCATATATAATTATAATAATAACAAAAAGACATAAAGGAAAAATCACAAACCCCTGCTAGGACTATTAATACCATTAAATATCAGTAAATATGCCACTGAAACTGATATTAACCCCTTCCCGCAGAATGTCATATATAAACGCCGGGTTGTGCAGTGCGTTCGCGCATCCTGGCGTTTATAAATGGCATGCAGTTAACCCGGCGATGCGCAGCATCGCACGGGTTAACTGGCAGAAGTCCCGCTGTTTCCAGCAGGGGACAACTTCTGCTTCACCCCCTGGACCATCAATTGATGGTCCTGGTCAGCGATCACTGTGATTGGTCCCTGTGGACCAATCACAGTGATCTGGGGTGAAAGTTCAGATCCCCCGCACTGCCCGCCCCTGGAAGTCGGGCAGAACGGGGGACGAAGGCTGCAGGGGCTCGCGGGGACCTGTGGCATTCGGGGGGAACACGTGGGGACCAGCGGACTTACCTGATCCAGCGGCGGGACCGAGGAGCAGCGCGGGACCGGCCACGTGGACGAGCAGCGACGGGTAAGTATGTGGTCCTCAGAGGCAGCAGTGAAGATCTTCACTGCTGCTTCTAGGAGTCTGAAAACTACAACTCCCAGCATGCCTAGACAGCCTTTGGCTGTCTGGGCATGCTGGGAGTTGTAGTTTTGCAACATCTGGAGGGCCTCAGTTTGGAGACCATTGTATAATGGTCTCCAATCTGTGCTCTTCCAGCTGTTGCAAAACTACAACTCCCAGCATGCACTGACTGTCCAGGCATGCTGGGAGTTTTAGTTAAGCAACATCTGGCCCTTCAGATGTTGCCGAACTACAACTCCCAGCATGCCCTTCAGCTGTCTGGGCATGCTGGGAGTTGTAGTTTTGCAACAGCTGGAGACACACTGGTTGGGAAACATTGTTTCTAACTCAGTGTTTCCTAACCTGTGTGCCTCCAGCTGTTGCAAAACTATGACTCCCAGCATGCACTAACAGACCATGCATGCTGGGAGTTGTGGTTTTGCAACAGCTGATGCAAGCCCCCCCCCCCGCCCCACCACCCCCGTGAATGTACAGGGTACATTCACATGGGCGAGGCTTTTACAGTGGGTTTCTCACATCTTGAGATGCAGCAAATTTTGCGCTGGGAAACTCTCTGTAATCCCCCGCCCATGTGACTGTACCCTAAAAACACTACACTACACTAACACAAAATAAAATAAAAAGTTAAAAACACTACATATACACATACCCTTACACAGCCCCCCTCCCCCAATAAGAACGTCCGGTACACCACTGTTTCCAAAGCAGAGCCTCCAGCTGTTGAAAAACAACAACTCCCAGTATTGTCGGACAGCCGTTGACTGTCCAGGCATGCTGGGAGTTTTGCAACAGCTGGAGGCACCCTGTTTGGGAATCACTGGCGTAGAATACCTCTATGTCCACCCCTATGCAAATCCCTAATTTAGGCCTCAAATGCACATGGCGCTCTCACTTTGAAGCCCTGTCGTATTTCAGGGCAACAGTTTAGGGCGACATATGGGGTATCGCTGTACTCGGGAGAAATTGCGTTACAAGGTTTGGGGGGCTTTTTCTTCTTTAACCCTTCATGAAAAGGAAATGTTGGGGTCTACACCAGAATGTTAGTGTAAAAATTTTTTATTTTTTACACTAACATGCTGATGTTGCCCTATACTTTACATTTTCACAAGAGGTAAAAGGGAAAAAAGCCCCCCAAAATTTGCAACGCAATTTCTCCCGACTACAGAGATACCCCATATGTGAGCGCAAAGTGCTCTGGGGGCGCACAACAAGGCCCAGAAGGGAGAGCGCACCATGTACATTTGAGGTGATTTGCACAGGGGTGGCTGATTGTTACAGCGGTTTTGACAAACGCAAAAAAAACAAAACCCCACATGTGACCCCATTTCGGAAACGACACCCCTCACGGAATGTAATGAGGGGTGCAGTGAGAATTTACCCCCCACAGGTGTCTGACGGATCTTTGGAACAGTGGTCCATGAAAATGAAAACTTGTACAGCCCACTGTTCCAAAGATCTGTCAGACACCAGTGGGGGGCAAATGCTCACTGTACCCCTTGTTACGTTCCTCAAGGGGTCTAGTTTCCAAAATGGTATGCCATGTGTGTTTTTTTTTTTGCTGTTCTGGCACCTTAGGGGCTTCCTAAATGCGACATGCTCCCCGAGCAAAATTTGCTCTCAAAAAGCCAAATATGACTCCTTCTCTTCTGAGCATTGTAGTTCGCCCATAGTGCACTTCAGGTCAACTTATGGGGTACCTCCATACTCAGAAGAGATGGGGTTACAAATTTTGGGGAGTATTTTCTGTTATTAACCCTTGCAAAAAGGTGAAATTAGGGGGGAAACACACATTTTAGTGGAAATTTTTTTTTTACATATGCAAAAGTCATGAAACACCTGTGGGGTAATAAGGCTCACTTTATTCCTTATTACATTCCTCAAGGGGTCTAGTTTCCAAAATGGTATGCCATGTGGGTATTTTTTGCTGTTCTGGCACCATAGGGGCTTCCTAAATGCGACATGCCCCCCGAGCAAAATTTGCTCTCAAAAAGCCAAATATGACTCCTTCTCTTCTGAGCATTGTAGTTCACCCATAGTGCACTTCAGGTCAACTTATGGGGTACCTCCATACTCAGAAGAGAAGGGGTTACAAATATTGGGGGGTATTTCCTGCTATTAACCCTTGGAAAAATGTGAAATTTGGGGGGAAACACACATTTTAGTGAAAAAAAAAAAATTTTTTTTTACATATGCAAAAGTCGGGAAACACCTGTGGGGTATTAAGGCTCACTTTATTCCTTGTTACGTACCTCAAGTGGTCTAGTTTCCAAAATGGTATGCCATGTGAGGGTTTTTTGCTGTTCTGGCACCATAAGGGCTTCCTAAATGCAACATGCCCCCAAAAACCATTTCAGAAAAACGTACTCTCCAAAATCCCCTTATCGCTCTTTCCCTTCTGAGCCCTCTACTGCGCCCGCCGAACACTTTACATAGACATATGAGGTATGTGCTTACTCGAGAGAAATTGGGCTACAAATATAAGTATACATTTTCTCCTTTTACCTCTTGTAAAAATTTTAAAATTGGGTCTACAAGATCATGCGAGTGTAAAAAATGAAGATTGTGAATTTTCTCCTTCACTTTGCTTCTATTCCTGTGAAACACCTAAAGGGTTAAAATGATGACTGAATGTCATTTTGAATACTTTGGGGGGTGCAGTTTTTATAATGGGGTCTTTTGTGGGGTATTTCTAATAAGAAGACCCTTCAAATCCACTTCAAACCTGAACTGGTCCCTGAAAAATAGTGAGTTTGAAAATTTTGTGAAAAATTGGAAAATTGCTGCTGAACTTTGAAGCCCTCTGGTGTCTTCCAAAAGTAAAAACTCGTCACTTTTATGATGCAGACATAAAGTAGACATATTGTATATGTGAATAAATTTTCTTTTTATTTGTAATATACATTTTCCTTACAAGCAGAGAGCTTCAAAGTTAGAAAAATGCAAAATTTTCAAATATTTCATCAAATTTTAGGATTTTTCACAAGGAAAGGATGCAAGTTACCACAAAAATTTACCACCATGTTAAAGTAGAATATGTCACGAAAAAACAATCTCGGAATCAGAATGATAACTAAAAGCATTCCAGAGTTATTAATGTTTAAAGTGACAGTGGTCAGATGTGCAAAAAACGCTCTGGTCCTTAAGGCCAAAATGGGCTTGGTCCTGAAGGGGTTAAAGTAGTATAATATCTAATTTTAAAAAAAGAGAAAAAGTGAAATAAAGTATAAAAAATAAAATATGCAATAGTAAAAAATAATAAATAAAAAATAAATGAATATAAAATATATATATATATATATATATATATATATATATATATATATATATATATATAGAAAATAATAATAGAAAATAATAATAAAAATAAAAATAATAAAAATTGGAAATAAAATAAAATAAAAATAGAAATAGAAATGTGATTATAGAAAATAGATATATTTCATGGACTATCGGGCATCTCTAAATAATAATATGCATATATGACAGCAAAATGGGACACATAAAGACTCAAAAGTGTATACTATTTGTACAAGCAGATTTAGGGCTACTAACTTTTCTCTATAGTAGAGTTGGGAAGGGCCCGACGAAGGGTCTGTCGGAGTACTGGGAAACAGTCAAACGCCGACAGACCGTCCAAAGGGACCAACCCCACTTTCAGTCCAAAAATCCAAAAATTTCTAGATCGCTGTTCAGACCTCTAGGAGCCAAGGTGCCGAATTCGAAGATTTTCCTCGACTCGGCTCTTGACATTTTGTTAATAAAATTACCCCCCCCTCCAGTCATATTGAATTTGTTGTATGGCCATATATTTAAGATTATTTGGGTTCCCTTGATGGTATTGTTTGAAATGTGCAGAAAGGGGGTGTTTCTCATTTTGTTTCTTAATATTGTAACGATGTTCCAATATTCGGGTTTTGAGTGCCCGTGACGTGCGTCCCACGTATTGTTTCTGGCACGGACACTCAATTATGTAAATAACCCCCTTACTTGCGCAATTCAAAAATTCATTAATCTTAAAAACGAAATCATTTGTAAAAGATTTCACTGATAAGGTACGTTTATCAAATTTGGTTGCTTTACAACTGGGGCATTGCCCACATCTAAAAAAACCTTTGAGGTCTATTAGTGTGGAAGATGCTTTTGTGTGCAAAATTTCTGCTCGAACAGTAGGTGCAACTTTAATGCTCAAATTAGCTGCTTTTGTATAAATGATTGGTGGTTTGGGTGGAAGAATATCCCCCAACACTTTATCTTGTTGTAATATTGGCCAATACTTAGTAATGATACTTTCAATTTTTTTATGTTTGGTATTGAAGGGTATGATCAATTTAGACTGTTCTAACTCATCTATAGATCTTGGAATTGGATTTTTGGGTATAAAAAATGTAGATCTATCTACCTTACGTACTTTCTCTAACGATTGCTGGATATTTGTCAAGGGGTTATGTTACATAAATATGCAGAATTATTACCAGAACAAATCAACTTTATCACAGATAGTATATCTTTCATTCTTACACATAATTATTTTCTATTTGGTTCAGATTATTTTTTACAGATTAACGGTACAGCCATGGGCACCAGATTCGCCCCCAGCTATGCCAATCTTTTTATGGCAAATTGGGAGTGTACCACCATCAATCCCCAGCTGGGGGAGAGTCTGGTGTCCTGGCATCGTTATATCGACGACATTTTTTTCATTTGGCGTGGCTCTAGTATTGAATTGGATTCATTTATAACATCACTTAATTCAAATAATCTTAATTTACAATTCACTCCTAATATCAGCTCTACTTCTGTTGAATTTTTAGATTTACTTATCACCACCAGTAACACTAGCTTAATTTGCAGTACTTACCATAAACCAGTAGCCAAGAATGGATTCATATTACACACCAGTTGTCATCTACCTCAGTGGCTAATTAATGTGCCAACAAGCCAGTTTCGTAGATTAAAACGTAACTGTACACATAACGAACAATTTGAAGCAGAAGCTATTACCCTGACTAATCAATTTTTAGAAAAAAATTACCCCTTGACAAATATCCAGCAATCGTTAGAGAAAGTACGTAAGGTAGATAGATCTACATTTTTTATACCCAAAAATCCAATTCCAAGATCTATAGATGAGTTAGAACAGTCTAAATTGATCATACCCTTCAATACCAAACATAAAAAAATTGAAAGTATCATTACTAAGTATTGGCCAATTTTACAACAAGATAAAGTGTTGGGGGATATTCTTCCACCCAAACCACCAATCATTTATACAAAAGCAGCTAATTTGAGCATTAAAGTTGCACCTACTGTTCGAGCAGAAATTTTGCACACAAAAGCATCTTCCACACTAATAGACCTCAAAGGTTTTTTTAGATGTGGGCAATGCCCCAGTTGTAAAGCAACCAAATTTGATAAACGTACCTTATCAGTGAAATCTTTTACAAATGATTTCGTTTTTAAGATTAATGAATTTTTGAATTGCGCAAGTAAGGGGGTTATTTACATAATTGAGTGTCCGTGCCAGAAACAATACGTGGGACGCACGTCACGGGCACTCAAAACCCGAATATTGGAACATCATTACAATATTAAGAAACAAAATGAGAAACACCCCCTTTCTGCACATTTCAAACAATACCATCAAGGGAACCCAAATAATCTTAAATATATGGCCATACAACAAATTCAATATGACTGGAGGGGGGGTAATTTTATTAACAAAATGTCAAGAGCCGAGTCGAGGAAAATCTTCGAATTCGGCACCTTGGCTCCTAGAGGTCTGAACAGCGATCTAGAAATTTTTGGATTTTTGGACTGAAAGTGGGGTTGGTCCCTTTGGACGGTCTGTCGGCGTTTGACTGTTTCCCAGTACTCCGACAGACCCTTCGACGGGCCCTTCCCAACTCTACTATAGAGAAAAGTTAGTAGCCCTAAATCTACTTGTACAAATAGTATACACTTTTGAGTCTTTATGTGTCCCATTTTGCTGTCATATATGCATATTATTATTTAGAGATGCCCGATAGTCCATGAAATATATCTATTTTCTATATTCACATTTCTATTTCTATTTTTATTTTTATTTTATTTTATTTCCAATTTTTATTATTTTTATTTTTATTATTTTCTATTATTATTTTCTGTATATATATATATATATATATATATATATATATATATATATATATATTTTTTTTTTTTTTTTTTAATATTCATTTTTATTTTTTATTTTTTATTTATTTTTTACTATTGCATATTTTATTTTTTATACTTTATTTCACTTTTTCTCTTTTTTTAAAATTAGATATTATACTACTTTAATATCAGTTTCAGTGTCATATTTACTGATATTTAATGGTATTAATAGTCCTAGCAGGGGTTTGTGATTTTTCCTTTATGTCTTTTTGTTATTATTATAATTATATATGGTTTATGAGGTTATATAGTTTGTATAAAAGTGTTGATATGTTCACAGACAAGCATAAAACGGTGTTTATTTATCTATTTCTTCTTTTTATATTTGGGTAGTGTTCACAATGGAAATCAATAGATTTTTTGCTCAGGATGTGAGGTCATAGGTTAGGTCATTATGAAGGGGCGTGATTTAAGGTATATAAACCACTAGTTTGTTATAATTCGCACGTTCCGCTGCTGAAGAAAAAACCGAGGAAGGTTTTGAAACGCGTCCAGCGATTTTAATTTTGCGATATTGAGTCTGTTATTATAGAACACTCTTCAGACAGAATAGCGATCATTCGCCAGATCCAAGGCATTTATTACAGTGAACCATCTCCCGAGCGCGCGACCTGTGCACGAGGAACGCCGCCGGGTTACTCACTCTGCTTATCGCATACAGCCGTTATAACAACTACCAGTGAGAAGCCAATCGGGCCATCTACAATAAGGACTTGAGGTTTACAGACCACCATCATTCCAAGTTGGTCCGACCAAGAGACTCCGCTTGACAGCGCTGCAGTCCCCCCAAACGGTGCCCACCACTGAGTGCTGCGCTCTTAGGAGTTGGCCGAGACTCCAGCAGCACGATCCCTGACAGAGGCAAGGCACCGGTCATAAGACGCTATACAGCCGGCCCCCAGGACTACACTGAAGGGAGATCCGTGACACCCCGGAGTGGTGAGCATTATATGGAATGTATTGCAAACTGGCTATTTTGATGTATGGCATACGCAGAAATGCTTAAAGATTGATTTCAAGTGACTGTTCACTGTTCACAAAGTGCCACATTGTATCACTGTGTCGGTGAGATCTAGTTGCCAATGTTTGGACAGATACAGCACCACCGCATCAATTGATTAACTGGTATCTGTAGCGGCTACATTTTATCTTTTCTATATTGAAGATCTCTGGAAACAAGTGCTTTTGAATGAACATTTATACTGTGCTGTTCCTCAGGATCAGTAGATCGCTATATTGATATCACAGGCTCAAATTGCATATTAATTTTATAGTTGTTATTATTTTTAGTTTTTTATATTGGGATTATCATATATTTTATTGTGTATTTAATTAATTAGGGAGGTACAAGGGCCCTGTACATCCCTATTTAGTCTATTTTGCATTTTATATTAATAAATACTAATTAATTTAAACCAGATATCTTTGACCCTCGAGCCCCATTTATTTTTTCCATATTGTTCCTATTTTTATACACCGTGGGTATAGGTGTTTGTTGGGTTGCTCGGGTCCTCGGTGACGGTCAGACAGACAGGAGCCTCTCCATTGTGTTTATAATAATTTACAAATCTGTTGAACTTTTTGGCACCAGTTGGTTTAAAAAATAAAAATAAAATTCCACCAAAGTACCCCTTTAAGCCGTCTTGCAGATTTTTGTGCAGTTTTTCTGATTATGTGCAAAATTTGTATGGAGTTTATCCAGAATTTATGTAGCATTTCTGTACACACAGATTCTGGCCAGAATCCAAAGTCCAATTTACTTCAGTGGGAGTCTGCGTGGAATTCTGCAAAAACTATGGGACAGTAGAATCTACAATGGGGACATATTCAAAAACTACTGTAATTTCTGTTAAAGCAATATCAATCATGGCTCCTGGGAGAATATGTGAGAGTTCATTTTCTCACCACTTTTTTTCCCGAGCCTTTCTTGGGGTTTTTTTGGCACCAAAATTGCAGAGTTTGGTGCCAAATTGTAAATCACAGAAAACTCTGGTGGTAGCATCTGACTTAAGATTCCATTATTGCTAGTGCCTAGGCAAGTGATAACTGTGTGGATGAAACGTGAGCAAAGAGCTTGTGTGAATTTTTTTTATGTAAAATAGACTCTCACACTTGGAAAATATTGTGTAAAACACAAAATTTACATACTCACTTTTGCAAAACTGGCGTGACTAGTTTAAAGGGGTACTCTGGCCTTAGACATCTTATCCCCTAACCCCCCGCGATCTTCATGCAGCACCCGGCATTCTGTGCGGGGCACTTCTCCAAAGACGCAACATTACACCACGCCCCCTCGTCATGTCACTCTTCTCCATTCATGTCTATGGGATGGGGCGTGACGGCCGTCTCAAGTCTCCGTCTTTGGAACAGCGCCGGCACAGAAAGCCAGTTGCTGCACGGAGATCGTGGGGGTTCCCAGTGGCAGCAGAGGGTCTAAGGCCAGGGCAGTGTGGGGCATTATCGCATTATCGGCAAGGTAATTACCGATACCGATAATGCCCAAAATTGTGATTATCAGCCAAACCGATAATCGGTCGATCCCTAGATTCTACTCGGAAATTCTGCCATGTAAACTTAGCCACAGAGGGCAATAAGCCTCTGACATACTTGCTCTGTGATTTTTGAAATGGATACTGTGTCTGGCAAATTCATTAGCAAGATTAGCAATGTACATTCATTGAATGTTCCGTTTCTATGTATGTGTTTCAGGCATCTTTGAATCCTCATCAAGACGGTCAACACTAGTCTACTGCCCCCCATCTGCAGTCTTCTCACCTGTGTCGTTCTTCACTGCTCAGCTTGAATGGGAACTGCTCTGGAAATAGATGTGCTTCGGGGGTTTCAACCCTCACCACAAAACCATCCATATGAGACAGAAGCAAATTCTGGTAAGAGATGCAGCTCCTATGGGAGATCCTCAGTAAATAAGGGCTCTATTACCAGGATATAGTTATAAAATCTTACTGTTGGACACAGTAAAACAAATTTCATATACCAGCACATTATTGGGATTTGCAGTGATCATATAGTATTACTATAGGATATGCATATCACACTGGAGGGAAGGGGATTGTGCTCCCTCTTGACAGTCTACATCCAACAGTGGACTTATATTACTGACTATTCCTGTTTTTTAGCTTGTTTTCCTCACAGTTCAGTTACATTTAGATATTTTGAGCCCCTTCATTATTGCAGATGGTTGTGGAGTCGGTAGATAAATGTTCGACTCCGACTCCGGAGTTTTTTGTACTTCCGACTCCGACTCTCCGACTCCTCTGTATTAATATGCAAATGTATTTTATACATTCCTTGAAGGAAAGAAAGGCAACATACATTTCATTACCACAGGACTACTGGCTGGGAAGCCAACAGTCTACTGTATTGAACAGTTTGTGTGCTGATCTGCTGCTGAAGATAGAGCAGTGGGAGGATCCAGGAAGGGGCATTTATTATAAAACATGATTTCCCTAGAAGAATCCCATAGTCATGTTTAAAGGGGTACTCCGCCCCTAGACATCTTATTCCCTATACAAAGGATAGGGGATAAGATGTCAGATCACTGGGGTCCCGCTGCTGGGCACCCCCAGGATCGCCGCTGCGGCACTGCGCTATCATTACTGCACAGAGCAAGTTCGCTCTGTGCGTAATGACGGGCGATACAGGGGACATTTAAACTTTATTTTTTTTTATTTTTTATTCCAATCTATATTTAGTAGGAGTCGGAGTTGGTGCATTGTTTGCCGACTCCGAATCCAGGTACCCAAAATTTCGTCCGACTCCTCGACTCCGACTCCACAGTCCTGGGTTCCTGTAATCCTCACTCGGATCCACCGTAAATTACATGTGTAGATACGAAGACAGTCTCTCCTGTGTGACTGACTTTCTGTTAACTCCAGGCTCACATGATCGCCTATCAAATCTCCCCTGGCAACTCTGTACAATCATTAGTTGCAGAAATATAAATCTCTCTGACTCCCAATGTCTGTGCAGATTCGGTAGTGTATCCCATAAGGTCCAGCTTGACACTGTGTTTCCCATCCCCCTGCTTGTAAGCTGACAGGATGAAACCACTCACAAGTAGACAGGCTGAATCTGCATCTCCTAGGAATTTGTGAAGTACAGAAAATTAAAAATGGTGACTGTAAAATCAGCAATGGTTCTCATAAAGGAAAATTCTTTAATGGTGACAATAGATTTAAAAGACGCCTACTACCATCTCCTCTGCTCCCCGCATTTTTACAAAGCTCATGTCGGAGGTGGTGTCCCTTCTGAGGAAGGGGTCCATTCTTGTCATTCCCTATCTAGACAATATTCTGGTGGTGGCGGATTCTGTTCCCCTGTTACAAGATCACATTCACAGGACCATTCAGATTCTTCAGAACCTGGGTTGGATCCTGAATTTAGAAAAATCTGATCTTTCTCCCAGCTCAGTAAAGCAATTCCTAGGAGTTCTCTTAAACAAATAACATTCAACAATCAATTCTTCCACCAGCAAAGAGGTTAAAGATTCAACAGATAGTGACAGAATTTTGCTCAATCAGTTATGCAATGTCAGTCCTGGATCACCTGACTTCATGTATCCCGTCAGTGAGGTGAGCCCAATTTCATTCAAGACCCCTACAAAAATGGCTCCTATCAGTATAGGACATATCTCAATTCTCCCTAGAGAAAGCTTCTAGCCTTGTAGCACTTGCAGGAAAATCTGAGTCAGGGGGTGCACTGGTTCTAGGAGGACACCTAGAGCCATCTTGCAGCAGCGGGAACATTCTTCTTAACTCAGACAATACCACGGCAGTATCCTTTATCCGACATCAGGGGGACCCCAGGCACAGTCATCTCCAGTCCATAGCGAGGAGTATTTCTTCTTGGGTAGAAAACAGAATACTATCTATAACAGCTGTACACCTCAGAGGAGTCTGGAATCTACAGGTGGACTTTCTCAGCAAGCAGACCCTGGATCCTGGGGAATGGTGTCTAGCGGATTGGGCTTTCAAGATGATCACAGAGAAATGGTGTGTCCCTCAAATCGACTTATTTGCTTCCAGAAAGAACAGGAAGTTAGAAAAAATTTTCTCCCTGAATCCAAGAGACTATCCTCAAGGACCTGTTTTACACAGACTGGTTCAGAACCTCAGTCTATAAGCATGAATTCTGAGAGGTTCCTGCTTGAGAACAAGGGGTTCTCAGATATAGTTATCAAAACCATTTTTGCAAGTTGTAAGCTTTCTACCTTTTAAAATGTACACTAAGGTGTGGAAAAGATATTCCTCTTGGTGTGGGTCATCGTTTCCTTTTGATTCTCCTGATATCACTAAGATTCTTTACTTTCTCCAGGATGGGTTTGATTTGGGCCTCTCTCCTAACACTCTTAGACTAGGTTCACACTACGGAATCTCCAGGAAGAAAATTTAGCCAGGACTGCGCGGACACTGCAGTCTTCAATAGACTGCAATGTGTTCCACAAGTATTTCCGCCTGAAGAATGAGCAACGCCATTCTTCAGGCGAAAATCTTCAAGCGGATTTTCCATTCACAAATTCCGAAGTGTGAATTTGTGAATGAAAACCCATTCACTATACAGTACATTTTAGAAAGCGGAATTTCTGCCTGCAATTTCAAAGCGGAATTGCAGGCGGAAATTTCGTAGTGTGAACCTAGCCTTAGGGTACAGGTCTCTGACCTAGGTGCCCTTTATCATACCAAATTAGGTGGGGATATCTGGATATCCAGATTTATTAAGGCCACAGACAGATTAAGACCCAGGATAAAAAATACTTCACCTTGGAATTTAAATACGGTCCTCTTGGCTCTAACTAAAACTCCCTTCGAACCTTTAAGTTCCATCCCCTTGATATTCCTTACCATCAAAACGGTGTTCCTAGTAGCCATCACTTCAGCCTGTAGAGTTGGTGAAAATCAGGTTTTCTCCATCCAACATCCTTCCTTCAGAGAATTAGACGATAAGATTATTTTCAAACTAGACCCAGACTTTATTCCTAAAGTTTCCTCTTCCTTCCACAGGTCTCAGGATATTGTTATCCTGTCTTTTTGTGCCCATCCTAACAATGAGCAAGAGAGATTTTTCAGTTTATTGGATGTTAACTATATAGATGTCACCAGTCCTTCGAGGAAGGATAAGAACCTGTTTCTACAGTTTGCAGGTCCTAATAGAGGTAAAAAGGCCTCTAAGAGCTCCATTGCTAGATGGATTCATTTAGCCATTTCTTAATCCCATACAGCTAGCGGTAAAGATCCCCCTCAGAGATAAGGGCTCATTCACCTCATGCAGTATCCTCCTCTTGGGCAGAAGAAGCTTCGACCTCGTTGGAACAAACCTGCAACGCTGCTAACTGAAAAAGATTCCATACCTTTCCCAGATGTTATAGACTTGACGTGATGGCACGTCAAGACATGGCATTTGGACGCAAAGCCCTAGGTGGTGTGGTCCCTCCCTAATTATTCTTTAGTATTTCTCAGGGTGCTGTTGTGGAGACAACTAGAGAGAGGGTGAATTATACTCACTGATAATTTGTTTTCTGGGAAGTCTCCACTACAGCACCCATACATCCCACCCTTTGGTGATAATTTTGGTGTTGGTTTTTAGTTACCACTTTTTTCCTTTTCTACTCGGTGTTCTTTATAATACACTGGAGGGGAGAGGAAGGGGAGGGTCTTTTAACCTATCAGAGTTTTTCCCTGTCCAATCAGTTGGCGGCAATCTCAGTGTGCTGTCGTGGAGACTTCCCAGAAAACAAATTATCGGTGAGTATAATTCACCCTTTATATCCCATTCATATGCATGGGTTACAGATCAAAGAATTTCAAGAACTAGCATTGAAAGATTTCAATAAACTTTTGAAACCATTCATTTTTAACAAGGCTTCTGCAAAAATTAAAGTGAACTTATTGTTTGCTATGGGCAACTTTTCCTTTTCACAGGTTATGATAAACCTCCCCCACTGTGTTTTGTTCTACAGATAAGGGGGGTGGGGGGTAGTTATAATGAACTATGCTGAATATCAGATTGAGGCCTTACGTATCCTATCTGATCCCCTATATTACGAAACAGATTAAGATTGAGAAAGAACTGAATGCATTGATTATTGATGCATTGGAGAAAGGCATCCTCAATAAGGATGAATGTTAATACCTAACAACCAACAGCAATAAACCTCACTTTTATTTTTTACCCATGATTCATAAATCTTTGGAAAACCCCCCTGGACATCCGATCATTGCAAGCACTAACAGTGCATCGAGCAATCTAGCTCACTATATTGACTTCTATCTACAGGAACATGTTATTAATCTTCCAAGTTACCTAAGAGACTCTACTCATCTAATTAACCTAATAATGGATATCCCTTGGGAAAATGAATACCAAATTATCACATGCGATGTTACTACACTGTACTCAAATATTGACCATACTTTAGGGTTAAAATGTATAAAAAATTATATGGATTGTGACTCTGACCTGAATGATGAGCACAGTTATTTTATTCTAAAGGTGCTTGAATTTATACTTACCAATAATTACTCTTTTTGCAATGGAGAGCTTTACCATCAATGTGTTGGGACCACAATGGGCGTGAAGGTGGCACCTTCGTTTGCAAACCCATTCATGGGGGTCTTTGAGGCCAAACATATTACAAGCAATGCCATTCATCGCCTATCAAACTGTATGAGATTTATTGACGACCTATTATTTTTGTGAAAGGGGATGACACTTCCATCAACCTTTCTGCTTAAACATCTGTATTCTAAAAGATAGGTGGATCTAAATCCTTCTTCATTCCAGTCGTAATAAATTAGAATATTTGGACTTAAATATTTGTCATGATCAGTGCCGCTTTATCATTAATAAATTTTTTTTAGAGTAGCTCCCACCATCCTTTTTTTTTTCTGTCCCTGCCTATTGCCCATTTATCCCTATCCCTATCCCGCTTCCTGCCTTTAATTTTTTTTTACTACATTAGAAATGTCTGTTTGTCTAACTGGTAGTGTGCTCACTTACCAGGCAGACTTCCCCAGCAGGCACAATGTCACTGATGGCTGCTTGAGGCTGACTTCCACCCTTAGCACATCTATGAGCAGATGAGCGGCCAATAGCACGACAGGCTGCCCCAGGGTCTCTTCTTCCCTATTTAGCAGTGCACATGTTATCCAGGGAGGAGGATTAGCATCGCTGACTGCCGTGCTATTCTACACCGCCGAGACCCAGGACCGAAACGAAATTTTTTATTTTTTTTTTAAACTATACAAAAGCCGCCCCTGCTTTCTCAGTGCTCGCTCCCGCCTGTCTGATTGAATTCGGACTGATGCCCTTCCGGGATCAGTCCAAATTCAGCTGTTACGTCACCTGCTCTGCAGCAGGCCACTAGGAAGGACACACCTAGTGGCCGGATTTTCAAGAGGAAATTAAAATAATTTACAGACAGAAAAAAATACAGAAGTATTTTAAAGATTTGTTGTAGTACATAAGTACTACAACATATCAAAAAATAAAAAGATGATGACAGTGCCCATTTAAATCTGTTGATACTAAAAGTTATTTGGAATTTTCCAATTTACACCTTCGAAATGGGCTTTTTAATATTCCTTATTCTTAGTATAAAAGAATATGTTGGAACTTTACTAAGGATGACGACTTCAAAACAATCTAATATACTAAAATGTACCTGTCAGATCCCATAAATAAAAAGAAAAATGTTATATGTTACTCACTCCCTAATCCTGATCATGTACATGTAATTTTTTATGTCTCACCATATTTCACAAAAAACTAGGGCATGTCCATCTCTTACCTGCACTGTGATGACTCCTCCCTCTCCCTCACTCTGCCTACACCTTTTGCAAAACTACAACTCCCAGCATGCCCAGACATCCTTTGACTGTCCAGGCATGCTTGGAGTTGTAGTTTTGCAACAGCTGGAGGCACATGTTTGGTAAAACCCTGTGTTACAGCAGTGTTGCTGCAAGCTGTTTCCTCCTGCAGCCTTGTCGATCAGCCATCTCGTGTCCATGACCGTTGGACACCCTCATGCTGCTGTGGGACTCATCAGTGTTTCAGGAGGTATGGGGACCCTTAGTGGTAGGATTTGAAAAGTATATTAGAAAAACTATTGTTTTGCCAACATGTTCAACATATAAAAAGTTTTTATATCTGACAGTGCCCATTTAAAAATGGGTTTCGGGCTAAAGGATATCCTTGATCCATTATTCATCAGACATATAACCTTACTAAATCACAAAGTCAAAATAAATGCCTTGTCACTGTACAGAAAGAAGAATCAAGGCTCCCAGATTAATTTCATTACCACCTTTAGCAGGAATGCCAGTCAGATTAAATGAATCATCCAGAAAAACTATAGCATATACTGCAATTGGGTCCTTTTTTGTCGGATAATACCAAGACAACCTTTGGTTACTTATAGAAGGGCACCTACTTTGAAAACATACGAATGATGACCATTTATAGATTCTGAAACTAATCCTACTAGCGGCATGTAATCATATCCACTCTAGATGCAATATATATTTTTCTTTTGTAAACCAATATTTTATTTATGTGTATATTAAATTTTTAGATTTTTGCATATAGCTTCTATATAGTAAGATTGTGTTTCTTTTACTACGTTTATTCATGCACCTGTTCTTGTGATTGATGGACTAATTACGTCTTTGAGTGACCTTAGATGACCAGGTATTGCATCTATCTATTTAAAAGGGTACTCAGGTGGAAAAAAAAAGGTTTTCAAATCAACTACTGCCGGAAAATTAAACAGATTTGTAAATTACTTCTATTTAAAAATATTATGCTTATAAGCTGCTGTATACTACAGATATAGTACATAGAAATGTGTGAAGTTCTTTCGGTCTGACCACAGTGCTGCTGACACCTCTGTCCGTGTCAGGAACCGTCCCGAGCAGGAGAGATTTGCTATGGGGATTTGTTTCTAATCTGGACAGTTCCTGACACGGACAGAGGTGTCAGCAGAGAGCACTGTGGTCAGACACAATTTTCTCTGTAGTATACAGCAGCTGATAAGTACTGGAAGGGTTAAGATTTTGAAATTGAAGTTATTTAGAAATCTGGTTAACTTTCTGGCACCAGTTGATTTGAAAACTTGTTTCCACGGGAGTACCCCTTCAAATGCTGTCTTTGTCTAAATATGTGTAAGCCTGCTTTGCCTGATGGATAATTCTGTCTGAATTTGAAACGCTTTGCTAATAGACAGGATTTCTTACCTATCCTGGATATTTCTCTTCTTTATGAAGAAGCACCGGACATTGGTCTAGTTTTTTAGCACAGTCTAGTGATTTTTCTACATGACTTGGGCTCAGTCTTCTTTCTAGTGCCGGGCCCAATTGATCACACTACTACTAAGGCTGCTGAGGCGGGACACCACTGCGGCCAGTGATTAGCTGAGCTGCAGCATGACTTGTCGACCCCAAAAGCAGCAATAGGATCAGACTGAAGCAGGACACTGGAGGCACCATGAGAGGGCTAGAGATAAGTAGAGGTTTATTTTTTTATATACTACACAATGGGGATAGTTAATAAAAAAAAAATTACAAAAATCCACTGGACAAACCCTTTAAAGAGGTACTCCACTGCTCAGCATTTGGAACAAACTGTTCCAAATCCTTGAGCCGGCACCGGAAGCTCCAGAGCCCTGCCCCCTCATGTTGTCACGCCCCGCCCCCTCAATGCAAGTCTGGAGCTCCCGGCTCCAGCGTGTGGAACAGTTTGTTCCAGACGCTTAGCAGCGGAGTACCCCTTTAATGTATCTGTAATAAAATGCCCAACTAAAGCAAAGGTTCTTACCCTTTCACGGTCATCTTACTTGCCTTTTTTGCAGTCATAATCTTTTCACTTTGTTAATTTATACGTTTCTTTTGATCATCTTTATTTCCAGTGACGCCAAATGTAGTGTCACTGGCATAGCAAGTTAAATTCATCTATTACAATTATGCATATGAATAAACACTGCTTTTGTTATTCTAAAACATGTATGCTCATTTCTTCTTGGCTCGCTTCCACTTTGCTCGACTTAAAGAGCCATTTGCTGCTTGAGAAGTTCAGGCAGCATAGACATTAGAGAACGGACAATGTTTTTGCTGGTCTTTTTTTTTTCTTCAGAAAAATGCATGATTGCACATTTAAGGCTTTGAAGCGTGCGCTTAGCAAGCAGGCAAGCACTGTATAGTGACAGCATAGAAGAGTCCTCAAGTCACCTCCAATGGTTTAATGAGAACATTGGATTTAGCATGAAATGAGATAAACATGTACCAACCTTGACCAGAAGTTGAGCTTAATATGTGTAAGCACTGGAGCATGCTTTCTTATATTGACTGCTGCTATGACAGTCATGAATTTGTACGGTTAGGACCAATAAAATACATTCTCTTTCATGTGATTGTATTTCCTATATTTATTAGAGACAACTATAATGAAAGATGCAAAATCCATTATGCATTTTTATTGATTGTGGAGACACATGTTAAGAGATCTACAGATCAGCGGAGAGATGTATCATAGTGCTTGAATTATAGTATTTTTTATTAAAATATTTTGTAACACACATCAATACAAAAGAACCATGTCATCAGTAAAACAGCCAGTATGCGATATTGTTGGACATAAAACCGTACATAAGGATGTATAAAGCAAAGAAAGACAATTATGGCTTGTACATGGTTCACGAACAGACAGAAAAATAATATATACAACAAGAACTGTGTTCCCAGGCAGATAGAGTTAAGGAAACTTAAAATGGCAGAAATATAAATCCTATGTTATAAAAAGGGTAGGGTCACACGAGTCGTATTTTCATGTGTATTTTTCTGTGGTCGATCTTGCTACTTTTTTTCTTCAATGGGTAGGAAAATATGCAGCAGCAAAATACAGCATGTTTGACCCTACCTTAAATGGATACTCTCATTAAAACTAATTTTTGCTATTGTACTCCTCATGGTAAATAAAAAAAAATGAAGTTTTCTATGTTTTTTTTTTTTTGTGTTTAAAAAAAGCTGCCACACGGTGTCTCCCTACTTGTCCAGAGCACGTTTCCTCTCATCTCTTGCACAGACTTTGGACTCCTGCTGGCCTGGCAGGAGTCCAAAATCAGGAAATGCTAATAGGTGTGTGTGCAGCCTTATCCAATCAGAGCTTATCTCACACACTGAACTGCTCAGGGCTGTGTGTAGCAGAGTGAGGGAGGAAGTTCTCCCCTGTATGGCTTTAGATGATGTCACGCCTTCTGGGTAATGCCCTTCCCAGCCTGTGAATCTGAGACTGAACAGAAAATACAGAGCAATAACAAATAATAAAACTAAGGGCAGGGATGGGGGCAGTGAACTGGGAGTATTATAAAATTTAACAAGGTCATGAGATGTCTTCTTTAAGGGTACATTCACACGTGTGTATTTTTTGCTGCAGATTTGCCTCAGCAGATTTTGCCACCTATTGAAGTCAACGAGCAGCAAATCTAAAGCCAAAATATGCACCTGTGAACGTGTCCCCTTATAGTGTATTAGGGTACGTTCACATGTACATGATCTGCTGCATATTTTGTCAAGCTGATTTTGCTACCCATTAACTTCAATGGGTAGCAAAATCATCTGCAGAAAATATGCAGAAAAAATATGCAGCAGATCCTGTACATGTGAACGTACTCTTAAAGGTTAAATTCTTTTAGTAGAAATGACAGCAATGGACAAGTTATATGGACAAGTTCCATGAGCCAGTGTTGTACACTGTCCATATTAAGTCAGTGTCAAACATTTCAATGTAAGTTAGAGACAGTTTACCTTCCCTGACACCTTATTTTGATACATGACCCCGGACTCTGACCCCCAATGCTGACATCTATCTGACTCTGACACCTGACTCAAACTGTACCAGTGCACCTTCAAAGTTGTAATTTGACAAATATTTTTTGTTGTTGATTATTCTTTTTAATGTATATATATATTGGTATTGTCGCAAACATTTAGTTTGTTTGTGTCCTGTAATAGTAAAGTGTTGTTTATTGATGCTGAATTGAATATAGAAGCAGGAATATGATTAATAAAAGACTGTAATAATACAATGGTTCATTATTGGCTTACTTTTTGATACTTTCTGTGAGTATTCTGTCTATTAAAACTTCTTTTTTTTTTTTTTTACAGAAATCCTAGCGTTGCTGCCTTTGCTGTTAGAAGGTAATTATGAGGGTATTGTGCTGAGTCCATTGATGCAAGAGATTTTTGGTACTTCAGAACCAGGAGAAAAACTTGAGTTGTATCTAGACAGACAGATTGCTGCCTTCTTGGACTCCCCTGCAGAGCTGAACAATGACAGGTAATGTGCTAGTCATTACATCACTATTATGTTTTATCCATTTCTTTTTTGGACCATTTTAGATAGTGGTCAGTCAGTACAAAGAAAGCGCACTGTTATGTAATTTCAATGTGATTTCATATCAAAAGTAGTTGACTTACATGTACAACAGTCCTCTTTAATAATGATGTAATAATATTTATTCATATAGCACCAACCAGAGGCGTAGCTTCTGGGCCCTGATGCAAAATCTGTAACAAGGCCCCGATGCAAAATCTGCAACAGGCCCCTTATGCCAATTATAATACTGGTCTCTTTTGGGGAAGATGTGCTTTGGGACCCCCTTAGGCACCAGGGCCCCGATGCGACTACTACCTCTATAGCTATGCCCCTGACGTCAACAGATTTCACAGCACAGATTTGGGAGTACAAATAATGACAAGTATCAGACGTTACAGTATTGCATACTAAATATTCAAATGTGGTGAGGGTGTGATGAGGGCAGATGGCATTAACCCCTTGTGTTTGTGATGCCAGGGTGTGGCTTATCCTCTACACCACCTGAAGGTATACCGCTGGATCCTGGGCTAGGCACGGGGGCAAATAATGACTCCGACGCCAAGTTACGAAATAACGGCAGCTTTACTGAGTCAGACAGGTGTAACAGTTTGTACAGCTTGGCTAAGTCCAAGGAGGTGACCAGTGACTTCAGAGACCTCAGGGCTTGCTGGGACTTATAGTGGACTTGGACAATTTGATGCAGGGCCACGCTGACTTGAGACAGATTGACTTGGACTGTCTTGCCTGAGACTGACTATGACAGACTTTGCCCTGTTTGTAGGTTACCAGGTTTTGACTTGGACCTGGGGGTAATGGACTTGTGGACCCTTTGCTGCGTGGTAGATGTCAGACACACTCTTCAGACTTGACCTTACTGCAACTCAGCTAAGCAGGAAAAGAGAGTGAACTATCTCCACCCTGGGTTTATATGGGGGAGACTCTGGAGGGGTCCCATAGGTCACGCTGTAGGTCACATGGTCACTGGTACCTTCCTCGGTTACAATCACATGACAACAGTACTTAGTCATAGAACAATTATGTACATTGCATTGGATAACACATACATTATTTAACTATTCAGGGCACACAGGTGAAGGGGAGGCCCAGGGGTCACAGAATGGAGTCTGTCTGACAGGGCAGCAATGGTACAGGGGTGTAACTCCTGTACTTGGCCACCCCACAAACAAGAGGAGTGAAGTCTCTGCTCACAAGTGCTTACAGACTATGAATGGGGTTTATAGTTCTTTAAATCAGGGCTAGGCAACTGATGTGGTTTATAGTGGGTGGGTTTGCAGGAGGTGTTGCTTGTCACAGGGTAGGGTTTATATTCAGAATTTTCCCTGTATATTGTTCTCTTTGTAAGGATCTTACAGTGGGAACAATACAGAGTGATGGGATTATGGGATTGCCCATAACAGCCATTAAACTTTTATTTTTCTTTCTTTCTTTTTTTTTTTTTGCTATTAAAGTTTCTGTTTACTATGGAGAGTCATTTTAATCCAGACCTGCATTATACAGACCCCAGTATTACCACACACACACACACACACACACACACACACACACACACCCTTTAGGGCGAAAAATACGGTAATACAGACTCCACAAGGGTGTGGAGAAGAAAAAAAAAAAAACTTGTCCAAGGGACTAAAACAGAGCACAATCTACTTGTCCCTCATAAAAATCCACTTGTCCTGGTACACATACGGTAATAATTTTAACCAAAATATGGTCTTTATTAGTTTATTTCATTTTTCACTTTTAATTTTCATCCTCGTCCTATTATAGCCATATAATAGCCCATCTATAGACCCATATGAGGGCTTGTTTGTTTGCGTGGCTAATTGTACTTTGTAATGACACCTTTCATTTTTCTATAACTTATGCTCCGAAAGCAAAAAAAAAAAAGTATTTGAATGGGGAAATTAAAAAAAAAATTGCAATTGTGGTCAAATTTACATGTTCTTTTGATACGTTAGGTCGTCCTGATTACAGCAATACCAAATTAATATAATTTACGTCATGTTTTACTAATTTAAAAAAATTCGAAACACTAACATTTATTTTTAATTGCCATATTCTGACCTTTATAACATTTTTATTTTTCCGTATATTGGGCTGTATGAGGGCTAATTTTTTGCGCTATAATAAGCTGTTTGTATTGGTACCATTTTTGGTATTTATCAGACTTTTTGATCGCTTTTGGGTTAATGTGTGTTTTTTAAACTTTTAAGAAAAAAATGTTTTCCCAACACTTTATTAGGGGACATTTAAGGGGTACTCCGGTGGAAAACTTTTTTTTTTTAAATGAACTGGTGCCAGAAAGTTAAACAGATTTGTAAATTACTTTTATTAAAAAAGCTTAATCCTTTCAGTATTTTTTAGCAGCTGTTTGCTACAGAGGAAAATCTTAATTTTTTTCATTTATTTTTTGTCTTGTCCAAAGTGCTCTCTGCTGACACCTGATTCCCGTATCAGGAACTGTCCAGAGCAGGAGAAAATCCCCATAACAAACCTGTGCTACTCTGGACAGTTCCTGACACGGACAGAGGTGTCAGCAGAGAGCACTGTGGACAACACAAAAAAGAAATTCAAAAAGTAAAGAATTTCCTCTGTAGCATACAGCTGCTAAAAAGTAATAAAAGGATTAAGATTTTTTAATAGAAGTAATATACAGATCTGTTGAACTTTCTGGCACCAGTTCATTTAAAAAAAAAAAAAAAAGTTTTTCACTGGAGTACCCCTTTAAGAAGGAATCATTAGATTCCTCATACAGATTAATGCAGTTCTATTGAACTCCATTGATCTGTGTGATCTGTGCTCATTTGGTTGAGCCTTCTCCAGGCAGGCTCAATCAAATACAGATCCATGGCAACCATGGATGAGAGGTAAGCCCTCCAGCTACCACCACAGTGGATCACCTCCCCCGCGATTGCACTGCGGGGAGGCGAACAACTCCACTAGACCACCAGGGATGGTTAAAAGGTACTTTTAAATCTAAAATGTTAATAGACGGCCACGGCGGTTAACCGCATGCCAGCTATTACAGCTGCACTATATATCGCAATCAAATCGAGATAATTGCGGATTGCGATATGTCGGTTTAGCCCTTCGCTAAATGTTGTGATTATTTAAGCACTACTGGGAGAAGAAACAGTGGGCCGCACAATGGAGGGGCCAGGCCGTACACAATGGTGCTGTCAATGACGTAAAACACGAGCAGAGCCTGGCTCCTGTGCAACGCGGCCGCCGTAAATAAATGGCGCAGCGGGTCAATGAAACGAACTCAGGAGCTGAGCTCGCTTCATAGTGTCTGTCTTATGCACTGAAGATAATATTCTGAATAAAGTTCACAGAACCAGAACGCTGCTCGGGTGAGTGCCATCTTTCATTTCCTGTTTGGATAATTTGGACTGTGACTATTACATGAGATAGAGTACCACCTTACAGCAAAGTAGTGCAGATCCTGCTATCGCAGCCCACTCCTACACAGTGTGCACAGAACCATATTAAGAAGGGAGTGCCAGACTCTTACATGTGTTTGGAGATTAACCCTTTAGATGCTGCGATCAAAGTTGATTGTGGCATCTAAAATACTGAGGTAAATGCTGGTAGCTCAGTGGAGCTGATCGCGACACCTGCGAACAAATGCTGCCGAGTCCCGATCAGCTGAGAGAACGGGCGGAAGTTCCCTACCTTTGTCCGTCCGGTCTAATCGGCACTCCAATTATGCAGGCAGCCTCAGCAGTCTGTAGTAATGGAGCGCCAATAACACTGATCAATGTTATGTCTATGGCACAGCATTAATCAGTGTCTTCAATCAAAAGATTGCAAGTAATAGTCCCCATGAAAGTTTTTGCCTAACTGTATGCCTCCAGCCTTTGGGTGTCCGGGCATGCTGAGATTTGGTGTATTGCAACAACTGGAGAAACACTATTTGGAAAACCCTGCCCTATAGGGACAAAAAAATTGTGAAAAAAAAGAAAAGAAAAAAGGTAATAAATGTTAATAAGCCCCTCCCCAAATAAAAGGTTACATTACCAATTTTTTCCCACCATTTTAACCCCTTAAGGACCCAGCCATTTTACACCTTAGGACCCGGCCATTTTTTGCACATCTGACCACTGTCACTTTAAACATTAATAACTCTGGAATGCTTTTAGTTATCATTCTGATTCCGAGATTGTTTTTTCGTGACATATTCTACTTTAACATGGTGGTAAAATTTTGTGGTAACTTGCATCCTTTCTTGGTGAAAAATCCCAAAATTTGATGAAAAATTTGAAAATTTTGCATTTTTCTAACTTTGAAGCTCTCTGCTTGTAAGGAAAATGGATATTCCCCCCCAAAAATTTTTTAATTCACATATACAATATGTCTACTTTATGTTTGCATCATAAAATTGACGTGTATTTACTTTTGGATGACACCAGAGGGCTTCAAAGTTCAGCAGCAATTTTCCAATTTTTCACAAAATTTCCAAAATCACAATTTTTCAGGGACCAGTTCAGGTTTGAAGTGGATTTGAAGGGTCTTCATCTTAGAAATACCCCACAAATGACCCCATTATAAAAACTGCACCCCCCAAAGTATTCAAAATTACATTCAGTCAGCATTTTAACCCTTTAGGTGTTTCACAGGAATAGCAGCAAAGTGAAGGAGAAAATTCACAATCTTCATTTTTTACACTCGCATGTTCTTGTAGACCCAATTTTTTTATTTTTACAAGCACATACCTCAAATGTCTATGTAAAGTGTTCGGTGGGCGCAGTAGAGCGCTCAGAAGCGAAGGAGCGACAAGGGGATTTTGGAGAGTACGTTCTTCTGAAATGGTTTTTGGGGGGCATGTTGCATTTAGGAAGCCCCTATGGTGCCAGAACAGCAAAATAAACCCACATGGCATACCATTTTGGAAACTAGACCCCTTGAGGAACGTAACAAGGAATAAAGTGAGCCTTAATACCCCACAGGTGTTTCACGACTTTTGCATATGTAAAAAAATAAAATAAAATTTTCACTAAAATGTGTATTTCCCCCCAAATTTCACATTTTTGCAAGGGTTAATAGCAGAAAATATCCCCCAAAATTTGTAACCCCATCTCTTCTGAGTTTGGAGGTACCCCATAAGTTAACCTGAAGTGCACTACGGGCGAACTACAATGCCCAGAAGAGAAGGAGTCATATTTGGCTTTTTGAGACCAAATTTTGCTCGGGGGGCATGTCGCATTTAGGAAGCCCCTATGGTGCCTGGACAGCAAAATAACCCCCACATGGCATACCATTTTGGAAACTAGACCCCTTGAGGAACGTAACAAGGAGTACAGCGAGCATTTACCCCCCCACTGGTGTCTGTCACATCTTTGGAACAGTGGGCTGTACAAAATTTTTTATTTGCACAGCCCAATGTTCCAAAGCTCTGTCAGACACCAGTGGGGTGTAAATTCTCACTGCACTCCTCATTACATTCCATGAGGGGTGTAGTTTCCGAAATGGGGTCACGTGTTTTTTTTTTTGCGTTTGTCAAAACCGCTGTAACAATCAGCCACCCCTGTGCAAATCCCCTCAAATGTACATAGTGCACTCTCCCTTCTGGGCCTTGTTGTGGGCCCCCAGAGCACTTTGCGCCCACATATGGGGTATCTCCGTAGTCGGGAGAAATTGCATTACAAATTTTGGGGGGCTTTTTTCCCTTTTACCTCTTGTCAAAATGAAAAGTATAGGGCAACACCAGCATGTTAGTGTAAAAAGTTTATTTTTTTACACTAACATGCTGGTGTAGACCCCAACTTCACCTTTTCATAAGGGGTGAAAGGAGAAAAAGCCCCCCAAAATTTGTAATGCAATTTCTCCCGACTACGGAGATACCCCATATGTGGCCCTAAACTGTTGCCTTGAAATACGACAGGGCTCCAAAGTGAGAGCGCCATATGCATTTGAGGCCTGAATTAGGGATTTGCATAGGGGTGGACATAGGGGTATTCTACGCCAGTGATTCCCAAACAGGGTGCCTCCAGCTGTTGCAAAACTCCCAGCATGCTTGGACAGTTAACGGCTGTCCGGCAATATTGGGAGTTGTTGTTTTGCAACAACTCGAGGCTCCATTTTGGAAACAGTAGTGTACCAGACGTTTTTCATTTTTATTGGGGAGGGGAGGGGGGCTGTGTAGGGGTATGTGTATATGTAGTGTTTTTTACTTTATATTTTATTTTGTGTTAGTGTAGTGTAGTGTTTTTAGGGGACAGTCACACGGGCGGGGGATTAAAGTAAGTTTCCCATTGCGAGTGTGAGCTGCCGCGCAAAATTTGCTGCATCGCAAACCTGCAGCCTGATACTCACTGTAAGCCCCCTGCCCATGTGAATGTACCCTGTACATTCACGGGGGGGGGGGGGGGGGGGGGGTAACCTCCAGCTGTTGCAAAACTACAACTCCCAGCATGTACAGTCTATCAGTGCATGCTGGTAGTTATAGTTTTGCAACAGCTGGAGGCACATGGGTTGGGAAACACTGAGTTAGGAAACAGACAATGTTTCCCAACCAGTGTGCCTCCAGTTGTTGCAAAACCACTACTCCCAAACATTCTCAGGCATGCTAGAAGTAGTAGTTCGGCAACATCTTTAGAGCCAAATGTTGCCGAACTACAACTCCCAGCATGCTTGGAGTTGTAGTTTTGCAACATCTGGAGGACTACAGTTTGCAGACCACTAATACAGTGGTTCCCAATCTGTGCCCTTCCAGATGTTGCAAAACTACAACTCCCAGTATGCCAAAACTGTCCAGGCATGCTGGGAGTTGTAGTTCTGCAACATCTGAAGGGCCAGATGTTACAGAACTACAACTCCCAGCATGCCTGGGCAGTATGGGCATGCTGAGGATGTGTAGTTTTGCAACATCTAGAAGGGCACAGTGGTCTCCAAAATGTGGACCTCCAGATGTTGCAAAACTGCAACTTCCAGCATGCCCAGACACCAAGGGCTGTCTGGGCATGCTGAGAGTTGTAGTATACAGGGTCCCATTACAGCAATGCATGTCGCTTTACGGCAACGTGCACTGCTGTAAAGGGCCCGACCGCGGCTGAAGAGAAACTCACCTGTTGTTGCCGCTGTCTTCATCGCCGGGATCCGGGTCTTCAGGGACGAGGTAAGTACCGGGCTGATCCCCAGCACTCCCCCGTCCCCCGCTGCATCCTCCGGTCTTCCTCCCGTCCTCTCTGGACTTCCAGGGGTCGGGCAGGGCGGTATAAAGTAACCGCCCACCCCCCTGCGATTGGTCGGTTAGCTAACCGAGGAATCGCAGGGGATAGGAGGAGGTGGCAGGTTTGCCACCTCGCTCCTATACTCCAGCATGGTCCTGGCTGTCTGTGACAGCCGGGATCATGCGAAATTACTGGGCGGTCGGTTCCCAGAGACCCGATCAGCCCGGTATCGCCGCAGATCGCAGGGGCGATTTCCCTCGCGATTTGCGGCGATCTCCGACATGGGGACCCTACATGGCCCTCCTCGGCGTTTACCCTGGATGCCTGCTGAAGCATTTCAGCAGGCATCCGCTTCCGATCTCTGCCCGGAGCGCGGCAGGGACCGGAAAACGCCAGGGCGTAAGTTTACGCCCTGGGTCCTTAAGTACCAGGGCGTCAAATTACGCCCTGGGTCCTGAACAGGTTAAAATAAAATATTAACAAAAGTAAACATTTGGTGCGTAAATGTCCGAACTATTAAAATATAACCTTAACGAACCGTGTGGTCAATGGCGTAAACGTAATTAAAAATACCAGGATTGCAAATTTTTGGTCGCTTCATATACCAGAAAAAAATGAAAGAAAATGAAAGTGATCAAAAAGCCCCATCAAAAGAAAATGGTAGCGATAAAAACTACAGATCACGGTGCAAAAAACAAGCCCTCATACATCCCTGTATACAGAAAAATGAGAAAGTTATAGGGGTCATAAGAGGACAATTTTAACCCCTTAAGGACCAAGGACGTACCGGTACGTCCTTGGTCCTGCTCTTCTGATATAACGCGGGGTTACACAGTAACCCCGCGTCATATCATGGCGGGCCCGGCGTCATAGTGACCCGCCTCTAATAGCCGGGACCCGCCTCTAATAGCGCGCAGCGCCGATCGCGGCGCCGCGCGCTATTAACCCTTTAGCCGCGCGCTCAAAGCTGAGCCGCGCGGCTAAAAGTGAAAGTTCCCGGCTAGCTCAGTCGGGCTGTTCGGGATAGCCGCGGCTAATCGCGGCATCCCGAACAGCTGACAGGACAGCGGGAGGGCCCCTTCCTGCCTCCTCGCTGTCCGATCGCCGAATGACTGCTCAGTGCCTGAGATCCAGACATGAGCAGTCATCCGGCAGAATCGTTGATCACTGGTTTCTTATGAGAAACCAGTGATCAACATAGAAGATCAGTGTGTGCAGTGTTATAGGTCCCTATGGGACCTATAACACTGCACAAAAAAAGTGAAAAAAAAAAGTGAATAAAGATCATTTAACTCCTCCCCTATTAAAAGTTTGAATCACCCCCCTTTTCCAATAAAAAAAAAAAACACAGTGTAAATAAAAATTAAAATAAACATATATGGTATCACCGCGTGCGGAAATGTCCGAATTATAAAAATATATCATTAATTAAACCGCTCGGTCAATGGCGTGCGCGCAAAAAAATTCCAAAGTCCAAAATTGTGCATTTTTGGTCACTTTTTATATCATTTAAAAATGAATAAAAAGTGATCAATAAGTCCTATCAATGCAAAAATGGTACCGTTAAAAACTTCAGATCACGGCGCAAAAAATGAGCCCTCATACCGCCCCATACATGGAAAAATAAAAAAGTTATAGGGGTCAGAAGATGACAATTTTAAACGTATTAATTTTCCTGCATGTAGTTATGATTTTTTCCAGAAGTCCGACAAAATCAAACCTATATAAGTAGGGTATCATTTTAATCGTATGGACCTACAGAATACATATCAGGTGTCATTTTTACCGAAAAATGTACTACGTAGAAACGGAAGCCCCCAAAAGTTACAAAACAGCGTTTTTTTTTCAATTTTGTCGCACAATGATTTTTTTTCCCGCTTCACCATAGATTTTTGGGCAAAATGACTGACGTCATTACAAAGTAGAATTGGTGGCGCAAAAAATAAGCCATCATATGGATTTTTAGGTGTAAATTTGAAAGAGTTATGATTTTTTAAAGGCAAGGAGCAAAAAACGAAAATGCAAAAACGGAAAAACCTCCGGTCCTTAAGGGGTTAAGCATACTCATTTATGTACAAAAAGCTATCGCGTAGTAATATAGAACAAAACCTAGAGAATAGAGAAAATGGGGGAAATTTATCAAAACCTGTCCAGAGGAATAGTTGCTGAGTTGCCCATAGCAACCAATCAGATCGCTTCGTCCATTTTTGAAAAGGCCTCTGAAATAAGAAAGAGCGATCTGATTGGTTGCTATGGTCAACTCGGCAACTTTTCCTTTGGGTAGGTTTTGATAAATCTCCCCCAATGTGTCATTGTGAAATGTGCACTTCATAGAATCAAACCCTTCCCACCCCCAAAATTGCTGTTTACTAAATTGCTGTTTTTTTTTTTTCAATTTCTCCCAATAACATATTTTTTGTTTCACAGTAGATACTGTGGTAAATTGAGTGATGTCATTACAAAGTACAATTGGAGGCACATACCCTCAGATGGGTCTATAGGTGGAAAATTAAGAGTTATGGCTATAAGACGAGGAGGAAAAAACGACCCCCCTCCCCCCCCCCCCCTCTGGTCCTAAATGGAAGACACTTACTCCCAGTGCTCCCTCCCACGCAGCTGCGCTGCACCATAGGGCAACGCAACAACACCAGAGAGTACGCGGACTACACTATACCAGGCTAGGCACATAAAATGCAGAGGATGAATTAAGGTCATTTCTTCTCATTTCATATTCAATCCCCTCAATTTTATGTTCAGTCAATGAACATGAAATTGGGAGGGGGTTGGCTATATGAAATGAGGGGATTGCATATGAAATAGGAGGGATTTCACCATTTGTTAATTATATAGCAATCGCGTATCGAAATTGAAATATTTACCTCCATATTTGCAATCACACAACTTCTCCAAATTGTGCAGCCCCACTGGCTATTACACCCTGAGTGCTGCTTTAAAATCAGAGGGGGTTTTCGGTCTGGCCCTGCTTGCCCGAAGGACTAAATGCATGAAAAATGTATATGTCCCGGGCGTTAAAGGGGTTATCCAAAACTTGTTTTTATATATCAACTGGCTCCAGAAAGTTAAACAGATTTGTAAATTACTTCTATTAAAAAATCTTAATCCTTTCAGTACTTATGAGCTGCTGAAGTTGAGTTGTTGTTTTCTGTCGAAGTGCTCTCTGATGATACCGGTCTCAGGAACTGTCCAGAGTAGAAGCAAATCCCCATAGCAAACCCCTTCTACTCTGTGCAGATCCCGAAACAAGCAGAGATGTTAGCAGAGAGCATTGATGGCAGACAGAAAAGAACAACTCAACTTCAGCAAATGATAATTATTGGAAGGATTAAGATTTTTTAATAGTAGCAATTTACAAATCTGTTCAACTTTCTGGAGCCAGTTGATATTAAAAAAAAAAGTTTTTCCCTTGATAACCCCTTTAAGATTTCCACATCCCTGCTCTAGTATTACCCCTTGCATAAAACCCGACCCAGAATCACACCCAGTGCATTATACAGAGCCCAGAAAACCACTCCACTGCATAATACAGGCCCCAAAATCACATACGGTATTTTCTGATCAGAGTTGTTCACTTTTCCTCTTTTTTTTCCCCCCCCCCCGTCTGGCCCGGACCTCCAGTTTTGACTTGTCTCTGCAGTATCTGACTGACTGACATTTCAGACTAATTTGTTATGGCTATAAGACGAGGAGGAAAAAACGACCCCCCTCCCCCCCCCCCCTCTGGTCCTAAATGGAAGACACTTACTCCCAGTGCTCCCTCCCACGCAGCTGCGCTGCACCATAGGGCAACGCAACAACACCAGAGAGTACGCGGACTATACTATACCAGGCTAGGCACATAAAATGCAGAGGATGAATTAAGGTCATTTCTTCTCATTTCATATTCAATCCCCTCAATTTTATGTTCAGTCAATGAACATGAAATTGGGAGGGGGTTGGCTATATGAAATGAGGGGATTGCATATGAAATAGGAGGGATTTCACCATTTGTTAATTATATAGCAATCGCGTATCGCGACCTCCAGTTTTGACTTGTCTCTGCAGTATCTGACTGACTGACATTTCAGACTAATTTGTCCAGCACCATTCCCACCTCTGTACAAACTTCCTATCAATATTGCCTTAAATAATAATAGTGCCCACTATGTGCCCCCATACACAGTTTCAGCCTCCACACATGCACACTGCCCCCATATTCACATACACAGCCCCTATATAATTGAATACCATAGTTATCCAATGCTGAGTGCTGCCAGCTTTGAGTCATGTCTGACAGTCTAGTTCAGTGTTTCCCAACCAGGGTGCCTCCAGCTGTTGCAAAACTATACCTCCCAGCATGCTAAGCATTATATATCATGGTCTAGGCCAGTGGTGTGCAAGCTGCGGACCACCAGATGTCGCAAAACTACAACTCCCAGCATGCCCCGGACAGCCGTTGTCAGTGCCGGCATGCTAGGAGTTGGAGTTAAGCAACGGCTTGAGGCACCCAGGTTGGGAAACGCCGGTCTAGTTGCTACTGTGATACTTCATGCAGGCCGCAGACTTTTTAATGGTGTTTTCACACAGCATTTCCTAAGCAACCAGTCATGTTACTGGAGAATGGGTAGGGGTTGGACACCTTGACCACTTATTTTGTTGTGTGAACAAATAATTAAGTAAAAGGTTTCTATTAGGGCTGCACGATATATCGCAAAAGCAATCGAATTCCGATTTTTGCTTTTTGCGATATGGCGATACGGGCCCCCGGGAAGTCGTATGATTATCTGCTCCTGTGGCGGGGGCCGGCCAGAACAGGTGAAAACTAATTTAAATACTAGAAGTCAGTGTTTCCCAACCAGGGGGCCTCCAGTTGTTGCAAAACTACAACTCTTAGCATGCCCAGACCGGCAAAGGCTGTCTGGGCATGCTGGGAGTAGTAGGTTCACAACAGCTGGAGGCACCCTGCTAGAAAAACACTGAGCTAAGGGCGCAGGGAGAAAAATAAAAAAAAACCTTCTGCTCACCTAGTCCTGGTCCCTGCAGATTCGTCTCCGTGCGCTCCGAGGTGTCCTCTCTTAGAGTGGTGTCACGCCAGTGATTGGCTGATGGGAAAAGGTTTGAACTGCAGTAATACACTAGGTTTCCCGGGTCCCGCGGAAGATTTGAAATCCACCCGGGAAACCCAGTGTATTGCTGCAGTAAAAGAATGTCACAGGAGGAGGGGGAGGGGAATGTGACAGAAATGGGGGGGAGGAATGTGACAGAAGGGGGCGGGGAATGTGACAAGGGGAGGGGGGGGGAATGTGGCAAGGGGGGGGAGAATGTGACAAGGGGGGGGGAGAATGTGACAAGGGGGGGGGAGAATGTGACAAGGGGGGGGAGAATGTGACAAGGGGGGGGGGAGAATGTGACGGGGTGTGATAAGGGGGAGGAGAATGTGACAAGGGGATGTGTGACAAGGGGGGGATGTGATGGGAGGAGAATGTGACAAGGGGAGATGTGAAATAGGCGGTGGGCATAAAATGGGTGGATAGATGTGAAATGGAGGCGATTGGAAGTGAAATGGGGAATTCACCATTTTTTTTAATTATATGTCATCGCATATCGCAATCGCAATATTTAGGCCCAAAATCGCAATCGCACATTTTCCCCATATCGTGGAGCCCTAGTTTCTATTTGTAAGGCATTTCACTTGATATGTTTAAATGAGACAGCAGAATCCCATTAAAGTCAATGGACAGGTAATTTGGGCAGAATTTATGGCTGAATTCTTTCACGGAATTGTGCAACGTAGATGGAATGTTTTTTTAATCTGCCAACACATTCTATATTTCTATATTTTGGGGAGTGTACAGTGATTGATGCAATCTTTTTTTTCTCATAGACAACTACTGGTGTTTCTTTTGGGAGTAAGCTGCCTGCACCTCTTTGTACAGAGCAATTGGACTGGACCACCTGTGCTTTCAGAACCTCAAGATGTTTTGCACTCCTTTTTGCTCAAGCACTTTACAGAGGTATCATGATAACAATGTTCTGGAATGTACTTTTTTTATTTGCTTCTATGACTGTTGCTGACTTATCAACCTGTATGTGCTAACATGATAAAGGAATATTTATAAAGCATGACATGTTCAAATGCAGTTCTATTTCACACCCTTTAAAGATTATGCTGACGTATTATTGGTTGTAATGCAATACAGAAATTTAGGTGCACTACTGTGGTAGATGTATACAATGACATTGGCTATCCCTCAACACTGATGTTAAAATTGAGACATTCGCCAGTGTATCCTTATATGAAGGACATACCAGAGCCCGCACACCAACGCCAAGGTTTCTCAAATGGCGCGGGACCTAACGCGAACCTACCTGTGCGTAATAAGCAAAAACTGGGCCCTGGTTGAGGGATAGCCAATGTCATTGTATACATCTACCACAGTAGTGCACCTAAATTTCTGTATTGCATTATTCTAATTGTTACACATCCACACCGTTTATCTGGTGTAGGATTCTATTGTGGCACTGGTAGTCCGCTGCAGGCATCCTCCATTGTATGCATTTTTATGCTGGGGATCGCCCCTAGCAACGGACTACAAGGGCAGGATCTGCTCCCCCAGTATAAATGCACAACTGCATTTGGGGTTGAGCACCTCCAGCCATTTGAGACCACGTTTTTTGTTGCTATTATTGGTTGTCTAGTTAGGTTCTTTGCAATTTCAGAAGATAGTGGAGGCGTAGTTAGCTTCAACATTCCTATTGCAGCTTAGTCTTCCACAATTATACTATTGAAATCACAGCATTAAAGAAACAGTTCAGGCAAAACAGTTATCCCCAGAATTTACAAATGGAACATTTGAAGCCATTATAAACCTACTTGCAGATCAATTCATCCGTTTTTTAAAAAAGTTGTAATAGGAGTTTTTATGTAATAAAAGGGGTAGTCCCAGGATCAAAACTTATACCCTATCCACAGAGATGTAGGCTAACTAGCCGATCGGTGAGGGTTCAAGCACGGAGACCTGCACCAATAACTAGAACAAAGGTCAGTTGTCCCCCTGAGTCAATTTCCTTGACAATTTAAAAGGCAGTAACTTTCCTGGGAAGTGTAAGGACTATTTACAGGGGTATTTTTTTTATTTGACTATGCTACAGGGGCTGTAAAGTTAGTGCAGTTCATTAAAAAGTGTCTGTTCTTGTGTTTTATGTGGTCTTGCAATTCTTTGATTTTTGCCCCAAGGTTAATTTGTAGATGGGGGGTTTAGAGGGGTGGATAACCCCATTAAAATGGTGGACTACTGTTTGCAGCAGGGACTGGCAAAATAATCCTGTGCGATGACCAATCAGAAATGTGCTGTTTCTTTAGACAGCAGTGCATTTCCAAACAGATTCATTCTTTCAGAGGTGTCTGCAATTTGAATTTCCATTGTGGAAATTCTGCTGGTGCCCGATGTAGCAGAATACCATTGAAAACAATGGGAGGCTGCTTCAACAGAATTTCCAAGCTGAATTTTTCTGCCTGATTCTGCTAGTAAGTTCCGCCGTGTGAATGGGTCGTAATTGTCTTCATGCAGTTACAGAGTCCATTTAATCCATGGCCAATCCAAAACAGAGTCTTTTAAAGTTGGGACAAAAACAATGGGTGTTAATAAGAAGCAACTATTTCTGCCTCAATTCTTCTGGGAAAGCTTTTCACAAGATGTCCGAAAGGCTTTTTAGTAATTTGTACCCATACTATATAACCTAAAAAGCATTTTTTAGGTCTGCAGGGGTGTGGAAATTTTATAAAAAACTACTTGTCCACGGGACTAAAATGGAGCTAAATCTACTTGTCCCTCATGACGATCCACTTGTCCCGTTTTTTCCTCCTCGCCCTATAATAGCCATAACTACCTACTATAAGGATATCTTTTAATTTTTCAATAACATATTCTCTGACCCAAAAAAAAAAAATAATATTGCAGATTTGGTGTTTTTCTTTTCTGCGCCATTTACCTTGTGGTTGAGGTAACAGGTTAGTTTTATACTTAAGGCCGCCTGGTTACAGCAATACAAGATTTGTATCGTTTACATCATGTTTTACTAATTCTGGACTTTTTCAAATTTTTTTAATTGCCATTTTTTAACCCCTGTAGCTTTATTTTTTATCCGCATACCAGGCTGTATGCGCCATAATCAGTTTTTTTGTATCGGTACCATCTTGGTATTGATCTGACTTTTTAATCGCTTTTTAACTTTTTTTTCTGGGATATTATAAAAATTGCAAATCTGTGGTTTGGTATTTTTTTACATTTACCGTAGGGGATACATAATGTTATATTTTCATAGGTCGGACAATTACGCACGAAGCGATACCAAATATGTTTATTTTTATTATGTTTACATGTTTTTATATAGGAAAAGGGGGCGATTTGAACTTTTAACATGGAAGGGGGTTAATGCAGCGGTCTTCAAACTGTGGCCCTCCAGATGTTGCAAAACTACAACTCCCAGCATGCCCGGACAGCCAACGGCTGTCCTGGCATGCTGGGAATTGTAGTTTTGTAACATCTGGAGGGGCACAGTTTGAAGACCACTAGGTTAATGTATGTCTTTCAAACTTTTATTAAAACTTTTTTATTTTATTTTATTTATTTATTTTTTTACACTTTATTACACTTATAGGAGGAATCATTAGATTCCTCAGACAGATGAATAGAGTTCTATTGAACTCTATTAATCTGTGTGCTCTGTGATCCATTGATAGAGCCTAGTCCAGCCAGGATCTATCAATGACAGAGTGGGACAGGAGGAAGCAGAGGTAAGTCCTCTGGCTACCGCCATAGTGGATCGCCCCCCTGCGATCGCGCTGCGGGGGGGCGATCCACCCCGCTAGCCCACCAGGAAGCATTCACATGTCCCTTTAGACGCCGCTGTCAGCTTTGACAGCGGCGATCTAAAGGGTTAATAGCCAGCCGCATGCTGGCTATTAGCGGCGGCCCCCGGCTACTGAGAACAGCCGGGGGCTGCAGAGTATGGAGTGGGCAGGAATCCGGACCAGCTCCATACATACTGCAGAGCGCCGCATACATCTCCCCGTGCAGACGCGCCTCCTCCCCTCAGCTCTCCGAAGCTACAGCTGGGGGGAGTGAAGGCAGAGGACGCAGGTCTGCATGGGGAGCAAGAAGCCACGCCCCCTCATCTCCCCCCGCACGTCTGCAGAGCAGGGGAGAGATGACAAATACTGTATACTGCTTCTCATCTCCCCTGCTCTGCTTCCGAGGACACAGGCTGCAGAGTATGGAGCGGGCAGGAGTCGGCAGCCCGCTCCATACAGACTGCAGATCCGCCGCACTTGTCAGGTCCGGCCCTGCTTGCCCGAAGCCGGGCTAAGGGCCGGACAAATTCACCTGCCCGGCACCCAAAACTGCTAGTCCCGGGCGTCGGGCGATAGAAATTCCACATCCCTGGTCTGGCTTCATGTGGCATACCAATTCATCTTAAAGGTGTTTGATGTGTTTAATATCAATGCTCTACGTGGGCCACTTTTAAACAAACAACAAAAAACGTGGTCTCAAATGGCTGGAGGTGCTCAACCCCAAATGCGGTTGTGCATTTATACTGGGGGAGCAGATCCTGCCCTTGTAGTCCGTTGCTAGGGGCGATCCCCAGCATAAAAATGCATACAATGGAGGATGCCTGCAGTGGACTACAAGTGCCACAATAGAATCCTACACCAGATAGACGGTGTGGATGTGTAACAATTAGAATAATACAATACAGGAATATGGGTGCACTACTGTGGTAGATGTATACAATGACATTGGCTAATCCCTCAACACTGGTGTTAAAATGGAGACATTCACCAGTGTATCCTTATATGAAGGACATACCAGAGCCCGCACACCAACGCCAAGGTTTCTCAAATGGCGCGGGACTTAACGCTAATACTACCTGTGCGTGATAAGCAACAGGGGCCAGTGGGCAATTACGGCAGCATTAGGCCGACTCACAGCGTCCTCCAGGTACCCTCCAGTGTGGCTGTGACTGCAAGCCCCGCCTAAGTTGGCTAATATAGGTGCATGGCCTCACAGGTGCTACCCTAATGCTGCCTGGAAGATATTCAAGGCGCATTACAATTGGAGTTTACACACCTCCAAGTATAAAATTTAAACAAACAACAAAAAACGTGGTCTCAAATGGCTGGAGGTGCTCAACCCCAAATGCGGTTGTGCATTTATACTGGGGGAGCAGATCCTGCCCTTGTAGTCCGTTGCTAGGGGCGATCCCCAGCATAAAAATGCATACAATGGAGGATGCCTGCAGTGGACTACAAGTGCCACAATAGAATCCTAGACAAGATAGACGGTGTGGATGTGTAACAATTAGAATGATGCAATACAGAAATTTAGGTGCACTACTGTGGTAGATGTATACAATGACGTGGGCCACTTTTGCTCAACCACACTAAAGTTGTCAAACCATGTTTTTATGGACCTTGCAGCACATGGGTATGGGTATGTGGCCAATGCCTTGTTTAAAACGAATCTGTCAGCTGCCAAAGGCCTTACAAACAGCTGACAATATAACATTACATGTAGGACACTTGTACACTCACTACATTTGTTTTCACTCTCTGTATTTTATATTTGAAAACAACTGCTTTATTTATTAGGTCCAAAGAGGTGGAGCCAAGCCCCTGAAGTTCTGCAGGCTGACACGCCTCTCCGCTCCACCTCCCTGCCCCATGCCAGCATCATTTTCTAGCAGTAGGCATACTCACCGTGCATGTGTTCAGTAAGCTCCACCAGACCCATAGACAGTAAATGGAAACACAGATGCACTACCACTCCATTATCACAAGTAACAAATTCTCGGTCTCATGTTGAGTGTACAGTTGGGCCCTAAGAGTATGTTCACACTGCGGAATCTCCACTTGGAGAATTCTGCGAGCAGAGATTCCATCTGGCGGCTGCCGCTGAAAATACTTCGGCGTTAGGACTGGGCAGCACTGCGCCTTCACCTTTGATGGCTATGCAGTGCTCGAGGACTTCCGTGCAAAGAATGAACATGTTCTTTCTTTGCGTGGAACCATTTCAGTGGCAGCATTGTCTGCTGCTGAAATTCCTTAGTGTAAACAGGTCGCGCGGAAGACCCATTCACACTGATGATAATGTTCACAGTGTGGAATTACGCAGTGTAAACATACCCTAAGCGGTCATACATTAATAACCTGACTTTTAGGGTACATTCCCACACGGCGTATTTGCTGCTGCGTATTTTATTTTCTCTGTTGAAGTCAATGGGTAGGAAAATACGCAGCACCAAATACGCAGCAAATACACAGCAAAATACACCACGTGGGAATGCACCCTTAAAGAAGGAAAAAATTTAAAAAACAGATGTAAATTAATAAAAGATACTATTTAGGTGCAACTGGGTGTTGAAGACCACATTAACATGTAAATAGATGTTGGTTACATTTACCTTTCTTTTTAATTGTTGTTTTAAAGGGGTACTCCGCTGCTCAGCGTTTGGAACAAACTGTTCCGAACGCTGGAGCCGGCGTCGGGAACTCGTGACGCCATAGCCCCACCCCCTCATGATGTCATGCCCTGCTACCCTCAAGGCAAGTCTATGGGAGGGCGCGTGTGCGCGTGTCTGTCACGCTCCTTCCCATAAACTTGCATTGAGGGGGGTGGGGCTATGACGTAACGAGCTCCCAGCTCCAACGTTGGGACAGTTTGTTCCAAACGCTGAGCAGAGGAGTACCCCTTTAAGCATTGCACATTTTCTGTAAGAGAGAGCACCACTTTACTAGCGTCAGACAGCTCATACCAGCGGACATACACAAGTCTTGATATCATAGATCAAAGTTTTCAATTATGCATATTTTATGCTATTCCTAAAAGCTCTCGATGTCAGAATACCTGATATATAGGAAATGCTTCTTTTCTTCTCTGCTGGCTCGGATAGATACAGTTGGTCATTAATAGTCCAAACACACAGCTGCCCGGTAACCACATAGCAGAGTGGTAGTAGAAGAATGATAAAGAACCGAAAGGCGACGATAAGTATATTTGATGACTTGTTTGTTCAGGGAGATAGGACGTCCCAGCACACAAGCAAGGCTTAGAAGGTCTTGAACCATGACATGTGATTTCCATATGAGCCCAGCTGGAATAAAACCGAATTAACCTTATCTAGAAAGTGAATGATCTAGTTTTTTGATGAACGCTCAGTGCTTTTGATTATACTTAATTGAAACTTTGTATTAGTGAAATGAAAATGATTTATCACTTTGCTCTTGTGCATATCCACAAGGTCTCTCTTGTCTAATTTATTCTGAGCGAGCTCTATCTCCATACTTTGTTTGCCAAGAGTGGCGAGTTCCCCCATGAATAAACTGTTGATAATAAGCTGTAAAAATGTCTGGTGGATTAAAAATGAGGCTTTTGGATGGAAACAAGGTGGATATAATCAGCAGGGCTAGAAATAGAACATTTAAGTAATCACGCTTACAGTACAGAAGGCTATATGTTTTGCAAGGATAGATCATTATTTTTTCATTTCTTCTCTGCTGGTAAATGACTCCCACACGTGTTAAGAATATATTTTTATGGTTATAAGAATGTGGGAGAGGCAACTACTGTATAATAAATGTAGTATTTATTGTGCATACACTATGTTTATGGATTTATGTAGTTCAAATTAGCAAAAATTCCAATTATAAATGATGCATTATTAATTAACAAAAAAAAAAAAGAGGAAGGAATGTGTGTAAAAAATCAATTGAAAATCTATAAATGTTAGCAAATTCATTCTCCTTGGTAACTAGCCCATAGCCTGGATCAGTGTTTCCCAACCCAGTCCTCAAGGCACACCAACAGTCCAGGATTTGAATTTTTCCCTGTTCTGTTCCAATGGAGTAACTGAAAAAACCCGGAATGTTGGTGTGCCTTGAGGACTGGGTTGGGAAACACTGGCCTAGATGACTATATAAATTCAGTCTGGCCATCGTCTTGTGATATCTGCCTTTAGAATGCTGAAGTGATTATCTTTCTGTTATATTAGTATTAATATTTACAAAAGGAACTGCAATGTTCTCATTGCTGAGATTGCTTAAAGCGTACCTGTCATTTCAGGTAACTTTTCAGCATAAGCTGTCGTGTATGTGTGTACATGAGCAGCAGAACAATGGAGAATTTTGCAGTTTACAAATTTTTTTTTTTTGTCAACTCAAGAGTCCTGGTTGTTCCAAACATCATACATTTAAGAATTATGGTGGCTTCTGTGCTTCTGGCAACTTACAGTGCAACACATTTTTTTTGTACAGCAAAAACAAAAAGAAAAATAGCCAGCACAACTACTTAATACACTGGTGCACGCTGCTGCGGCAAATACAGAGTATACAAAAAAGAAGGTTGCAGCAGCACTCTTGGTAAAAAAAAATGGAGGATCTTAGCACACTTTTTGATCAAAACTTGTCCCCCATCCACCACGCGAAGGTGGCCTCATTTCGGATGGTACCCTAACACTCATTTCACTCACCTCTGCTGGGCATATGGCCTCTGACTGAGTGACATGCTGGATCCATATCAATTTATAAAACCACTCCCCCGAAAAATGGAGGCTCTTAGCGCACTTTGCCCATTTCCAGATCTCTGAGCTCTACAGACATGATGATTGTCACGATTACACCCTATCGGTCCAGCCAAGACATTAGAGAGAGTGTGATGGTGCAAGGGTTAAGGCCACCAGACCTCTGGGTATACACTACTAGTCCCAGCAAGTCACCAAATTAACCCTTAGATAAATGTGTTTTACCAGAGCCTCCTTCAGAAAGGGGAGCTCATATATTTAGAGATCAAAGACCAGAGCTGATTAATGAAACATTTAATCTGATAAAAGGTATCACAGTGCTGACTATATAAAAATACAGGAACAATTTACATACAGGTATAAAAATATATAAGAGTTTTGAAAGACAAGTTCAGAAAACAAAAATGAAGTTCTTACAGCATGATGGTATAGCCGTCCTTTGTGAGTGAGAGTCCAGCTCTTGTCAGCTTTGGGCACAGCCTTGAACACACAACTTTGACTCTAGCATTGTTTAAATATCATATCCGCTTTCTTGGGAGGGAGACTCCATTCCCCCCTCCCCTCTGATCCAACCAGGGGGTCTTCTCTCTTCCTGGCCCCCTTATCTGTGTGATTATATGATGGGACCAGAGTGCCCCTTACATCCTGCTGCTTCAAAAGAGCCTTTGACTTCAAAGGAGATGTAAACAAACAGCCAGACCCCCAATAAAATGCAGTACACAAAAAGGATACACCGTCTGAATGACCTCTCACCCATGTCTTGGATAATACATTACACACAGTTATAATTATAATACACATATAGGCCTTGGGCCTGACAATGAGGTATTATAGAGTGACTCAACAGACTTCAGTTCCTCTGTCTGCTTTCTTCATATTTTGACCATATAATATTGATCACATAGTATTTAGTTTATTTTGTTACAGACTCCTTAGATAAGACAGTTTTCTCCATCCAAGAGTCACATATTATACTTGGTACAGTGCAGGGATGCAAGAAGGAAGCTATTAGTCCTTTAGTAAACACTTGTGGGCTGCTTAAAGTGTACCGGTCACAAAAAAAATAAATAAATAAATAAATAAAACACCCAGGCTTACCCTGCTTTACTGAAGTATTATGTTTGAGGCTTTTCAGACTTTTCGGGAAGTCTTTTATGCCTTTTATGCCTTTATTGCCCTTTGGTATGCTGCTCACTGCAATTCAATGGACTACAGAGGAGGGAGCCTTCCTCTCAGCAGAGTTGATATGCCGTGCATTTGCTGCTGCCCTCACTCTCTTCTCTCACAGGACAATTAGCAGTAAGTTATGCTCTTAAAGGGGTTATCCACCATAGGGTAATTTTAGTACTTACCTTCCAGGCAGTAATGGACATGCTTAGGAAAGAGTCCACCATAATGCTGCTGCTTTTTTTTTTTGTAAAATGGATATCCTGTTGGAGTTCCTCCCACACTTCAACCACCTCACCCATTACAGCACAGCTAATTACCCTTTCATGCTGTGCTGTCTTTTTTAACTACAATTCCTTGCCGCCCTGTGGAGAATGATCTCCCTCACACCCAATGATCTCTCCACCCATTGAAACTCAGGCATGCTCCCTTTTAACACCTGACTGTAATGCCCCAACGGGTGTGGTCCCGCTGTACCACGTACCGGTTTAGTGTAGGGCACCAAGTTTAAGTGTTCCCCTGGTTTACACTCTTTATCCTGCTCCTGGATGCAGAAGCTGGTGTGAGCTACAAGGAAACACCAGTTTGCTGCCACTACAGGGAAACACCAGATCGTTGCCACAAGAGTCCCGGTAAACTGAACGAGCAGGCCAAGCACCGGGGATACAGGCAGGTGAGAGCGAGCTGATACTGGAGATGTAAGAACACAACAGGTGGAGTTAGACACTGCAGGGCAGGACAGGTAATTTAGCAGAGCTGGTGCTGTTAAAGCGCAACTGTCATGGGTATTGTACCCCCCAGACTAATACCATGATAGTATAAATGATGACACTTGTAAGCAGCTATACCTGTGGCTGCTCTTTATCACACGTTATCAGCAGGAAAATAGTTTTATTGTGCGGTCAGCAACTGTCATATTGGCGTGGCTGGGGGTCGTAATGCCCCGCCTCCACCACGCCTATCTCCTGTAAGTGAGCGCTGGGACCACTTTGTGATTGACACACAGGTCCCCACCCCCCGATGTCCATGATGTGCTGTCCGGCGTGACTCCACTGAGCCTATGCATATTATGTTCACCTTTATGATATATGAAATACAGTGCCCGTACTCCTCTTTTTTCTTCTCCTGGTGCCGGAGACGCGCTGCTTCTGCTTTCACTAGAGGCAGAGAGAAAGCGCTTGCTCCCGTTTTCTGCCACTAGCTCAGTGCGCCTGTGCAGTGCTAGAGGCAGGGAGCGAACGCTCTCTGCCTTTAGTGAAAGCAGAATCAGCACGTCTCCGGCACCATGAGAAGAAAGAAGAGGAGTACGGGCACTGAATATCATAAAGGTGCACATAATATGTATAGACTCAGTGAAGTCACGCCGGACCGCACATCATGGACATTGGGGGGTGGGGACCTGTGTGTCAATCACACAGCGGTCCCAGTGCTCACTTACAGGAGATAGGAGTGGCGGAGGTGGGGCATTACGATCCCCGGCCACGCATATCCAACAGTGGCTGACCGAACTATAAAACTATTTTCTTGCTGATAACGTGTGATAAAGAGTAGCCACAGGTATAGCTGCATCATCTATACTATTATGGTATTAGTCTGGGGGGTACAATATCCATGACAGTTGCATTATAAAACAGTAAAGCTAAGTAGCTCAGGTTCAGCTAGATGGAACAAGAGAGGCATAGTCAAACAGTCCGAGATCATACACTGGAGAGGCTAAACAGGAGCAGAGGGATCGCGCAGAGATGAAGTCAGGAAACTAGAATGCAGCAACACAGCAGGTAACTCCTTCACTTGCTGAAACTACAATATTGCTCAGGCAAGGAACGGAGGGTGGAGCGCCCTTAAATAGGTGAGGCCAGTCAGGGATTAAAGGGGAAGCAGAATCACAGACTCGCACGGACCCTTAAAGAGGCAGGCCTTGTGTGACCTCACTAGATGCACCAGACACTGTCACTGCCTGAGACAGTGCAGAAGGAAGGAATAGTCCGGAGCCTGCAGTGATGAGGAGGAGCAAGTAGTTTGGCTAAGGTAGGCCAGCGTTACACTGACTAGTGATATTATGTCTCGGCCGCACTGCAACCTTGGAAAAGCTCAGACAATACTAATTTTGTATGCTGCTAAAAACAAACACCAGGGCAAAGAGCAAGACCACCACCAAACACAGGTACAGACACTATTTTACAAACTACCCCTTTAAGAACCATCCTGGCTTGGTGTTTGCAGCAAAGTTGCCGGCATTCTTCTCTACTGGGGCTTCTGTGCGCATTCCTTCATGTGAACTTTGTCCCTCACCGTACAGCCGAGACACAGACTGTGATATAGAGACATATAGATATGTCAGCATCTGCTATGTACAAGGACCCCAAGTGGATGATAATATAAGAAACCTTTTCTATTATTTATAAACATATTTGGTTAATAAAGCATATTACAAATAGGCACATATTTTATTCCTCTACAATATACTAGATGTTTTCACATCTGACATCAGTGAATCAGGGAATCTGTCATTAGTGTCACCCGCACTTATCTGTTGGTTCAGGCTAGTAGTGCGGGTGACACTGATAATGATACTTACCTATTCCTGATATGTGGTCCCATTCGTCCGTTATGCTTCTTATTCAGTTGGCAGGCTTGGTGCAGGGGTGGAGCTCCTGGAGCATGCTAAAATCACCACTGCTGCTCCTTCACTATGCCTGTCTGCAAGCAGGCTTGAGGAAGCAGCAGCTGGGATGTCAGTCTGCTCCTGGTGTGCTGCTTGTGAACCAAGTCTACTGTCCAAATAAGAAGCATAACAGACTAACAGGACAATGAATCAGAGATAGGTAAGTATCATTATCATGAGTGTCACCTGCACTTGCAGGCTGTACCAACAGGTAAGTGCGGGTGACACTGGTGACAGATTCCCTTTAAGGCCCCTGAATGACCAGTTAACCTATCAATGCGCTAAACCATATTGACACTTAATGTTCCCTTTGAGTTTATTTGGTGTATCAGTAGTGTTGACACCCTGTTGCTCTGATAGTAACAGTAGCCATTAGCTTCTTCTTTGATTTTTAGGGTTAAAAGAAAGTCTATCTGAAAATGACATTGAATGATATTTGACTATATTTCATTAAAATGCCTCCTTTATACATATATCAGAGCTCCCCTTTGTGAATACAGACTTGTGAATTTAATCATTAGTTAGGTTCCTGGTATTATGATTTCTTAGCACGTCACATTCCTTATGTAAAGATTAATTCTTTTTGCCCAGAAAGTACACACTAATCTCTCATCGTGGTATATATATGAATCAATATTCTTGTATTAGTTTGCATAAGAAATTAATGAACTCTGCGGTTGATCTTCCCTACGGTTTTCTTTCCTTACTGATGTATTTCACGTTGTTCCGTCTATTGATTACAGTTTTTTGTTGTGCCTTTCTTTTTTATATTCTTGATTAGTAAATTATAGTAGTTTTTTTTTTAAGTAAAATTTGAGAAGAATGTACATTTACGCTAGGGTTGCCAATGTCTACAAATTCCTGGGCAGTCTATAAAGATAGGCCACTCTTTTCTAGTGTTTGTTAAACAAATTTAATCTGTCGATGATATTTGTTAAAGGGGTACTCCGCTGCTCAGCATTTGGAGCAAACTGTTCCGAACACTGGAGCTGGGAGCTCATTATGTCATAGCCCCGCCCCCTCTTGATGTCATGCCAGCCCCCTCAATGCAAGTCAATAGACTTGCATTGAGGGGGCGGGGCATGACATCATGAGGGGGCGGGGCTATGACATAACGAGCTCCAAGCTCCAGCGTTCAGAACAGTTTGTTCCAAACGCTGAGCAGCAGAGTACCCCTTTAAGTTAGTCGCTAGTACAGATAATTGTAACTGTAGCTGATATGTACAAATATACATGCATATACATGTCACCTATAATCCCCATGATTCATTATGGTTTTCCAATGTGAAGTGAAGAGCGGGGCAGCGTGCTTCACTCCCCTGAAAGCCATCAGATCTGAGTGATGCAATTAAGTCAGATGGGGGGACCCAACAGGGACTGTCTTTGTGAGATTTTTTTTCCCTATTTTTCCCAAGACCATATACTTATTTATTTATCCTTTTAAACTTCAAAGCTCAGTGGTTTCTCCACGTTTGGTAGTTAGGGCAGGAGCCCTGCTTTCCTGTAAAAGCCAAGCTCGTGCAATATTCGGCACAAGAGACAAGTGCCAGGCTATTCCTGCCCGCCAACCAAAGAAGTATTGTGGCCATTAAGGGGTTATCGTATTTTAGTGGTACTTTGTAGTATTCATAAATTAAAATAGGAAAAACAGATACTTCCAATATCGCCAGAAATCGCAAAAAAGAAAAACAAATACATAAAAATAAACCCCTATGTATCAAACTCAATGGGGGATATTTATCAAAGTTGTCTATGTCCCGTGTCAATATAGACCAAACTACAGAGGGTTAGGCCGCTCTATTGTGCGCCTAATTTATCAAAAGGCATGCGACTCTTGATAAATTCTGTGCACAGACTTCGGGATCTAAGGTTTAGACTATATTTAAACCTGCTCCAACATGGTCTGACATTTCAGTGTACTTTCAGCCTATGCGACTTATCGCTGAAAAGTCGTTTTTGATAAATTCAGCACCAATGCATTTTTCAATGCATTTCAGTCTAAAATAGACTAGAATGCATCATATTCTAAAAATCCTCTAGAGCAAAAGTCGCAGAAAAGTCGCACAGATTTAGACTGCGACATTCTGTGCGACAAATTTAGACCGGAAAAAACCAGTCTAAATCCTTTGATAAATCTCCCCCAATGTGATGCAAAATAATTAGAATTTTCTGAATTAGAAGAAACCTGCCAGGTTTTTACATTTCGCCTTATGTGTTTTGGTTACCGTGGGGGATTGTTTGTGGTGACGTGGTTACATTGATTCATGTTAAATGCCTGTAGGTCAATGGCTACACCATTTTTTCCTCATCCTTCTAACCTGGGAAATCTATATTATCTATCATATTTATCTACATTATGTGTGGCTGGGGAAATATAGTCAGAAGAGGATACATAACAAAATATAGGACATTTAGGAAGACTTCACAAAAATGTAGGTCTTAGGCTGTATGGAAAGCAGTAGTATACTAGCTGGACCCCAGCAATTATTAGGATTTATTTGCAGACAACATAAGTAAAGGATTAGCAACTTGCTTATTCTTTGCTTTGGTGCTAGTGTTGATTTTATGAAGTCTGAAGGCACGGAGACTGCACACACATTCAGCATAATGTAGTATGTGCTATTGTATTATGCTCTGTGGCAGCTTGTCATTCCTTATCATTTCAGCCAGCTTCTTTTGTTTTCACAAAATAACCTACAATCTGCAAAATGAACAGATCTCCGTGATTAAATAAAAGGGACGTACTCCAAGAATTCTGTAAAACCCTTGCCTGTTATTTATTCCATTAAAGTGCCTATTGTGATTCATGGTGTGGGGTCATTACAGTAATACAGAGTATTGTATAATGATCTGCCAAATGTGAAGAGAGTGGCACTAAATCCTTATGTACATTGTATGTTGTTGTTAGCCAGACGAATATGTATGTTTCAGTGGGAAAAAGATTATGGTTATGGAGTTAATCTGTAAATCCTGGTCAACCAGGGACTACTTAGGGCTGGGCGGTATACCGGTTCATACCGAATGCTGAAGTTTTTGTGCTGCACGATATGAATTTTAACCCATACTGCAATACCGGTTTGGCCCCTCCCCCTCGGGAATGAATTAATTATTATCCGAGAGCTGCCGTTGTCCCCACATCGGGGAACTAATCCTATGTGACCTGCGAGCGCTGTTCTGCCACCCCTCTCCCCCCCCCCCAATTAATTATTAGCCCAGCGCTGTCCCCATCAGGGTACTACTCACATATCGCCCACATATCACTCCTTGTCCTCCTGTTTGTTGTGGCCGCCGGCGCTGACACTCTATACCAGTGGTCTCCAACCTGCGGACCTCCAGATGTTGCAAAACTACAACTCCCAGCATGCCCGGACAGCCAACGGCTGTCCGGGCATGCTGGGAGTTGTAGTTTTGCAACATCTGGAGGTCCACAGGTTGGAGACCACTGCTCTATACTGTGCGGTATCCCTATGCCCGGGCTGCAAAAAATGAACAAAAAAAACGTACTCACCTCCCGTTGGTCCGGTACCGGCCTCACTTGTTTCCTGGGGACGGGAACGCCAGCCAGCCGTCAGCCTATCACCGGCCGCAGCGATGTTCCGCCTCGGCCGGTGATAGGCTGAGCCCACTGTCATGTAAGAAGCCGGCTTCTTACATGACAGGGGGCTCAGCCTATCACCGGCCGAGGTGGAACATCGCTGCGGCCTTGTGATAGGCTGACGGCTGTCCGACATTCCCGTCCCCAGCGTAAGGCCAACGTAAGTTTATTTTGTTTGCCTTTTGCAGCCCGGGCATAGGGATACCCCACAGTATAGTGTCAGCGCCGGCGGCCGCAACAAACAGGACGAGGAGGGCAGCACATGCAGGTGATATGTGAGTAGTACTCCTATGGGGATGTAGGATGATAATTAATATGGGGGGGGGGGGGGGGGTTAGGAAATACCATTATATGCTGTGGAACTGCCAAAAGTTTAAAAGATACCGTGATACACACATTTGGTCATACCGCCCAGCCCTAGGACTACTCGCACAGCTCCCCCTCTCAGCTCTTTTGGGCAAGTCAGTAAGACACAAAACAAGAAGTGGGCCCATCACACAGAGATGTACAGCTCGTTGTGTTATATTTTTTTTCTGTGTGTATTTCACTCCTGTATTTGACTTAAAGGAGAACTCCACCCAAATGAAAAACTTTTATATAGCTGCACATGTAAATTGCTAAGTTATACAACTTGTAACAAGTGTAATATTTGCTGAGCACATACCCTGTTTCTCTTAGCTTATCCTCCAGACAGGAAGTCAAGTAATTCTTAGCACACAAGAGGGCTGTCAGGCACCAGTTTGCTGGGTTCAGCAGCCATTTTGTGCAATGTCACTTTTGTAATGTCACACTCCGTTCTACTCAGCGCTTTAGTGTGCAGTGTGTGATTGCCCCTTGAGGCGCACACATTATCTAAATGTACTGCTTCTCTAACCATGTGACTTCTTCATATCTCTCAAGGCAGCCCCTGTATAGGAAATAAGCATAGGAGATTATGGTTTGTGTAGTCTTTTGCAGCTTTCAGCTGTGTATGGGGGCTATGGAGGTCCATTTAAAAAAAAATAAAAAAATCAGCTGGGATGCCTTGTGGGTCATTGTGAGTATAGATAGATAAACTTATTTTAGCTTTAATTTTGACCATTAAAGGGGTGGAGTCGTGATGTCACAATACTCCGGCCCCGTGGTCGTGAGGCTTCAGACTCTGAGCCTCCAGCGCTGTGTGCAGCTCACACAGGTGGGTGTTGCATGAGAGATTGCGGGGATCCCCAGCGGCGGGACCTCCGCCATCAGACATTTTATCCCCTATCCAAAGGATAACATGTTTTAGGGCCGGAGTACCCCTTTAAGCTAGGTTTGGAGACTCAGTTTGGTGCCTTAGTTGCAGATCTCGGCTGCGGCACCCCGCTGCTATCACTGCACAGAGCAAACTCGCTCTGTGTGTAATGACGGGCGATACAGGGGCCAGAGCATCGTAACGTCACGGCTCCGCCCCCTCGTGACGTTACTGCCCGCCTCCTTAATAAAAGTCGTCTGTGGGTGCCGCCACGCCCCTCCCATAGACTTTTATTGAGGGGGGCATGATGTCATGAGGGGGGCGGAACTGTGACATCATAGTGCTCTGGCCCCTGTATCGCCCGTCATTACACACAGAGTGAGTTTGCTCTGTGCAGTGATGTCACAATACTCGCTCAGGGCGAGTTTTCTCTGTGGGGTCCCTGCGATCAGACATCTTATCCCCTATCCTTTGGATAGGGGATAAGATGTCTAGGGGCAGAGTACCCCTTTAAAGCAGTACTCCCATGGAAAACTTATTTTTTTTAATCAACTGGTGCCAGAAAGTTAAACAGATTTGTAAAACAATTCTATTAAAACATCTTAATCCTTCCAGTACTTTTTAGGGGCTGTATACTAAAGAAAAAATCCCAAAAAGAAATGCATTTCCTATGATGTCATGACTACAGTGCTCTCTGCTGTCCATTTTAGGAACTGTCCAGAGCAGCATATGTTTGCTATGGGGATTTTCTCCTACCCCGGACAGTTCTTAAAATGGACAGATTTGTCAGCAGAGAGCACTGTGGTCATGACGTCAGAGGAAATGCATTTATTTTTTGAATTTCCCTTTAGTATATAGCCCCTAAAAAGTACTGGAAAGATTTTTTAATAGAAGTGATTTACAAATCTGTTTAACTTTCTGGCACCAGTTGATTTAAAAAAAAAAAAAAGTTTTCCACAGGAGTACCCCTTTAAGTACAACAACTTGTTGTATCTCATATGACTATGTAGTCTGCATAGTATCAACTTATTCCTACCTTATAAAAAAAAAAAAAAAAGCAGCCAACCCCTGGGTTGAACTCTTACTAATATTTTATCCTTTTCACTAGCGCTCAGCCTGTCTAATGCAAAAGCCATTAACTGCTTTTATTCGCTGCGATGCATTGCAAGTCCCTTATGCCAGATAAAGTGTTGAACTAGCTGCAAAAACACATTGATTTTCTCACTAAAAAGGAAGTATGACATTTTTATCCTCTCTGTTGGTAGAAGTGGAGCAGGTGTTTGTATTTTTCTTACACTGGCAGAAATGTACTTTGTTTTATGTTGCAATTTCTGGCTTTGCAGTTCTTGTTATTAAGCCATTTTTAATCCAGTTTATTTTTATTGTAGTAATACTTTAAAGCTAGTGTAACATTGTATTGTATCTATTACAGATATTGCATGTATAATACTTTACATACACACAGACTAGGGCTCTTTTCCAGCTGGCATCTTGAAATCCATTTTAGAAACTGGATGACATATGTAGCAAACCAAGAAAAAAAAGAAAACACTACAACAATGCACACCCAAGTATATGAATCATCACAATTTTCTTTAGCAACTGCAGACAAGGATGTTAAAAACACTTTGAAAAGGCTAAACATGAGCCACATAAGCAACAAATGGGACCAATAACTGGAATCCCTTAAGCTTTTTGTGCATAAAATGAATGTTCAAACCACAATTATTCCCCCAAGGGAGCTAGGGACCACCTTATAACTGAATACACCAACAACCCAGGGCACTCGGCCCGGGGAACAAGATCCCTACTAGGGAAACTCCCCCTAAAATATTGCTTTTATAGTGTTGTTCATATAATAAAATAAAATACCATGTGACTAAAAATTGTTAAAATCACAGTCACAGCTCCAGTTGTGACAGTACAATTGGGATAACCCAAATATTCAATGTATAGGGAACTGCAGTTTCCCTTATTTGCTGGAAAGCCATGACAATGATTTCAAAACAATGAAATTTGCCTCCCTCTACTAGTTTTGGTGCAATAGCACCATCCTCAGGAGGATCTATAGTCCTGTAATTGAATGTCTTTAGATCCTGGCATCATATGCTGCTTATTGAGTTCTAGCTGCTTCACTTTGCCAGACAGGTTCTGGCAAATTGCTTTATGTGAGTCCTAACATATATGTGACATCATTTACCAAAAATCGCTCCTTTCCCTGGAAGAAAAGCCCCAAAGTCTTGGCCAGTAGGTTTCCACTTCCTGTTCTTAGGTTCAGTCCATCTCCAGTAACAGAAAGACAAGGAAAGAAAAGAGGAAGAGGGGTGGGGCTTAGCTAGTGCTATGTGCAGGTAAATGCTAGGGTTGTGCACTTGCAATCTGTGAGCCTGTGATCCAGATGGTCCATGCGGTGAATATCATAAACAGCAGAAGCTGCATTTCATTGCTTAGTGTAACCCCTTTATTGCTATTCTGCTGCTTTTTCTTTCCGTTCTTCTTACATACCACCTTGCAAACCCATCATATCAGAATACCCATTTTTCTCTTTCAGATGCCATAGTTTATTTTATTACTTTGTAAATCATTCCCCAGTTCAGTGACCAGCCTGTTCAGTCTAGCTCATTAGCACTGTGTCATGGCATATTAGTGAGGAATAGGTGCTGTCTTGTGATTTGTCAAAAAAGTAAGGGAAAGGAAATACCTGTATAAGTTCTTCTGGCAGGCAGAACAGCTCTGGTCCTGACCCCTATACTGAAGGGAAAATGACTGTGGTGGTGTCTCTCAGGGGTTTAATAACAGCAGTGATGGCACCAAAATCACTTTTCCACTGCTCAGAAAAAAATATCGAACCATAACATACAGGTTTTTAAAAACCTTTTCAAACACATACGCGTTAAAGGATACCTCTGTGATGTACAACCTATCCTCTATCCTGAGGATAGGGGATAAGTGTTAGACCGCGTTGGGTCCAACCGCTGGGCCCCCCCGCGATCTCCCGAACGGAGCCCCGGCTCCCTACATGGATTGGGCATTTTCGACCACCGCCAGAAGAGGCGGCCGACACGCCCCCTCCATGCAGTTCTGTGGAAGAGCCGGAGCGCTGCTTTCGGCAATCTCTGCCATAGAACTGCATGGAGGGGGGGTGTCAGACGCAGCTTCGTGTTGTAGTTAAAAACGCTCATTTCATGCAGGGAACCAGGGCTCTGTTCAGGAGATCACGGGGGGCCCCAGCGGTCAGACCCCCCACAATCTAATACTAATCCCCTATCCATAGGATAAGGGATACGATGTACATCCCAGAGTTATCCTTTAAGCAGTGACATGACTTGAAGATGCAGGGCCCCCAGCTATAATGTTTTATTTATAGCACTGGTCTACTACTATAGTGAAGAGAGACCTTATGAGGCCCTCATGCTCCTGGGCCCGAGTTTAACTGCACACTCTGCACCCCCAATAGTTATGCCTCTTGCTTTAAGTGATGTTTAGATTCATGCCAGGGTGTGCCTGCTGTAACTGAATCAAATGTCAATTGCATTTAACTGATCTATTTAGTAGCTAAATAAAGTAAAAAAAAAAAAGTATAAAAGAAAGTTAATAAATGTGAAGAAGCCCCTTCCCTAATAAATGTTTCAATCACCCCTACCTTTTTCAATTTTTAAATAAAATAATGTAAGCAAGAATAAATAAATATAAAAGTATGTGGTAAACGTTAAAAATAGTTGAGATTTGCATATCTTTGTATAGCAGAAAAAAATATAATTATAAAAAAGCGATCAAAAAGTCCCATCAGAATAAAAACTTATGACCGCAACGCAAAAAAAAAAAAAAGCCCTCATTTGCATAATGCAGAAAAATAAAAAAGTTATAGGGGTCAAATTTTTGTACAAAAAGTTATAACTTTAAAAGTAGTAAAATAAAACAAAACCTATATAAATTGGGTATCACTATTAGTGATCGACCGATATCGAGGCAGCAGGGGGTCAGGGCATTATCGGATTATCAGCAAGGTAATTGCCAATACCGATAACGTCCAAAATCGTGAATATCGGCTGATAATATCAGCCAAACCGATAATCGGTAATTTTCTGCTGACCAGCTTTTGTTTTAAATTGTGTGGTTGTCTTGGCCTTCAGACAACCATACAATTTAAAACAAAAGCTGGTCAGCCGAAAATTATCTACAGAAAGAACAGACACAGACAAAGGGACTAAACCCTGCAACAAACCATGCTGCAAACTCTGCCAACATATCTGCACCAAGGATGAAGCCACCCACAACAACAAGACCTATAACATTAAGGGACTATACTCCTGCACATCCCCAAATGTGGTCTACATGATACAATGCACCAAGTGTGACATGGGATGCTACATTGGTGAAACTGGCCGCAAACTCAACGAAAGGATGAATCTACACAGACATTCCGTCAACCGCCATAAAGAAAAGGACTACTGCACCCCAGTTGGACACCATTTTACCCAAACAGGCCACTCCATACATGACCTTAAAATCAAGATACTGAGAGGGAACTTCAAAAACACACAAGAGAGAAAGACATTTGAAGCCAAAATGATAGTTTTTTGTCTCGAAAAACAGGGGACTTAATGTGGATTTGAGCTTCTTATCTCATTATCAAAATTTCTTATAACCTGTACTATACTGGATTCTCTTATAACCTGCACTGTGTTCTCTTTTACATCTCACTATGTCCTGCTAATTATCAGTCTCTCCCCTGCTCCTCCTCCCTCCCATCCCCTTTTTCTCATCCTTATCTATTCAGTCTATGTTCCCATAACAGGACAATTTATGGCCTCTCTTAGTGTGAATTCTCCACATCTATTGTCTTAACCCCTGCATATTTGTGAGATGTAACATGTGTCTTCTGCTTGTGAGCTTAGATTTGCTTTGGACTTGATAAAGGGAAGAATCCTGAAAGCTTCTCTACAAAATGCTGTTAGTCCAATAAAAAAAGGTATTACAAGATACTGCAACATTTTATGATTTGCATCTGCATCTCTGGACTAATACGGCTACTCAAATTTACTAAAAAATAAAATAAAATAATCAAAAGTTTAGCTTTTTTTTAAATTAGTAAAACATGAAGCAAACTATACAAATTGGGAATGGTTTTAATCGCGCCAACCTACAGTATCAAGATTACATGTTACTTTGCCTGTACGGTGAATGGCGTAACAAATAAAGAAAAAGAAGCAAAATTACTTTTTTGTTTTTCAATTTCACCTCACAAAAAATTTTTTTTTTTTTTTTTTTAGATTTGGAGCATATGTTAGAAAAAAATAAAAAGGCAAAAAACCAAGACATTACAAAGTACAATTGGTCCTGCAAAAAATAATCCCTTATATGGTGTGTAGATGAATAAATGAAAGAGTTTTGGCTATTAAAGTGCGATGAGGAAAAAAAGAAAGGGCAACAGCAAACATTGGCCCGGTCCTTAAGGAGTTAATCAGATGTCTGCTAAAATAAGCTGTGTGAATTATATTAAGAGGCCCATGCCTTCTAATAGCCTTAGCAGTTTTTTGGTTGTCTGTGCACCTTAAATTTTGCTATATTTTTATGTCAATTTTTGTCATAAATTATATTAAAAAAGAATCTGTCAGACAGGAGGGAGGGGAGAGAAATAAAATAATAAATATCACAAATGCTTTCACTAAACAAGCACGCACCAACATTTGCTACTTCAAGTGTCCCTCCCCTGCCACCACCATCAAAATAGTGGTTTAAAGACCTTAAAGGGGTACGCCGGTGGAAAACATTTTTTATTTCAACCGGTGTCAGAAAGTTAAACAGATTTGTAAATTACCGTATTTATCGGCATATAACACGCACTTTTAAAACTTAAATTTAAGGCAAAAGTCTGCCTGCGTGTTATACGCCGATAAATCTTCTGGTCACGGATTTAAAGCGGCCGCAGCAGCGTCTGCTTGTTAAGTTTTAACAGCACGGCCGCGGCCACTTTAAATCAGTGACCAGCGGCGTCTCCTCCCCGCACTGTCACTTGTTTTCTCCCGCACTATCCACAGGTACTGGTGTGGTGGATAGTGCGGTAGACGCTGATTAAAATGAGTCCTACACTATTGTTTTCTCCCGCACTATCCACCACACCAGTTCCTGTGGATCGTGCGGGAGACAAGTGAGTTTCACTTTTCATTTTCCCTCCCTCCCCCCTCCCTCATCATTCCCTCTTTCCCTGCTTTTTATAGTTTTGTTTATTTTCCTTACCTGTCTGCGCTTCGGCAGGTCAGGTCAGGCGGAGGGTCTTGCGGGGTCAGTGAAGCAGATGAGTTACATCCTCTGCCGGCTTCTCTATGCGGCATCACTTCATTTCCTGTAGTTGCCACCGAAAAGTGACATCCGTGATGCTGCACAGAGAAGGCGGGAGAGGACGTAACTCATCTGCTTCACTGACCCCGCAAGACAGCCGGAGCGCAGACAAGTAAGGAAAGGGGAAGAGTGGTCTTCAACCTGAGGACCTCCAGATGTTGCAAAACTACAACTCCCAGCATGCCCAGACAGCAGTTGGCTGTCCGGGCATGCTGGGAGTTGTAGTTTTGCAACATATGGAGGTCCGCAGGTTGAAAACCACTGGATGCCATAGGAGGAACATGATGGGGGGATGATGAGATGGGAAATGATGAGGGGGGGAATGATGGGGGGATGATGAGACGGGGAAATGATGATGGGGAGGATAAGACGGGAAAATGATGATGGGGGGATGAGACGGGGAAACGATGAGGGGGGAATGATGGGGGGTGAGACAGGGGGAAATGATGAGAGGGGGGATGATGGGGGGATGAGACAGGGAAATGATGAGGGGGGGATGATGGGGGGATGAGACGGGAAAATGATGAGGGGGGGATGATGGGGGGATGAGACGGGGAAATGATGAGAGGGGGAGATGAGACGGGGGGGGGGAAATGATGATGGGGGGATGTGACGGGGAAATGATGATGGAGGGATGAGACAGGGGGATGAGACTGGGAAATGATGAGAGGGGGGGATAATGGGGGGATGAGACAGGGGGAAATGATGAGGGGGTATGATGGGGGGATGATGATGAGGGACATGATGAGACAGGGTGTGGGGGGATGATGAGGGGGAATCATGGGGGACATGATGAGACGGGGTGGGGGGATGATGGGGGACATGAGACAGGGTGGGGGGATGATGAGGGGGAAGTTGGGGGATGATGTGGCATTTAGTCCAAGTCATTTATTTTACATTTAATTTTTTTTACTTAAATTTCCCTGTTAAAATGGGGGTGCGTGTTATACGCCGATAAATACGGTACTTCTATTCAAAAATCTTAATCCTTCCAGTACTTACCAGCTTCTGTATGTTCCAGAGGAAGTTCTTATTTATTTTTTATTTTTTTTTCTGTCTGTCCACAGTGCTCTCTACTGACACCTCTGTCCATGTTAGGAACTGTCCAGAGCAGGAACAATTTCCTATAGCAAATCTCTCCTGCTCTGGACAGTTCCTGACATGGACAGCAGAGAGCACTGTGGTCAGACAGAAAAGAAATTCAAAAAGAAAAGGACTTCCTCTGGAATATATAGCAGCTGATAAGTACTGGAAGGATTAGGATTTTTAAATAGAAGTAATTTACAAATCTGTTTAACTTTCCACCGGAGTACCCCTTTAATAAATGCACATTTCATCAGCAGCTGTGAAGAAACAGTGTTTGTCAGCTCCGTGACTCAAATATTTACTGACATATGGACCATAGATATTCATGATGTATTTAGTTGTGGTGAATATTTAAGGGAATGTTCATGTAAACATATGCATTAGTGTCATGTATGACCTCCGCACATCTTGGACTTATTTTTAGCAGGTTTTGTGCATCTCATACTCTGCTTGAGTCAGCATAACAACCAGAAGCATGAATTTTTATGCAATTGTTACAAAACATTACACTTTTATGCAATATTGTATGAAGAATCGCTGTGTGGCATTTAAACCATATATCTACTTTCAGAAAATATTGCTTTTATTCATGTTACTCAAAAGTGTAAAAATTGTCCTGGCAGCAAAATGTTGAATGTAATTGATTTCCAACTAAAATAAGCAATTACAGTGTGTATGAAAATGTGTTGTAAATGGGATTTAAATGTTGAGTCAGTAAATTGGTGGGATTTCTAGGAACAGTTGTTCAATAAATGATTTTGTGTATATTTATTGTCCTATAAGTAAAGATGAGACCAGGTATTTGCTTTTTTTTTGCATTGCTATGCATAAATAATAGAACATTTCTTAAGGAGTTATCCCCCATCTAGTTATCCCCTTTAAGGTTCTGGTTCATGATTTGAATCATTAGATTTTTCATGGCACTTATTTTAAATGTCTTGGAAACAATTTCTATGTTATGTATAAAGAACAAAAAAGGGCAACAGACTACAAAATAATATACAGGAGTTGTCTAGTTTGGAAAATCCTTAGTTTTGGGGGTATTAAAGGAAAAGTATCATCTTTTAGATGATCAAGTTTTAGATTGCTGTGAGTCTGACTGCTGGAACCCTGCGATCTCCTGTACAGGGCCCCCTCTCTTCCCAGGAAAAGAGCATGTCCACCCTTCACACGAAGCGGTGGCCAACGTGCCGAACGGCTCTCATAGAGATATATGCAGGGGCTTGTCGGATTCCGCTTTGTGCTGGGGTCAACAAGCCCAATTCCTGGAGAGAGCCGGGGCCCAATACAGGAGAGTGCAGGGGGTTCCAGCAGTCGGATCCCCTGCAATATAAAACTTATCCCCTATCCTGCGAATAGTGGATACGTTTTTGGGCATGATATACGGGTCGCAGCAACAAAATAAAAAAGGTGGTAGGGCTCATAAACACTGCCGTTGTGCTCTGTTGGCCAGTCTGTTGAAAGGACGGGAGTTGAGTGGAGAAGAAAATACTGCATGTCCTATTTGTCAATGGGATCTGTTGGGTCCTGGTGGTGTCAGTTGTGCTGTGACCCGTTCTGGGTCCATTTGGCACAGAAAAAAAGAGCCAAATGGACTCTGAACGGATCGGAGCACAATGGCACTGTGAACTTAGCCTCAGTATCAGGGCAAGAGAGGCTACAAAATGATGTACAGAAGTTGTCAGGTTTGGACAATCCTATTTTTATATTACTGGAGCTCAACTATATGCTTTTTTGCTATGAGGTCTTTTTTTGCTACGTGGATAAAAGAAAGGTAAAGCTGCAAGGCAGAACATTTTATCCAAAATCCAGTGGTGTCAATATGCTATCTGATCAGCAAGATAGGTCCTACAGAGGCACAGTATGCCTTTTTGCTGTGAACATTCATAGGGGGATGTCACCTCCTTGATTATCGACTATACACAGCCTATAGATAGAGATCAGTGACAATTTTTGGTTTGGGTTTACTTTATTGACTAAACTTTTCAAAAACCTGATCGAACTCTTGTATTCTGCCTTCGGGATGGAACCATGCTGAGAAATTGTTTGCAAAAGGTATAGGTAAATATACTTGTGTTTAATCGGGCCTGCAATTGATTTTAGTAAAACAGATTCACATCCTGTGGCTTTGAAAATTGAAAAGAATGACCAGCTGTGAGTCAGATAGAAGAACTTCTATATTCTCAAACTTCTGGCAGTAGAATTTTTCAGCTTCCCTGCACATTTTTTTTTTTATTGGGTTTTGTTTGTGGGGAAAGTATATCTTGCTGCCCAAATAACAAAGCAACTTGTTCTTAAAGGGAATCTGGCACTACATACTGCTGTTATAGCTGGATATAAAGGATGGCAATGACCTTTACCAGCCCTGTGACAGGAACAGCAGCTCTATTTCCCAAATCTGGTGACGCTTAAAGGGGTACTCCGGTGGCTCCAGAAAGTTAAACAGATTTATAATTCTGTTTAAAAAAAAATCTTAATCCTTTCAGTACATATAGCTGCTGTATACTACAGAAAAATGTGTGTACTTCTTTCCAGTCTCACCATAGTGCTCTCTGCTGACACCTCTGTCCATGTCAGGAACTGTCTAGAGCAGGAGCAAATCTCCATGGCAAACCAGACAGTTCTTGACATGGACAGAGGTGGCAGCACAGAACACTGTGGTCAAACTGGAAAGAACTACACAACTTTCTGTAGAGCAAACAGCAGTTGATAAGTACTGGAAGGCTAACAATTTTTGACGAAAAGTAATTTACAAATTTGTATAACTTTCTGGCACCAGTTTATTTGAAAACATTTATTTCCTCAGTAGTACCCCATTCACTGCATTAAAATAAAGATCAGATATAAAAATTTTAGGAAATGTAGGCACAAAGGTTATTCAGAAATGGAGAAACAGAGCTAGGTTTTTCCCGCAAAAAGCAGAACCACATCTTTCCTCGGGTGTATTGCAAGAAAGAAAGAAAGGAAGAGTATATAAAAGAAGGCTGATTCCTAGATGTGTGTACTGTGTTCATCCTATAATATCTGTTTTTGATTTCTTTTTATAGTTTTGTTTTTGATGGATACAAATTGGGATTTTACACGTCTTACATCTTCTATCCATCTATCAGGCAGTGTAATACCCATGTGGTTACTTCAGGCTATTTTAGGCTCTTTTGCAATTTTGGATTCTACTTATTTGGTTTTATTATACATTGTAGTCCCATTCTTTAGCTCTTACATTGACATGTACAGTACCCCAGAGCTCATATGTAATATATTTTTTTGTAACTGTTCTTTTATATTGCAGAAAGTATTATTAGCATGCTCTTGAAAATAAACTAAAACATGCAAATGGGTTTTTAAATAGTACAAACGAATCTGGGAGCAGATTTCACTGTTCCGAGTCTGCATTGTTATTTCTGGTGTGTGATTTCTCTCTCTGTAATGTTCCAGTGTGCTATAAATTCAGGGCATTGCTAGAGGCATCACTCATATTTTATAGGATGAGACAACCAGAGCTGGGTCTTCCCTCGGAAAACCTATTTTTATTTGGCTGTGTTGATGCCGCAGGGCAATAGGCTGGGAAAAGAGAGGAGAGATTGCTTTAGGAAAGCTGAGTACAGAGGAGTCTTAATACTCTCCAGTTGTTTTCAAATAAAAAAAAAAACAGTACTGCTTTCCAGTGATTCTGATAGCATTCTGAAATGTGGCCTGTGTTCGGCGAGAGCTCCATGCCTTCCCTGGAGAATCCAGTCACACTTGTTTTTCTATCATTTAACTCCTTTCTATTAGAAGATCCCACTGTCTTTACTGCATTTCTCCATCAATTTACAGCAAGTTTCCAGTTTCTTGACTGGACATTCATTATGGGCTCCTGTTGGGTTGGACTCCTAGATTCCACCTGCACAACCTCTTTTTGACACTGAGTGGAAAGGGTAGCACGCCAAAATTATAGAGAGAGACAGAAATGAATAACCACAGGGCCTTTAAGGTTCTAAATCACCTCCAACAACCACCTTTGCTTATTGCACCATCACAGGTCTATTAAAGCTTCTAACTTACCTGTCATGAATTGTTTATATACTACTCATCTCTGGAACCCCTCCCTCTCAGAAGAATGGGTGGCCCTCCATGGCCAATTGACAATCCTATACAGTTTCAGGCATATTTCTATCTATGTTCAATAAGTTTTCGGATTTGCTGTCTTTATAATGCCTAGAGAGCCACTTGTGTCTGCTGCCTCCTGTGTGGGATGTGATGGGGTTAGGTAGGTTGTTGGCCCCACCTCATTTTTTGCCCAAAAGACTTCCATAAACTTTGGTTTAACCCTGGTAAAAGTGAGTTCCATTACCAGCCGTGCTCGCTCTATTCACATAGACTGGGATCATGTCTGTTTTAAGTCTCGGCACCATCTTAAAAAACTTCTTCATTCCATATGCCACCTGAGGAAATTTAACGTCTGCAAGTCACAGTGATATACATTACTATGGAATGTGGTAGCAGCTAACAACCACTAACTTGTTAGGCTAAACAACCTGTACATTTTCAAGTGTTTACTTGTTTGGGCTCCAACCCAAAGGCGTTGCACTCCAACCCAAAGGTGTTGCACTCCATATGGTTTAGTCAAAGCAAACCAATGTCTGTACGTCAGCATCCAATTTTGCCAATGTATCTGTGCCACGCAGTACTCTAACATGATGTAAATGAGCCAAACCATGAATCTCTTACTTGCTGCTAGCTTATGTAGTCTCTTATCAGTATGTGAGTGTCTCTGTCTCTCTGCTTCTGCTCTTTAAACTCAGTCTCCCTCCCATCATCCTTCCCACCCCTCCCATCTCTATATACTTGTATGGGCAGCATGTAAACTGATCTGTCAGTGGAAAAGCAGGATGCAATTGAGCTGTTTATTGATACTGAATTACAGTGTAGGGAGGAAAGAAGCTCTTTTCTGTACTTCTAGCAGGTTTTTCTTCCCATAAATTTTTGGGAATTTAGATTTTGTTCAGGATTTGACTCCCATCCCAGTTTTTCTGATGGACTTACAAAGTATTTCTAATTACTGGGGACATTTTAGACAGACTGGACATTAACCCCTTAAGGACCCAGCCCAAATATACCTTAAGGACCCGGCCATTTTTTTAACATGACGACTGTCACTTCAAGCATAAATAACTCTGGGATGCTTTTACCTTTCATTCTGATTCCGAGAATGTTTTTTCGTGACATATTCTACTTTATGTTAGCGGTAAAATTTTGTCGATACTTGTATCATTTCCTATTGAAAAATTCAAAATTTTTATGAAAAAATAGAAATTTTTATTTTGAAGCTCTCTGCTTATAAGGAAAATGAATATTCCAAATAAATTATATATTTATTCACATATACAATATGTCTACTTTATGTTGGCATCATAAAGTTGACATGTTTTTACTTTTGAAAGACATCAGAGGGCTTCAAAGTTCAGCAGCAATTTTCCAATTTTTCACAAAATTTTCAAAATCGGATTTTTTCAGGGACCAGTTAGGTTTTGAAGTGGATTTGAGGGGCCTTCTTATTAGAAATACCCCATAAATGACACCATTATAAAAACTGCACCCCTCAAAGTATTCAAAATGACATTCAAAAGGTTTGTTAACCCTTTTGGTGTTTCACAGGAATAGCAGCAAGTTGAAGGAGAAAATTCAAAATCTTCATTTTTTACACTCGCATGTTCTTGTAAACCCAGTTTTTGCATTTTTACAAGGGGTAAAAAGAGAGAAATTTTCTTAAAATGTGTAACCCAATTTCTATTGAGTAAGGAAATACCTCATGTGTATGTAAAGTGTTCAGCGGGCGCAGTAGAGGGCTCATAAGGGAAGGAGCGACAGTGGGATTTTGGAGAGCGAGTTTTTCTGAAATGGTTTTTGGGGGCATGTCACATTTAGGAAGCCCCTATGGTGCCAGGACAACAAAAAAAAAACCCACATGGCATACTATTTTGGAAACTACACCCCTCAAGGAACGTGACAAGGGGTCCAGTGAGCCTTAACACCCCACAGGTGTTTGACGACTTTATGTTAAATTTGGATGTATAAATTTTTTTTTTCCACTAAAACGCTAGTTTTCCCCCAAATTTTTAATTTTTACAAGGAGTAAAAGGAGAAAATGCCCCCCAAAATTTAATTTGTAACCCCATCTTTTCTGAGTATGTAGGTACCCCATAAGTTGACCTGAAGTGCACTACGGGCGAACTACAATGCTCAGAAGAGAAGGAGTCATATTTGGCTTTTTGAGAGCAAATTTTGCTCGGGGAGCATGTCGCATTTAGGAAGCCCCTATGGTGCCAGAACACATGGCATACCATTTTGGAAACTAGACCCCTGGAGGAACGTAACAAGGAATAAAGTGAGCCTTAATACCTCACAGGGGTTTCACGACTTTTGCATATGAAAAAAAAAAAAAAAGTTTCACTAAAATGTGTGTTTCCCCCCCCAAATTTCACATTTTTGCAAGGGTTAATAGCAGAAAATACCCCCCAAAATTTGTAACCCCATCTCTTCTGAGTATGGAGGTGCCCCATAAGTGGACGTCAAATGCACTGCAGAAGTGCTACAATGCTCAGAAGAGAAGGAGTCACATTTGCTAATTTTGCTGAAATGGGGGGGGGGGGCGCATGTCGCATTTACTGCCAGAAAAGCAAAAAAAAAAATTTAATTTGTAAATACATTTCTTTGGAAAAAGGACATACCTCATATCTGGGCGTAAAACGGATCTCCGGGTGCACTCTGGTCACGGAGGAACAGGAGGGCAGTCAGGGGCCTTGAGCTTCTGCCTATGGAGCCAGAACAGTGGGACGCCCCCTCAAGGGGCATTATATGGGGTACACTAATAACTAACAAGGGGTACAGTGGGACATAAAAGGATATAACAGGTTTGTTCCCAGAATGATGACCCAGAGCATAGCCAAAACTAAAAAAATATGCCCACCCCAAACCCTATGCTCAGAATCATCATTCTGGGAATGTGATGTGTGTGGCCGTCCCTAACCTGTTGCCTCAAATGCGAGAGAGCGCTGCGCATTTGAGGCAACATAAAAAGTCCCCGATGATAGTGACTCAGTGACCCATGACCCAGAGAAAAAAAAATACCCCCAGAGGTCTTATCAGTTTTTTTTTAATGAGAGTTTTTTGGGCAATTTAGTGGTTTTATGGGGTTAAAACTTGGAATGTACTCTGGACTTGATACATTGGGGTCAAATTATGGAAAATTAAAATGAAAAGGGAAAATTTAGTACTGCATGGAAGTGTGATACTCCCTGAAGCAGTTTTTAATGCAGAGGCTCGGATGATCAGGGCAAGTGTCACATTGATAGGTGGTGTCCTTCCAAATCCCCCTCCTGTTACACACTCTGCATTTTTTCTGGGATCGTCCCTTCTTTCCAGTGTGGGGGACCTCACCTGGAAAGTGTTGGCCTGGGACGATCCTGGCACCTATAACTTCAGTTCCTTGGGAAGTCCGACCTGCTCTTTCCCGGTCAGCAAAGATCAGGACCTTTAGGACTTCTTCTTGGAACTGAAGGTATGTCCCTGTGTTGCCAGCATTCTGGTACAGTACAAAAGAGTTGTACATGGCAACCTGTACCAAGTAGACAGCAACTTTCTTGTACCATACACGTGTTTTCCGCATGGCGTTATATGGCTTCAGGATTTGATCAGAAAGATCAACTCCCCCCATATACCGATTGTAGTCCAGAATACAATCAGGCTTGAGGACCGTTGTTGTGGTACCTCACACAGGGACTGGTGAGCTGCCGTTACCATGAATAGTGGTCAGTATAAGGACATCCCTCTTATCCTTATACTTGACCAGCAACAGGTTTTCATGGGTAAGGTCACGGGACTCACCCTTGGGCATAGGTGTCTGAACAAAATTTACAGGGAGGCCTCTCTGATTCTTCCACACGGTCCCACAAGCGGACGTCGATCTGGCGGCAAGGGATGTGAAGAGAGGGATGCTGGTATAAAAGTTGTCCATGTACACGTGGTAACCCTTATCCAGCAATGGGTACATAAGGTCCCAAACGATTTTCCCGCTAACACCCAGAGTGGGGGAACAATCTGGGGGTTCAATACGGGAATCTTGTCCCTCATACACCCTAAACTTGAGAGTGTACCCGGAGGTACTCTCACAGAGTTTATATAGCTTCACGCCATATCGTGCCCGCTTTGAGGGAATATACTTGAATACCCCTTAAAACTGATGAGAGACTCATCTACAGAGAGCTCCCTAAGTGGTGGGTGGCGGGGATGTATGTAGTGTGTACGCTTGGTGTATACCATATATAACGTGTGATTAGAAATCACACACCGTTATATGAACAAAAATAAAGAGCTGTGGCCCAAAAAAAATGGGGGGGGGGGGGGGTTAATGCAGCGCCCTGAACCTCTAATAGGGCCCAGGTCAAGCTGAAAAATCTCCGGCATACCCTTGGGGCCTATTAGGGGGTCGGGGGGGGGGGGGGGGGGGCATTTTTTTTTTTTACTTTTATTTTACTGTTTTACATTATTTTTTCCTACCTTTCCCTGGGGGTTTTTCTGTCCCTGCTCTATGGGGGATCGTCGGTCCTGAGGGGGTTCCAATCCTCACAGGGGGGGTCTCTGGCACCTTCGAGCAGCTTTGCCCGCTGACTGAACTCAGCTAACGGGCATAGCTGCAAGAAGATGCAGTTAACCCCTCCCCCGCCGGCTGCTATTGGCTGGACCATCGCCCAGCCAATAGCAGCGCTCCTGGGGGGTGACGAAATCGCCACAGTGGGTGATAGGGGGTGTATTGTACACCCCAGATCACCTTGTATCTTCGGGTCAGCGGGTCACACGTGACTCGTATGACCCGAATCACGGCAGATCGTTAGTGTGAATTCACCAACGATCTGCCGCGATCGCCGACATATGGGGGGGGTCTGATGACCCCCCAGGGCATTTGCGCGGGATGCCTGCTGAACGATATCAGCAGGCATCCCGGTCCGGTCCCCGCCCGGCGCACGGCGGGGACCAAAATTCCCACGGGCGTATGGATACGCCCTGGGTCCTTAAGTACCAGGACGTCAAGGCGTATCCATACGCCCTAGGTCCTTAAGTGGTTAAGTGCCTAAACTACTTTAGCTCAATCCACAATCTCCCAGAATCTGAACACTTTGTTATCCCCTAGTTACTCACTACATTAAAGGGGGTTAAGATTTTTGGCTATATTGCATCTTCTTTTAATGTTCATGTTTTTTGCAATTGAAATGTGCTATATGTTTGTGTAGCATGTGTCTTTTTTTCTTACCTGTTTGTGGGCCAGGAAGTTCATTAGTTCGACGTTGGATCTCTTACTGTCGTCCACGGCGTCGGCCATGTTAGGATTAGGCTGTGGACAACGCGTCAGGGCTTTTTTTTTTTTTTGCTCTGTTCTTTGTTTCTGTGACTGTGCAGCTTCTTTCACGCCCAGCTTATGAATATATAAGGTTTCTGAATTTAGAGCTGGGGGGAGCGAAGTCAAAGCCTGGAGGACGCAGGTCTGCATGAGAGAAATAAGCCACGCCCCCCTCATCTCCCCCTTCCGGAGGTCGCAGGTCTGCATGAGAGAAAGAAGGGGGAGAGAGGACGTACAGGGCTCCTCATCTCCCTCCCCCCTGCTCTGTCTTCAGAGGATGCAGGTCTTCACAGAAGAAAGAAGACAGAGAAGATAAGAGAGAGGACGTACACTCCTCCTCATCTCCTCCCCGAGCTCTGTGTTCACTGAACGGGAGGATGACAAAGTGCAGGGACTGGGGATGTATAGACTGCAGGGGCTGGGGAATAAATCTCATACTGGGGATGAGTTCTATGTGTGAAAAGGGGGGGGGGCGACTCCTGAATGACACATGCTGGGAGTTGTAGTCCTTGTTATGTGTGTGTATGACAGTGTTTCCCAACCAGGGAATGCTGGTAGTAGTAGTTTTGCAACACCTGAAGGCACCCTGGCTGGGAAACACTGGTGTATGCCTTATAGAGGTGTGGTGAACTACAACCCCCAGGAGACTACAGAGGCAGCATGCTGGTGTTATACCACAGACTGAAGACTCCCTGAATGACTCATGCTGGTAGTTGTAGTCCCTTTTGTGTGTATGCCAGTGTATCCCAACCAGGGCTAATTTATATTAGTGCGCTGTGTATAAGGGGGCCGACCCGGGAAAATAGTAGGGTGGGTAAAGGGCGGAACAAAAAAAAAAAAAAAGCAAGGCATGTGGCATGCTGGGATTTGTATTTTTCAGAACAGCAAGAAACAGGAAATAGGAGCAAAGATAGGAAAACAAAGTGGGGGATAAAAAGACAACAAAGAACGGAAATCAAGAATAGAAATGAAACAAAACAAATAGGGTAAGACTAAAACGGAAAAACACGTTGACCACCGGAGTACCCCTTTTAAACACCTCAAATCTAATAGTACAGTTATAAGGGTATGTTCAGACATCAGAAATTCTGAGGAAAGATGCAGAATTCTGGCCAAATTAATACCATTCCATAAATTCCATAAAAGTATAAGACGTGACTTTTATTTTTGCGAGACGCAGAATTTTAGCTGCGGAACCTCCGCAGCGATAATTTTGAACTATGAATGGGACTGCAGAATCCTATTGAAGTTAATAAGGCTTAAAACACATGCAGAATTTTTAAAAGGATTTCCATGCATTCTGGCGTGTGAACATAGCCTTGCATGTCGATCGGTATTTTAATCATTGTGCGTGGGGACAGAGGTGTAAATTGTTCCTTATCTGATAAGATTACCTCATCCTCTGAGAAATAGTCCTTTATGTTGAGGTAGGAATCTGATCTAGGAAATACTTTTAATGTTTCAGAACGGGTTTAGATGACCCTCACTACAGCTAATATATTAACCAACATGTCCCTGGTGGAGGCAGGATGGAAGGTGCTGCTGCAATTGTATGTGGTCCCTTCTAGACTCTCAAAGTTGTTTCTTATGGCCCCACCAATATGTTTCAGAAAATGTGGAAAGAGAGCAACTAAACACCATATTTAGTGAAAATTCTCATGTGTCTGCAGATTATGGATTGGGATATACCATTTCTTATACTCTGTCACTGGCATATATAATTCCTGAACAAGCATTCTTACCCTGCCTTACCCTATATCTAGCCATGGCTTTAAGCACCAAGAAATGTATCTGTTTTTTTTTCTGGTTGGTAGATTAGCAATAGCAGGAGCTGGAAGACACAGGCAACCCTATTAGGCCTAGTTAAAAATAAATTGAACTGAATCTTGGCAATGACAGACTAACCAGTATTCCAGTGTGTTCCCGCCCTCATATTTATTTACTTTGGTAACATTGGTATGCTTACTTCGATATAGAATCCTAATCTTATAGAACCGTCAATGAAGTGGAACAAACACACACATCTCTCTCCTTCTTCTGTTTGTCGTGCTTTCTATCATATCTTGACTTTTTCCTAGGGCTGCTGTTTCTGTTGAATTATTAAGGTTGTTTTATACAAATTCATAAAACAGTTTTTTTCTTTTTAAAGTATTGATTAAATGAATTTAGTTCAGGTTGTATATTTTTTAATTGTCATTTAAGTTTGATTTACTTTTGAAATTGACTTACCTTTTCTCATACCTCTTAAAAGCTGTGTACACTGTGCAGTTGTACAATGTTGAGGAACAAAATATTTTGACAGCGGAAGCTTAGGCTAGCCAGTCTAAATGTGTTAACTATGCCACAGCAGTCAAGCTGTTTGATAAATTTGATAGACCACCTATCAGTTGGCTCACTTAACACCAAACTTGCATGCCTAAATTTTTGGCACAGAGCCAGAAAGCCACACTACTGTCATGAGTTGACCATTAAAAGGATTATAAATTGACTCATGCTTAATTAAAAAAAATGGACTGTGTTCTTAAGTGAAAAGTAGGCTGTCATGTCGGGCAGGGATAGAGTGCAACCCTAAACTTGCCCATTCCCTCTGTCCTCATGCTTGCGTACCCGTCCTAAATAAAAGGTCCACATCCATGAAGGACGGTCCCTACCTAAATAAGTGAAGGACAGTCAAAATAATTAACTACAAAAACTGATGAGGTCGAGAAACAGCTGAAGGCACACAACTAACAAAAGTACAACTAATCACACACACACACAGAATGCGAAGTCTAAACAAGCTGAGTCTAAGCAAGGAAATTAAGGAGTACAATAACGGAGAGCAAAAGGGAAGTCTAGAGACAAGCCAAAAGATCACAGAACCAAGGTTTAATTTTTTTCTTTCCATGAGTCCCGAGGCAGCACACAAAGGGTGTGGACAGAAGAATGTGACTCATTAATTAATTAAACAATTAGGCACATCTGAATATCCACCCCCCCCCCCCTAGGGTATAAAACCCCAAAGAACAAGAGACACCCTGTGGGGTATTCAGCAATAATAATGCTTTAGACACTGGCTTTCCTTTATTAGGACCCACAAAATGTTGAAAAAGAGCCTTTGACAACCTGAAGGATTGTGTCTTGTTGATTTAACACAGAACTGCTCTTTTGACATGTACCATATGTAATGGTGACTGAAGATCATTTTCCGGCTGAGGAAAAAAATCTGGCAAAAAATATCTCTTGATTGAGAATTTCCACTGAACAGACTTTAGATCTGAAAGAAGGATCCAGGCGTAAAGCTAAACAGTCCCGAAGAACTCTCAAATAATCATCTGGGTAGAAAAAGCCTGAAGTTCAGAAACTCTTTTTGCCAAAGTAATGGCCACAAGAAATAGGCTCAAACAGATGACTCATTTTGAGAACCGAAGGCAGATCCCATGAGGAAACAAGAGGTCTCACAGTAGGTCTGAGATTAGAAATTGCCTTAAAAATCTTTTGATTAAGGGGTAGTTAGATAGGGAGCCCTGAAGAAAATTGTTGATAGCTGAAAACTGTACTCGGATGTTGTTTGGTTTGTGACCTTTATCAAAACCTTCTTTAAGAAACTGAAGCACATGCAAGATGATTGGAGTGGTGGAATGATGCTCTGTACACCAAGCCTGGAAGGTTTTAACAACTCCCGAGTAAACCTTAGGGGTGGACGGTTTTCTTGAGGCTGACAGTAAGTCAATTAGACCTTCCGAGAACCCTTAAGAACTAAGGGTTAGCCTCTCAGGAGCCAGGCTGTAAGCCTCAATTTGTTGAGTACAGGATGACACAGCCCATCTTGAAGAACCAGGTCCGGTTGCACTGGCAGTTCCCATTGACAACCTCTCAAAAGTTTTAATGCGAGCTGGAACCATTCCCTCCTTGGCCAAAATGGAAGAATTGCCAGCACCTTGTCCTGCTTGATTTTGAGTAGCATCTGTGGAATTAATGGGAATAGAGGAAACGCATAAAGAAACTTGTTGTTCCAGGGGAAAGACAGGGTGTTGAGATGGTCTGGGTTGTCCTTCCGATAGATGAGCAAAATCTAGGAAGCTTCCGATTGACTCTGGTTGCCATGACATCCATTTCTGGCAGACCGAATTTCTGAACTACTTGAAGAAAGACTGATTCGTTCAGGCTCCACTCCGCTGGATTTACTTATTTCCTGCTGAGGAAGTCGGCACGGTGATTCAAAGAACTCCAAATATGGACAGCATGCAGGTCTATCGGGTGGTCCTCTGCCCAGGTCATGAGAAGTTTGCACTTCTCCATCATCTGTGATGACCTCATTCCTCCTTGTTTGTTCAAGTAGAACACCGTCGGGAGGTTGTCTGACTGAATAAGGACCTTGTGATCCTGCAACAGAGAAGCAGAGTGAGACAAAGCCAGACATACTCCTCTTAACTCCCTTCAATTGGAGGACATAGATTCCTCAAACTTGGAACATCTTTTTTGGACCCAACTGTGCTCCCAAACCGCTGGCAGAGGCATCCGTAGTTAGGAGAACCTGAGGGACAAAATACAAAGATCTTCCTGTACCCACCTTGTCTGGACGCAACCACCAGGAAAGATCCTGTCTTGTGGAATCTGACAGGGACATTGTCCTATCTAATCTCCAAGGCCTCCTGTTCCATTGGGCAAGGATGTCCAGTTGTAGAGGAACCACATCCAGCAAAGACGTCAAAAGACCTAGCACACTCATTGCGGAATTAACTGTCAACTCTGTGCTGCTGATCAGTCTGACAACCTCCGAAGTCCTCTTCTGGATCCTGTCCTCCGAGAGAAACAGCCTCATGGCAGATGAATCAATCCTGAATTACAGGAACTTGCCTAGTGATGTAGGAGAGAGATGTGTGTGATGTAGGAGAGAGAAGCCATGATTCTCCAACACTGAGATCATGACCTAGATTTGACTTCTGATAGTTCACTAGGAAGCCATGATTCTCAAACACTCAGATCGTGACCTGAATGTGATGAAGGAGTGAGATCTTTGGAGTGAGCCAGAATCAGCCAATCGTTCAAATAAGGATTGAGACTCACTCCCTGCATTCTCAGATGTGCTGCTAGGACCACTGCCACATTCGTGAATGCTTGTGGTGCTGATGATAGGCCAAACGGGAAAAACATAAACTGGAAATACATCACTTGGTGATCCTTAACCTCTTAAGGACTCAGGGCGTACCTGTACGTGAAAGTGAAAGTAAATGCTTCCCGGCAGCTCAGTCGGGCTGATCGGGACATCGCGATAAAATTGCGATGTCCCGATCAGCTAGGACGCGAGCGGAGACCCCCTTACCTTGTTCCGTCGCGTTCAATCTGGGTTTGATTGCTCCAAGTCTGAGCTACAGGCTTGAGCAATCGAGCCCCTATCTTGCTGATCCATTCAAAGCTATGGCTTTGCAGGGATCAGGGTAAAAGATCAGTGTGTGCAGTGTTATAGGTCCCATTCCCTAATAAAAGTTTGAATCACCCCCCTTTTCCCATAAAAAAAACCTGTGTAAATAAAAATAAACATCTGTGATATTGCTGCATGCATGAATGTCCGAACTATAAAAATATATAGTTAATTAAACCACACAGTCAATGGCGTACGCACAAAAAAATTCCAAAGTCCAACATAGCGTATTTTTGGTCACTTTTTATATCATAAAAAAATGAATAAAAAGCGATCAAAAAGTCCGATTAATGCAAAAATGGTACCGTTAAAAACTTCAGAACACGGCGCAAAAAATGAGCCCTCATACCAGCCCGTACGCAAAAAAATAAAGTTATAGGAGTCAGAAGATGACATTTTTAAACGTATAAATTTTCCTGCATGTAGTTATGATTTTTTTCAGAAGTACGACAAAATCAAACCTATATGAGTACGGTATCATTTTAACCGTATGGACCTACAGAATAAAGATAAGGTGTTATTTTTACCGAAAAATGCACTGCGTAGAAACGGAAGCCCCCAAAAATTACAAAATTACAATTTTTCTTCAATTTTGTTGCACAATGATTTTTTTTTCCCATTTCGCCGTGGATTTTTTTTTGCAAAATGACTAATGTCACTGCAAAGTAGAATTGGTGGCGCAAAAAATAAGCCATCATATGGAATTTTATGTGCAAAATTTTAAGCATTATGATTTTTAGAAGGTGATAAGGAAAAAATGAAAATGCAAAAACAGAAAAGCGCTGAGTCCTTAAGTGGTTAAGGAGTGCTATTCTGAGGAATCTTGAATTTATTCTTGATTATAAAAGTATTCTGGGTAGTCAGGACTATGACCAACCTCCATGTACCGTCTTTTTTGGGCACTGCAAAGACCCTGGAGTAAACTCCGAGACCTCACTGGCACCGGTTCTAGAGCGCCTTTTTGGATGAATTCTGCAACAAGCGAATTGACATGGATGTTTCCTCTGTTGATGAAGTATCTGTCTGGAGGAAGAACTCTGCTCCAAAGCCTATCTTCTCGAGATCACAGATGTCACCCACGAGTCGGAGGATGTTAGAGACCAAACTGAGGAAAATTGAGAAAGTCTGGCACCGACTCTGGGGACCGTCAAGCTGGCTTCAAAAGCCTTTGTCTCCACCAGGAGGTGACTTCTTGAAAGAGGAAGACTGATTACGAGACTGCCTCTGTTGTCTATTTCTTTGAGCAAAATTCCATCTGTGTTGAGGAGATGACCTGAATTGTTTTCTGGCTTGCCGAAAATGTGTTGTTTTTTTCAGAGCATTGGGGACAAAACTCCTTTTATTATTGCTGATTCCTTCCAAAATGGGGTTCAGGTGTGATCCAAAAAGATTACCCCCTTCAAAGGGTAGAGAGTAAAATAAAATTTTTTTGCAAGGGTATGCCCTGACCACTCTTTTTAAGCCAGAGAGCTCTTCTTGCTGCTGTTGAGCTGGCAAGAATCTTCAAATGTAGCCGTAAAATATCAAGGGGACAATCCAACAAAAAATCTGCAGCAAGCTTGATGTCCGGTAGGTCCTGAAGAATTTCCTCTCTTGGAACACCTTCCTGGAGATCCCTTGCAAAGCGAGAAAGCCAAATCTACCTACTGGGACATATGCAAGTGAGGCTTTTCAGGACATGGCGGTGGCAGAATAGACTCTTTTCAAGGAACCTTCCGCCCTTCTGTCCATCTGATCTTTTAGGAGTGACAAGTCATCTGATGGGAACATTAGACTTCTTTTTAAAGTCTTGCCACCATCAAGTCTACCTTAGGAATGGAATCCCATGCCTCTGAGCTTCCGCATCCATGCTATATGCGGCTTTAAATCTGGACCCCATGTCAGATTTTTTTCCTCTGGCTTACACCACTCAGCCTTAATAAGGGAATCCAAAAGAGGTTGACCTGGAAGAGAAAAAGGACCAGCTGCAGGAAAATAAAAAAGAACAAAAAGTGTGGGAACTCTACATAAAACAGGAAAACCTAAGCTGAGGATACTGTGTTACACAAACCCAGTGTGCCAATAGTGAAATGGGAAGACAAAAATGGTAGCAGTCCTTCTAGGTTAAGGGTGAGTACATAGCAACAAAAATAGAAGAAAAAGAAAAATGGGAGAACAGAAGATACGAGAGCAGATGTCCAGTATTAAAATAACATTTATTTAAATAATGTAATGTAAGGTCTTAAGCAGGGCCCTTGCTTCAGACGAGTCACAAGATATAATAAAACGTGCTAAAATTAAATTGATACAGTAAAAAATACATATAAAAGCATGTGAAATAGGTGACAGTTGTAATTCCCCTGTAACTGAGAAGGTTGGGACATGGAGTATTTTAGTCTCTATGCTATGGTTGGCGCGATGTGCTGGTAAGTATTAGGGTGATACTTCCCTGCAGTGAATGAAAGGTGATATCAAAATTCTAGCATTGCAAATTCCTGGCACGGACAGCGCCGTGCCGATGTAGTGGATTAGATGCAGAGCTAGGGCGAGATCAGTGGCAGCGCTGGAGCCCCCAATTTGTTGCCCACTTTACCCTGTTGGCACAGGGCTGCTGTATGAGTGGTTTGCAGTATAGTGGGGGTTAAGGCTGAATGTCGATCATGTGCGCTTTGCAGCTCCGCTTTAGGACCCTCTTTACCCTGACGGCACAGGGACAGAATTAAAAGTCCCGAGCGGAAAAAAAGTTTGGCACAATGTGCCTCTTACCAGCTTTGCCGATGGTTGGATTGCTGGGCTGTGCTTACTGCGTCTTTCAGTTCTCAAATGAGATGGCAATGGCTCCTGGATTGTGGGTACTCCAATGTGTCCACATTTGGGGTGTTGGTGGATGCAGTCTTAGGATCGATGCATTTCGGGGAGCTACGTCCCCTTTTTCAATAGCAATGAAAGTGGTTAGCTGGAACCACTTTCAGCTAACCACTTTCATTGCTATTGAAAAAGGGGACGTGGCTCCCCGAAACACATCTAGCCTAAGACTGCATCCACCAACACCCAAATTGTGGACACATTGTAGTACCCGCAGTCCAGGAGCCATTGCCATCTCATTTGAGAACTGAAAGCATGCTCCCCTAAACACGATTGCACCGCTGGCCAGCCGCAGCAAGCACAGCCCAGCAATTCTACCATTGGCAAAGCTGGTAAGAGGCACATTGTGCCAAACTTTAAAGGACAACTGTAGTGGTCAAAAATCCCTGCCCAAATGTTCCCCAAACAAAAGTTATACAATTCAGTCAATTAGTTCTATTTATCTATATGCAGCCGTTTCTGAGATATTAGAGTTGTCAGCATAGCCCAGTAGTCCTGCGTCCGTCCCCTATTCATTACATTGCAGCCGCCATCTTGGGGACGGAGATCTCTTCCTCCCAGCAGGGTTTGTGCTCCCCCTAGCCTCTGTCAGGTCCTCCATGCTTATGCATATGCATGAGTGGGTGCTTTCTGAGGCAGCCATAGGCTCATCCTCAGAAACGCCCCTATCTGTAAGATTGAAGCAAGGGGAGAATGAGGACGTCCACAGCTCCTCCCCCCTCCCCTGCTCTGTCTACATAGGACCTCACTTATCACAGGGAGGATTCAAGTTTTCATGGGGGAAACACAGAGCAAACCACAGAGCAGGGAGGGGAGGACGTGTGTGAAGGAGACATATTATACTGCACGGGCTGGTGGTGTATAGACTACAGGGAATAAATATCATACTGGAGATGATTCTGTGTGTGAGAGGGGGGGGGACTACTGAATGACACATGCTGGGAGTTGTAGTCCCTTTTATGTGTGTGTGTATGCCAGTGTTTCCCAACCAGGGAATGCTGGGAGTAGTAGTTTTGCAACATCTGGAGGCACCCTGGTTGGGAAACACTGGTGTATGAACTACAACTCCCAGGAGATTACAGAGATACAATAGAGGTGTTGGTGAACTACAACTCCCAGGAGTCTCCTGATATAGTAGAGGTGTTGGTGAACTACAACTCCTTTATACACTCAAACAGCAGAAAGCTGACAGGGCATGCTGGGATTTGTAGTCTTGCAACAGCTGGAGGCACCAGTGGAATTCCCAGCATGCCCGAACAGCATATAAAATAACTGGGCATGCTTGGAGTTGTAGTTGTGAAAAAGATGGAGGGACCCCTATCAGGACAGTTTTATAGACAAACAATTATGTTTTTTTTACCATTTTTCCTTTCACTCTCCACTCTCCAGTGCTGACACTACAGTGAGCACGGAGGCAGCTGCTTCATCACTGGACAGGAGCCAGCATGGGGAGGGGGAGATGAGCAGAAGGGGAGGGTGTATGCATAGGGAAGGGAGATGTGGGCGTTACAATATAATAATTTGCTCGGGGGGATAGAACAGGGGGAGGGCAGCAGCTTACAGGAAGTAAGCACAAGGCATGATGGGAGATGTAGTTTTATTTTCACTTCTCCTCCGTAATTCGTGTGCTGATAACGGGAGAAAGACTGGGCCAATTTTGATGGGGGAGACATCGTTGGAAAGGTCTTTCAAAGACCTATTAAATGAGGTAAAAAAAAAGTTTTTTTGCCCAGCACTGCAGATGTCCTTTAATTCCGCTAGGAACTTTTAATTCTGTCCCTGTGCCGTTAGGGTAAAGAGGGTCCTAAAGCGGAGGACTCCAGGGCTGCAAAGCGCACATGATCGACATTCAGCCTTAACCCCCACTATGCTGCAAACCACTCATACAGCAGCGCTGTGCCAACACGGTAGAGTGGGCAACAAATAGGGGGCCTCCAGCGCTGCCACTGATGTCACCCCAGCTCTGCATCTAATCCACTACATCGGCACGGCTCTGTCTGTGCCAGGAATATGCAATGCTAGAATTTTGACATCACCTTTCATTCATTACGGGGAAGTATCACCATAGTACTTACCAGCAAACCGCGCCAACCATAGCATAGAGACTAAAATACTCCGTGTCACAACCTTCTCTGTTACAGGGGAATTACAAGTGTCGCCTATTTCACATGCTTTTATATGTATTTTTTACTGTATCGTTTTAATTTTAGCACGTTTTATTATATCTTGTGACTCGTCTGAAGCAAGGGTCCTGCTTAAGACCTCACATTACATTATTTAAATAAATCTTATTTTAATACTGGACATCTGCTCTTGTATCTTCTTTTCTCCCATTTTACTTTTTCTCCAATTTTTCTTGAAAATAAAAAGAGCTGCTTTTTTGGGCAGGTTATCCGCAGAAGGTTCACCTTCAACGTTTTTTTTTTTTTAACAGATATGATTAAAGAATAAATTTTCTCTTTCGTCAACAAATAAAAATCCTCTGGAGCTCCTTTATCTGGTATCACAGAACTAGAGGATGATGCCACCTCATCTTCATCAGAAGCTGACAAAGCAGAAGAAGAAAAGCAGGCTGCGTAGAGTACTTGCTTTAAGCTGATTTGTTACCTCAGACAATGTAGATTTTAGACTAGATCTGAACCATCCCCTTTTTTGGATGAATGGGCCGCAGAGGAACAAGAATTGAAAACATCTAGACAATATTCATCTGGTAAAGGCTGACTACATTGTAGACCTAACTTACGATGTTCCTTTTTCTGGAGTAATGTTCCTTTTGGACCTTCCATCCTGCATAAAAACATGCAACCAGCTATAAGCATGAAAACCCGTACAAGAAAGGATCATAGGGAGCAGGTATAATATACATGACACAAACCAATGCATACTTCCCCTAAGGGAAGAAAGCTGATAGATATGGCCCACAATTATAATCAAATCTGATACGAAGCAGACCAGCAGATTCTAAACATCACATAGAAGCATATTTCACCTAAGTGTAGACAGCTAACCAGCCTGATACTCTATATACATACTGGACGAGAGAGCAGACTGTAATAGTGACATAATGAAAGTGCAAATACAAACACGATACCGGAATATTATAACAGAAGTAAGGAGCAGACACACCTGCTACATAAACTGGAATCAGCATCATAACATACCTAGTGGCTGTCAAGGACGCGCTTCTGGCAAGGATGGGATGAAGTGTCCAAGAACCTCTAGGAAGAGACATGTACCGGCGAGGTACCAGAAACCTGCTAATCCCACAGGCAGATCAGTCCCTCATTAACTATAGCATCCATGCCATAGAAGTCAGCTAATTTGTAAACCACAGTATGCCATGATGTCACACAGTCTGTAGGACAGAGGAAAAAAAACACAGGGTGTCTCTCGTTCTTTGGGGTTTTATAACCTAGGGGGACGGTTTGGATATTAAGATGTGCCTAATTGTTTAATTAATGAGTCACATTCTTCTGTCCAGTAGGAAAAGGAAATATATTAACCCTTTGTGTGCTGCCGAGGGATGAAATGGAAGACAATAATATCACAGAGAATGCTAGCTACCGTATAAGAAGTTTCACAGGGGTGCATGAATGAAAGAGGCTTCCTTATACAGTGGGGAAAAGAAGTATTTAGTCAGCCACCAATTGTGCAAGTTCTCCTACTTAAAAAGATGAGAGGCCTGTTATTTTCATTATAGGTATACCTTGAAAATTATGGTGGAAAATAAGTATTTGGTCACCTACAGAAAAGCAAGATTTCTAGCACTCACAGACATATAACTTCTTCAAGCATGTCCTTTGTCCTCCGCTTGTTATCTGTATTAATGGCCCCTGTTTGAACTTATCAGTATAAAAGACACCAGTCCACAACCTCAAACAGTCCACTATAGCCAAGACCAAAGAGCTGTCGAAGGACACCAGAAACAAAATTGTGGACCTGCACCAGACTGGGAAGACTGAATCTGCAATAGGCAGGCAGCTTGGTGTGAAGAAATCAATGTGGGAGCAATTATTAGAAAATGGAAGACATACAAGACCATTGATAATCTCCCTGGATCTTGTGCTCCACGCAAGATCTCACCCCATGGTGTCAAAATGATCACACGAATGGTGGGCAAAAATCCCATAATCACACAGGGGGACCTAGTGAATGACCTACAGAGAGTTGGGACCAAAGTAACTAAAGTTATACCATCAGTAATACGCTACGCTGCCAGGGACTCAAATCATGCAGTACCCGACGTGTCCCCCTGCTTAAGCCAGTACATGTCCGGGCCTGTCTGAAGTCTTGCTAGAGAGCATTTGGATGATCCAGAAGAGGATTGGAAGAATGTCATATGGTCAGATGAAACCAAAGTAGAACTTTTTGGTAAAAACTCGACTTGTCGTGTTTGGAGGAGAAAGAATGGTGAGTTGCATCCAAAGAACACCATACCTACTGTGAAGCATGGGGTTGGAAACATCATGTGTTGGGACTGTTTTACTTCCAAGGGACCAGGACGACTGATCCGTGTAAAGGAAAGAATGAATGGGGCCATGTATCGTGAGATTTTGAGTGAAAACCTCCTTCCATCAGCAAGGGCATTGAAGATGAAACATTGCTGGGTCTTTCAACATGACAATGATCCCAAACACACCGCCCAGGCAACGAAGGACTGGCTTTGTAAGAAGCATTTCAAGGTCCTGAAGTGGCCTAGCCAGTCTCCAGATCTCAACCCCATAGAAAACCTTTGGAGGGAGTTGAAAGTCCATGTTGCCCAGTGACAGCCCCATAACATCACTGCTCTAGAGGAGACTTGCATGGAAGAATGAGCCAAAATAACAGCAACAGTGTGTGAAAACCTTGTGAAGACTTACAGAAAACGTTTGACCTCTGTCATTGCCAACAAAGGATATACAGTGGTCCCTCAACATATGATATTAATTGGTTCCAGGAGAACCATCATATGTTGAAACCATCATATGTCGAGTACATATGTCTATGTAAAAATAGTAATTGGTTCTGGGGCCTCGGAACCATTGTATGTTGAATACATATCTCTATGGGAAACTGCCAATTGGTTCTGGGATGACCATTGTATGTGGAGTGTATGGGGAGTGTTTAACAAACCAGGGTGCCGCCAGCTGTTGCACAACTACAACTCCCAGCATGCATGTACAGCCATTGACTGTCTGGGCATGCTGGGAGTTATAGTTTTGCAACAGCTGGAGGCACACTGATAGGGAAACATTGATGTATGGGGTGTATAGTGTGTCTATGTATTGTATGTGATGTGTGACATCGCATACAGTACTGTACAGTTCTTTAAATACCTTCAGGGGGGACAGAATGTCCTCCATTACGATCCTGACGACTACAGCTCTATAGGAAAGGTTACAGCTTACACAGAGCTCACAGTGGAAGCCTCCGTGAGCTAGCAGGACAGCATGTGAGTAACAGGAGGCAGAACGGGGCACACGGGGCACATTATACAACTATGTGTCATTTGCTGAAGTTGTCAGTGCTGTCAGATAGCTGTTTGTATGATGGCCCCGACACACAGCAGCATCATATGTCGAGGCTGCCTTCAACATACGATGGGAGGGATCACTGTATAACAAAGTATTGAGATGAACTTTTGTTATTTTTGTTTTTTTTTACTTAGTTTCCACCATAATTTGCAAGTGAATTCTTTTAAAAATCAGACAATGTAATTTTATGGATTTTTTTTCCTCATTATGTCTCTCATAGTTGAGGTATACCTATGATAAAAAAAAATTACAGGCCTCTCATATTTTTAAGTGGGAGAACTTGCACAATTGGTGGCTGAGTAAATACTTTTTTGCCCCACTGTATGTGACTGTGAGGCTAGCAGGAGGATCCTAATAGGCTCAGCAACCTGAACTACACCCAGACACAGAGACGTAGTCCCAGCAACCAGGGTAAACAACAGGGCTGGAGAGCATTAAGCCTACAGGTTCTGACAGAAACATTCATCACATAGGCAGCCTCCTTGAGGGGTTAAAGTACCAGTGTGCTGTTCTGTCCTTTTCTCATGCTTTTTACTGCACCTTTTGTTTTTTGAGATTAGTAGCTGTATGTATAGGCTAGTTCATTGGTTTATTCATGGACAACTGATATTTATCAGATGATACAAATAACTCTGAGTCATATCAAAGAAATAGGAGAAAGGGATATCCTAGAGATCATTATCCAATGTCAATGGGGAAGATTTATCAAAACCTGTCCAGAGGAAAAGTTGCTAGTTTGCCCATAGCAGCCAATCAGTTTGCTTCTTTCATTTTTCAGAGGCCTTTTCAAAAATAAAATTGTTTGCTATGGGCAACTCAGCAACTTTTCCTCTGGACTGGTTTTGATAAATCTCCCCCTATGTGTATTAAATTATAAGTGCGTTTTAAAAGGGTACTCCTGTGTAGAACTTTTTTTTTTTTTTTTTATATGTCTGACTGTGTTCCACCTCGGGCGGTGATAGGCTGAGCTGCAGTTTGACATATTGAGCCCCAGCACCAGGAAAAAGACCAGGGCTGGGGTTCAAGAAATCACTTCTGCTCAGTATGACGGATTGACCACCGTCAATCAGGAAGAACAACACACTGGAGGGCTGGAGCAGCAATACCAGAGCACCGAGAGAGTGGCAACAGGTAAGTCCAGGTTTTTGTTTTATATATACTGGCAGCCTTGGTATTACCTCTTTAAAATGTTCTACACCAGAGTACTCCTTTTAAGTGTTTTATTTAATTTAATTTTTTAGATAGAACGCTTTATTTCTATGTTACATTTTGTAGCCATAGCTAAATTCTTTATTATGTAGTTGTGTTACTGAGCTAATATTTATACATTCTTTAATCCGTATGTATTAATGCTGCTTTCCAGGGCAAAGCTCTGAGGGCTACGATTCTGGACACGCTTGTTCTTGATGGAGAATCAGTCTACAGCTTGACAGCCAATCCAATTTTCTTACTTCTGGCCAGAGTAATCCTTGTGAACCTCAGGAACAAACTCACAGCATTCCAGGTAAGAAATGATCTGCGCCCGTTGATGTGCTCGGCATGGAGTATTTCTTGTCAGCTGGCTGCTCAGCATCAAATATGCCTATGTTATTCTGTCTACACTGCGATGTCTGTTCTAATGGTGCTGCTTTTTGCTAAAAATAAATAAATTTAGTTTTAAACGTATAGAGGCAATGTAATAGATCTGCAAATATTGTTGACTCTTATTTTGCAATTATGGTTATATTGTTAGTGAATTTAAATTTGTTGTCACCTGTCATTGGCTGTTCCAGATATTCCTATAGTCATGGAAGGACTTGCAGACTGCAATCCTGTCCTAATATAAAGCTGTTGGCTTCTACCAAGGATTTTGTACTTTCTTTGATACAAATCTGTAGTAACTAATGGATATAACACATGCATTTTACATTATGGGGATTAACAGGATTCTTTTTTAAGTCAAGGTTCACAGCCTTTTCGGAATGAATCCTAAACATAGGAAACATTTAGGAAGTACCTAATTGTTTTCTTTTAATTTGCATTACTTCTCACCAAACATCCAGTATTGTGTAAATCTGATCTTTTTTTTTTTTTACTTACATAGTTTTCTTAGTCTCCTTCAGAGCAGTGATTTTAGTGCACTTACTGCTCTTTTTAAGCCTCTCAGAGCCCCCTCCATGATGCTTAGCTACTTCTCTTTCTCTCCATTTCAAGAGTGGGATCAGAGCTGGACTGTTTGCCAGTAGTACACACAGTTACTTCCTCCCTTATTTCTCTTGACAATCATAGCAAAACACATCACATACTTCCTTCTGCTATGCTATGATATAGTACTGTTGAAGGAACACTGAACAGGCTGTACCGTACTGGGCTGATGATTTACTGTACACTTCTATTGATAGCAGTTCTAGTATAGTTCTAGTATAATATTCAACACAAATAGATAAACATAACTGCACATCCACCATTTGTATTTTGATCTACTTGCTTTTCAGCATAATTTAAAAAAACTAACAGATTGTTAGTATACATTTTGATCAAAAAGTACAAGCCCATTTGCCACATCAAGGCTACTTACTCAGAGTGAGTCCCAAACCTAACATTGGTGTAGCGCCGGGCGGCGACCACTGCCTCCGAGACACCATGTCCACAGGAGGAATGACCCAGTGGCCGGGCAGCCCCAGTGCTGCCCGACCAAGCCCCTGGCTTTGCGCCGCACCACCCCACAGACAAAGCATCACAGAAACAATGGCCGCCACAGAGAACCACACCAGTGTGAACACTTACCATGTGCTCCCTACCAGAGGGCTGGGAGAATGTAAGGAGGAAACCCTTATGCACTTTTTTGATTAAAATGTATACTAACAACCGGTTAGTATGCGGAGAAGCAAGTAGATCAAAATACAAATGGTGGATTTGCGGCTATGTTTCACTATTTGTGTTGTACATTTCTAGTATAATATAGTTCTTTAAATGGAGCTCTGTATATTAGTGTATTTTGAGTACCACCATGTGGCTATATGATTTGCAACATTGTATCATAATCTAGTTTGTCAGCATGTTATACTTTTATGAGGATTTTGTACAACAGTGCTTCTGGGGCAAAAAAAAATCTCCATGTATAGCTTACATTAGCCTGTGGAGCCACAATTGTTTTCTGTTGGATCCAATATGATGCTTCATACGAAATCAAAGGCTTGTGGAGGTACAGGAAGACCCCATTTACAGGTGCCCTATTATGGCTTTTTACAAGATTTATGATCAATATGCACAAAGCTGAAAGGTTAGTTTTTCTTGGGTTCATTTTCCTTTAGGAGAAAAAAAAATATAAGCAGAAATATAAGTTCAACTTTTTATAGAAACAATAAATAATTCATACTGTATCTTAGCAAAACTGGTTTAGGCTAGCATTACTAACCAAAAAAGTAAATGCAGTTTTCAGCCCGCCCCCGCTATTAGCATATTCATCATCTTCAACTCCACGTCCTAGTGACGCAGAGTCATAGGTCACGTTAGCACGGTGCTCTGTCTGCAGAGCGCATATGCCAGAAGATTTCAACCAGCTCTCATGTCCTGATGAAGTGAGAGCTCTGCGTAAGGAGAGTGCTCTGCTGGGTGAAATCTTCCGGCACATGCGCAGTGTGCTGCACTCATGTGACCTGTGACTCCATGTCACTTGGACGTGGAGTAGAAGATAATAAATATGCTAATAGTGGGGGTGGGCTTAGGACCTTTACTCAGGGAGGCAGAGGCGTCCAGCCGGTGGGGGAAACACCTTAAACGTGCTATTCATGGATAAAATACCGAATTTTACAGGCAAATATCTCGGCAGCCAGTGGACTAAAATAAGTAAGTGACTCCTCTTTGGAATCCTGTTCACCTACACTGTATCCCAGTCTATTGGGTTTAGTGTGGGTGAACAGACTGATCATTTTCCTTTAAGCTTTTATACTTTGGAAATCCTATATGCTTAAAGGTATTGTCCCACAATTTTCTTCCATCCCAAAAGCTTCCAAAGTAATTTAAAGTGGTACTCCGGTGGAATTATTATTATTTTTTTTATGAAATGGTGCCAGAAAGTTAAACAGATTTGTAAATTACTTCTAATTAAAAATATTTACCTAAGACTTGTTTAAGTCATAATCTGGCACAAATTTAAGGCCCTTATTAAGAATAGATTCTTGCTCCCTTGTAAGTGTATGATTACTTAGATTTATTATTGCAGAAGTTATTGTATCTTTCCTATTTTCTGTGGGGGTTGTGAGCGATTGTCTCTTTGTCTTGTCCTCCTACGAATCCTCAGATGTTGGGAGTCTGAGTGTGGTCTCAGTTGTGTCAATGGTAGTTGTGACATTTGGTTGTGTATTGGTGGTTGTGATATTGTGCGTTGATTGTGTGAATTCTGGGGATATTCCCGTGTTCGAGTGTCCTGTGGGTTCCTGTCGTTAAAATTGTTGTTTCGATGATATTGTGTACGTGGAGATGGCTATCGTCCTTGGTCTCGATGGGGTCAATAGTGGTATGACTGACCTTGGTAGTGATAGTGATGGTGACTTTGACCCTGGTGAAATTCTTGATAATATCTACGTTTGTGATATCTCCTCCTGTGTGTGTAATAATTCGGTGGTGATCCTCAATACTAAGGATTATAACAAGGAGTGTCTAAGTTGCAAAATCCTGCCACATACAGAGAATTGGAGGTGGACCCTACATCAGAATATAGGGATGAACTATTAAAGCTATGCAAAGATGCATTGGAGGATGGAATCATCGGCGAGAAGGAATCCAAGTTCATACTGAGCAGCCTGAACGTTTGCCCGTATTTTATTGTTTACCTAAAACCCACAAAGATTATTTTCATCCTCCTGGCAGACCTATAGATTCTGGAATTGGTTCATTGACATCTAACCTAACTCAATATGTTGATCATTTTTTGAAGCCATTTGTACAACAAATTAATTATTATTTAAAAGATACAACACAAGTCATCAATATTTTAGAACAATTCACATGGACACCAGAACACCTGTTAGCCACTTTGGACGTAAGCTCATTATATACTATCATAGGCCATCAGTTAGGTATCACAGCAGTCACAAGATTTTTGGAGAAAGGCAAAATCAAAGTAGAACAAATTACGTATATCACATCAGCTATTCACTTCATCCTCACACATAATTATTTTTATTTTGAGGGCCATTTTTATTTACAGCAAATTGGAGCAGCAATGGGCACCAGGTTCGTGCTGAGCTATCCTAATTTATTTATGGCTGCCTGGGAACAAGATACCATCAATCCCGTACTCTGTGCGAACTTGGTGCTCTAGAAACTATATATATATATATATATATATATATATATATATATATATATAGACATTATTTTAATTTGGAGGGGGGCTCAGTGTGACTTGGAAAACTTCATTAAGGACCTTAATTTGAACACACATACCTTAAAATTCACTACTACAATCATTAAAGAAAAAATAGTGTTTTTAGATTTGGAGATATATCCCATATCCATTCAATTACATGGTAAAACATTTGTTAAACCAACCTCTTAAAACAGTTTTATAAAATGTGATAGTTGTCACCTACCAAGGTGGCTGATAAACATCCCTAAGGGACAATACAGGCATCTGAAACGCAACTGTACTTTAGACCAGTGATTCCCAACCGAGGTGCCCCGGAACATTGGTGTGCCGTTCGGCATTGCCCGGGGTGCTGCGGGCACCGACGGCCAAAATGTTTTTGTTTTTTATTTTTTAATATTTGAAATTCGTTCCTGGCGGAAGCGTCAGCTTCATACGCTGAACGCTTCTGCCAGAGAGGATCCTGCGTCTGGACGCCGGGCAGGGAAGCGTCCACGTCACTGCAGCAATGACGTGGGACACTTCCCGGCAGCCTGCATACAGAACAGTGCACAGGTAAGGGTGTGGAGCGGGGATTTTCTCCTGCTGTCCAGAGCAGGAGAAAATCCCCATAGCAAACATATGCTGCTCTGGACAGTTCCTAAAATGGACAGCAGAGGTCAGCAGAGAGCACTGTGGTCATGACATCAGAGGAAATGCATTTCTTTTTTTGATTTCTCTTTATTATACAGCCCCCTAAAAAGTACTGGAAGGATTAAGATTTTTTAATAGAAGTGATTTACAAATCTGTTTAGCTTTCTGGCACTAGTTGATTAAAAAAAAAAAAGTTTTCCACAGGAGTACCCCTTTAATGGGAACGGAGGGGGGGGGGGTTAATGGGAGCAGATGGGGGGGGGGGGGGGTTAGTGGGAGTGGGATCAGGGGGTTAATGGGAGCAGGGGTGGGTGGCTGGGGGTGAATGGAAGCAGTGGCAGGGTGGCTAGGGGGTGAATGAAAGCAGTGGCAGGGCGGGGATGAATGGAAGCAGGGGCAGGGTGGAGGTAAATGGGGTAGGGCTGGGCGGTATACCGGTTCATACCGAATACCAAATTTTTTGGGCTGCACGATAGGAATTTTACCCCATACAGCAATACTGGTTTGGCCCCTCCCCCTCGGGAATGTATTATCAGCCCAGCGCTGCGCTGTCCCCTCATCGGGGAACTAATTCTATGTTACCTGCCAGCACTGTTCTGCCCCCCCCCCCCCCAATTAATAATCAGCCCAGCGGGGTACTACTCACAGTTGTCACTTTAAAGCACTGCCCTCCTCCTCTTTGTTGGGGGCCGCCGGGCGCTGAAACTCTATTCTGTACGCCAGTGGTCTCCAACCTGTACGCTGTATCCCTATGCCCGGGCTGCAAAAGATACAGAAAATAAACTTACCTACAGGCACACGCTGGGGACTGGAACGCTCTGGCCGGCTTCTTACATGACAGTGGGCTCAGCCTATCACTGGCCGGGGCGGGACATCGCTCCGGCCGGTGATAGGCTGACGGCTGTCCGACATTCCAGTCCCCAGCGTGTGGCCTTAGGTGAGTTTAAAGTTTATTTTCTGTATCTTTTGCAGCCCGGGCATAGGGATATAGCGTACAGCAGTGGTCTTCAACTTGCGGACCTCCAGCTGTTGCAAAACTACAACTCCCAGCATGCCCGGACAGCCGTTGGCTGTCCGGGCATGCTGGGAGTTGTAGTTTTGCAACAACTGGAGGTCCGCAGGTTGGAGACCACTGGCGTACAGTGCGTTCCATCGCCGGCGGCCCCCAACAAAGAGGAGGAGGGCAGTGCTTGAAGGTGACATCTGTGAGTAGTACATCGCTGGGCTGATCACTAATTGGGGGGAGCAGAACAGTGCTGGCGGGTCACATGATTTGGGGGGGGGGGGTCGCCGAATACCGTGCGTGGGTCACATGATTGGGGGGGAATGAAAATACCATTATATACCGTGGACCCGCCGTAAGTTAAAGGAAAATACTGTGATACACATATTTGGTCATACCGCCCAGCCCTAAAATGGGGGTGAATGGGAGCGGGGGGGGGGGGTTGGGGTGAATGGAAGCAGTGGCTGGAAGAAACCATAATGACGGTCCGGGCCAGATGGAGAAGAAAAAGAAAAGTGAACGATTCATATCAGAGAAGATATCACCTGTGAGACCTGCATATAGTTACATGGTTCATAGGGTTGAAAAGAAGACCAGAATTCAACCTATAATCCTAATGAGTTTCTACTGAGTTGATCCAGAGGAAGGCAAAAAAAAAACCTCATGCTAGAGGTAAAAATTCCTTCCCAAATCATAATATGGCAGTCAGAATAAATCCCTGGGTCAGCGTTCTGTCTATCTAAATCTAGCATACATAACCAGCGATGTTATTATTCTCCAAAAATGCATCCAGACCCCTTTTGAACTCTTTTACAGAGTTCACCATGACCACCTCCTCTGGGAGAGAATTCCACAGTCTCACTGCTCTTACAGTAAAGAACCCCGTCTGTCCATCTGTGATTGTGTAGAAACCTTCTTTCCTCAAGACGTAGAGAATGCCCCCTTGTTATGGATACAGTCCTGGGTATAAATAGATCATGGGAGAGATCTCTGTACAGTGCCCTGATATATTTATACATAGTTATTAGGTCGCCCCTAAGCCTTTTTTTTTTTTTCTAAACTAAATAATCCTAATTCTGATAATCTTTCTGGGAACTGTAGTCCTCCCATTCCCCTGGTATTACCCTGGTTGCCCGTCTTTGAACCCTCTCCAGCTCCACTATATCTTTCTTGTACACTGGTGCCCAGTACTGTACACAGTATTCTATGTGTGGTCTGACTAGTGATTTGTACAGCGGTAGAATTATTTCCTTGTCATGGGCATCTATGCCCCTATTAATGCACCCCATGATTTTATTTGCCTTGGCATCAGCTGCCCGACACTGGTCACTACAGCTAAATTTACTGTTAACTAAGACTCCTAAGTCCTTTTCCACATCAGTCGTCCCAAGTGTGCTCCCATTTAATACATAATCCCAGCCCGGATTTTCCTTCCCCATGTGCATTACCTTACATTTATCAGTGTTGAACCTCATCTGCCCCTTCCCAGCAGGGGCGGCCATACCATATGTGCAGCCGGTTCAGCTGTACAGGGGCCCTAGCGTGTGAGAGGGCCCGCTGCCCTTTGAAAGGGCAGAGGGCCCCCTTACTCAACACACTCTGAGCAGCAGCGCTGCACCGCTGCTGCTCACAGTCAGGGCAAGGGCCGCCATCAGGGGGGTACAACCCCTACTCCTGTAAGGGGCCGGAGCTTCAGGGGGGCCTGCCGGCCCTGTGCTTTTTTTTCTTCTTTCTTTCTTGTCAGTAAGTGACTGTGTCTGTCACTCACTGACCACTGGGGGCCGCCACTGTGCACTGCTCATTGACTGACTACATACAGTCAGCCAATCAGTCAGACTACAGTAGCGTACCCCGCACATACCTCTATGGCGAGCATCTGCAGGGCCCCCTTCCCCGTCTTATGCCAGCCCCCCTCGTCGGAAACAAAAGAAAGAAAAACTTTACTGACGGCACTGCTCCTGCTAGGCTTCCTCCCGCCCCGGCGCCGCTCCGAGCTGTACACAGTATACAGAGCAGGCCGTGACCTCTGCCTTGACGACATCACTCACGGATGCCTGGCCTGTGGAGAAGATAGGAAGTGACCCGTTGGACATGGTGTGCATCTCTTCTTTTGTTATTTTTTTGTTCGGGGGTGGGGAGGGGGGGGGGCGGTTACACCAGTGTTTACAAATCAGTGTGCCTCCAGCTGTTGCAAAACTATAACTTCCAGCATGCCTGGACAGCTAGAGACTGTCCAGGAATGCTGGGAGTTGTAGTTTTGGACCACCTGGAGAGACACTGTTTTGAAAACACTGCCTTAGTCAGTATTTTCCAACCTGGGCACTTCCAGCTGTTGCAAAACTACAACTCCCAGCATTCCCCTGACAGTCTTTAGCTGTCCAGGCATGCTGGGAGTTATAGTTCTGCAACAGCTGGAGGCACTCAGGTTTGGTAGGTAGGTCCTTAGTCCAGTGTTTCCCAACCTAGGTGCCTCCAGCTGTTGAAAAACTGTAACTCCCAGCTTAAGACTGTCCTGGCATACTGGGAGTTGTAGTTTTGCAACAGCTGGAGGCACCCAGGTTGGGAAACATTGTCTCTCCAACTGTTGAAAAACTACAACTCCCAGCATGCCCAGATAGTCTTAAGCTGGAAGTTAGAGTTTTGCAACAGAAGGTGGCATTTTGGCTGGTAGTTGGGCCCTTAGTCCAGTGTTTCCCAACCTGAGTGCCTCCAGCTGTTGCAAAACTACAACTCCCAGCATGCCCAAACAGCCAAAGCCTGTTTGGAAAACACTGGACTAAGGGCCTACCTACCAAATGTAACGTGGCCACCCACCTACCAACCAAACATATACCTGCCTACCTACCAACCAAACATATTACCTACCTAGCAAACGCTTTTCCTGCCTACCTAACAAACGTATAACCTACCTAGCGGCAAACCTTTTACTTGCCTTCCTACCAACTGAACTTACTACCTGCCTAAATAACTTGCAAACTTACTACTTGCCTACCTACTTAGAGAATGTTCTACCTACCTAATTTACTACTTGTTAACGTACTACCTGCTTACCTAGCAAACATATTACCTGGGGGGGGGGGGGGCAGGCATATTCTTTGCACAGGGGCCCTCTGTTGTCTGTGTCCGCCCCTTTTTCCCAGCCCAAACCTCCAACCTAACCAGATCCATTTGTAACAGTGCACTGTCCTCTATTATGTTTACAACTTTACAGAGTATAGTATCATCTGCAAATAATGCTACTTTACTATTCAACCCCTCTTCAAGGTCATTAATGAATATATTAAATAGTACAGGACCCAAGACTCACCCCTGTGGTACCCCACTAGTAACAGTCACCCAATCAGAATAAGTACCATTAATAACCACCCTCTGTTTCCTATTACTGAGCCAGTTACTTACCCACTTACAGACATTCTCCCCCAGCCCCATCCTTCTCATTTTATGCACCAACCTTTTATGTGGCACCGTATCAAATGCTTTGGAAAAATCCAGATATACGACATCCAGCGATTGCCCCTTGTCCAGTCTGGAGCTCACCTCCTCTTAAAAGCTGATCCGGTTAGTTTTTACAGTACCGATCCCTCATAAAGCCATGCTGATAAGGGGTCATACATTTCTTTTATCAAGATCCAAAGATCCACAATAGCATCTCTTAGAAAACCCTCAAACAATTTACATACAACTGAGGTTAAACTATCAGGTCTATAATTCCCAGGGTCACCTTTTGACCCCTTTTTAGATATTGGCACCACATTTGCCATGCGCCAGTCCTGGGGAACAGTCCCTGTTACTATGGAGTCCCTGAATATTAAAAATAGGGGTCTGTCTATTACATTACTTAATTCCTTTAGAACACAGGGGTGAATGCCATCTGGACCTTGTGATTTGTCTATTTTGATTTTTTTAGGCGATACTGTACTTCTTCCTGGATTAGACAGGTGACCTGTACTGGGGATTTTACCTTATCTCGCTGTATTTCACCTGTATTCATCGATTTTCCTCAGTGAATACAGTGGAGAAGAATTTGTTTAATATATTTGCTTTTTCCTGATCCCCGTCTATAATTTCTTCCTCATCTTTTTTTAAAGGGCCTACACTTTCATTTTTGACCTTTTTGCTATTTATATAGTTAAATGAGCACTGTCAGATACAAAATCTTTTGATATGTTGTAATGCATGCAAAACCAATAGGTTTTGCAATTGCTTTCATTAGAAAATTTTCAGTATTTCATACTGAAAAAGCCAGTCAAACAACTGCCCCCCCTGCCTGCTTGAATACATACTAGTCCTACTGTGTCCATGAGTCATGAACCCACTTGAATGACAGCTGTGAGCGCAGGGCTCACAGCTGGAGGAAAAATCCTCCCACTGTCAACTTGTGTCCCGCTACTAGGGATCAACCGATATCGATTTTTTTTAGGGCCGATACCGATAATCTGTGCAGGTTAAGGCCGATAATTTATACCGATATTCCAGAATAAGTTATGGGCTATTTATCCCCCCCCAAGGCGACACCGCTGCAGATCATTGATTTAAAGCGGGCGCTTTAAATTAATGAACTGCAGTGACTTTTGCAGTGCCAGAAACCACCGCCACCCGCTTCTCTCCCCCTGCTTGTACTGGGGTCCTCCTGAGTCCGACTGCCGCCCGCTTCTCTCCCCCTGCTGCTCCTTAGTCCAACCACCGCCGCTGCCCCATTGCCTCCCCCATTCCTAGTTTTATAATTATCTGTTCCCGGGGTCCGCGCTACTTCTGGCTCCGGCGGCGTCCTGAGCTGTCACTGTGCGCACTGACAGTGACGTCGCGTTGAGGACGTCACTCGTCATTGTGCAGCGCACAGTGTAACACAGGACGCCGCAGGAGCCAGAAATAGCGCAGGCCCCAGGAACAGGTAATTATAAAAGCGGGGATGGGGGAGGCAATGGTGCGGCGGCGGCGGTCTCTGGCCGGTGTGGTGGGGGACGATGCATTATCGGCAAGGTAATTGCCGATACCGATAACGTCCAAAATCGTGAATATCGGCCAAACCGATAATCGGTTGATCCCTAACCGCTACTGTCAGTGAGGACAAGCTGGGAGTTGTAGTTTTGCTAATGCTAGGGGAGATGTGCGCAGATAGCATACTGAGGGAGGGGGCGGAGACCTGCATAGTGAAGCCACGCCCCCTCCATTTGAGAGGAATTCATACTAGTGAGCTAAATTAAAAGTGTAATGAAAAAATAAATAAAGGTGCTAGACACATATCAATTAGATGTACATGGTCAGGATTAGGTACTGAGTGATATATTAAAAAAACATTTTTTTGTTGGATCTGATGGGTACGCTTTAACCCCTTAAGGACGGAGCGGTTTTCTGTTTTTGGACTTTTGTTTTTTCTTCCTTACCTTTTAAAAATCATAACCCTTTCAATTTTGCACCTAAAAATCCATGTGATGGCTTATTGTTTGCGTCACCAATTCTACTTTGTAATGACATCAGTCATTTTACCCAATAATCTACAGCTAAACGGAAAAAAAAATAATTGTGCGACAATATGGAAGAAAAAACGCCATTTTGTAGCTTTTGGGGGCTTCCGTTTCTACGCAGTACATTTTTCCGGTAAAAATTACACCTCTTTATTCTGTAGGTCCATACGGTTAAAATGATACCCTACTTATATATTTGTTTGGTTTTGTACTACTTCTGAAAAAAATCATAACTACATGCAGGAAAATGTATACATTTAAAATTGTCCTCTTCTGACCCCTATAACTTTTAAATTTTTCCACGAACGGGGCAGTATGAGGGCTCATTTTGTGCGCCGTGATGTGAAGTTTTTAGTGGTACCATTTTAGTTTTAATCAGACTTTTTGATTGCTTTTTATTCATTTTTTATGGTATAAAAAGTGACCAAAAAAATGCTATTTTGGAATTTTTTTGCGCGTACACCATTGACCGTGCGGTTTAATTAACAATATATTTTTATAATTTGGACATTTACGTACGCGGCGATACCACATATTTTTATTTACACTTTTTTTTATGGGAAAAGGGGGGTGATTCAAACTTTTATTAGGGAAAGGGTTAAATGATCTCTATTAACTTTTTCTTTTTCCTTTTTTTTCAGTGTTATAGCTCCCATAGGGGGTTATAACACTGCACACACTGATCTTTTACACTGTTCACTGCAAAGCCATAGCTTTGCATTGATCAGTGTTATCGGTGGTTGATTGCTCAAGCCTGAATTTCAGGCTTGGCGCAATAAATCGACGATCGGACGCGCAGGAGGCAGGTAAGTCACCCTCCTGCTGCGTCCTAGCTGATCGGGACATCGCGATTTTATCGCAATGGTCCTGATCAGCCCGACTGAGCCGGGATGCTTTTATTTTCACTTTTAGAGGCGGCGATCAACTTTGATCGCCGCGTCTAAAGAGTTAATGCCGGACATCAGCTCGATTGGTGATGTCCGGCATTAGCGTGGGTCCTGGTTGCTTATAGCATCCAGGACCCACCGGGTATGACGAGCACTCACCTCGTGAGCGAGCATTATAACTGGGGATGCGCATATGGATGTTCATAAACGTCCATATGCGCTAAGGGGTTAAAGAACATTTTGGGGTTAGTTTTGCTCTCTTTGGCAATGAGTCTTTCTATCTCTATTTTTGTGGCTTTTATCAATTTTCAATTTTTTTTTAACATATTTTACGCTATAGCTTTTTAATGATTCTTCACTGCCATCTTGTTTTAGTAGTTTAAATGCTTTATTTTTGTCATTTTTATTGCCCCCTTAACATTTTTATTCATCCATATTGGTTTTCTTTTATTTCTGACCCTTTTATTCCCATAAGGTATATACATCTTACAGTGAGAATTTAAAATATTCTTAAAGAGTACCTGTCATCAACAAAAACTTTTAATATGTTGTTCATAATCATTATTGAAGAGATATTGTAATATATCTTCATTAAAAAATATTAATATTTATACCAGTTTTTTCATTTTATACTTTTGGCCACTAGGGGTCACTCTTCTATGCCTGGTCTGCAAGCAGCATCCTATGCTTTTCATAGTAAGTGCACAGCTTTTAGGACTAATGCTGAAGGGCTCTGGTCCTTCCACCGGAAGTTCAGTACTGTGAGCTACAAGCCTGCACATGCCTCTCATCATATAACAGCCAGTCACCTCCCCCTCCCCCCTTCTCTGTGTTCTCCCTGCCCCTCACCACATGTTATCTTATACATTGTATTATCTCACTGCACTCCCTGCTCTGTGCCACCTCCCCCCCCCCCCCCCTGACATTCATCTTAATTACTACCTCTGTAATTGCTCCCACCGCACCTGGTTCTCAGCATTGACTTTTTAGTGCAGAGAGACACAGGAGAGAGAGAGACAGAGGATGCCATTCCTCACCTGTACTTAGTCTGTATGCACACTGCAGAGCAGTGTTTCCCAACCAGGGTGCCTCCAGCTGTTTCAAAACTACAATTCCCAGCATGTCTGGACAGCTGTTGGCTGTCTGGGCATGCTGGGAGTTGTAGTTTTGCAACAGCTGGAGTTGCCCTGGTTGGGAAACACTGCTGCAGAGGGAGAGCAGCATACAGGAAGACTGGCAGAAGCAGAGTCCCAGCCAAGCTTCATGTGACATCATGCCTGCCGGGACCCGCCTCCTTCCACCCCTCAGAAAGACAGTGCTCCTGAGCTAATGAAGAGGGATACAAAAAGGTATTTCCACAGCGTTTTAAACCTCAATAAACACAGGGATAGGCATAGTTAGAGAAAGGGACAGATGGGAAGGGGGATCAGGGAAAGTTTAGATGATGACAGGTACTCTTTAAGTCTCCCATTTAGTGTCAGTATTCTTGTTTTTGAGGACATTATCCCATTTGTTAAGAGATTCTGAGTTGATCAAACCTTGCCTTCCTAAAATTCATAGTTTTTTTGGCCCCTCGCGAGATTCCCTTATTGAAGAACAAGTTTTTTTTTTTGCAAAGGGTGCTCCGAGCCGAAAAAGGTTGGGAACCACTGCCTAAGACACCCAATTTCAGGAAGAAGATAAAATTCTTACCATACAATTTCTGGAGAAACAATACCCTCCACAGGTTTTGGAGAAATCACTAGAGGAGGTCAATAAATTGGATAAAGCTGCTTTATTTTTTTCCCCGCTGTGGCATGTGTCCAAACTGTCGTATAACACACGGACATAGAAAAACATTAGAGGTTCACTCCACTGTTAACTCATTCAAATGGAAAATGTCTGAATTAATTACATGTAATACAAAGGGGGGTAAAATATCTTGTGCAGTGTAACTGTAATAAGCAGTATATAGGTAGAACCAAACGACCTTTGAAGACTAGAATTTATGAGCACATCCAAAATATAAAAAAAGGATGTCCCAAACACTCTGTCCAATTATTTTTCATTGTATCAGAATAGAGATTCTTCTGGGTTGGTTTTTGTGGGAATACAACAAGTCTAAAAGGATTGGCAGGGGTGGGGGGCGCGCACACAAAGTCCATCTGCACACGTTTCCTCTAGCTATAGCATTATTGCATGGACATTCAGAAACACAGATCTAAGGTAAACATTTTAATATCTCAGAATTTGGGACAATTGCTGAGTCTAGTCAAAACAAAATCTTGTGTGCGTAAAGACAATGGCCCTCATTTACTATTCTAAACCCGACGTTTTTTTTTGTCTGCGACATGTCACAGACATGGTGCGCCAGTCTGCGACACAATGCGACATTTTTTCCCGACGGACCCGATGTGGATTCTCCCAAACCCGAAAAAGGGGCGTAATCCGACATTTCTGAGCTTTCCCATGTATTTATAAAGGTTTCCAACCCGAATTTGTTGAATTGTTGTGGATTTTTTCCCGACAACTCAGAGGAGTTGGAAACCAAAACCAACAAAACCCACGTGTGACAAACAGGATGCGACATAATAAATACCAGGGGAAAAAAGCAATCGGGTAAGAAAGCAAGATAGACTTACAACCCGATTTTCTAAGTAAATGAGGGGCAATGTGTTAATGCCAAAATGTTATGACTAGATTAAGCAATTGTCCCAGTTAGCTATTTTCTGGAATTACACAATTTTTGTCGGATCCGTTATAGGATGGTACAGACATTATATTTATCCATTTAGGAGGGGCACCAATACCTAGGTTTAGGGATTCATTGCCCCTCCCCAGGGTTGTGCTTTAGCTCTGAGTGAGCTTTTTAATTGTGTTTACTATATTGTCCCTTCACTAGTGTGATTTATTTGTTCTATATTGGAATTTTGTACAAAAAACTTTGAATTTTATTCTAATTACGGTGTGCTGCCTTAAAGGGGTATTCTAGGAAAAAACTTTTTTTTAAATATCAACTGACTCCAGAAAGTTAAACAGATTTGTAAATTACTTCTATTAAAAAATCTTAATCCTTTCAGTACTTATGAGCTTCTGAAGTTGAGTTGTTCTTTTCTGTCTAAGTGCTCTCTTATGACACGTATCTCGGTAACCGCCCAGTTTAGAAGCAAATCCCCATAGCAAACCTCTTCTAAACTGGGCGGTTACCGAGACACGTGTCATCAGAGAGCGCTTAGACAGAAAAGAACAACCTTAACTTCAGAAGCTCATAAGTACTGAAAGGATTAAGATTTTTTAATAGAAGTAATTTACAAATCTATTTAACTTTCTGGAGCCAGTTGATATTTAAAAAAATGTTTTTTCCTGGAATACCCCTTTAACTTAGTGTTGCTTAGTTTTCTTTTTACATGGTCTAGTGTTGATCACAGAGTAGCACCTGATTTTTTTTCACCATTGTTATTATTGTGGATTGAGCCCCCTTTCTTTTTTTGTTAGAGAGAGTACATGTCACCAAATAAAACTTTTAATATAGGGTTCCTTGTATAATTAGCAGAAACTCTCCCATTCACTTGCTTTTAAAATTATCAACATATATATGTTTAAAATGTAATATAAAAAACTAGGTGGCTCTGCCACATTTAATACAGTGAGTTTGGTTTCCTCCTGGACTCGCTTGAGACCAAACTCAGGAAGTGCTTTTCTGCTCTGAGGTTGATTGACAGCTGCACAGAAAGTGAAAGCTTCAGTGATGTCATGCCTGCTGGGGAACGCCCACTTTCTCCTGCTGGGATATTGCACAATGTGAGCAAGAATAAAGGTATTATACACAGCTTTTCAAAGCTCAGAATTTTTTTTAAAGGGTGGGATGAGTGTTAGGAGTAGCTAGGGAACATAGCCTGAGTTAGTTTAGAACAATTTATTTGGTGACAGGTACTCTTTTTAAATTTACAATTTTTTTCTTCCCATGTCTATAGTATTTATCTAACAGATTGGAATGGGAATTGCAATTACAGATTCCCTTTTATAAAGACCTATCCTTTTAGCTTGCTGACATTACATATTACAAGGACTCTATTGCTAACATTAATTTAGCTTTTTTTTTTATAAATGAACTGCTGAATTGGTGAACTGTTGAATTCTTTTTTTCTGCAAATCAGTTATTTTATATTTGTATTTATTTGGTAGTCATAGTCGAAAAAGACCACCTGGCCCTGAAGGCCCCTGGCTGCTATGTCAACCAACAAACACCCTGTGAATGCAGCCAATGGGGGAGTGGTGCATGGCTTCTTACTGCATGCCACCAGTGCCAACATCTGATCAGCCCTCCATGATACAATCGGGGGAGCCAATCAATTGGCATGGCAGCTGGGAGTCTTCTGAAGATCCTCATGATTGCAACGTTAGGACTCAGATTTTACCCTATAGGTATATACAACCCAATAGAATTGTTATTTTTCAGTCACCCTGCATCTGAAAATCATTAAATCAAAAATGACATCTTAGTATGCAAATTAGCAAGGGCCAGACTTCTCTATAGGGATTATTTTTTTAAGTTATAGGGGTCACAGTATGGCAATGCAAACTACATAAATTGCAGTGACCCGCAGAATAAAGTTAATATGTACCGTAGTTTTTCTGCATGATGAACAAGGGAACAAAAAACAAAATCCACAATTGCAATTTTTTATTTTGCTGCCGAAAATCTACAGTGGAGATCTCACCCCCATTCATACACACTGCGATCTCACGATAAAATCCGCTCTTGTGAATAAGCCCTTAGGGTACTTTTATGTATGCTTATTTTCTGCTGCTGATTTTCCTACCCTTTGAAGCTTCAGAAAATACACAGAAACGTGTGAATATACTTAAAAAAAAAAAATCATCAGTTATTAACTTTTACTCACCAACCTATACTTTGAAACTTTAACCCCTTAAGGACCACGGGTTTTTCCGTTTTTGCACTTTCATTTTTTCCTCCTCACCTTTTAAAACTCATAACGCTTTAAATTTTGCACCTAAAAATCCATATGATGGCTTATTTTTTGCACCACCAATTCTACTTTGCAGTGACCTTAGTCATTTTACCCAAAATTCTACGGCGAAACAGAAAAAAAATAATTGTGTGACGAAATTGAAGAAAAAAGGCCATTTTGTAAGTTTTGTGAGCTTCCGTTCCTACGCAGTAAATTTTTCGGTAAAAATGACACCTAATCTTTATTCTGTAGCTCCATACGATTAAAATGATACCATACTTATATAGGTTTGATTTTGTCGTATTTCTGGAAAAAATTATAACTACACGCAGGAAAATGAATATGTTTAAATTGTCATCTTCTGACCCCCTATAACTTTTTTATTTTACAGCGTATGGAGCGGTATGAGGGTTCATTTTTTGCGTCATTAACTGAAGTGTTTATCGGTACTATTTTTGTATTGATCGGACTTTTTGATCGCTTTTTATTAATTTTTTCATGATATAAAAAGTGACCAAAAATACGCTAGTTTGGACTTTTGGAATTTTTTTTGCACGTACACCATTGATCTTGCAGTTTAATTAATAATATATATATATTTTTTTTTATAGTTCAGACATTTACACACGCGGCGATACCACATATGTTTATATTTATTTTTATTTACATGGTTTTTTTTTTTTTAATGGGAAAATGGGGGGTGATTTGGACTTTTATTAGGGAAAGGGTTAAATCACATTTATTAACTTTTTTTTTACACAATTTTTTTTATTTTTTGCAATGTTATAGCCCCCAAAGGGGGCTATAACATTGAATACACTGATTGCCAGCACTGTTCACTGCAAAGCCATAGCTTTGCATTGAACAGTGTTATCGGCGGACGATTGCTCATGCCTGAATCTCAGGCTTGGAGCAATCAATTGCCGATCGGATGTGCCGGAGGAAGGGGAGTGACCCTCCGCTCGCGTCCTAGCTGGTCGGGACACCGCATTTTTTCTGCGGTGGTCCCGATCAGCTCCTCTAAGCAGCCAGGAAAGTTTTACTTTTGTTTTAGACGCAGTGTTCAACTTTGAACGCCGTGTCTAAAGGGTTAATAGGGTTAAATAGCGTTAATAGTTAACCACGATCGCTGCCCCGGGTCCCAGCTTCAGATACCTGCTGGGACCGACCCGATATGACACGCGGTGACCGCGCGTTATATCACAGGAGCCAGCTACGGACGTAAATATACGTCCGTGGTCGTTAAGGGGTTAAGACTGGTTTAGAGGTTATCCCAGGGAGCTTGCATCAGCTACAAGGAGAGTATATTTAAAAGAAGAAAAACTACCAAAAGAGGATATAGTTTTAAAGGGGTATTCCAGGAAAAAACTTTTTTATATATATATCAACTGGCTCCGGAAAGTTAAACAGATTTGTAAATTACTTCCATTAAAAAATCTTAATCCTTCCAATAGTTATTAGCTTCTGAAGTTTTCTGTCTAACTGCTCAATGATGATGTCACGTCCCGGGAGCTGTGCATGATGGGAGAATATCCCCATAGGAACTGCACAGCTCCCGGGACGTGAGTCATCAGAAAGCAGTTAGACAGAAAACAGCAACTCAACTTCAGAAGCTAATAACTATTGGAAGGATTAAGATTTTTTAATAGAAGTAATTTACAAATCTGTTTAACTTTCCGGAGCCAGTTGATATATAAAAAAAAGTTTTGGCCTGGAATACCCCTTTAAGCATACATGGGATAGGCATAAGGCTATCCTTCATATAAGATCGGGCCAGGAATTATTCATAGTAATCAGGATATATGGAATACTAGATGGGCGCATGGTTCTTATCTTCCAACACATTCTATGTTTCCATTACGATCAGAGTGATCTTGTTAGTCCATTATATGAAATTCTAGTCACTTCCATCACCCCATGTTAGGGTAGTATCGCTGCACCTTGTAATATGCTTTTGTTGTGACGGCGCTCTCATGTGTGTTGACCTTCTTTAAATAAAGTGTGTCAGCTTGTTATTTTGTGATTTTCTCTTCAAACTCAAATCCCTCTGTCTACTGTCCTTGGAATACTCCAGGAGAATACAAATGATTGTCTGCTCATATTGAGCATTTTATACTACTTTAATTTTCTCTTCATGACTGTGTGGCCTTAGGCAAGTCTGAAAAATAATAAAAGAAAAGGAATATTCCAAAGAATATAAAAGATTCTGTGCTGTTTAAAGTGTCATTTGCATTTGTGCAGTGCTGGTCTTTGTAGAATGCCGGCTGGATTTCTTGAGATTGTGATATGCTGTTTAAATTATGCAGATAGAAAGAAAAACCCATGATCTAATGGATTTCACTTTATTTTAGGCTCATACATAGTTGGCATGTTATATTTATGCCCATTTTATTTGAATTTTATTCAATGTGATTTTCCGTTACCTGTTAAATAGCACCACTAGTTTTGCTTGCAGTAAGATAATGGAGATAAACATTTCTCGTTACCTGTTCATATGCTTAATTTCTTCTGAAGGGGCCCTTTAGGGAACAGGATACAGCTGATCGCTAGATCCCTAGCAGGGGGACACTTATCTTATTTTTTAGGGAACCTTCTAACAAAAAAGGATTATCCAAAGTGAAGAACCTTGTTAACAATCCATTTCCCCTTTCAGGTGTTACCTTGGTGGACCCTAAGATGTGTGAACATTCACCAAAAGCTTTTGGCGGAGCGTTCTCCTGAATTGTTCTCTGTTGCACAAACCATTATTGAAGGAGGTAGGTATTATGTCACTATGTACTTGTATCCTGACACAGGAACACCTTCTAAGATAACAAAGTGTGTATATTTAACTTCATAGGTCACATAGAAACAGTTGTGTATGCCTACTCTGCTATCTTGCACTGTCCATTGTGCATTTATTTTTAACACACATGCATAGATTTGGAGCTCATTTTAAAGGGGTTATCCAGTTTTTGTTTTTTTTTTTCCTTAAGTTGTCAGCGGGCCCTAAATGCACTAAAACAACAATCCAACAGTTCTCAACCTTTCTGATCGACAGTCATCAACCTCAGCGGTCATGTGGTATACTCCTGGTATCTCTGGTCAATGATGGGAGCCATGGTGCCAGCAGGACAGCATGTGACTGCTGAGGCCAGTGATTGGCTGTGGTGGTCATGTGATATCCTATTCAAAAGGAGGACCAGGGAGCTGACTGGAGGGATCAACACTGGATCAGAGAGGGGAGAAACTGCCGTTTGTTGTTTTTTTTTTACACATTTAGACTTGTAACAAAATCTTACTTTTTTTTTTTCCCAAACAGTTTGTGCAAAATTTGAGACTTTTGAACCAAGTGGGAAGCATGGCATGGTGTGATGGGGGTGTAATTGTAGTGTAAGTGTACACTAGCTTCAAGCTTGTTTGTGCCTCTCTATGAATCCAGCATGGATGAGAAGGGCGGCACTGTACTTAAGACTGGCGTATATATATGCCAGTCTTGGTAAATTCGCCCCTTTTGTGCAGTCTTTCTGTATGGCAGTCTAATATACACATTTTTGGAAAATTCCAGAACGTTGCCTGACTGACTGCATTGAGCCCTTTTACCACTATTTGTGTGCTGTACATGTTTGCCAAACCCATTAGACCCCTTAATAACCACCACTCTGTATTATTATTTACAAGTTATTTACAATTATTTAAAAGTTATACAGTTGCCCATAGCAACCAATTAGATTGCTTTGTTCATTTAAAAAAAAAAGCTGAGCACACTTCATATCCGGTGGGTCCCGGTTTCTAACAGCCAGGACCCACGGTTAATGCGGGACATTGCCGATTTAGATGCTGCGATCGGAGTTCATCCAAGCGTCTAAATTACAGGTCCCAATGAGCTGAATGGACAGCAGGAGGGCCCTTACCTGCCTCCTCGCCATCCGATTAGTGACCTTATGTCTCAGACAGGCTCTGCAGGCTAGTGCAACAGAACACCGATAACACTGGTCAATGCTGAGCCAAAACCTAGCATTAAAAACTGTATGCAATCACAAGGTTGCATGTTATAGCCCTCTATGGGGACTTAAAAAAAGTGTATAAAAAAATTAATAAAGTAAAAGTGAATTAACCACTCCTAAAAAAGATTAAATCACCCCCTTTCCCATTTTTTATATAAAATAATGTAATCAAAAATAAACAATTATATTTGCTACTGCCATGTGCAAATGTCTGAACAATTAAAATATAAGGTTAGTTAAACCGCACGTACACGTAAAAAGTCCAAAATTGCAATTTTTTTTAAATTAGTAAAATAAAAACTACATAAATTAGGTATCCTTGTAACCGTATGGACCTAAAGAATAAAAATAATTGTTAATTTTTACTGAACAGTCCACTTCGCAGAAACAGAAACCCCCAAAATTACAAAATGGCAGTTTTTTTTTAAATTTCATAAATAAGTTTTTTATTTTTCTGCCATAGATTTTGTTATGAAATGATTGATGTTATTACAAAGTACAATTGGTGACACACAACACAAGCCCTTATATGGGTCTGTAGGTGTGAAATTGAAAGATTTATCATTTTTAGAACGGGAGGAGGAAAAAACGAAAGTGCAAAAACAAAAAATTGCTGAAGTCTTTTAAAGCCAAAATGGGCTTGGTCCTTAAAGGTTGGGTACACTCAAATTGTGGTACCGTATATACTCGAGTATAAGCCGACCCCCCCTAATTTCACCCTAAAAAACCCAGGAAAAGTTATTGACTCGACTATAAGCCTAGGGTGGGAAATACATAATCGCCCAAGCCCCCCCCGGTCATCATCCAGACCCCCTGTCATTAACACCCCCCGTCATCATCCCCCTCGTCATCATCCCACCCCCCCTTCATCATCTACACCTTTCTATCCCTTTCAGTGGTCTTCAGCCTACGGATCTAGGTCCGCAGGTTGAAGACCACTGCGGCCTTCGTCATCATCCAGACAACCCCTTTAGTTTTCTACTCACCTCAGTGGGAAGGAAGGGTGAGCTGGTCCGGGCCATCTATGCTGCAGGGACCGTCCGGTGGGGAGGGTTACTCGTTCCGGAGTGTCCATCTTCACCGGAGGCCCTGTGCGTCGTCGTCAAGGAAACGTCACTAGTCTGGGGCCGGGCCCGGAGTGGAGAAGCGTTCCTCCCGGTGAAGATGGACACTCCGGAACCACTAACCCTCCCCACCGGACGGTCCCTGCAGCATAGATGGCCCGGACCAGCTCACCCTTCCTTCCCATCGAGGGGAGGTGAGTAGAAAACGAAAGGGGGGTCTGGATGATGACGAAGGCCGCAGTGGTCTTCAACCTGCGGACCTCCAGATGTTTCAAAACTACAACTTCCAGCATGCCCGGACAGCCTGGACATGCTGGGAGTTGTAGTTTTGCAACATCTGGAGGTCTGCAGGTTGAAGACCACGGAGAAGGGATGGACAGGCGGAGAGTTCACTCTAGTGTAAGCCAAGGGGGGCGTTTTCAGCACGAAAAAACGTGCTGAAAAACTCGGCTTATACTAGAGTATATTCGGTAAGTTGTTTTAGCCAAAATCAGCATGGAACCAACATGGAAACATTTGCACTTTTTACTCTTTTTTTGGATTTACTCCTGGTTTTGGCTAAAAATACTGACTGAAATACTAAGTGTGAACCCAAAAATTAGACACAAAAGTCTCAATAAACAGTAGGCCAACATTGCACTGTCCTAAGTGTTTGCCATAATTTAGGGAATCCTCTATATACTGAACTTATATACTTAGAACAAAACTTAGAGTTTTAACGATTCAAAAAATATTTATTTTTATTATTAAAATGATGTCACATTAAAATATTACAGGCAGAAAACACTAATAAAGCTGGATGGCATAGGGACACATCTTAGAATTCATAATATTATATTGCACTAAGCCCAATAATAAAGTGCATATGTGACTGCATGTGGATTATCCACTTTCTTGTAACAAAGTGAACTATGTATATACTAGAGATGAGCGAATTTACAGTAAATTCGATTCGTCAAGAACTTCTCGGCGTGGTAATTGATGACTTATCCTGCATAAATTAGTTCAGCTTTCTGGTGCTCCGGTGGGCTGGAAAAGGTGGATACAGTCCTAGCAGACTCTTTCCTACGACTGTATCCACCTTTTCCAGCCCACCGGAGCACCTGAAAGCTGAACTAATTTATGCAGGATAAGTCATCAACTGCCGAGCCGAGACGTTCGTGATGAATCGAATTTACTGTAAATTCGCTCATCTCTACTATATACCATGCGGTCTATTCAATTATTAACAAGGTGCAAAATGCATATACAGTGCAATCTATTCAACAAAGTGCCTTAAGCATCTATAGTACAGTCTATTATATTGTAACAAAGTACACTATGCACTGTATTACAATCTATTTACATGTGCCAAAGTGCATTATGCATATACAAATACCCTATTGCAATCACTATGAGATACTATTGGAGTTTCATGTCACCACTTTAGATATCCTCAATACGGTCTCCTCTCTCAATGCACAAAAATAGTTTGCTAGTGATCCTTAACAATCAGCTCACTATTGGGCATAAAAGTGTCGCTTACCCATGTTACTGATGATGTCCATATGGCTACCCCTACAGCTGTTTGGGCTCCTTCCTCAGGGTGCACGTTATTTGTCTGTCTCTTACTCCCTTTTATATCCACTACCACCTTCCACTTCCTGAACGCTACTACTACTTCCGCCCGCCTTACCATGATTGAATGTTACGGCGCACATGCAATCATGGTAAGGCGGGCGGAAGTAGTAGTAGCGTTCAGGAAGTGGAAGGTGGTAGTGGATATAAAAGGGAGTAAGAGACAGACAAATAACGTGCACCCTGAGGAAGGAGCCCAAACAGCTGTAGGGGTAGCCATACGGACATCATCAGTAACATGGGTAAGCGACACTTCTATGCCCAATAGTGAGCTGATTGTTAAGGATCCCTAGCAAACTATTTTTGTGCATTGAGAGAGGAGACCGTATTGAGGATATCTAAAGTGGTGACATGAAACTCCAATAGTATCTCATAGTGATTGCAATAGGGTATTTGTATATGCATAATGCACTTTGGCACATGTAAATAGATTGTAATACAGTGCATAGTGTACTTTGTTACAATATAATAGACTGTACTATAGATGCTTAAGGCACTTTGTTGAATAGATTGCACTGTATATGCATTTTGCACCTTGTTAATAATTGAATAGACCGCATGGTATATACATAGTTCACTTTGTTACAAGTAAGTGGATAATCCACATGCAGTCACATATGCACTTTATTATTGGGCTTAGTGCAATATAATATTATGAATTCTAAGATGTGTCCCTATGCCATCCAGCTTTATTAGTGTATCCTGCCTGTAATATTTTAATGTGATATAATTTTAATAATAAAAATAAATATTTTTTGAATCGTTAAAACTCTAAGATTTGTTCTAAGTATATAAGTTGAACCCAGCCTAAATCTTAAATTGCTAACATGTATATTTATCGCTTTAGCTGTTTACTTTAAGGCCACTTGAAGTGTCTAAGAAATCTTTATATTAGGAATTGCTGGACTTTTCTGATATGTGATGAATGATGGAAGTGTCTTTTCTGATGATAAAATAAAGTTGTATTCTGAATGCTAATTACAGTGTCATAAAGTAAGGTAACTGCACATATTGCAGTAAGATCTATTTATAGAAGTCTAGGCAAACAGAGTAAGAAAAGTCAGTGTATGGTAGTGATTGTGTGTGTGTGTGTGTGTGTGTGTGTGTGTACACAATATACAATTCATTTGGACATTTTCCAAACCTTTCACATTTATGTTGCTATCATTTATTTATTTTTTTAAATCAAGTATTGCCACATCATTGTGCACTCATATTTCACATTGACACAAGTATTCAGATCAAGGAAATTTAGTTTCCTTGATCATCTTTGAGATGTTTCTACACTTTGATTGGAGTCACTTGTGGAAAGTTCAGATGATTGGACATGATGGCCATAAGGTTAAAAGAGCCTATAAAGCTAAGAGACAGGACTGTGTAGAGGCACAGATCTAAAGAAGGGTACTAAAAACTTCAGCTGCACTACACCACCAGGACTCTTCCTTGAGCTGGCTGTGCTTCCAAACAAAGTAATTGGGACGAGAAGGGTATTGGTAAGAGAGGTGACCAAGAAACCCAATGGTCACTCTAACTGAGCAACCATCATTGAAGCACTCCACCAATCTAGGCTTTATGGTAGAGTTTGCAGGAACAAGCCTCTCCACAGTAAAAGAAACATGAAAGCCTACCTGATGTTTGCAGAACAGCATCTAAAGAAGTCTCCTAAATGATAAACCAGATTTTTTATTTTGATGTAACTAAAATTGAATTTTATAACCAAATTTCTTAATACTGGGGGACATTTATGATTGTTGGCTTTGGTTAGTGAGTTCTGAAGTCATTTTTTTTGCTTTAGTTTTGCTTGTGTGACATATTTATCACACTATCACAGGGGGTTGATAAATTTGGTGCACATAAGCCAAAAAAAAAAAGAAAACCCACTTTAGAGCACCACTTATTTAAATAAAAAAACAATAAATGACATCAGAACACAACTTTGTAACACCACCTCCTCTCCTCTGTGACTTTTCTGCTCTAAAGTCACAGCTGTGAAAAACATGATAAATGTTTGACATATTTTGTACCACTCTTTTTCCCTAACTATACTAACCCATTTTTGTGTGGTTTTTTTTTTTACTCTCATTTTAGATCTGTATACTCAGAGAACTACTTTAGACTCAGTGGACTACCTCGGTGACCTACTTTTTTTTTGTTTAATACTAATAAAGTGGTTAATGAGGGCTTGGGGGGGGAGGGGGGCTTTTTGGAATAAAAGTTTTTTTTTAAATGATGTGCATTTTTTAAATTTAATTTATTTTACAGGCTAAGTAGCGGAAACTTGTAGACTGAGTCCATTGCTAAGCTAGCGCTAACCCCAGTTTTTACCTGGTTCCCACCACTACAGAGATGCTGTGAAGAGCCGGTACCAATAGGCCGGAAGCTTCAAAAATCCCGCTCTTGTGCCTAGGTGGTAACAGGCTGAAGTTATTTAGGCTGTGGAAGGCCAAAAACAATGGTCCTTATCCACCCTGGTAACATTAGGGTGTTGGTTGGTTGATTGGTATCATGCTGAGAATGAAAATATGTGTAACCCCACATGTTTTTTTATGAATAATTTTTTGTGTGGTTCCCTCTATTTTTATTATTGGACAGATACAGCCAGGAACAGACTGACAGTCCCAGGGTGGGTGAGGACCATTGTTACTTGCCCTCCCCAGCCTAAATAACACCAGCCTGTTACCGCCTAGGCCCAGGAGCGCCATTTTGATGCTCCCGACCTTTTGGTACCGCCTCTTTCCGGCACCCCTGTGGTGGTAAGTACCTGGGTAAGAATTGGGGGTTAGCACTAGCTGTTTTTAGGGCTAATGCTAAACCCCAGCATAGTAATGGACACTTAGTAATTCCACTAAAAAGCCTGTAAAGTAAATAAAAAAAAGTATAAAAACTTTTATTTAACCCCTTAAGGACCGGGGTTTTTTCCATTTTTGCATTTTCGTTTTTTGCTCCTTGCCTTTAAAAAATCATAACTTTTTCAATTTTGCACCTAAAAATCCATATGATGGCTTATTTTTTGCGCCACCAATTCTACTTTGTAATGACATCAGTCATTTTGCCCAAAAATCTACGGTGAAACGGAAAAAAAAATCATTGTGCGACAAAATTGAAAAAAACCCGCCGTTTTGTAAATTTTGGGGGCTTCCGTTTCTACGTAGTAAATTTTTCGGTAAAAATGACACCTTATCTTTATTCTGTAGGTCCATACGATTAAAAGAATACCCTACTTATATAGGTTTGATTTTGTCGTACGTCTGGAAAAAATCATAACTACATGCAGGAAAATTAATACGTTTAAAATTGTCATCTTCTGACCCCTATAACTTTTTTATTTTTCCGTGTATGGGGCGGTATGAGGGCTCATTTTTTGTGCCGTGATCTGAAGTTTTTAACGGTACCATTTTTGCATTGATAGGACTTATTGATCGCTTTATTTATTCATTTTTAAATGATATAAAAAGTGACCAAAAATGCACTATTTTGGACTTTGGAATTTTTTTGCGCGCACGCCATTGACCGAGCGGTTTAATTATTTATATATTTTTATAATTCGGACATTTCCGCACGCGGTGATACCACATATGTTTATTTTTATTTTTATTTACAATGTGTTTTTTTTTTATGGGAAAAGGGGGGTGATTCAAACTTTTAATAGATGAGGGGTTAAATGATATTCATTCACTTTTTTTTTCACTTTTTTTTTGCAGTATTATCGGTCCCATAGGGACCTATAACACTGCACACACTGATCTTCATCATTGATCACTGGTTTCTCATAGGAAACCAGTGATCGACGATTCTGCCGCATGACTGCTCATGCCTGGATCTCAGGCACTGAGCAGTCATTCGGCGATCGGACAGCGAGGATGCAGGTAGGGGCCCTCCCGCTGTCCTGTAAGCTGTTCGGGATGCCGCGATTTCGCCGTGGGTATCCCGAACAACCCACTGAGTTAACCGGCAGCTTTCACTTTCGGTTTTAGCCGTGCGGCTCAGCTCTGAGCGCGCGGCTAAAGGGTTAATAGCGCGCGGCACCGCGATCGGCGCTGCGCGCTATTAGCGGCGGTTCCCGGCTTCACTATGACGCCGTGCCCGCCGTGCTATGATGCGGGGTTACCGTGTAACCCCGCTTTATATCAGGGGAGCAGGACCAAGGACGTACCAGTACGTCCTTGGTCCTTAAGGGGTTAAAAAAAAACACTCCCCCCCCCCCCCCCCCATCCCTCTTTAACCATTTTAATAATATTAAACAAAAATCCATTGGTCATTGACGTAGTCCACCGAATCCGAAGTATTCCCCACAATACACTGATCGGAAATAAGAAGAAAAAAAATAAACATGAAAAATAGGTTAGTATATTTATGGTGCTCTCCCCTGGGGAGAATGCCCATAAAGGAGGGTTTCCCTCCAGCCTCCAGCTGTTGCTAAACTATAACCCCCATCATTTCCAGACAGCCTTTGGTTGTTTGAGAATAATGGGAGTTGTAATTTAGCTACAGTGTTCCTCCAGTTTAGCAACAGCTGGAGGCTCCCTGTTCCTAAACTACAACTTTCATCCTGGGAGTTGTAGTTAAGAACAGCTAGAGGCCCCCTGTTCCTAAACAACAACTCCTATCATGGTTTCAGGCGGGAAATTTGAAATTATAGTGCCGTAGTTTTATACTCTGCCGGTCTTGTGAAAATAAACCACCCAACCGCACATCTACCACCTGCCCACTAGCTGCTGTAAGGTCATGCTGGGAGTTGTTGTCTTGCATTAGCAAGTGGGCGGGTGGCCAGAGAGCGGAGCTTTTCGCACGGAAAGTTGCAGTTGCGGCTTTTTAAAAAGTGGAAAACTTCAATGTCGCTCACTACACCGATCTAATCCACCACGCCTGCGCACGGAGACGCCGATCCCGCCCTCGGCCCAAGGTAATGCAGAAGAAAGGGATTGTCCAGCGCAAGGCTTGCGGATAATCTAATCCTTTGGATAGGGGATAAGATACCAGGGGCAGAGTACCCCTTTAAAGGGGTATTCCAGGATTTATTTATTTTTTATTTGACTATGCTACAGGGGCTGTAAAGTGTAGTTCATAATATAATGTCTGTACATGTTTTTCATGTCGGTCTCACGATTCTTATGTGATCTTTGCCCCAAAGTTTATTTTTAACAGCATACAAAATGACTGGCGTCTCAGGTTTTCCCAGGTTGCAGTTTGGCTCGAGACAATGGGTGGAGCAATCGCTGGTTGGGAGGAAGAAGAATTGCAGTTTTGCAACAGCTGGAGGCAGAAAACACTGGTCAAAAAACTCTGGTCTATTGCATTAAAGGCAGCATAAGTGAGTTTCAATGGGTGGGGTGGCTGATGTGTGTGCGGGAGAAAAGTGACCTCACACTTATAAAATAGGAATTATGGGATTTGTAGTTTAATCAAACAATCTCCAACAGGATATAGCCAGTTCACAAAAAGATAGCAACAGCATTATGGTAAACTCACAACATTTAGCCCCAAGACAAGCGTGGATCCTTCCTATGTAGGTCCATTACTGTCTGGCAGGTACGTACTAAAATCACCTTATGGTGGAAAAACCCTTTAGGAAGGCTGGAGACTTTACAAAGTTGCTTCTACAAAGTACTGTGTAAATCGTCTGGATATTGATTTAAGTACAATATTTTAGTTTTGTATTTTCAATAATTTAGCAAAAGATTTCTAATAATGGGGTTTTGGAGTGCAGAATGATGGGGGGATTTTTTTCCCTTCAATTTAGCACATGGCTGCCATATAATAAAATGTGAAAAAAGTCTGAAAATTTCCAAGTGTCTTATACCTACAGTATAGATAATGGTGAAGATGTTGAAAAATGACTGTAATTTCTGTTACTGCGATTAATCATACTTTTTTTTTTTTTTTTTGTGGCACTTTTTTTTTTCGTGGCAAAATTTACAAATTATGCGCCAAAATTTTGTGTTTGTCATCCTATTGAAATTTATGTGCGCCAATATTGCAGAGTATGGCACAACATTTTTTTAATAATAAATGCATTACCAGACACCCTGACCCCACAGTAACAAAATACATTACCAGACCTCTCACACACACACACGTAAAAGCGGAGAGTATGAGATCCAGCAGGGATCGTGTGCATGAAGAATTTACATTTTTTTTTTTTTTTTATGTTTAAGTGTGGAGGGCTAGCTGAAATTAGCCCTGTAGTTTACTAATGGTAACTCACGACGCACTGTACATCTTGTACAATGTAACAAAGAAAAAAAAAGGCAATATGACTGCTTATATACCGCTACTTGATTGGTGCTTGTGTGAGAGTTTAACAGAGAGGAGTAAAGGAGAAGACAACCTAGTGGCTGTTAATTGAAAGGGGGTGGGTTTATGCAAGCGGGCGGTAAATAAGAGATGGGCTACCTGATTCTGGGCTCTTGTTTTGCTGGTGAACGCCTCCTGGGCACTTGAGCCTCATTTATTTAATTTATGAAAAGACATCTATCTCAGTGCTGAAAAGGACTATTGAAACAAAGAAGCAGGTATGCCCAGAATTCTGATGAGAAGCCCTGTCTAGACATGGCCAAATTTTTACCCCTGTTTAGCTGCTGACAGATCTGTGGGAGATTACCTTCAATACCCTTGTATAGGTGCTTAAAGGGATATTCCAGGAAAATACTTTATTTTTAATTTTTATATCAACTGGCTCCAGAAAGTGAAACAGATTTGTAAATTACTTCTTTTAAAAAATCTTAATCCTTCCAATACTTATCAGCTGCTGAAGTTGTGTTGTTGTTTTCTGTCTGGTAACAGTGCTCTCTGCTGACATCTCTGCTTGTCTCGTGAACTGCACAGAGAAGAAGAGGTTTGCTATGAGGATTTGCTTCTAAACTGGGTGGTTCCCGAGATACGTGTCATCAGAGAGCACTTAGACATAAAAGAACAGCTCACTTCAGAAGCTCATAAGTACTGAAAGGATCAACATTTTTTGATAGAAGTCATTTACAAATCTGTTCAACTTTCTGGAGCCAGTTGATACATATAAAAAAGTTTTTTCCTGGATAACCCCTTTAAAAGTCCACATGTAAAGTGCCGTCTTATCACCTTATTATTGAACAAAACGTCTAATAAGAGCTGCCAAAACATTTCTTATTTTTAGTCTTTTAGTTCATTTTACAAAAAACTTTTAGCTGTACAAGATTAAGGTTTTGTACAAGAAATAATGTGAGCCTGAGAGGGGATAGGAGGCAGGCAGTGATATACAATGTGATTCAAATTCCCTGGGGAGGGAGCTCAGGTTTTTCAAAAACATTGTAAAGCTTTGAAGTTTAGGTGATAGGAATAAGAAGAATGTTCCAAAGTGTTTATGTAGGTGGAAGGAAGAGCAGACAAGGTTACATGATGAAAAGCATAAGTCCTTGGTAGACCAAAGAGCTTGGTTATTACAATTTATGGAGACAAGAAAGTGGAAATAATGTGATCTAGCAGTTCTGGAATGATAATATTGTATCAAATGCTGGAAAATAGACATTTCAGTTATTAAAGGGTTACAGTAATAAATACAGATAGTACTTGATTGTGTGTTTCATCCATCATCATTCATGCACAGTACGTGCTGTGCAAGCAAGGAACTGAGTAACATGGTGTTGTGTGGCGCTCCTGTTAAGGATAGATGGAGACTGTGCGGAGATAGATATCAGGCTAAAGGATGGTTACAGATACAAAGCTGTGTCTGCATGGAGAGCTCCAAGAGCATTTATCATAAAGGCTGTGCTTGCCTTTACATTATAGGGTGATGACATTGACCATTCAGAAGATAACACTCAAATTACTTTCTACCCCTTTTTTATTTTCTTTAAGATAATTACTTCTGGAGAAGCTTTTGAGTTTTTATTGTTCTGTTTTTCTCTCAGAAAGCTTTTTTTCCATTTTATTTTCCCATAGTTTAAATTTTTAGATTCATTCATGTGCTCATGCTTAAAGAGTACCTGTCATGATCTTGTTATAATTTATTATGATCCCAGTTCACTTCCCCCCCATCATGATAAACTACCCCCTGCCTTTTTATAATTTTTTAGTTTTCTACCTTGATATTTTTCTGTATTTTCTGCTCATTCTCAGTCAGATTCACAGACTGGAAAGGGGCGTTCCCCAGCAGGCCTGACGTCATCTGAAGCCATACAGGGGAGAACTTCCTCCCTCACTCTGCTACACACAGCACAGAGCAGTTCAGTGTGTGATGAGCTATGATTGGATAAGGCTTCACATCTCCCTCAGCACTCCAGGCTGCATTTCCTGATTTAGAATTTCTGCCAGGCCAGCAGGAGTCCAAAGTCTGTGCAAGAGATATTGGGGGGGGGAGGAAATGTTCTCTGGACAAGTAGGGAGACACCTAGTGGCAGTTTTTTTTAAACACAAATAAAACATAGAAAACTTCATTTTTTTTTTAACCCGATAACGACTACGGACGAGTATAGACGTCCAGGTTGGCGGCCGTTCCGCCACCTGGACGTCTATACTCGTCCATGCTTCTCATGGGTGCTGCCCAGTGCACCCACGAGATCGCGGCGGGGACTCGGCTGTAACACACAGCCGGGACCCTGCAGCACTGCCGGGAACGAAGTAAACTTCGGAATTGACCGCTCTGTCACCCCTGCAGCACCCCGCAGCGCAATCGCGGGGTGCTGTGTGTAATCCCCGGCGGGCGGGGACCTGCGTTACTGCCGGGACAGAAGAAAACTTCGGTCCCGGCAGTTTAACCCTTACAGCCGCGGTCGGAAGTGACCACGAGCTGTAAGGAGTTTTGACAGAGGGAGGGGGCTCCCTCCGTCTCTCTCCTGTAGCACCCCGCAACGATCGCAGGGTTCTGCTGCTTACCTGGGCAGCCGGGGGTCTTTACTAGGACCCCCAGGTCTGCCCCGGTTATTGCCTGTGAGGATGTGCCAGAGGCAAGTCCTCATATGCTGCCTGCTAGTGTAAAACTAGCAGGCAGCATATATCTTTGGAATAAGTATTCCAAAGCATTAAAAAAAGTAAAAAATAAAATAAATAAAAGTGTAACAACGATAAGGATAAAAAAAAGTGTGTAAAAAAAAGTGTCAAGAAAAAGTGTGAAAAAATAAAATAAAAATACATTTATTAAATAAATATAATGAAAAATAAAAATGTATGTGTAGGATCACACGGCGCACATCCACAGCATATTACGTGCTCCGGATGCCCGCCAACAGTCACAATAATGAGCTCCCTGCTGCGGCTGGGTAGCTTTGTGTGTCCACTAATAGCGTTGGATTTCACGCCGGCAGTCGGACACACTAGCGGATGAGCGGTTGCGCTCTATGTGACCCTACACTGCGTCCCATTCATACTGCGTTTCCGCAGTGTTAGAGGTTTGCGTCAGCATCATGTCAAAAAGAGTGATGCTGACGTATACTGTAGCAGCTCCATTCATTTCTGAATGAGAAGGTACAGTATACATTGGCATCCCTTTTTTGACATGACAATGGACACCTATGCTGCAGAAACGCAGTACGAATGGGGACTATTCATATAATGATGCCCTGAAAGCCAAAGGGGGCTCCTCTCTTTTGGGGTCCTACCACGCGGCCAAGGAACCAAATATGGCCTAAGTGGGGGTATTTTCAAACACGGGCCGAGCAGCTTAATAAAATATAGGGTGCATTTCTTGCAATATCAGAAGTGATGTACAAAAAATATGCCCCACATATGATGCATTTGTGAAAAATTGCAAATTTCGAATTTTTAACACTGACTTTGTAATAATTCCTGCCAAAAAACTATGGTGTTAAAATACTCACTGTACCCCCTAGCGAATACCTTGAGGGGTCTAGTTTTTAAAATGGGGTCATTTGGGGGGGGGGGGTGTTCCTATGTTCTACCACCTTCAAATATCTGCAAACCTTGGATAGCACATAAAAAAAGATGTACTTTTCAAATTTTCAAAATTTCTAATTAAATTGTTAGGCTTCTAATTAATTTAAAATGTCAATTAAAAACAAAAAAATGCTGTCAAAATAAAGTAGACATCTGAAAGTATAAGTTTCATAAACTATCTGGTCAGGAAGTATAAATATATGCAACCTATTAGTGTTAAAATAGCAAAAAAATCGTAATTTAAAAAAAAAATTCATGATTTTTTGCATAGTAAAAGTAAGCCGATATCATTTGTAGTTTTTTTTTTACAATGTACATGAAGGACGACTTGTGACAAAAAAACAATGTCAGAATTATGGTGATTGGCAAAACGTTACCAGAGTTATTCTCTAATAAAGACAGACATCCCCGATTGGTCTTTCAGGGGCGTACAGGTTTATTTGTATTGGTCCTTAAGGGGTTAAACAAAGTACATTATAAAGATTTTTTTTTTTACTTACCATAAGGAATGCAATAGCAAAAATTTTTTTAATGAGAGTGCCCATTTAATGCACTTTCTTTTATTAAGTTAATTCTCAGCTTATTCAGCAGCTACAACGATTATATCTTGCTATGGAGAACCTGGCGTTGTAAAATGTATATTTTTCCTCATGGTACTTTAAATGTTGGGTCAATATATCATATCTGAATTTGAGTGCCATGTTAAAGTATGCATGTATTGAGTTATAGGAAATTTGGATAAACAGTGTTAATGTTGTACACTCAGTACTATAGTTTCAGTACTTCCCTAATTTGTCAGAATTTTGGCTTATTGTAATAAGTTATGGAGGGCATCAGTTGGGGAGTCATCAGTTGGAGAGTCCCTAAAGGAATCAGATTGTTTGTATTGTAGTATTTTTTGTGTCATTCAAAAGGGTATTACTGTATAATATTATTTTTATGCTGGGCCAGCTGTAAAAAAAATTAAAATGTTTCTTATCTACCTTGAACTCGTTCAGCTCCTTTTGTTCTCCTGCTACTTGTCTTTTCTCCCTTCTTTGGAGACGAGATGCCTCAGAAGGACATGCTTGCTTAGCCGCTCATTGACCTCATCGGTGTCCCATCTTGGCCATGACTCAACATGAAAGCAGGGAGAAGAGACAAGCAGCGGAGGACCAGTAGGAGCTGCAGGGTTCCAGGCTAAGTATGGCAATGTGCATAGCCACACAAGTGTATATACTGTATATGGTCTATACTGCTGCATGTCATATTTACCCAAATAGTATTAAAACTGTGCTAAATCTGTGGCACAATGGACACTAACAGAGTCTCGCACACCTCACTGACGCATAGTGGTTTGTCAGGTTCCGCTGTGATGCCTTTTTTGACGGGAGGAATAGGACTGCATGCAGCGTTATTCTTCCTGTCAGGTACGGCAGAATCTGTAACTGGCCCACCGAACAAGGCTCCAGTACAGATGTGAACAGAGCTTTAGTAGTGCCAGTCCATTTTTTCTTATTGTTTCCTGTGGTCATGCTACAGGGATTTTGCACACTTTGTCAGGTTTGCTCACAGATCCCACAGCTGTGGAACACATATACTGCTTATTGTCAGGGTTATCTTCAAACAATACAGATTGTCCACTGCAAACTTGGATGTGTTCTGATCTCAGTATTCTGCTGGGAACTACATGTAATCTCTGGGGGAGTCTAGCAACCAATGTTTTATTTTCCCCGTAGCACTGCCAGAGGGAATCTGAAGCTTTACACACTTGAAATAAATGTGATGTGCAGATGTTTTAGGTGCTTCAGAATAAGAGACAGTTTTTGTAATCTATGTCTGGCTATTAGAATCGGAGTCCAGAGCTGGGGGACCTCCACCTATGAAAGTTTACAATGCATTGGAACATTACTTGGGTGCTGTATGGTAGTGTTATCTGTCTGCTGCTTTCTGATGTTACACAATGATCACTTTCTGTTGTTTAATTCCACTACACTTAATCCAGGAAACAGATGCATTTTTCATTCTTGGACACCGCTTGGTAGAATTGAGTGAAAACATTAAAGAGTGTTGGGAGGGAAACTAAAATAACGTTCCATGAATCGCCTTTAGGAATGTGGACTTTTTACATCTATGAACAAGGGATTACCTGCTCTACATCTGCGCTAGATAGAGACTGCACCTTATCTCTGTTTTTGAAATTGTTGCAGAGTCCCATGTATATAATACACCAAAACCACTGACAGGTAAAGTGAATACCATTTATTATCTCATTGCGAAGGAAGCTGTGAAGGGGTGGGAGTTATTGGCCCATATTTACTAATACTTTTAAAAGCGCAGCTGTCATAGCTTTTAGCCTGGTTAAGCTAGCAATACATTTCGGTAGGTGATAACAACCTGATGCCAGTCATACTATTATGCTCTTGATAAATACACAGAGGAGCAGCAGCAGGCGAGCCCTTTGTGACAATGAAAAGTGGGTGTGAGGTCACAGAGGAGAGAGGTATTGCGGCCCTGGGACATAGCGGATATATCTGTCATGTGTGGATCCACACGTTTGCTATATGAGGGACATCTAATGTCGTGGGTACTGCTAAGTGCACCCACAAGATCGCGGCAGGACTTAGCTCTTAGCTGTTACACACAGTTGGGACCCCGCTACACCGTGGTCGATTAAGACTGTGACATGCAATGTATTTAAAAGATGGAGCTCCCTTTTGTCTATTCCTTAACCCCCTTACCGGGATCGCCAGGTTCCACTGGTAAAGATGACATCCTGTCATAAAGGCACTTCCTAACTGGCAGGCAGTAAGCTCTTTCACTGCTTTGGAATACTATGTATTCCAAAACATTGAAATAGTAATTGGGGGTGAAAATAAATTAATACATTATTATAATAATAAATAAATACAAAATAAAATTAAACAAATTACATTTTATAAATTATTTCACAAAGATCCCATTCATACTGCTATTCTGCAGTATGTTCAAGGTGTCCATCAACATCATGTCAATAAAGGGATGGATTCTGTAGTGGCCCTCTTAATGTAAGTGGACAACCGTTAGGCAACAATTTTTTATCACCCAGTGAAGGATATATTCGTCATAAGCAGGTGCTTATTTATGCATCATGACGGATATATCCATATTGTCACTGCTATTCGACCAAGGTCCAACTAAGGCTGCATTCACATCACGTTTTTGCAATACCGTTTTCTATCCTTTCTTTTCTTTTTTTGCAAAAACATATGTCGTCAAACCGTATCAAACCATATGCAACCATGTGTTCCAAAATTAAACCGTATACGGTTTTAAGCCATATGTGGTTTGAAAACAAATATACAATTGCGTACGGTTTGATATAAAAAAATAAGTATACGGTTATAATTTTGTCTTTTTATTTTAAATAAAGTTTCACATGTTCCATTGAATCCACTTTGGTGGGCACTGCGCATGTGCAAACTCAAAAACTGTTTTATACAAACCAGACAGAACCGTATGTACACTGCTCAAAAAAATAATGGGAACACTAAGATAGCACATCCTAGATCTGAATAAATGAAGTATTCCTACGAAATACTTTCGTCTTTACATAGTTGAATGTGCTGACAACAAAATCGCACAAAAATTATCAATGGAAATCAAATATATCAACCCATGGAGGTCTGGATATGGAGTCACACTCAAAATCAAAGTGGAAAACCACACTACAGGCTGATCCAACTTTGATGTAATGTCCTTGTGTGGCCTCCACGTGCCTGTATGACCTCCCTACAATGCCTGGGCATGCTCCTGGTGAGATGGCAGATGGTCTCCTGAGGGATGTCCTTCTAGACCTGGACTAAAGCATCTGCCAACTCCTGGACAGTCTGTGGTGCAACGTGGCGTTAGTGGATGGAGTGAGACATGATGTCCCTGATGTGCTCAATCGGATTCAGGTCTGGGGAACGGTCGGGCCAGTCCATAGCATCAATGCCTTCCTCTTGCAGGAGCTGCTGGCACACTCCAGCCACATGAGGTCTAGCATTGTCTTGCATGAGGAGGAACCCAGGGCCAACCGCACCAGCATATGGTCTTACAAGGGGTATGAGGATCTCATCTCGGTACCTAATGGCAGTCAGGCTTCCTCTAGCATGCACATGGAGGGCTGTGCGGTCCCCCCCAAAGAAATGCCACCCCACACCATTACTGACCCACCTCTAAACCTGTCATGCTGGAGGATGTTGGAGGCAGCAGAACTTTCTACACATCGTCTCCATACTCTGTCACATCTGTCACATGTGCTCAGTGTGAACCTGCTTTCATCTGTGAAGAGTACAAGCCTATGGTGAATTTGCCAATCTTGGTGTTCTCTGGCAAATACCAAACGTCCTGCACGGTGTTTGGCTGTAAGCACAACCCCGTCCTGTGGCCATCAAGCCGTCATACCACTCTCATGGGGTCTGTTTCTGACCATTTGAGTGGACACATGCACATTTGTGGCCTGCGGGAGGGCTCTGGCAGTACTCCTCCTGCTCCTCCTTGCCCAAAGGCAGAGGTAGTGGCCCTGCTGCTGGGTGGTAGTCCTCCTACAGCCTCCTCCACCTCTCCTGATGTACTGACCTGTCTCCTGGTAGCGCCTCCATGCTCTGGACACTACACTGACAGACACAGCAAACCTTCTTGCCACAGGTCGCATTGATGTGCCATCCTGGATGAGCTATACTACCTGAGTCACTTGTGTGGGTTGTAGACTCCGTCTCATGCTACCAATAGAGTGAAAGCACAGCCAGCATTCAAAAGTGACCAATACATCAGCTTGGAAGCATAGGAACTGAGAAGTGGTCTGTGGTCACCACCTGCAGAATCACTCCTTTATTGGGAGTGTTTTGCTAATTGCCTATAATTTCCACTTGTTGTCTGTTCCATTTGCACAACAGCATGTGACATTGATTGTCAATCAGTGTTGCTTCCTGAGTGGACAGTATGATTTCACAGAAGTGTGATTGACTTGGAGTTACATTGGGGTGTTTAAGTGTTCCCTTTATTTTTTTTTTGAGCAGTGTACATACGGTTCTCCTTGACTCTCATGTTAAAACAACCATATATGGTTGCAATATGATTTTTCACCTGGACAAAAACCATGGTAGATTACGGTTTTGGGTACTGGAAAAAAAACGGACAAAAACGTAAAAGGCTCAAAATGGACACACCTGTATGCTGTGTTTGCCATACGGTTTGCAATGCAAAGTCAATGCATATGTTTTTTTTTTCATACGATTCCATACGGTTTTCAAATTGAAACCTTATACGGGAACTGTATGACAAAAACTTGATATGAATGCACCCTATACATATATTTTGTGGTCGACATGGGGTCACTTTAACAATGACACTAATATTTCCAGTCACACAGTAAGGATTCACCATACTTCCTACTGCCCTAGTGGATACTTTAGTGCGTTATGGTACTTGCCTTCTCCAATTCTTTGCTGGCATGGAATGAGGCCTATAATTCATGTAATGATGTCCTAAATGCCAAAGGGTGCTGCTTTGCTTCTGGGTTTGACAATGTTGCCAAGCACCAAAATATGGCCTAAGCAGGGGTATTACCTAACACTGGAATAAACAGTGTAATAAAGTTTTGGGTGCATTTTTCCATTTCAGATGCTGTGTACAAAAAAAATGTCCCACAAATGGCGCACAGACTGTAATAATTCCAAATAGACCGTAAGGACTCAATTTATTCACTGCTAGCCTAGTGAATACTTTAGGTGGTTTAGTTTCCAATATGGGGTCACTTGTGGGATGTGGTATCATTCTCACTGCTAAAATCCTATGTAGGCATAGAGTGGGGCTATTTGGGGGTGCATTTCCTTCATTTTAGAAGCTATTATGAAAACGATGTCCCACAATAGCTTTTGTATTTGTAAAAAACATTTCAAAGCAAAAAAAAAAAAAAAAAAAATGGCATTAAGTACTCACTATGGGGGAGATTTATCAAAACCTGTGCAGACGAAATGTTGACTAGTTGTCCATAGCAACCAATCAGATCACTTTTTTTTTCTTCATTTTTAAAAGAACCAATCTGAGTGGTTGCCATGGGCAACTTCACCACTCTACCTCTACACAGTTGATTTAAAAAAATAAATAAATACATTTCACCGGAGTACCCCTTTAGGTGTTTAAAAAAAAAAAAAAAGAGATTATATTTTTACTACTTCTACTCTGTAAATGTGTGGTAAAAAAACATCCAGCGTTTGGATTTGTATGCAGAATATGCTGAGACCCTGAAATACATTGTCAGAGAGCAGCAAATGATCCACAGCTGTGAATTGTAAACGTCTGCCTATCTCCAGAGCTTTATGTCATTCGCAAACCATTAGAGACGTTTCCTTTAAGATTAGAAATGATATATAGCCTGGCAGTGATGCAAGGTGCAGTGGATCAGAAGTCTTTGGAGTTGAGATCTGACAGACGTGATAAGGAAAAGTACCTGCCCTACATTCACCACTGCATATTCTGGGATGATTTTGTGAGAGAATGCAGTCATTACATCTGCACTTTATTGTGGTTTGTTCTATTCACATTGCATTGTGCAGTCTGTGTCAAAAAATTTTGTTGGTATAAATACTTCATACGTAAAATTAGTGCTGGGCGGTATGGCCTAAAATTAATATTACGGTTTTTATTTTAATTATCGCGGTATCACGGTATTACCGCCTGTCTCCCCCACACCCGCCACCCCCCCACCTCGCGAGTGGGGTCCCTGTGCCCACTAGCAGTGTCAAATGTGCCCCCCGCGAGTGCTACCATCACCGCTAGCGGGGTCCCTGACCCCACTAGCGGTGTCACAAAAATGCAAAGCGCGGCTCTGTTCCCCGTCCCTGTCAGCTCTCAGGGTACGGGAACAGATTTAAAAGCCTTGCGCGCAGCTAGCGTAGGGCTAATGCTTGGCTCCTAGCACTGCCTACGTTAGCCCTACGCTACTTGCGTAGTGTTGCGCGCAAGGCTTTTAAATCTGTTCCCGTACCCTGAGAGCTGACAGGGACGGGGAACAGAGCCGCGTTCGCCATTCTTGTGACACCGCTAGTGGGCACAGGGACCCCGCTAGCGGTGATGGTAGCGCTCGCGGGGGGCACATTTGACACCGCTAGTGGGCACAGGGACCCCGCTAGCAGTGATGGTAGTGATCGCGCTCGCGGGGGGCACATATGACACCGCTAGTGGGCACAGGGACCCCGCTAACGGTGATGGTAGCGCTCGCGGGGGGCACATTTGACACCGCTAGTGGGCGCAGGGACCCCGCTAGCGGTGATGGTAGCGATCGCGCTCGTGGGAGGCATTCTTGTGACACCGCTAGTGGGCACATGGATCCCGCTAGCAGTGGGGATTTTTCGTGCTCGCGGGCGCAGCGGGGGGGGGGGGGGGGTGGGGCGGGTGACACAGTAAATGGATTAGCTTCTGTGGCCCTATTCCGCTCTCGGAATCAGGCAAGAGAAGCACACCGGGACAAGTGAGGGTGCCGCGCTGGGCTCTACAATTCATCCGGAGGGTGGGGGAGGGGCCCGACCGGTATGGCGGTATAGGCAAAAATCCATACCGTGGGAGAAAATAAAAACGGTATCCGGTTCATACCTGTAAACCGCCCAGCACTACGTAAAATTTCATGAATGCTGCTTAATGGCATTTGACAACAACGCTTTCATATAAAAATAAAAAAATATATTTAACATCGTATATATATATTTTTTTTGTGTTTTTATTTATTGAACAATTTAAAGGGGTATTCCAGGCAAAAACTTTTTTTTATATATCAACTGGCTCCGGAAAGTTAAACAGATTTGTAAATTAAAGCCACTAGAAAGGGAGAGAGCACACCGTGCAGCTAAACATGCAGATATACGATACCACTGGTATACACTGGCAGCCTCCGGACCCAATAAGTAACAACGCAGCACCTGCGGGGTGCACACACTAGATAAAGTATCAAACAATACCGCGGGTAAACAGCTGCAGGCCCGAGGTCCGGGATCACCATGACATAGACGGAGACGGTAAGGCACTCAGAGGCTACGCCGACTGTTTCGGACGTAGGAACGTCCTTCTTCAGGCCTCATTAAGGCTGTCAGGGCATTCTGGGAGTTGTAGTGGTGAAACAGCTGGAGGCACCCTGTGGTGAAAACAATAACTTTGTTTAACCAGCGCAGCAGTGCTACTTTGGGAGCAGCAGCGGCGGCGCTCTCCCGAACCCCGCTTCCCAACCAACCCCACCCCCATGCCTCTAGTGCTGAGCGGCGGCGCTCCCCCGAACCCCGCTTCCCCCACCCCTTTCCTCCAGTGGTGAAGACTTACTGGAGGATCAATGAGCTGCCTCCGGACAGGGTAACGGGGGCGGGCGGGGCCACGCGCGAGGCCAGTGGAGCTGGCCAATGCGTGCAGCCCCAGTTATCAGCGTGCTCGCTCACGTCTGTTTGATTGACAGGCGGGAGCGAGCACCGCAGTGACTGGATTTCGACTCATTGCCAGGCTTAAATGAGTCGAAATCCAGTAGTGACGTTAAGTCTATTCAGTCACATTCTAATTAATGTGATAGCGGTGAACCGCTATACTATATATTTTTAATTGTTACTTTTAATTTGAATTATTCTCTGAAGCCAGCCTACACACCGCAAGGGCCCTGCGGAGGCAGACTTCTAGAGATACTTTTATTATATGTACTTTTGGCTATTGTGTGATAAATAACACATATTTAATTAGTAACTGGCATTTCAAGAATGAATTTACTAAATATCCATTACACACTCACTATTGTGAGTGAGACACTGAGGACTGATCTTTTTACATTGTTTCTACAGTGTTAAAACAGGTTTGCTTTATGGGGTGGGCCTTGTTGCTTTTCCCCCTTTACACCAGCCTTGATTGAAAAATCTCTGCCTGTTAGGGTATATGGAGAGATCTATCAGAGTCCGTGGGGCAGACAGAAGTCACATGACACTTTGTTATTTACACAGCACACCCTGTTATAGTCTGGGGCGCTTTAGCTGGACCCCAGGAATCAAATATTAATTGCCTTTTTTGAGGATAGGCCATCAGTTTTTTTTAGAACTGGAAAATTACCTATTGATCTGTAAAAAGGAAAGCCAGAGCTGCAATGAAAGTTACACATTGTCTGCTCTTATGGGGGGAGATTTATCAAAACCTGTGCAGAGGAAAACTTGCTCAGTTGCCCATAGCAACCAATCAGATCGCTTCTTTTATTTTTCACAGGCCTTCATAAAAATGAAAGAAGCAAACTGATTGGTTGCTATGGGCAACTGGGCAAGTTTTCCTCTGCACAGGTTATGATAAATCTCCCCCATGGTGTGTCAACACAACACATGTCAATGTTGGCATATTAGTAATGTTTGAAGTAAGATCCTCGAAAATCCGGTCCCTATTTAATTAAGGCAATGATTAGAACAAATCCCCTTGATCCTATCCTTCTCTCAGGCATCTGTAGGCTTGAAGATCTCTGTTCCACACGGCTGTTGCCGGAACTCACTTGAGAGATTTGTGGTGAATCGGATTTCTTGTTGGCCTCGTGTGGTGGTGACATCATTATAATGGCGCTAGGCTTCCATATCCTTGTCTTACTATGTTATTGTAAGTTTATATCCCAAGGAACCTGGTCAGTCTGCCTCAGTAGAAAGTAATTAAGGTGACTGCCACTCCATGTTTTGTCAGCAAGTACAAAACATTATTTTTATTTTATTTAACTTTTTTCCTCCTTGATTTCATCTGCATTAATGTCTTATTATTCAATCTTATCTGGCATGTCTAGGGGCAAACTAAGTCTTTAAAAAAAATATGGTTATGCACATTACCTCGAAGTGTCTTCTTTTTCTTTATGAAATATAATAATCTGCGCTGTAGCCTAGACCAAAGGCTAAAAGCTATCTAGCTAGTTAACCAGTCCAACAAAAGCAGCAGCACACCGGTCTAAATGAATATGTGTCAGGCTTTATTCATATGCAGCAACATTTCGACCGCCTCACACGGTCTTTGTCAATCGGCTTGTCAAACTTAGCTGCATCTGATGAATAAAGCCTGACTCACATTCATATAGACCGGTGTGCTGCTGCTTTTGTTGGACTGGTTATCTGTGGGAGCCATTGACCCAGGCTTGACCAGCTTGCACCCGCGTTAATCATTGGGAGTGCGGTTCTCTTTTAAAACATATCTAACTAGTTAGCTAGCTATCATATCCATGCTTGACACAGAGACAGTCAAAAAGTCTTGGCTACAATATAGAGTGCTTTACCCACCCCAGTACCAGCTGATGGTAACTCAATGCCAGGTGCGATGCACTTTATGTCATTAAAAAGTGTATAGAGAGGGCTTGGGTGTCGGGCCACCTCTATACCCAGTGTATCTTGGCTGCATTCCGCTCGGTGCAATCTCCATTGTAGGCTATTTTAACTGTTTAAAGTTGTCTGCTGGAATTTTTATCTAATGTGCCCTGGTGGCCTATTAGAACAATAAACTTGAACTCACCTTCCTCCGCTCCTGCCTAGCCTTCAGTCTCAGGACGCTCTGTCTATGGCTGTTCTCTGACAGTCTGCTTCCTGGAGCCGGCCAGAGGTGTAGACTTGATGCCTAGGTCAATCACTGGTCACAGTGGTGTCTCACTTTGTCCAATGATTGGGATGGGGCACTGTCTGTTTTCCAAGCAGTAGATGATACGTTTTGCAGCTCCAGGGAAAACAGTTTCACCAGCTGCAGACAGAGCCACCTAATATCGGAGGCTAAGAGGAAGTGTTATTTTATTTTTAATAGGCGGGCTGGGCACAGTAGTTACATAGTTACATAGTTAGTACGGTCGAAAAAAGACATATGTCCATCAAGTTCAACCAGGGAATTAAGGGGTAGGGGTGCGGCGCGATATTGAGGAAGGGATGAGATTTTATATTTCTTCATAAGCATTAATCTTATTTTGTTCCAGGAATGTATCTAATCCTGTTTTAAAGCTGTTAATTGTTCCTGCTGTGACCAGTTCCTGAGGTAGACTGTTCCATAAGTTCACAGTTCTCATGGTAAAGAAGGCGTGTCGCCCCTTGAGACTAAACTTTTTCTTCTCCAGACGGAGGGAGTGCCCCCTCGTCCTTTGGGGGGGTTTAACCTGGACAACCCCATTAAATCCCGATGTTAACACTAACAGCAAAATTTTTACATTACCGGTGAAAGTCATTAGTGGTGCAGTGGTCAGATCGCTTGGAGCTGAGCCATAGTCATGGCAGCCCAAGGTCTATACTAAACATCCGTAGCTGCCGTGGCCAATCAATTGCTAATCTAATAGATCAGTGTAATAATATACCATTTCTTTGATCTTCTAGAGGGACTAAAAAAAGTGTTTTAAAGGAGTATTGCAGTTTATGACTATTCATCACTTATTCAATAGATAGAGGATAAGTATCTGATCGTGGCGGGTCCGACCGCTGGGACCCCTGCAATAAAAAAAATTATTGAAAAAAATTATTATAAAAAAAATGTGCAAAGAAATAAAATAACATATTTGGTATCGCTGTAAGCAGAACTATCTGAACTATCAAATTTTCACATTTGGGATTCCACACAGTCAATGATGTAAATGCAAACAAAGTTTAAAATAGGTGATTTTCAGTCTTATATCACAAAACAGCCTAACGAAAAAAAAAAAAAAGTTACCATAAAGGCCTCAGACTGAAAAATTAAAAAGTTATAGGCCTAAGAATAGTGCAATTTTTTAAAGGTAGTAAAATAAAATAAAAGCTACATGAATTTTGTATCATTGGCTTCGTACTGAGTTAGTTAGTTTTCCCACGTAGCAAATGGCTTAAAAACAACCACCTACCCTCCAAATTTTTTTAAATTGTGTTTTTTTTTTAAATAGTTTTACCTCACAAATATAATTTATTTTCGTTTTCGCAGCATGTTTTATTGGGATTGAAGGGTTTCGTTACAGAGTACAACAAACTTCAGTAAAAAAGATGTGGTCCAGCAAAACCCAAGTCATCATATGGGTCTGAGGGTGGGAAAATAAAGGGTTATGGTTAATTAAAGGCAAGGAGGAAAAAAATACAGTTAAAAAAAACAATAATTGGTCAGGTTTTTAAGGGGTTAAAAGGGTATTCCAGTGAAATTTTTTTTCCTATCAACTGGCTCCAGAAAGTTGAACAGATTTGTAAATTACTTATATTTAAAAATCTTAATCCTACCAGTCTTTTATCAGCTGCTGAAGTTGAGTTGTTCTTTTCAGTCTGACCACAGTGCTCTCTGCTGACACCTCTGTCTGTCTCAGGAACTGTCCAGAGCAGTAGAGGTTTGCTATGGGGATTTGCTTCTACTCAGGACAGTTCCTGAGTCAGCAGAGAGCACTGTTGTCAGACAGAAAAGAACAACTCAACTTCAGCAGCTGATAAGTAGGATTGAGATTTTTTAGTAGAAGTAATTTACAAATCTGTTGAGCTTTCTGGAGCCAGTTGATATGAAAAAAAAAAAGTTTTTCACTGGAATACCCCTTTAACAAGACTATAACACATCTTGGTTATCAGACAGGTAGGGCTGAGCGAATGATTACTGGATTGTTTTTTTGGTCCTTTACTTTCATCTTATGGCTGCACATCCACTTGACAGAGGTCGATGTGCGGCCGATGAACGATGATTTTTGCTTGTATGTCAGCTGGTCGACGGACCTATTACACAGTGATATCTGCCTGTTCGGCCAATAAAAGCCTTATGTAATAAGACCCTCAGAGTACAGATCTGTTAGTGGATTTTTTTTTTAAAGGATTTCGCCTAGAGCAATGAGTTTGGGAATCACTAGACTAGACAAACTTATAAGGAATATTCACATGGCAGATATCAGTGAGATTTTAGCACAGAATCCATGAGAGTTCTACTCCAAAATTGCATCTCATTATCTTCGATGATGATCTGCACCATCACTTTGAGATGTTTATGCATGGAAACCTTGTCAGTTGCCAGGACATGGATTTGCCACGTTATTGGGGGGGGGGGGGGGGGGGCTAATCCGTGTCCAGCACCACAGGGAAAAATCCACAGCATTCAGAGTGGAAATCCATGTTTAAAATCCCATAAGTAACATATGTTTCCAACTAAAATGTCTATCACATGCATGGGGCCTAGCCAAGCATACTGAGAATGAATATTGGTGTAATGTGTTGCCAAGATCTGTCTTTAAGAGTTAGCAGGATGAACAAGACTCTAAAACAATGAGATATAGTGAGTGATGCGCAAACTTTTCTTATGTTGGAGAACATAGGCATGAAGAAAACAAATGTTACAACCGTGATTTCCGACTATTAGGACAAAGAGCCGGTTTTACCCATTGCAAGCGGTCATAAGACCTTCTTGGATGTTATAGGTTATAAATGAGGCATTTCACTTGTGGCATTGAATACAATACCTAAAATATGATTGATTCATTGGCATGTCCTCTACGCTGAGTAAAAAAAAAATAATAATAATAATAATTTGGGAATGTGCTGATACACCCTATACACAACAAATACACTATATGTGAAAAAAATTGTTCTACCACCATGCAAAACCATGCAAAACTTTGCATGCATTTGTACAGCTCATGTACACTCTTGTGCCATATTTTGCTTGTTGCAGAAATTCAACATAATAATGTAAAATAGAAATCCAACCATTCCATGCAATTTCAATGCCATAATTGAGCATTAGCAGACAAAGCTTTCTGCGCTTGTTTCATAGCACCTGTCTCCAGTGTGAGACCTAATGCAATGTGTTTCAATAACAGTAAGTCTCATGAAGATGGAAAGCGGGAAACTCCTTTTAGTGCAGAGTCATATGGGTCGGGGAGTCCGTAGAACAGGCACACTGTAAAGCTATTTCGATGCTAAATTCTAAATCGTTTAGAAAAATTACAAACGTGCACATTGTTGTACTTTTGTTATTTTTCAAAAGAAAAGTAAATAAAACAGTGAAGGTACACTTTAACTACTGGAAATGATTTGCAAAACACAAATTAAACTAAATGTCAGAAACATGCGATCTCTCACTCTTAGTGTATTTTATGCTAGATCTCCACTTTCCTTCACACATGAGCTCAGTTGCTATGCTTTGAGTTTAGCACCATGCAAGCATTCATTTATTTCATATAAAACGTGTTCCTTCTCCTCTTTGTTCAGCAATGAGAAGCGAGACATGCGGCTTGTCAAGCAGAGCTGCCTAATGTAAAATATCCTTTTTCCACAGATTGTAATCTTTAATTTTCTACTTTTTTATTGATGTGCCAACTTCAATACTCCTCAGAAAGCAAAAGGTAAATGAAGGTTTTTATCCAGAAATCACGATCGCTGTCTGAAGGAGGATTTTGTTACAGGGCTTTTCTCCGCTCCTTCTTGAGATGTGGTGCTATTCATTTAATGGGTTTTAAAGTGTTCCTGACACAAAAACATTCACATATGTCACCTAGAATGAACCTGGTCTTTTATACCTGGCATATTTAAAGTCGCTATCTAATAATAACCGGTTGGGAATTTCCAGCTGCTTGGCAGGTACCGCCAGCACAAAGCAGGAGCCAACTACAGCAGCCTATTTTCTGTAAGTGGAATGCTCCGAGAGGCTGTTACAGCGTCTCCGATGACATTGGTCCTTTTTTATTCATTGTTTTCCACTGTCTGCATACTGGAGATTTTCTAAGCAAAATGCGCCAGAATTCTAACTCTAATTCTGTCAAAATTAATTCTGTCAAAAAAAAATTATAAATCTTGTATGGGACATACAAAATAATAGTAATGCAGCACATTAAGATAAATTCAATCTGCGGGTTTATTCACACATCCAAACCAAACAGTGCAACGTTTCGATCCTACATTGTGAATCCTTTTCAAGCATTGCTGCTTGAAAAAGATCTGCATTGTAGGATCAAAATGTTGCACTGCTCCAGCCTGCTGCTGCACTCTTCTCTGTAGATTGCTGAAAACACTGATCAGTGTGGTGCATATGCATAGCACTGTTCATTCTTTGCAATCCAAAGATTGCAATAAATAGCCCCCTTTTGGGATACAAAAGTGTATATAAACGTGGGTATCCTTTTTAATCGTTTTGACTTCCATATAGAGAACATGTTAGTCATCATGGCTTTGTGCCGGAGGCTTACTTTAGTTCGCCTAAGGTATCGTTGTGTGCCTCGGCAGTTCTTTTTGTTAGGGTCTGATCCCTGTTCTGCTACTTGTTGCTGGGCCGCGGCCCTGGTACTGTTCTTAATACCCGCGACAGGCGTTGGGCCTGGCTGCCGTGATGTTTCTTACTTACTTTGCTTTTGTATTACTGTAACTGCAAAACTTCTTAATAAAAACTACAGTTCAAAAAAAAGAGAACATGTTAGTTTTACCGTGAAATGTACAGTGTAAAATTAAAACCTCGCATAATTTCTGTTTTCTTTTTATTTTCCAACACAAAACATTTTTTTTTTTTTGCCTGTGTCGTACATTTTATGGTAAAATGAAAGGTGTCATTACAAAGCACAATTGGTCGTGCAAACAAGTCCTCATATGGGTTTGAAGATGGAAAAACAAAAAAGAGATGCCTCTTAGAAGGCGGGAGGAAAGGATTGGGGATAAGATGTCTGATCACGGGGGTCTGGCCGATGGGGCCTGGGCATGGAGGGGGCGTGATGTCATGACCATAGCCATCCTAAGCTGGAGCTCTGAACATAAATGTAGGGGTACCATGCAGGAGATCACAGTGGTCCCAGCGGGAGGACCGCCAGCAATCAGACATCTTATTCCCTATGCTTTGGAACTCATAGTCTCAGCATGCAGGAGGGCAAGATAAAACCCAATTCTTTAATGTACATTAGACTCGGTAAAGTTTTCAGCTTTACCCATTCCATATAGTAGTAATACCGAGGTTTCTTTAATATACAATCCAGTACAAAGCCTAATCCCTATATACATTATATAATTTTTTCCTTTTTTTCTTTTAAAATCCTTTCTTATGAATGTCTGAATTACTATTGACCTTGCCATATGCTGCCCTGGTAACAAGAAATACATATTTCTCTTTTTCTTAAGAGGTTAACAGATTTAGAAGTACACCTCCAGGCTTTATAAAACAGTGTGAGAACATCAGGCCTGCTATACTTTACAAGTCTTTAGTTCTAAAATATATTCTGCAAGAACTGCGAGTATCTGCACATAAAGGCAAAATACCATGAAATCACCAGTAAGCCTGGACTTATCATTCACGGCTGTGTGTTAGTTTACCAGCTCATCTTATTTAAGGAACAGCTCTCAAGGGTCCACCTGGCCGGTTCTTCGAGCAAAAATAAATTCCAGTAACTGCACATTAGGTCACTATAATAAATAAGAAATGCCAGCTGTATCAGACATTAGGGATTGCAGGTTATATGTAGGTCACAGTTATAGTATAGTATCTTTATTAAAAAAAGTTACAGTATTAAATCTAGTGAAATGGACCTGAGCAACAATGTGCATCCTTATTGCTTCTCGCTAGATAAGGGATCTAAAAACAAATGTTTTGGATGTAGTCAGAACCGGTGTGATAAGATAGTAGTTGGGGAGCAGACATTTCCCATTAGTAGGCCAAGAAATGCATTCCAGTTTAGACCACAGAAAATAAAATAAAAAATGTCCTAATAATATCGGAATTTCCTGGCCAGGTTAATGCCAGCTTCCTTGGTGGTATTAAGGTAATGGTGTATTATGATTTACTCACCTACTTAGACTCCAGTGAGGCCTTCTATGTCCTGACCTTTGACAGGAAAGGTGCACTATACTTATCACACTCTGCTAATCCATCCTGTCCTGCATTGATCATACTGATCAGTAGAGACAGAGAACTGTGTGGCTGTGACTGAACAGCTGAATAGTTCTCATAGATAATCAGGCAAAGGGAATGGTTGGTGCATCCAGCATTGTGTGGGTATGTTCACACAGCGGAATGTCTGTACGGAATTCTGCCAGTATATTCTGCACAGACATTCAGCTACAAGGATTTCAATAGAATTCTGCTGCACTGTTCACAGTGGAATTTTTGCCGCAGTTTCGTGTTTCTGCCGCAGAAATCTCAATTCCGGTGTCTTCAGAAAAAATAGAAATGCCTTTTCTTTCTGCAGATTTATTATAATCCTACAAAATAACAATCGCCATGACCGCCACCTGTGGACACTGTCATGACCGCCACCCGTGGATGCATCGCGTGCCCATGGCGACGCGTCCTTGCTGGGGCTGCGTCATCGCGTGTTCCTGGAGCGCTATGGGATTCGCGTGGTGACATAGTCCTGTGACGCGTCCCCTGGAGCCGGAAGTCGCGGCACGGGCGCTCGATTCGTCCACAGGAGGCAGTCATGAGAGGGCGATACAGACCCCTATATATCAGGTACAGTCACCCCATTAGACCCTGTGATCAAGCGAAACGCGCATTAGGGAAACGTTCTGTTTGACCCACAGGTATTCTGTGCAGCTCTGGGGGGACCTTCCATGTCTAGTGGGGGGTATTTTTTTGCCAGCCATTACATTCATTCATCTGTCCATACTCTTATGGATATAGATGTATTTGGGGCCAAAAAAAGGATGTGTGCAATAGATCCTGAGGTATGACAAATGTACTTTACTGTTATGTTTACATGCACTGCAGCACTTTTTCATTGCTGAGATCTTTGTATTGCAATATATACCCTTCAATAGTTCTTACCTTTTGTGCCCGGATGATTTGCACCGCATTGTTTACATCTTAACTCAACTCAATAGGGACTTATTAGGGTTATAGGTTGAACTTGATGGACTCTGGTCTTTTTTCAACCTTATGAACAATGTTACTATGTTATCTGACATCCCGGGAGGAAAATTTTCCTTTCTCCGCCCAGCCATTTACCTGTGGGTACTTTTTTGCCATGTTTGTTCTGTTCTTTTTATGTGTTTTTATTGTATATTTTGTGATTTCAATAAAGAATATGTCTGCTTTATAGCTGTTTCAGTCTACCACCTTTTTTGTAGGATATATATTTCTGCAGATTTAGCTCGGAATAGCATTGTTGTCAACAAGATGGGGCATTTTTGACTGTTTCTAGCACCCTCCGGAACTTTTAAGTGGGCAGAATGTCTGCATTTCCAGGCAGACATTCTGCACATTTTCCTACCGTGTGAACATACCCTCAGGCTGGGTACACACTAAAGGTATGTGCACACTGAGTAATATCTGCCCCGAGAAATTCCGGGAAAGCATTCAGTGTGTATGAGGCGCCACCGAATAAAGCCGGGCGGACTTACCCCATGGACGGAAATGCAGTCTGTGAGGTATTCTGCAGAGGAACACTAAAAGAAACATTTCCAGTCAAAATAAATACAGCTGGTGGAATTTATCATTGATATACGCTGTTTACTGTGCTTTGAATTGTTGCAAAAAAATGCTGCAAATTTGCTCATAGCATAGACAACAAAACTTCTCTGCCACTGATAATAATTTTTTTTCAAATGTAATTTTTTCATCCATCAGTAACAGACATTAAAATCCCGCATTGCGATGTTTCTCAAGAAGTTATCTTCGCAAGTCCAGAGTTCTGCTTCTCTTTTAAAGGAAAACATATACCATATTTAGTTTTGCTAATTTCTGTCCAGTATTCAGAATGATTTTCTAAGATAATTCTATTTTTGTTCTCGCTTAGTTCCAAAGATTGAAGATCTGTTATTGGAAAAAGGAGCTCAAGACCTGCTTGTACAGCTTCATCTTGAATGTGGATATGTGTGTCTCTATTTCTATGACTACAATAGAGCGAAGGAACATCTTAATCGAGCAAGAAACGTGGCTAAGCTTCAAGTTAATGTAACTGGTAAGAGTCTGATGTCCCACAAGATTTAAAAAAAATATATAAATCTAGACGTCCAATGAACATAAAGTTGCCTCCTTTACCATCGAATTATTCAGGCTAGGTTTACATAATTTAAAAGGTATAAAGACCTGACTCTTTTCTTTACCACAAGGGTAATGAGGTTATGGAAATACAAATAGTTTTGCTTAAAATAATATATACAGTAGGTTTATTAGATAAACAATAAGGTAGACAATAAGGTATAAATTCCTATTTTGATCACAGGGCCCTTGTAGTGAAACGGGGTTAGATTAAAAATGTTAAAAATAGTTATTATCCCCTATGTATGATCAAAGGGTTATAAATAAACATATATTAGTAGTTAGAATATATATTTATTTATAACCATTTGATCATGCATAGGGGATAATAACTAGTTTAACATTTTTACTCCTTTTAATCTAACCCCGTTTGACCACAAGGGCCCTGTGGTCAAAACTGGAATTTATACCATATTGTCTACCTTATTGTTTATCTCATCAACCTATAAATTATTTTGAGCGAAACTATTTGTATTTCCATAACCTCATTACCCTTGTGGCAATGACCCGAGTCAGGTCTTTATAGCTTTTGAGGACTGTTTACTTCCTTTTCAATTTATACTAGCTATTTACCATTGGCCAATTTCGGTATTTTTGGCCTCTAACAGTTAACCTCGACCTATTATGTTGTGATCTGCACAAAATCTTTTTTGTATAAGTTAAAAGGAGTTGTCTTATGAGGCATGGTCTGTAAAGTGTATTTGATTGGGTTCCCGACCCGTAGATTTAAAATGAAATAAGAGATGCAGAGGGAAAGTGGGCATTCCAGTTGAAACATGTTATTTCCTTTTCAGCTTTCTTTTAATAGAATGTGTAGTAAAATAACAAATCAACATGATAAATCCAAAAAAATATGGTGATACCAAATAAGAAATTTTTTTTTTACGTACTTTTGCATAATAAAAGTGTGTTATGGGGAAAAAAGTTATTTTACATATAATCATTTAAAAAAATGGGGGGGGGGGGGGAGAGGGATATAATATAAATAATAAATTAACTTTGTTCTGAAAGTCATTAAGTTTGCAGAGGTGGCATAAATGCATTTTTACCTAATCGCTCATGACAGCACCCCCCTGGAGAGGACCTCCCACCACAGGACAGGAAACCTGGGAACATAAAAGAGGGACACACCTCTCCACACCTCAGTTCAGGTTTCCTGGGAGGAGGCCTGGGAGCTGTCTCCATACCTCTCCAAGGGGCTGCAGGTCTTCCGGTAGTGGGGCTCCCTGTCCAGCAGAAGTCTCATCTGAGGAGCAGCCGTAAGCCTCCCTGTGAGTACTGCGGGGGGGGGGGGGGGCTAGTTGGGTCCCGATAGCCCTGCATCTCCATCCTTTCCCCAGGGGTGCAGGATTTCTCCATTTTGGATCCCCTGTCAGTGTTTTCCAGTGTCTGGAACCCTGTGGACAACAGGCAGCCAGCCCACAGCAATATCCAGCAGTGCTGAACTTTCCAGTAAGCAGCCCGCTGCTGCCAGCAGCTCGCAGAAGTACAGCAGCCAGCAGCAGTATTCAGCAGCCCGCAGCAGTATCCACAGTATCCAGCAGCCCGCAGCAGTACCAACGGCCTGCAGCATCACCAGCCCGCAGCAGCTGTGCAGACCATTCCTGGTTGCCCTGTAGTGTTTTTTGCTGAAAACTTCCTCCAGCATGTCGGAGCATTCGACAGAGGGAGGTGGACGCTCCAAGAAGAGTAGTTCCAGTCTGGCTACGGAGGTGTGGATCTACTTCTGGTTGAGATAATTTAAATTTAATTCTATATTCTTCTAGCTAAGTCAGGCTATTGTTTTGTAGGATAGCAGGAAGTCTTCTTCTAAATCCCGTAATCAAGAATGTGCAGAATGTAGGAAGCCATAAGATCCTGCCTATAAAAAGTCTATATGTGCAGCCTGTATTGAAGTTATTGTGGCCCAGGAGTCCTCTGCAATTACTAGCAACCTAAGAGTAATGATCTGGGAGGAGATAGATTCATCCCTTAAAGGACTAGGAGTTGTCGGGTATGTGGGTGCTTCAGCTTCCTCTGTGGTCACCCCTGCCATTTCCAGTCCCTGAGTGTACAAGAGGAAAATCTTACTCTATATTCCTCCTCTGATGAAGAGCAAGAAGAGTTAAAGTCCAAATTGCTCTTTTCTCCAGATGATACTGATCAGCTCCTCAAAGCCATCCACCTAATGGCTAATCTTGAGGAAAGCAGAGAGACAGTCACGGCCGAGGACGCCCTATATGAAGGCTTAGGTCCCAAGAAATCCCGTACATTTAATTTGCATAAAAGTATCAAGCAAATAATTGCTAAGGAATGGGAAAATCCAGAGAAGAAATCTTTTTTTCCTAAACTCCTAAGAGGAAGTATCCCTTTGAAGAGTCATTCACTAAATCATGGGATAGAGCCCTGTTAATTGATGCCCCGGTGGCTAAAATGACTAAGAAATCTGCTTTGCCATTTGAGGATCTAGGAACCATGTCTAATCCAATGGACAAAAAAGCCGAGTTCTTTAACAAAAAGACCTGGGAGGTGGCCACAGCTTCTATCAGAACCAACGTAGCTGCTACATATGTTGCTCGCTCCCTAAGAGTCTGGTTTTCACAATTACAAACCCATCTTGTTAACCAGACTCCTGGAGAAGAGATTTTAGAATCCTTACCTGTGATTTCCAAGGCGGTAGATTTTTTGGCAGACTCCTCAGTAGATTCTGTATGTTTGGGTGCCAGAGCAGCCGCTTTATCTAAATCTTCTAGGAGGGCCACATGGCTTAGACAGTGGAAGGGGGATGTGTGCTCAAAAGGCAAACTATGTTCCATCCCTTGCATCGGAGATCGCCTTTTTGGTCCCTTCTTAGACGAAGTACTAGAGAAGGCTTCTGATAGGAAAAAAAGGGTTTTCACTCAGGGTCATGCTTCTGATTCCTTTCGTTGCAAAAAATAAAAAACAACAACCCAGAAAGCCTAATCAGAAGTTTCAGGACAATAGAAAATATAAAGTCCCTAGCAAAGGTAGAGGTTTCCTCTTCAGTCCCAACAAAGAGTCTAATTCCAAAGATCCCAAGCAATGATGGCTTTCTCCCAGTGGGGGTGGGGGGCATCTGTCCAGACTTGCAGGGGCCTGGGAGAAAATTTCTATCCACTCTGAAATCAGGTCTCCTTTTGGAGTTCCGGTCTTTTCCTCCAGACAGTTTCTTCCCCACTGGGATATGGAAAGATTCCCTGAAACAAGAGGCCATGATAACAGAAATAAAATCTCTTTTGCTCAAAAATGTCCTGGTTCCATTCCCCCAGAGTGGAGGGGATTCTATTCCTTTCTCTTCTTAGTAAAAAAAAAAACATTGTTTCTTTAAGAGTGATAATAAATGTGAAAAAATTTAACAATTTCCTGTCATACAAAAAATTCAGGATGAGTCCCTAAAATGCACAATTCCATTGCTATTTGCAAATTGCATGATGGCCGTTGTAGATTTAGAAGACACCTACTACCATATTCTCATCGACAACTCTCATCAAAAGTTTCTAAGAGTGGCAGTGTTTATGGAGGGAGCATGGGTCGATTTACAGTATCAGGCCCTTCCCTTTGGCGTCTCTCAAGCCCCAAGGGTATTTACCAAAGTGATGGCGGAGGTGGCAGTTTTCTTAAGAACCCAACAGATCCTGTTGGTCCCATATCCGGACGATTTACTTATTGTATCAGACTCTCCGGAAACCCTTCATTTTGATATTCAAGTAGTTTGCTGCATATAAGGATCTAGTTTGGAATCTGAATCTAAAGAAGTAAAATGTAACCCCTTCCAGGCAGTGCGTTTTCTTGGGCATCCTTCTGGATTCAGTGTCTCAGCTTTCCCTCCTGCCTCTAGCCAAACAGATCCTCATCAATGATAGAGTAGACATTCTTTACGGTCTCACCTTTGCACGTTCAGGGAAGCAATGTCAGTACTAGGTCTCATGACTTCTTGTATTGTAGCAGTGAAATGGGCTCAGTACAGATCCAGGATGTTACAGACAGATATCCTTCAAAAGTGGGATGGCGATCCCTCATCACTAAACCAAAAATGTTCTCTTTCCTCAAAAGCAAGGGTCTCCTTGATATGGTGGATGAACCCCAACAATCTATCTCAAGGGGTACCTTTGTCTCCCTCGTCGGTAGTGAGTATAACTGCAGAGGCCAGTCCTTGGGGTACGGGTGCCTCCTGCGGCCAGCATCTCCTCCGAGGCAGATGGTCTCCTCAGATGCATCAGTCTACATCAAATTACAAAGAGTTCTATGCAGTGTTCCAGGCAAATATCTTTGCTTATTCCTCAAATTCAAGGGAAGCATGTGCTGATATATTCAGACAACACCCCCACTGTAGCTTACTTAACCCCTTAAGAACCAAGGACGTACTAGTACGTCCTTGGTCCTGCTCCGGTGATATAACGCGGGGTTACACGTTAACCCCGCATCATATCACGGCGGGCCCGGCGTCATAGTGAAGCCGGGACCCGCCGCTAATAGCGCGCATAGCCGATCGCGGCGCCGCACGCTATTAACCCTTTAGCTGCGCGCTCAGAGCTGAGCCGCGCGGCTAAAAGCGAAAGTGAAAGTTGCCGGTTAACTCAGTGGGCTGTTCGGTATAGCTACGGCGAAATCGCGGCATCCCGAACAGCTTACAGGACAGCGGGAGGGCCCCTACCTGCCTCCTCGCTGTCCGATCGCCGAATGACTGCTCAGTGCCTGAGATCCAGGCATGAGCAGTCATGCGGCAGAATCATCGATCTCTGGTTTCCAATGAGAAACCAGTGATCAATGATAAAGAGCAGTGTGTGCAGTGTTATAGGTCCCTATGGGACCGATAACACTGCAAAAAAAAAGTGAAAAAAAAGTGAATGAATATCATTTAACCCCTCCCCTATTAAAAGTTTGAATCACCCCCCTTTTCCCATAAAAAAAAAAAAAACACAGTGTAAATAAAAATAAAAATAAACATATATGGTATCACCGCGTGGGGAAATGTCCGAATTATAAAAATATATCATTAATTAAACCGCTCGGTCAATGGCGTGCGTGCAAAAAAATTCCAAAGTCCAAAATAGTGCATTTTTTGGTCACTTTTTATATAATTTAAAATGAATAAAAAGCGATCAATAAGTCCTATCAATGCAAAAATGGTACCGTTAAAAACTTCAGATCATGGCGCAAAAAATGAACCCTCATCCCGCCCCATACACGGAAAAATAAAAAAGTTATAGGGGTCAGAAGATGACAATTTTAAACATATTAATTTTCCTGCATGTAGTTATGATTTTTTCCAGAAGTACGACAAAATCAAACCTATATAAGTAGGGTATCATTTTAATCGTATGGTCCTAGAGAATAAAGATAAGGTGTCATTTTTACCGAAAAATGTACTACATAGAAACGGAAGCCCCCAAAATTTACAAAACAGCGGTTTTTTTTTTCAATTTTGTCGCACAATGATTTTTTTTCCATTTCATCGTAGATTTTTAGGCAAAATGACTGATGTCATTACAAAGTAGAATTGGTGGCGCAAAAAATAAGCAATCATATGGATATTTAGGTGCAAAATTGAAAGAGTTATGATTTTTTAAAGGCAAGGAGCAAAAAACGAAAATGCAAAAACGGAAAAAAACACGGTCCTTAAGGGGTTAAACAAACAGGGGGGGGGGGGGGGGGACAAGATCAGACTCCCTGTTAAATCTCTCCTACCAGATTTTTTTCCTAGCAGAAGCCAGGCTAGCATCTCTCTCTGCAGTTCACCTGAGGAGAAGACAACAAGGTGGCAGACTTCCTGAGCAGAGTTCATCTTCTTCAGTCCGAATGGTGTCTAAACAAGCAGATATTTGCAATGATAGATGAAAGGTTTGGAAAATTCTCTCTAGATCTGTTTGCTTCCAGAAACAACAAGAAGAATCACAGGTTCTATTCTCTCAACCCACTGGATTGTCCAACAGAAGTAGATGCCTTATTCTTCGGGTCTTGAAAAAGATAAGACAGAACAGAGCCTTAGTCCTATTGATAGCGCCCTTCTGACCTCGAAGACCCTGGTTTACCTTGCTAAGGACAATGTTAGTCTCACAGCCGTGGGATCTTCTGGACAGGGAGGATCTACTGTACCAGGGACCAGTTCATCATCCTCAGTCGGCTCACCTTCATCTAACAGCCTGGATGCTGAAAGGTTAATTCTAAAAGCTAGATGCCTATCTGACCAAGTAATAAGCACCTTACGTGCAAGTAGGAAAGACGTAACATCCTCCATATACCTAAGAACATGGAGGGACATTTATCAATGTTTGCTTATGTATTCCTTTTTTTGGTACTTTTTTCTTGCTTATGTGTGACTTATTTATCAACTGGTTTCAGCCTGTTGATAATTTTCTTTCACGTAAGCAATTTTTTATTTTTTACTTTGGTAGTAGCTTTTTCTGCTCCATGTTTGAGCTGGAGTATATTTAGTCAATTTTTAACCTTGTTGCAACTTTTTTTTGCTCAATTGCGACTGTCGCAGTTAATAAATACCAGACTACCCGTAGTCCATTTTAAAATTATTACTACGTAGTTACGTTTTGGAAAACTTGCTTTTCTCACTTCCCAGTCAAAATGTTGCACGAAAAATCGCGTAGTGGCAGATGCGACATTTGTGCGACATTTTTAGTAACAAAAAATCGCTTTATAAATGTCTGTCATGGAGAGCCTTCCTAAGAACAGTGGGACTGCAGTCGATCCATTGGGAGATCCTAATATCCCTCAAATCCTTCATTTTCTCCAGTTAGGCCTGGATAAGAGGCTAAGTCTTAGTACCTTTTAAAGTACAAATTTCAGCACTTAGTTCTTTTGTTAACAGCAAGTTATCAGATAATATCTTAAACATTTTATTTCTGGGGGGACAAGATTACATCCTCTATCAAGACCCTCTGTTCCCCCTTGGGATTGGAATCTGGTGTTAGATGCCTTGTCAGGACCACCATTTGAACCTCTGGATTCTATCTCCATCAAGTTGCTCACCTTCAAGATGTGCTTCCTCCTGGCAATAACAACAGCTAGGAGGGTAGGAGAATTACAAGCACTCTCTGCCTTTCCTCCTTATACCGAGATATTAGATGACAGGGTAGTAATGAGAACTTTACAATTTTTTCTGCCGAAAGTGGTTTCCGAGTTTCATAAATTTCAGGAGATTATTCTTCCCTCTTTTTGCGATGAGCCGAGACATGAAGGTGAAGTCAAGTTCCATAACCTTGATGTCAGAAGATACCTCCTGAAGGATCTGGGCTCTTCTTAGGACTTTCGTTCTACAGAAAAACTTTTAGTCTTATTTTCTGGCTGTAACAAAGGCAAGACTGCTTCTAAACTGTCTATGAGTAGATGGATCATGGCATCAATTACATTAGCCTATACTACAAAGAATCAGGATCGACCTTCCTTTTTTTCAGCTCACTCTTCCAGAGCAGTGGCTTCTTCCTGAGCTACATGGTCCTCAAAACATACTTTTTTTTAAACACTATAGGTTGCATTGAAATCCTTTTTCTGATCTTTCCTTTGGACGTAAGGTACTTCAGGCGGTAGTCCCGCCCTGATTGGTTACTATTCTAGGTCTCCAGCGGTGCTGTCATGAGCGATTATGTAAAGATAGATTACTTACCGGGTAATCTGTTTTTCATTAGCTCATGACAGCACTCCTCATTTTTAACAATAACATTTCATTGTGAAAACTTAATATTCCAAATAATTGTTACCTGAAAATGTTACATTGGTATGCCTGGTGGACTCTGGTTTCCATGCCAGCCCATCAGCACCTTCAGTTCCTTAGGGCACTAATGGGCATCCAGAACTTGCCCCATCTGAAGCTCCTTAGAGGGCAGTGTCACTATTACGATAATTGTTGCCAAAAATCTTTGGTGAAATTTCAGGAGTAGGCCTCAGATTTCTGCTACTGATCCCACATGTTTTTTAAGATGGCAAAACCAGTTATGTAAACATACCTTTATTCCAATTTTATTGTTAATACATAGTGATGGCCTAAATTATCTTTTGGAAGGATTTTGATAGGAATTTCACAGTTAAATGTTTCTGTGTGTGTCCACAGCAAAACAAGGCTTGCAGCCAAGACACGGTGGTAGATCCCTTTATGTTTTGAATTAATTCAACATGGCAAATTACATAGGAATGTTCTGGCACATGAGAATATTTTGTTTGGAAATATATAGAAATGCCAGCAATCCCATCAGTATTAATCTAAAGAGGTTTATAGAGAAGTGGTTGTTTATTCGTTATTGTAACAATATGGCATTTTTTTAAATTTAACTACTTTACAAGAGTATAGTGTAATTCTTAAATATTTAATGCTAGCTTGAACTTTTTTTTTTACTGTAATTCTTGCAAATGTTCATACTGACCTGACTTTTTAGTAAGTTCACAATACAGAATAATGTCATTGTTAGGGATCATTGCAAACCTTGGCAAAAGTTATGGAATTTACATGTTCATCCGGTTTCATAGCAAATACTCAACCACAGATACGGTTTTTGTTTAATATCTTTGTCAGTGATATTGCATAAGGTCTCGATGGTAAGGTGTTGGCCTTTTTGCTGATAAAACAAAGATTTTTAACACGGTAGATGTTCCTGGAGGGATACACCAAATTTATTTAGGTAAAATAGAGCAATCGTTAGAACTCTGGCAACTAAAATTGAATGTGAATTAGTCCAAGATAATGTACCTTGGGCATAAAAACCCTGGGAGTATAGAATATATACAGTCCTGACCTCAGTACCTGAGGAAAGGAATTTAGGGCTTAATTTTTTTTTTTTTTTTGAAGACTTAAAGGAAAACGGTCATTCTGTTCACCAACACTAAACCCAATACACTGGGTTATAGTGAGGGGTCACTTACTAACATACATACCTAATGTTCGGAGTTATGTCCCACTGAAGATCCTCTTATATCTTAACTGAATTTTGCCCCGTTGGCTGTATTTGCTCATGGATGTAAAGGGAGAGGTATTAGCAGTAGAGAGGGAAGTGTCCATGGGTGTATAGGGAAAGGAATTAGCAGTAGAAAGAGAGAAGTGCTCATGCCGCTCTGCCACACTTGGAGTATTGTGCGCAGAACTGAAGGCAATATCTCCAGAAGGCTATAGATATTTTGGAGAGAATTCAGAGAAGAGCTACTAAGCTAGTACGTGGATTGCACGATAAAACTCACCAGGAAAGGTTAAAGGACCTTAAAGGGGTTTTCCAGAAATGTATGTATGTGTGTGTATGTATATATATATATATATCTCAACTGGCTACAGAAAATTAAACAGATTTGTAAATTACTTCTATTAAAAAAATCTTAATCATTCCAGTAGTTATCAGCTGCTGAAGTTGAGTTGTTCTCTTTCTGACAACAGTGCTCTCTGCTGACACCTCTCCTTGTCTCAGGAACTGTCCAAAGCATTAGAGGTTTGCTATGGGGATTTTCTTCTACTCTGAACAGTTCCTGAGACAACCAGAGGTGTCAGCAGATACTGTGGTCAGACTGAAAAGAACAACTTAACTTCAGCAGCTGATAGCTACTGGAAAGATTTTTTAATAGAATTAATTTACAAATCTGTTTTGTAACTGTTTTTCTTGAGCCAGTTGATATTAAAAAATAAAAATTCCTGGAATACCCCTTTAACATGTATAGCTTGGAAGAAAGACGAGGGGATTGATAGGAACTTTTAAATACATAAATGGAATCAATACAGTAAAAAAAGGAGAGTATATTTAAAAGAATAAAAACTACCACAAGAGGACATAGTAAATTAGAGGGGCAAAGATATGTAATATGAGGAAGTATTACTTTAGAGTAGTGGATGCATGGAATAGCCTTCCTGCAGAAGTGGTAGCTGCAAATACAGTGAGTTTAAGTATGCATGGGATTGGCATAAGGCAATTGGGCAGACGAGATGGGCAAAATGGGTCTATCTACCAACACATTCTATGTTTTTTTTAAGTTTGAGGCAAGTGTAGTCAAAATGGAAAGGTTTTAAAAGCAAAAAGGAAAAGATCCATGTGTACAAAGAACAGGAGTCGATGTAAAGAGCTGTAAGAAATTTAATTTACAGTACATACAGTATCACAAATAAGTCCACTCCTCACATTTTTGTAAATATCTTATTTAATATTAATATTTTGCATGACAACACTGAAGAAATTACACTGATAAAATGTAAAGTATCATAAAGTGAACCTACACATGTTATGGCTGATTTGGTGTATATCAATGTTATTTACGGTCATGGTATAATTTGTCTAGGATACTTTTTATGAGAAAATGTGTTCTTTTTAGTAGTCTTTTATGTCAGTCTTTAGTTATTTATTATATGGTTGTCTGTTAAGTTTGATCTTCTATTAATATCACTCTTTGCCATGTGTTTGCATGTGAAAACATAAGTGATCTTTGAAAGATTATTGATCACAAGGAAATTACCGTATATGAAAATTGTGATACATGTGTTTTACAGGAAAAAGGTAAAGTGCATCATTTGTATGCTATAAACCATGTGTGTCCATGCATCTTTTATAGCACTTTGATGCAGTAAATTCCCTTTTGTGTGTGGAGGTTTGGAGTATTTGTTTCTTATTTAAGACTTTCAAATGTAGTTGCCATCTATTGTTGTTAATTACTGTAAAACAAGAACACTAGGGGTCACCATTGGGCTTTTGTCTCCCATCTGTTTTTGTCGAAGAACATAATTCAGTCATCACAATTTCTTAGTTGCTACTTAATTTTTCTTGGGTGAGAGCTAAACAACCACTATGATTGCTTGTTCATTCCCTGAATTTTTACTACCTTTTTCAAGACTATTGCAAATGTAAAAGTAGGTCACATGTCAAAGACTGTACCATAGTCTAACATTATTTATTGTGTTGTGTGAAATCAACTTTGTCCACTAACAGAATAGCAATGGCTGCTAAATGTGTGTTACTCCACAATGTGGTATTTTCTTGGCCTGCTGATTTAAGACCAGGACAACATGGCCTGATATGTATTAATCTTTTTCATGCTCTGTCTGCTAAATCCTACTGGATCCTTTAGTCTTCACCTGAGTAGGGCATTTTTTGACTTTATTTCCTTCTATATTTTATGCTGTTTTACTTAAACTTTTTTAAGCTTCTATTGCCGCCCCCCCCCCCTTTCTATTTGCAATTGTTCGATTGCTTATATAGATTAATGTAGTGCATAAGCATTACAGTAATCTATGATATCGGCACTCTATTGCTACAATCTGCCCAAGGCTGTATTAATTGCTGACTCATGGCTTACATCAAGTGCCTGTCCATTCCAGCCTCAGCAGCCTACACTAATGGACCGCCGATAACACTAATCAATAGAGTGTTTCCAGCTGTTGCAAAACTACAACTTCCAATATGCTTAGACATGGTGGGAATTCTAGCTTTGCAACAACTGGAGACACAGTGTTTGGAAAAGACTGCCCTACGGGGACTTAAAGGGGTACTCTGGCGCTTAGACATCTTATCCCCTATCCAAAGGAGATGCCTGATCGCCGCTGGGGACCCCCTGTGATCTTGCACGCAGCTCCAGGTCTGATTACCGGCGACTACGGGGCCGGCGGCGTGCGACGTCACGCCTCCGCCCCCGTGTGACGTCACGCTCCGCCCCTCAATGCAAGCCTATGGGAGGGGGCGTGACAGCTTTCATTGAGGGGTGGAGTGTGACGTCACACGAGGGCGGAGGCGTGACGTCACACGCCGCCTGCCCCGTGGTCACTGGTAATCGGACCTGGGGACTGATTTTAACTGGGTGCTGCGTGCAGGATCACAGGGGTCCCCAGCAGTGGGACCCCCGCGATCAGGCATCTTATCCCCTATTTTTTCGATAGGGGATAAGATGTCTAAACGCCGGAAAAATGTAAAAAAAAATATCAAATAATAAATTTGCTTAAGTAAATGTATTAAAAACGAATAACAATGTATTGTGTGTGTGTTTTTCCACTTTTTTTTTATTTTTTACATTTTTTTAGGTAGTACTAGTACTCCCAGCATAGAACGCACTGTTCCATGATGGGAGTAGTAGTACCTGTACTTCTGACACCCGTTACGATCCTCCTGTATAATGTATAGATACTGCCGGCTGCTCTTCTATGGTCCCCTGCACTGCCGTGTATATATACACCTATTCATATTTCCCACAGAGAGCTGTGATTGGCCAGATGGTTCCAGCCAATCACAACTCTGAGAAATATGAATAGGTGTATATATACGTCAGTGCAGGGGACCATAGAAGAGCGGCCGGCCACATCTATACATTATACAGGAGGATCACAGCGATTGTCAGGAGTGACACTCGCTGCGGTCTGTCTATTAATGCAAGTATTACAGCTCCCAGCATGGAGCCGAGTGTGCTCCATGTTGGGAGCAGTAGTACCTGCAGTTAAGGACAGATCACAGTGGGTGTCACTCCTGACACCCGATGCGATCGTCCTATCTATTGCAGAGATGCGGCGTGGCTTTCTTCTGCACGCCACATCTCTGCACTATACTCCTTCCGGCCAATGATATGAATAGAACATCACGCATTCATATTTCCCTCTGAGAGTGGGGATTGGCTGCAACCATCTGGCCAATCCCCAATCTGGGCGGAAAATATGAATGAGTGATGGGAATTTCTATTCACATCACTGGCCAGCCGGAGTATAGTGCAGAGATGTGAGTGTTGTATAGAGCCGCTCCGCATCTCTGCTATATTATGGATGATCGTGTCAGGATTGATACCCAGGGCGATATGTCTATTAGTACAGGTACTACTACTCCCATCATGGAACAGTCTGTTTCATGCTGGGAGTAGTAGTACTAACTAAAAAAATGTAAAAAAATAGAGGGGAAAAAAAGGGAAACACACACACACTTTATTAAAAATGTATTAAAATGTTGTTATAAAAGATATAAATTTCATTAAATCATTTTTTTTCCATTACTACTGTATCTTTTTTTTTTTTGTTCCCAACTAATTTTGAAAAAACGTCAAAGGGGCCAAAAATGCAATTTCTGCTCAAAGGCAAAAAACGCCAGAAAAAAAGCCAAACATAGGAAAGTGCTGTGGCGTTTTTTTTTACTTGCATTTTTCTGGGGTCAGAATAAGAAAATTTTAGGCATGCTACTTTTTTTTTTTTTTACAAAAAAGATGTAATGTTTAGGAAGTAAATAATAAAATATATATATATATATATATATATATGCTTGATAAAGGCTTGTACGCCAAAACGTTGCATCTTTTGCTCATATGCAATAAAGAATTTTAACCTGCATACAACTCGTACCCAGTGACTGGTGCTGTTTCCTTGAAGGGAGGATTGTTTATATATATATATATATATATATATATATATATATATATATATATATATACAGTGTATCATTGTATATGTATGGACCTACAGAATAAAGATAACTCCCCGGTACTTAAGGGAAGTCACTTCTTCCCAGTGCTCTATGGTGCAGCACAGCCAAGTGGGAGGGTGCCAAGCAACAACACCAGAGTGTGCAGACTATACCAGGCCAAACAAATGAAATGCTTAGGTTGAAATAAGCTAATTTCTCCCCATTTTATAACCAATCCTCTCCATTTTATGTTCAGTCAATGAACATAAAATAGGGAGGGGGAGGCTGGCTACAAGAAATCAGGGGATTGTACATAAAATGGGGGGCGGGATTTCACCATTTGTTTATTATATCACAATCGCATATCACAATATTCACCTCCATAATCGCAAAGGCATATTTTTCCCAAATAAACAGTTAAATGACGGACATCAAAGTGATATCCAATGCCCATCATTATCAGCAGGTATCAGCTGCAGAAAGCGTCATACTCCCTCACCTAACCCATGACATAAAAGTAAGTCATGGATCGGGAAGGGGATCACCCCGCAGCAGTATGGTGGGATTCAGAAGCTAAGACCAGTCATCTCATCAACCGGAAAGACTCTGATACCGAGCCCACACAGCTCACCTGACTATAGAAACAGCGACTCCATCTGCATCATTGTGCCCTTGCTTCCGGCCTTCGTTGCTCACACCACCCCTCGCTTCTGTAAAAAGCAAATGAAGTAAAATGGGGACTGAGTTGTATTAACAAAAAATAAACACTACACACAGGATGGAGCCTTTTGCTTATGGATCTGTTTCTCTGAGTATGCTAGAGACACAGCTTGGGCATTGAGCAGATCAATGGGGATGCATAGTGTCAGCACCCTACCGATCTGCTATGCTGAGCATATGCCATGAATATGATATGACCAGAAAGCCCATTTAAATGTCCTGCTTTTGGGTTTCAAAGTGTTGGTAATTGTTAGTCATAGGACTCTACATGCAAGTATTCCAGTTCTAGTACCCATGAACTGCACTGTATGGGGCAGCACAGTGGGTTCTTTTATCCACTTGCTTAAAGGGAGTAACTCAGCAGGACGTCACAACCTCTTAGGTACTGTATTTTTCCTCTCTGTTCTATTTTGATACATATGCATATTTGCAACTTACTAATGAGAAAGTCACTTTAGGTGATAGAAAGCACTAAAGAGACTAGAAGACAAAAGGAGGAGCGCGATCCTAGTGTATTACCATTGTGGATGCAGACATAAGTAGTAATGAGATTGCGCTCACCAAAGTTGGTTATGCTAAGAGCATAACATCTATAACAGCCTGTCAGTAGCGGGTCAGCAGCCTTGGAGTGCCCGATCATCCAGGGAAGTTGGCAATGGATAGCTGGTCTTGTTGCGAGAAAAAATTTATACTCCAAATCAGGCGCTTCTCCCAATAACGTCTTGATAAAGAGCTGGGTCCGAGCTGGAAACGCGTTGAAAGTGCATTTAAAAATATTTTATGCATTATCCTGAAAATAAAGAAAACTTTTTATTGGGAGAATCACCTGATTTGTTTTAATTTTTTCTCGCAACAAGACCAACTTTAAGTGATAGGACTTTCAAAAGATGAAGGAACCCGTATCCTATTATTATATACAGAATGAACTTGACAAAAAAAAAAGAAAGAAACAGAGCTCTGTTTTGTTTTGGTTTAATGTGAGTTATGCACAGTAATATAAATAAATTCTTCTTTGTTCATTAAATTATAGTTCACTTATTCATTTAAGCCATAGATTCATGTCTAGTCGCCTATTGTATAATAAACCTCATATTTCCCAACTGGATTAAAGGGGTATTCCAGGCAAAGCCTTTTTTTTATATATATCAACTGCCTCCAGAAAGTTAAACAGATTTGTAAATTACTTTTATTAAAAAATCTTAATCCTTCCAATAGTTATTAGCTTCTGAAGTTTTCTGTCTAACTGCTCAATGATGATGTCACGTCCCGGGAGCTGTGCATGATGGGAGGAACTGCATGGGACGTGAGTCATCAGAGAGCAGTTAGACAGAAAACAACAACTAAACTTCAGAAGCTAATAACTATTGGAAGGATTAAGATTTTTTAATAGAATTAATTTACAATTCTGTTTAAGTTTCCGGAGCCAGTTGATATATTAAAAAAAGTTTTGGCCTGGAATACCCCTTTAAATTTCCATGGACTTCCATAGAGTAAAAATGTAAATCTTCAGCCAAAAACAAACTAGAACTTTAGCTTTGCCATAAAATCAAACTCTCAACTTCTTCCTTACCATGAGTGTACTCTTTATAAATAGGATGTTTTACCCAATTTAGAGCTGCAGGGAGAGAAACCTTGTTTTATTATATTGGTTAAAGGGGTACCCGCTCCTAGAAATCTTATTCCCTATCCAAAGGATAGGGGATAAGATGTGTAATCACGGGGGGTCCCGCCTCTAGGAACCCCCCCCCCCCCCGCAATCTCCATGCAGCACCGGCATTCTAAACATTATATTTAAAATGCTGGTGGCGGTGGTGGTGACGTAACTTCACGCCCCGTCCTCTCCATTCATGTCTAGGTCTCCCATGTCTCGACCATGGCCCCGAACCCAGCGTTCGGACAAAAAGTTCAGAATGCCGGGGTGACGTGAAGGAGATCATAGGGACCCCCATGATCAGACATTTTATTCCCTATCTTTTGGATAGGGGATAAGATGTCTAGGGGCGGAGTACCCGTTTATATGTATTGGAGCCTCTCTCTTGAGAGTTTCATGTTTGGCTTATGGCAGGAGAAATTCACCTCTTGTTTGGCGATATGCAAAGTTAGCTTTGTTTTAAAAATAGACAATCCCACTATTATATTAATAATTTTTTAAAATCTTTTTTGAACTGTTGTTCAATGGGTAAATATGTATTATATTATAAGAATATGTACGAAAATGTAATATATGTTAAAGGAATAATTATTAGAATAATTATGAATAGAAGATAGGGAATAACTAGTTGATTCCAGTGCTCCATTCATTCTGTATGGGCTTCTAAATGTTGGCAAGTGCTAAGAATTGACCTCTATTCTCAGGATTGCTGGGGGTTGTAACAGTTGAACCCCCACCAATCAGCTAACTATCCCCTATTTTTATCTGTATCTGCACCATTGCCTAACGGTACCGACGGAAAGCTGCCACCGGGAATTAGGTTTACCAAATCCAAAAGCGATCAACAGTGTTGTGCCTGCCACTCAACACTACCAGGTGAGCAAGTGCTCCTAACCCACTGTTCACCACTCCCCCCCCTTCCAAAAAAACATGGATAATGGCATTATAAGCATAATTCTGTGTCTCCTTTTTTCTCTACACATTATATTTAGAATGCTGGGTTTTGTGGCGGTGGTGGTGACGTAACTTCACGCCACGTCCTCTCCATCATGTCTAGGTCTCCCATGTCACGACCACGGCCCGAACCTAGCATTCGGAACAAAAAGTTCAGAATGCTGGGGTGACGTGCAGGAGATCATGGGGACCCCCATGATCAGATATTTTATTCCCTATCTTTTGGATAGGGGATAAGATGTCTAGGGACGGCGTACCCCTTTATATGTACTGGAGCCTCACTCTTGAGAGTTTCATATTTGGCTTATGGCAGGAGAAATTCACATCTTGTTTGGGGATCAACAGTGTTGTGCCTTCCACTCAACACTACCAGGTGAGCAAGTGCTCCAAACCCTCTGTTCACCCCCCCACCCCCCCCCCCCCCACCCCTTCCAAAAAATGTGGATAATGGCACTATAAGCGCCATTCTGTGTCTCCTTTTTATCTTTACTATTTTTTCACTATTTTATTGATAGGAAGATAACTCTTCATCTTGGGATAACCCCTATTTTTATATGCTTACTAGTTTTTTTTAAATTTTTTTATTGTTGTTTTTTACTTCTTAATAAAAAAAAAAGATTCTGATGAGACTACACAAACACTTTACAGATGTTTGCTAATGCCTTGACAGGTCTTGGATATTAAAGGTGTACGCTGGGAAATAAAACTCATCCCCCTATTCCCCCAATCTCCTGTACAGTGGCCCGCTACTCTCCTATCCTCGGCGTGCTCCGGACCCCACCCTTAGATACAGGCTTCAGTGACGGCACACTCAGCAAAATCATCCTAAATATACTGTCTCATCTTTCATTTATCCCCCAATTTCCCAGCTTTGGAGTGCCAAAGTCTGTACTCTGCAATCTTTATCAGAGATTCCGGGAATCCTTTAGGCTTTTCCCATCCCCCTTGTGATCATACACTTACAACCTATTTTGTGGGAAGTGAATATGTGTTCATGGTGAGAAAACTCTTTTAAATATATGTAAGAGATGATTGAACTATTCTACTTATCTGACCTTCAGTTAATATCCAAGGCCTGTCAAGGCACTTAAACTTCTGTTAAATGTATGTGTTGTATCATCTCAATCTTTTTTTATTTCATAATCTCATTAATTTTGAAAATATAGAATAAAAAAAATGAAAATAAAAAACCTTGAAAACATAGGGACTAACCCAAGGTCAAAAGTTATCTACTAGGTAGAATGTTTTGACTGGTTGAAGTTAAAGTGTTCAAACCCCGACCAACCATAAGAACGAGTTGGGATAATTGCATGCTTGGCATGTTCTTTTCTGACTCCATGTAAAGTGGCCTAGAAAGATTCATAATCTAAGTCTATATGTTAACCCATGTCTCATGGACCCAGAGAGTAAAGAGAATCGATCTACAACACTTTTATCTTCTGCTGATTCTTGTAATCAGTCAGGGTCTGAACATTCAGACCCGGACAATAAAAACGTTTGACACTTCTAATGTTTTTTTCTATGGACAGATACACGTTAAGTTAATGTGCTTTTCAACTATTCCACCTCAATTATTAAAGGGGTACTCCAGTGGAAAACATTTTTATCTTAAATCAACTGGTTCCATAAAGTTAAACAGGTTTTTTAATTACTATTATTTAAAAATCTTAATCCTTCCAGTACTTTTTAGATGCTGTATACTACAGAGGAAGTTCTTTTCTTTTTGAATTTCTCTGTATATGTCAGGAACTGACCAGAGCAGGAACAAATTCCTATAGAAAACCGCTCCTGCTCTGTACAGTTCATGTCACGAACAGAGGTGTCAACAGTGAGCACTGTGGTCAGACAGAAAAGAAATTCAGAAAGAAAAGAACTTCCTCTGTAGAATACAGTAGCTGATAAGTACTGGAAGGATTACAATATTTAAATAGAAGTGATTTACACATCTATTTAACTTTCTGGCTCAAGTTGATTTAAAAAATTTTTTTCCACCAGAGTAGCCCTTAAATTACATTTCATGTCCACAATGGGTTTTCTTTGATTTTGTTGTGATGAAATTATACTAAAGTATTTGTGATTCACCACTAAAGTCTTCAAAGCAGATGATGTTAAAATCATTATAATTGATTGTATAATGGATAGTGGACAGGTCTGCGTCAAACATAAAAATTGACAGGCTTTAGTCAAATTAAACAATCTGTCGGGCTTAGCATTTCAGCAAGCGTTAATCCTAAAAGCCTCAATTGAGCAATGGTTACCATTGGCATGTTATCCCCTCAGACATGTTTTTGTTGTCATCTAATACTCTTCCTGATTTGTGCTGCCTTATCTCCCACTATTTAAGCAGATTTGTTGCTACAGTATGTTGCTGTGTATCAAATGATGTTTGTCTGCAGGGTTTAGTTTTTGATACCAAAAATATGTGTCATTAGACTACTGTTTATAAGTACCCTGTTGACACCATAAAAATATTATCCTACAAAAGAAGATGTACTAAAAGATAAATACTCAAAAATAAAATGAAAGATAATCTTTATTTCACAAAATTCATATCACATAACTACAAAAAACAAATTTAATACAGGAGAAGGATGGATGGAGTCACCGCAAAGACAAAACACCCCAAGGTGGTGTAACTAATATGATATCCCAAAGCAAAGTCCAATAAGAAAATGATGCATTGCACTCTTGCCCATGAATTTAATACATTCCCCAATCTTGCATATTGTATATACGGTATATCACCAATCATATAAAGTGGTAATAATAATACAAAACAAATGAGCATAGTGCAAATATAATACAAAATTAAGTGATCTTTGTCTTACCTGTAATTTTTTTTCTTCGAGTCTGAAGGCAGCACAGATGGGATATTATGTTCCTCATCCCCCAGCTTTGGACCACCCACCTAGCAAATAAGACTAATTAAACCATTAATAATCGTCCAATGCACATGCAGCAGCATTAATACTCAGCACAAACACCGTGCCATGTGTAATAAAAAAGCAAAAACAAAATGATTGGGTGGGTTACTTGTGCTGATTTAAAAATTAAAAAAATATTTTACAGGTAAGACAAATTTTCACTTTCTTATTCGTCGCAAGCCAAACAAAACACGGGAGGGAAAATCATTTTTTGAGAACAGCACTTAGTATTCCTATGCCAAAGGCTGCGCACCTGGAAGCCTCAATGTCTAGCCTGTAGTCCTTTGACTATGTAGCAGGCTCAGACCATGACGCAGCTTTGTTTATGTTTTGAATGGGCACCTGTCCAGGTGGTCCACCTGAATGGGCATCTGCCCAGGTGGTAGCCTTAGATCTTCAGGTTATAGGCTGGTTATGAACTTCTAGCGTCTTTTTAGAGCAATATTCTGGCTGTCATGTGAATTCTAAGGTTGTTGCTTTAAGGCTCTTCTTGAAATTCTCCAGTAAAAAAATTAACATAGTAGGATGATCAATGAAAGAAGTGTTAGATACTTGCAACCATCCCAAACATTTATTTATTTTTTACATTTTAGTGCACAGGACACACAGTGGGGCAAAAAAGTATTTAGTCAGCCACCAATTGTGCAAGTTCTCCCACCTCAACTATGAGAGACCTAATGAGAAAAAAATAATCATATTGTCTGATTTTTAAAGAATTTATTTGCAAATTATAGTGGAAAATAAAATAGTATTTGGTCAATTACTAGTATTTGGTCAATAATTGAGATTGGTCATCTCAATGCTTTTTTATATACTCTTTGTTAGCAATGACAGAGGACAAACGTTTTCTGTAAGCCTTCACAAGGTTTTCACACACTGTTGCTGGTATTTTGGCTTATTCCTCCATGCAGATCTCCTCTAGAGCAGTGCTGTTTTGGGGCTGTCACTGGACAACACGGACTTTCAACTGCCTTCAAAGGTTTTCTATGGGGTTGAGATCTGGTGACTGGCTAGGCCACTTCAGGACCTTAAAATGCTTCTTACGAAGCCACTCCTTCATTGTCCGGGTGGTGTTTTTGGGATCAAAGCCCAGCCACGTTTCATCTTCAATGCCCTTGCTGATTTTCACTCAAAATCTCATGATACATGTCCCCATTCATTCTTTCCTTTACACGGATCAGTCGTCCTGGTCCCTGGGCAGAAATATAGCCCCAAAGCATGATGTTTCTACCCCCATGCTTAACAGTAGATATAGTGTTCTTTGGATTCTTTCTCCTTCAAACACGACGAGTTGAGTTTTTTCCAAAAAGTTCTACTTTAGTTTCATCTGACCATATGACATTCTCCCAATACCCTCCTGCATCATCCAAATGTTCTGTAGAAAACTTCAAATGGGCCCAGACATGTATTGGCTTAAGCAGGGGGACACGTCTAGCACTGCATGATTTGAGTCCCTGGCGGCTTAGTGTGTTTGTGTTACTGATGGTAGCCTTTGTTACTTTGATCCCAGCTCTCTGCAGGTCATTCACTAGGTCCCCCATGTGGTTCTGGGATTTTTACTAACCGTTCTTGTTATCATTTTGACACCATGGGTGAGATCTTGCATGGAGCTCCAGATCGAGGGAGATTATCAGTGGTCTTGTATGTCTTCCATTTTCTAATAATCGTTCCCACAGTTGATTTCTTCACACCAAGCTGCTTGCTTATTGCAGATTCAGTCTTCCCAGCCTGGTGCAGGTCTACAATTTTGTTTCTGGTGTCCTTTGACAGCTCTTTGGTCTTGGCCATAGGGGAGTTTGGAATGTGACTATTTGAGGTTGTGGACAGGTGTCTTTTATACTGATAACAAGTTCAAATAGGTGCCATTAATACAGGTAATGAGAGGAGGACAGAGGAGACTCTTAAAGAAGTTATAGGTCTGTGAGAGCCAGAAATCTTGCTTGTTTGTAGGTGACCAAATACTTATTTTCCACCATAATTTGCAAATTAATTCTGTAAAAATCAGACATGGATTTTATGGATTTTTTTTCTCATTATGTTTCTCATAGTTGAGGTATTCCTATGATGAAAATGACAGGCCTCTCCTATCTTTTTAAATGGGAGAACTTTCCCAATTGGTGGCTGACTAAATGTTTTTTGCCCCGCTGTATATAAAAGATTTTCTTGCAGCCAAGATTGTTTAGTTACTACTTCTGCAATTCCTCTTCCTCGCAGCCTCTCAGACTCTCTGTCTTCATGCAGTCAAGTGGAATATGTTCAGATGTTGATGGTAAAGTCCTTTCTGTTGGAGATGCTGTGAAGGAACAGTCATGTGTACTCTCCCCTGGAGAGAGCAATAATGATGGTAACCAGGCCCTCTGGAGCAAGTAAGGAGTATCACTGATGGCTTCATTGCTGTCACTTTGGTCAAAACCTATTGATAAGTGGAAGTGGAGGAAATATGTATGTACAGGAAGAGACATGACCAGCTGAAGGAAACGGTATTGATCTTCGTGGAATCTGAGTCCCACTAGAAAGAACAAAATGCTTCCAGCTTGCCATTCTCCCTCTTTCCCTTATGATCCATACAAGGAATACACCATCTGTTAGTCAGGATGTTGAAATACATGTTTTTCTGAACCATTTCCTGGCAATCGGATTCTTCTTTAGAAGATCCACCCGATTTTTCAGTAATCTTATATGCAGATCTTTTAGCTCTAACAGATTCAGTTATACCCATTTAATCTTGTTCTTGCATACTATTAATGGCAAACTATTCACTAGGTAGTTTGAACGCAATTGATTTCTGAATGATTACATCTTCTGCCTGAAGGCTGTGTGGTTTGCGAATACACACTGGCAAGATTTCTCCCTAGAGCTCTAGAAAATGTGCCTTTGCCTAGGGAGTGGCCTCTATGAATGCTGTCAAGAGACCGAGAACCCTTATGGTCCTCCTGGGGAAAATTTGGGGCATCTTGCTCAGATTAGAAACCTCCAGTCTAATGTTGATGATCTTTGCCCTGACAGGAAAGAACTTTAAAGAGTACCTCTCATGATCTTGTTAAATTTTATAATCCTCCCAGTTCACTGCCCCCATCATGATAAACCACTCCCTGCCTTTATTTTTATTATTTTTTAGTTTTCTACCTTGATATTGCTCTGTATTTTCTGCTCATTCTCAGTCAGATTCACATGTAAAGAAGAAAGGGTCCCGGCACTCAAGATTTTTGCTAATTAAAGATAATTGCTGATTTTGTGTCTTTATTTATGCAATAGACACAGCATACATCACAGTGCGCGTTACGGCTCAGCAGTCTTTATCAACTGTGTACAGGTATCAATTAGGACGCATCTTATACACGACATCCGACTCACAGATACCACGTCATCACAATAAGTACTATCATTCTAAACACAAGAATGAAAAAATGAAAAGGAAAAACTTTTAAACACTGTAAATACTTGTCAATACTTGTGTGCTTCTGAGCAGAGATCCTTTCAGAATAGAGATTTATCTGGTCCTTGGGCACCAACACTTACCTGCAGTGCCGACCTCTACTGAACTTTTTGGATTTATCTATAAGGTACGGGCATGCACCTGGTGATGTCTATGCTGCCTATAGCGAGGATGAAGCCTCTAGGATCATGGCTGCACAAAGTGTATAGGATTGCTTTATACAATGGTGCTCACATTGAATCAAGCAATTCGAATAAAATCCAACAGTAGAATATGATGCATGAAGCACTCACCAGGTGGAATCTTCACTTAATAGCAGGTAAATTCTTTATTATATATAAATAATATAATAATCATTTATATATTAGGGATGATTGAATCGAATCTGACGAATCCGAATTCATTACGAATTTCAGGACAAATTTGATTCATAATGCATGCGAATATCGCCACAATTCAATCATATGAATAGCTTCATTAACCCCTTAAGGACCAAGCATTTTTCTGTTTTTACACTTTCGTTTTTTCCTCCTCACCTTTTAAAAATCATAACCCTTTCAATTTTGCACCTAAAAATCCATATGAGGGCTTATTTTTTGCGCCACCAATTCTACTTTGGAATGACATCAGTCATTTTACACAAACATTTATGGCGAAACGGAAAAAAAAATCATTGTGCGACAAAATTGAAGAAAAAACACAATTTTCTAAATTTTGGGGGCATCTGTTTCTAGGCGGTACATTTTTCGGTAAAAATGACACTTTATCTTTATTCTGTAGGTCCATACGATTTAAAGGATACCCTACTTATATAGGTTTGATTTCGTCGTACTTTTGGAAAAAATCATAGCTACATGCAGGAAAATTTATACATTTAAAATTGTCCTTTTTTGACCCCTATAACTTTTTTATTTTTCCACGTACAGGGTGGTTTGAGGGCTCATTTTTTGTGCCGTGATCTGAAGTTTTAATCGGTACCATTTTTATATTGATTGGACTTCTTGATCGCTTTTTATTCCTTTTTTTATGGTATGAAAAGTGACCAAAAATACGCTATTTTGGATTTTGGAATTTTTTTGCGTGTACGCCATTGACCGTGCGGTTTAATTAATGATATATTTTTATTGTTCAGACATTTACGCACGCGGCGATACCACATATGTTTATTTTTATTATGGTTACATATTTTTAATATTAATCTGGGAAAAGGGGGGTGATTTAAACTTTTAATAAAGAAGGGGTTAATGTGTGTGTTTTAAAACTTTTTTTAAACTTTTTTTTTTTACACTTTTAGTCCCCTTAGGGGACTTTTAGGAGGAATCATTTGATTCCTCATACAGATGAATGGGATTACATACAATTCCATTCATCTGTGTGCTCTGCGCTCGATTGATAAAGCCTGGTCCTGCCAGGCTTTAACATTCAGAGAACCGGAGCCGACACAGGAGGAGAGGTAAGCCCTCAGGCTACCTCAGCAGTGGATCGCTCCCCCGCGATCGCGCTGCGGGGGAGCGATCCACCCCACTGGACCACCAGGGACTGTATACAGGCACCTTTAGATGCCGCTGTCAACTTTGACAGCGGCGATCTAAAGGGTTAATAGCCGGCCGCGGCAATCGCCGCATGTCGGCTATTAACGCCGGCCCCCAGCTACAGGAATCAGCAGGGGGCTGGCCAGTATGACACGGGCTCGAGTCGGGAGCGCGCGTCATACCCCGGTAACGGCCATTGGACGAGTATAGATGTCCATGGTCGTTATCGGGTTAAACTCCATTTAGTGCGGTCCAGGCTCCCGGGGCCGGGCATCTAAAATGATGGATCCACATGTGAGGACATAGGGCAAGGAATCCTGGGAAGGCAAGACGGGGAGGCGGGATGACACTGAAGAACATGCAGCATGCAGACTATCAGCAGCCAGCAACCCCTGTGATGTCACAGCCCTATATAATCGGTAGCCATCTTGCGGCCAGTCAAATCAGTGTTCTATTACAGAGAGAGAGAGACAGACAGCAGTGTGTGTTGCTCAGAAAAACCTTTTTACAGTAGCGATTCACTTACCAGTCACATCAGGGTTCTATTGCAGAGAGAGAGAGCGGGACAGAGAGCAGTGTGTGTTGCACATTAAAGCTTTTATACAGCAGCGATTCACCTCAAGCCCAAATACAGCCTAGAAGCACTGATAGGGAAGGGAGTGAGATTGAGAGAGAGAGAGAGAGAGCAATTCTGGGTTTAGTACACAGCGACTGTGTGCTGCAGCGCAACAACTGAACAGCTAATAGTAGCCAGCCAGTTAAGGTGAGCAGAGCACTAAAAGCGTATTGTCCTCTATTTAGTGTAACCTGTGCGTACATCTAAGTGGTGTACCATTTTGTTCCTGTTAAAGTCTTAAGGGCCTAGATACTGTAAAAGGTCGGGCAAAAGTACACACCTGCTGGTGTTGTAGACCAATACTGTTTTAAGCGTACTGGAGTGCATTGTCCTCCCCTCATCTAAGTGGTGTACCATTTTGTTCCTGTTAAAGTCTCCAGCCACCTCCAGGCTGTCTCATTCTGCAACTTTATGCTCTCCTCATGCATCCGCCCCCTCCAGGCTGTGTCATTCAGCCACTCTATGGTCTCCTCATGCTTCCGCCACCTCCAGGTTGTGTCACTGTAGCGCCATGTGGTCTCCTCATGCTGCTGGCACATTAAATAACACTTTTTAGGTTCATCTATTTGAAATCTTCAATTTAAATGTTAAAATATATCTTCAATCTTTTCAATTGTGAGGCCCTATGGTCTCGTCAGGCTGTCAAGTGGTGTACCGTTTTGTTCCTGTTAAAGCCTTAAGGGCCTAGATACTGTAAAAAGGCCAGGCAAAAGGACACACATGCTGGTGTTGTAGACAAATACTGTTTTAAGCGTACTGGAGCGCATTGTCCTCCCCTCATAAGCATACCACATACTTACATCTAAGTAATGTACCATTTTGTTCCTGTTAAAGTCTCCAGCCACCTCCAGGCTGTCTCATTCTGCAACTATATGGTCTCCTCATGCTTTCACCACTTCCAGGCTGGGTCATTTAGCTACAATATGGTCTCCTCATGCTGCCGCCACCTCCACGCTGTGTCATTCAGCCACTAAATGGTCTCCCTAATGCTGCCGCCAACTCCAGGCTGTGTCATTCAGCCACTATATGGTCTCCTCATGCTGCCGCCACCTCCACACTGTGTCATTTAGGCACTATATGGTCTCCTCATGCTGCCACTACCTCCATCCTGTGTCATTCAATCACTATATGGTCTCCTCATACTGATGACACCTCCAGGCTCTGTCATTATGCAGCTCTGCGACAGTGATTCTAATAGCAACACCTCTAATCTGCATGTCATACTGAATACTAGTATTATTTCACTAACCCAGTACACACCCTATGCATGTTACAGCAAGGCAAAGTGTTCTACACCGCTATTGAGGCTCTCTGTAGGCCAGAAAAATTCCATTTTTAATACGCAAATAAATTCAGACTGAACCAAATTTTTCCAGTAAATTTGCCGAAACAAATTTTTCTAAATTTTGCTTATATCTTATTATAATAAAGAATTTACCTGCTATAAAGTGAAGATTCTGCCTGGTGAGTGCTTTGTGCTTCATATTCTATTGTTGGATTTTATTTAAAGGAAAACTGTCACAAAACTCCACCCACACTAACCAGAGGTACTAGCTGGTAGTAAGGGGGACGCTGATCAATATGCTGCCTACCATGCCCAGATCCGTCCTGCCATTCACCCGTTATCTCCATTATTATTTATATGCAAATGATCTTCTAATTGGCACGGGCGGGGTTACAAGGCTCCATCTTGCACTATGACATCAGCGCCGCTCGTCCGCAGCACCGCCTGGCTTATGAATATTCATGCCCTCCCTCCCCCTCCCTCTCCTCCCCGCTCTGTACAGGACTCCACTGCGCTGAGGCCACTTCCAGGAGTACTGACAATGATTAACTTCTTGAAGACACAAGAAGAGTAAGAAAGGCCGAAAGACATGGCTCTGAACCGCCAATGGTAAATTACACCTTGATGATGAATAGCCATTTTGAGTTACTTTCTGTTTTCCTCTGTGATAGAAATATGCAGATAAGCATCTGAATGGTCGAGAGATACCATGACTTCTCAATGCTCCAAAAGAGCCGTGACTTCATTCTGAACAGAATCTTCTTCAGAAAGTGAAGATCCATGATGAGGGCCAAGATCCGCTCTGCTTGGGCACTGGAAAGTCTCTTGAAAAGAACCCTTGGCCAATTTGGTTTAATGGAACAGGTCCTAGGGCTTGTTTTCTGATTAACATATCTATCAGAAATGGCATACAAGGGCCTTACTGCATTTATAATTAATCTGTCTGGTAAATGATGCCAGAACTCTAGGGTATAACCCTTCTTGATGACTTTTAAAACCTCAGTATTCTAAAGTAATATGATACCAATAAGGACAGATTTTCCACAATCTGGCTCAAACTGCCTCTTAAATCTTGACATTAGAATTCTGTTTTGAGTTTCCCTGAACTAGGTTTTTATCTCCTTTATTGTTCTATTGTGAAAGGTTTTGGATCTATGAAACCTATATCCTATAAGTAAAACATAGATGCAACATCATTGTTCCTGTACCTGATGGGTTTAAAAACTGTTTACCAATATACACATATATACTGTACACAGGCAACCACTTGATTTCTTGTGTCTTATGTATTTATATGGTTATCTCGTGAGTGTGTGTGTGTTCACAGAATCTACATAATGATAGCAGTAGCTTTTCCCTTCCCCTCCCCTCTATTAAATGAAATAGCTGCAGACTATCCCATAGTATTGTGTCTGAGCCACCCTGTGCCCCTGTTTTATACAAGTACCATATGTTTGCTGGAATGAAGACTGTGTATTTGTCCGAGCAATGAGGGATTCCATAACAGATACCAGAGAATCACATGAATAAGGCACCTACTCTCCGTCATAGCCCTTTATTTTTAGCTTTCATCAGCATCTTTATTCTACAACCTGCACAGAAATAAACCGTTCTCTACAGAGAAGAGGAGCAGTCGTAAGGCCATTACTTCTTAATTAAAAGGCATGTTTCATAGGAACCTGACGGGTAACCTCATACATATGTGATTATTTTTTTATGTTGGACACATTTTAAACAATGCACTGTGCGAGCCTGGCGTCTCTCATTGTGCTGTGTGGGAGAGTCCCCACGGAATGATTAGGTGTGAGCGGTATAGTAACATTACAATGCTGCACAGTGACTAAGTAACAGACCTGGTCACTTGTCACCTGCAGTGTCTGTGGATGCATGCACCATACACACTCCTTTCTTTCCACACTGGAAGAGTTAACTGTCTCAATGGCGGCATTTCCTTTCTCCTGTTAAGCAAAAGACAAAAAAAAAAAAAAAACGAGAGGAGCTGGGATTGTTCCCTGACAGGCAGTAAATTGATGTGAATTGTGTCTTCATTTCCTGCAGGTGCTTTGGGAAAACGGACACGGTTTCAGGAAAACGACTTGGCTCAACTTGTCATAGATGTGCAAAGGGAAGAAGATTCCTTCTTACGCAATGGACTGACGCCCGCTCCAACCCCTGTAGAGAACTTGCCTAAGGTATGAAAAGAAAAATAATCAGTTGTGCTTGTCTCTTGTTTAACCAAATCATCACTTCAATACAGCCGATACCTTCCCCCCTTACATTCCTTTTCTGTCATCACAATTTTTTTCTTTATATATAAACTGCATTCTGAATGTTGTCAGAATACAATGGGTTATTTTTGCCTGTAGCTATGGACCTTTATTGGATAATGTTGTTGCATATGTTGTAGTTTTATGTAATTATCAAATTATATGAATAATCAAAATATTATCCAATTTCCTGCTTGGGGGACAATCAACATTAAACAGGTATTCTGAAATGTATAAACCATGAATATGTGTGAAGGTTTGTTCATAATTATTTAGGTTATAAATTATGTCAAATCTTGTATTTAGCGTTTATAGAGATCATACTTTATTATCTTTGCATTTTCCTGAAAGTGCAAGCAGTGTAAACACATTTTCTTTTCAGCAATACATGTTTGTTGCTGGATATTTATCCTTCTACCAGAGCTCATGACTTAAATGGGCACTGTTATGAAGAAAAAAAAAAGCCTTTTATATGTTGTAGAGACATATCTGACCCCAACCGGAGAAATGTGCTCTTACCGTGTTCTCTCCCAGTCACGTGACCAGGATGGACTCATAACGTCGGTCAATGGGGACGTCTTGGTCTCATAGACACAGAGTGGGGAGAGAAGTGAGCACTTGTGATCAATTGGGGTCTGACAAGTAGGGATCGACCGATATCGTTTTTTTTAAGGCCGACACCGATAATCTGTGGAGGTTAGGACCGATAGCCGATAACTTATACCGATATTCCGGTATAAGTTATCGGCTATTTACCCCCCCACCCCACATCGCTGCAGATAATTGATTTAAAGCGGGCACTTTAAATCAATGAACTGCAGCGGCTTATGTAGTGCCATAGACCGCTGCCGCCACCCGCTTATCTCCCCCTGCCTGTCCGGGGGTCCTGAGTCCCATCTACGCCAACGCCCCCCCACCGCCGCACCGCTCCGCGCCCCCTACCGCCGCACCGCGCCGCACCCCACACCGCACTGGCCGCATTGCCTCCTCCATCCTCGAATTTATAATTACCTGTCCCCGGGGCCCGGGGTCTACTCTACATCTGGCTCCGGTGGCGTCCTCCTGAGCTGTCACTGTGCGCACTGACGGTGACGTCGCGTCACGTCACTCGTCATTGCGCACAGCGTAACGCAGGACGCAGCAGGAGCCAGAAGTAGCGTTGACCCCGGGCCCCGGGAACAGGTAATTATAAAACCGGGGATGGGGATGGCAATGGGGCCGGGGCTGGTCGGTGGGGGGACGGTGGTGCGGGGGCGGGGCATTATCGACGAGTTAATTGCCGAAACCGATAATGCCTAAAATCGTGATAATCGGCCGATAATATCGGCCAAACCGATAATCGGTCGATCCCTACTGACAAGGACATGTCAAAGATGTTTTATTGACAGGTACACTTTAAGATGGGTGTATTTATGAGTGACTGAGAATATCTATTTCATCTCAAAAGATGTATAGACCTTATATGAATCATAGATATTATATGGCATTGACAAGATTTCATTAGGCATTAGATGCAGTCTGTCAGCACATTTGTACATTATTGGCCATTTAAACTTGAACAGTGCTAAAAAGCTGACACAAAATCAAGTTAAAACATACCTAAGATGCTGATCATAGGGATCAGATGGCTTCAAACATGAGCTCTTAGTTGGCTAAGCTTGAATCCTGGAGGAATGTCTCATCTGATGAATTGATGACTCTTCCCTACTGTAATAGTTGAAAAGGACACTTTATTTTCTTTCATACCAGTGGCAAAAACACTTGCTAAAGTTTGACACAGTAAGCTTTGTGGTTGCTTGTCACGCTTAGAGGTACAAAACACATGAAAGTCGCAAAACTTAAGTTTTTTGTTTACTTTTAAGCGGTGCTACTGAGGCCATGGGGCCATACAATACTGAGAGTCATGTGGCACCCAAAGTGTCTGCCAGCTATTGCTGATCCTAAAGTTTTGTTGTGGATCCCTAAGAGGCTACCCGGTACCACAGCCAGCTCAGTATAGATGTTTTTTTCACAATGTTGCACCCGCCACCTTATACAGATCTTCCCTGTTTCTATGTAAGTATTTGTGACCAATAGCCCACGGCTTTGAATGAAATGCATGCTTGCAAGCATGTATCACACCCAACCCTCTGCACTATGGTAGTGGGGCCCCAGACCACTAAGCTGTTAAAGGGGTATTCCGGGTTTATACATCTTATCCCCTATCCAAAGGATAGGAGATAAGATGTATGATCGCAGGGGTCCCGTCACTGGGGACCCCGCCATCTCAGTGCAGCCCCCTGCATTCTGTGCCAGGCGTTGCCTCCAAGACAGGGATGTCACGGCCACGCTCCATAGTGACGTCATGCCACACCGCTCGATTCATGTCTATGGAAGGGGGCATAACGGCTGTCACGCCCCCCCATATAGACAGCAATGGAGGGGGCGTGACATGACGTCATGTTCCCGCCTCAGAGGCAGTGCTCGACACAGAATGTCGGGGGCTGCACCGAGATTGCGGGGGTCCCCAGTGGCGGGACCCCTGCGATCATACATCTTTTCCCATATCCTTTGGATAGGGGATAATATGTATAAACCAGGAATACCTTTAAAGTCTTAGTCCAAGTCTTTTTATGAAATGGGCGCTACTAAAGGTAAACTCGCACAGCAACAACACAGTAGTGTACTTGTAATAGTTCTCCTCTCTTTACACAGATCAATGTTATGTTCATATAGAACACTTAAACTTAACCCAGGTTGATACCAACTTCAGTGCAACAGACAGCTCTTAATTTTTTTTTCTCTTTACACTTGACCTATCCTGTAGAAGTCCTTCAAGCTAGCATTCCCCCCTTTAGTTCCATCAGTCCAATTTTAAGGCCACAGGGCATCCAACCTCTCAGCTGGTGAATTTTTCTCTCACTCAGGGCTGATGTCTTACGTGGCCCACATGAACATAGACTTAGTAAAACAGTATCTATAAAAAAAAAGCCATAGATCCTCTGTAATATTTTTTTTTTTTCTACTGGCAAGAGTTACTAGCTAGATGAGGCCTTTTCAGACAATGCTGCATCTTTATTTTCTGTCTACATTTTAGTTTAACAACAGGGCCAGGCTTTATGCAGTTTATTTGTAACCAGAATAAATCTCCTCAAGAATTGTTGTGTGATGCTACACTGTCTTCACATTCATGGTTTTAATTATGACCCTCTCTCTGACAGAATCATGACTTACAGGATGACACGGTTCTTAATAAAATCAAGCTAGCAGATCCCGATCAATTCCAGATGCCTGATTTGTGTGCAGAAGAGCAGGCTCTTATTCTTGGGATTTGGTAAGTAGTAAATGACTCTTTTTTGTTTCTTTTTAAACAAAAAGGAAGCAGAGCAGCGCCTGTGGGTCACATATGATTAGTTCCATGATGTGGGGACAGCGCGCTGTGGACGACAATTCATTCATTCCTCAACATGGCAAGAATGTGCAGCGCTGCGGCTCACAGATAACCCTTTCGCCGATTCGGGGACATTGCTTTTGGAGGGTAGAAGCAGAGCAGCGCCCGCAGGTCACATATGATCAGTTCCCCCTGCTGACAATTAATTCCCTGATGTGGGGACTGTGGGGTGATAAGCTGACAGTGAGGGTGGGATGAATATACTAATGAGCAGGGTGGGGAAAGGGAGTGCTAAAGGGGGGGGGGGGAAGCCAGCCACAAATAGGGCTGGGCGGCAACGCAAAACAAGTTGGGCAGGGCACTGGAAGAGGAGACAGGCTACAAGGCATGCTGGGAGCTCTAGTTTCTAAAACAAAGGCAAAAGAAAGGAAAGGAAAGACAAAAAAAAGAGCAAGCACGAGACCAGAGATAACAGGAAAACTCACCTGCAAGGGTAAGTAGAAACTCAAAAAACACATTGACCACCGGAGTACCCCTTTAAAGGAAATCTGTCAGGTCTATTTTCTGCACACACTGTTGGATAGCTTTCAGGGTCTAAAAACAAGCTGCATTTTTTCTGGAGCTGATGGTGGTTGTCATACTCATAACATGGCTTTTTTATTTCACATCCAAGTGTCAAGGAGGTGGAGCCGAGCTGCTTAAGTGCCACAGCATTGCATGCCTTCTTACTCCACCTCATCTCACAACCTTTTCTTGATTGATGTACAGTTCTCTGTATGTCAGTCGAAGAGGGGCTAAAAGGAAAGAGCATATTTAAGGTTGGCATTCCTCTCTGACCACCACCTCTAAATGATGTGTAGTGTGCATGAAATACATGTCTTAAAGTTTGAATGTATCCAATATTTACTTGTTTTTGATTTGGGATTCATTTTTGCAAAGTATGAATAACATAGTAACCAGAGGTAGAACAAGTGACAGGAGCTGAAGGAGACTTAAATAAATCTTAATAGGGTCCTGAGAAACCACAACAGAGAACACAACAGTGACTTCCTGTGGAATTCCAAGCAGTGACTTATCTTACCCCATCTAAGGGGCCTTAGATGTTGCACCATTGCCTGTTTCTCCCATGCACCCTCCCCCAAGTGTTCAAATGGGTCATCCCAACCCCTCCTTGGGGACAACACATTGCATTGTCCCCTTTCTTTCTTATACTTGTTGCATACATGCTCCCACAATGTCCACTTTGAAAGAAGGAAGCTTCATATGTGTCTTTATGCTGCTGATTCATATAGCTTCTGTCTCTTATATTATTCATAGTTAAAAGATTAATACAGGTGAAGCACACAAGAGCTTTTATAGTCTGACAAATCCTGTCTGGCTTTAGTGAACTGCCATTCCTTGCCCTGGGAATGATAAAAGCTGGCGTGTTAGAGGCCTAACTTATTCTGCCGTAGGTAAAAATATCCACTTGCCAAATGCACATAAGCTTGATAGAGGGATCCTATGACTGTTTTGAAAGGCGGACGCTATCACTAGACTAGGATTTTATAGTTGCCATGATGGCACCAATTTTTTTTTCTGGCTCCGATCTGAAGCAATTTTTATCTTCTTTCCCTTGAACGCCATTGCCTCTGCTGTCATTCATTGTTTAGTGTCCATAAACAGTAACATGTATCTGTTTTACTTCAAACATTACAACATGTTTGTATGAAGTTCAGTGTTGCAACACAAAATCAGGGGACATTTTTGCAATCCCATCTGACCTACCTTACTTCAAAGAAAGAGAAAATCAACTGACCGAAACCAAAATGTCTTCTTGAAAGGCTCAGTTTAGAAGACCGTTTCTGACTAGAATTTAACCGTTAAGGAAACCATAAAAAATTATTTTTCATTGTAAATTAAATTACACCTTGCTTTAGCTTTTATATTAAGATACATGGAATGGAGATGAGTGGCACTCTCCAGCACCAGCAGGGTTACAGACGTTTACGAGTCTAAGTGCACAAAATGGGTCTAACCATGCTAGTGCCACCTACGTTCCTGTTCCCCTGTAGAACTGTTGGGTGCCACTCAGCCTCCTCCCCTGTATTTGCTGTTGTTGACTTTGAGTCCAGACTTTTGTTTCTGAGTTAAAGGGGTATTCCAGGAATTTTTTTTATCTGACTATGCTACAGGGGCTGTAAAGTTATTGTAGTTCATAATATAGTGTCTGTACCTGTGTGTGATGGTTTTCTCACAATTCTTATGTGATTTTCACCCCAATATTTATTTTAACAGCATTCAAAATGACTGTTGTCTCACATTTTTCCCAGCTTGCAATGCGTCCGAGACCTGACTCACTAGTCAGCTGATGACAGGGAGCCTGTCTGCTTCAATGGGTGGAGGGATCAATCTGCAACTAATGCCAAAGCTGTAGGCACCCTGCTTGAAAACCACACTGATTTGAATGGATACAGTTCATTTATGTTTCAATGGGTGGGGTGGCTGATGTGTGGGATGGAGGAAGATGGAATTGTGGGATTTGTAGTCAAAAAAAGAAAAGTCAAACAGGAAATACTAGTTCACAAACAGCTAGCCACAGTGTTATGGTAATCTCACAACATAGTCATTTAGCCCCAAGACAAGCGCGGATCCTTCCTAAGCATGTCCATTACTGTCTGCCAGGTACGTACTAAAATCACCTTATGCTGGATAACCCCTTTAAGCACCCTGGTCAGTGTATGAAGCGTCACTGTTTTAAGAAGAGCAGCTGGTTGTTAACCCTTAGTGATGTCTAAAGATCACAGACTCAGATCCCAAATTTTAGAAAAGCTTTTCTGCAGTGATAAGATGGGTTCTAATCCCACCCTTGTTCATGGTTAATGCAGAAAGTGGTATTATGGTTGTATACTTGAGCCCATAAAATATCATAGTAGTGTCTGTGTTTAATAAACATATGTATGAGTCCTAATTGTTACACTAAGTTACCTCTAAGCCAGACGGTGGCTCTCAGAACTGAATGGTGATAAAGTATGGGACCCCTGCCATTTATCCAATGGTTTTCTGTACTAACATTGGGGCTTTAGTGCCCCACAGTTAGCTAAACAATAGTACACCTGCAATGCAATACCTCCCAAGATTGGTTCTAAGCTAGGCAGAAGAGCTGTGGTCTTTGTAAATCAATGTTTGTATTAATAAAGGTTCTCTTTAGGGTAGGGTCACACGTGCCGTATTTTGATGCGTATTTGCTGCTTTGTATTTTCCTACCCATCAATGGGAAGAAAAATATGCAGCTGATTTTGTTACCCATTAACTTCACTGGGTAGCAGAATATGCAGCAGCAAATACACTGCAAAATACTGCACATGTGACCCTACCCTTAAAGGGAACCTGTTATCATTTTAATGCTGCCAGTACCAGGAGTGATCGGGCGGTCTCTGGCTTCTTCTTCCCACCCCACAAGCCTTGATTGAAAGGCCTTTCCTTTGTTTGGATATATGAAAAGATCAAACAAGGCTAGCGGAGCTGCCAGAAGCCACTAGAGACCGCCCTGATAACTCCTCGTTCAGGCAATATGAAAGCGATTACAGGTTCTCTTTACATTATGCTGATTCTAAGTACCGAAGATACTATACTGTACTTTTACCATGATATACACTGAAAAACCAGGACGCTTGATATGTAATAAAATGATTTAACTCTTTTAGTTAGCAGGTCCAGAGACAGGAATTTTTTGCATTAAAATGTACTTTCCATGTGTCCAGCTGCAAGCTTCCCGAAGCATTTATGGCTATGAAGTGTTAAATGAAAAGGAAAAAGCCTCTTTACCCTGGGCAATACATGACTTTTCTGTTTGGAGTTCCCTTTGATAAGGAGTTTTCCATGTGTTCACTCCGGGAGTAATCTGTGGCTTGGCAGCCTGCAAGGTGGGGATTGGATGCTTTTGCCTCAGGTTATGTAACCCTTTCATCGCCACCATAACAGCATAGTGAATGATGTCCCTACAGGAGAGTACTTTGATTCATGTATCCTTGTAAATTACAGGATCAGGCTCCTCCTGTTCATATTCCATTTAAAATCCTCCAGCCGTGTGTATAAAAAATGCCAGTAGTACATGGACACAATTAGGTCATACATAAGTAACATAGTTTTCATTTTTTGGTTTTTCACTTCTTTTGAAAGTGCATGTTCCAGCCTTTCAGATCTCCCCTTTATTGTGTATTGTGACTGTAACTGATTCTTGTCTCCTGTGTACATATTTTAGAAATGGAGGATTTTTACAAAATTTAATAGAAGACAAAAGATTTTTGCATTAGTACTGGAATAAATGTATCCAGCATCCATGTTATACTAGAAATAACAGTTTAACGTCACTACAGAGGAATTTTGAGATCTGTTCATCATTCAGATACATTGGTTGTTTTTGCTTTGTTTCAAGTCCTGCCGTACTGTCTATTGGGTTTAGTTTCCAGCTAATCCAATGTAAATTATTCTTTGTGACCCATTTTATACTGATACATTTCACACTGATACAGTATCAGTGATACATTTTATACTGATACAGTTTTCTTTGATCATGACCTAGCTTTGTTGTAGATGCTTTTTGGTGACTACTTCACAGAGCTTGGACAGAGCTTAAAGGGATACTCCGCCCCTAGACGTCTTATCTCCTATTCAAAGGACAGGGGATAAGATGTCTGATCACAGGGGGTCCAACCGCTGGGACTCCCCACGATCTCTGGGCCGGCACTGCAGCATTCATGTTTATGGGAGGGGACGTGATGGCTGTGTACTAACAGTGATGCCCCCTCCCATAGACATGAATGGAGGGGGCATGGCATGAGGTCACAAACACAGAAGCTCCAAGCTTTTCTGTTCCTGTTCCTGAGCCCGGAGATTGTGAGGGCCCCCAGCGGCAGTACCCCCGTGATCAGACTTCTTATCCCCTATCCTTAGGTCCCCTTTTAAGAGTTGCAAGCCTGTTTATATTTATACAAAAAAAGAATCAAAAGCACAATTCCAATTTACCCAGGGATCCTGCATGGCGGTGTGCTTGATTTTATGCAGTGAGTGTGGCTGAAACGAGTGATGTCCATGTACTTTTGGCCATATAGTGTAATCACTGATAAGTTTTTAGTATAAAACAATAGACCCCACTTCTTTGTGGGGATGTAACAAGACAACTTTCTTCTCCTAGATTACATACTTGGGATGTTCCTTTCCTCTCTGTGCTACAATAGACCTCTGTTATGTAGGCGATTTCCTATAATGCCATGAACTGTCTTTGTAATTTGATGACCAGTTTTGATCTCTGGAGCATGAAGCTTTTTGTGAGACTGAGCAGTCTGATATTCCTGAAAGTAAAGAGATCCTGTTTCATAAGCTGACCACAGATGGTTTTATGGATGTCTGAGCCACTATGCTATCTTACTTAAAATCCTGTGAAGATAAAGATTACAACACAGTATTTCTTGTCATTTGCCTTTCATGTCCATATACATCCGTGGGAGATGGATTAAAGAACTAATGATGTGTAAATCCCATATTTATACAGCACTTAAAACACCATTAGTTTCTTTAGTACTATGACTATATGTCTAATCTTCCAGTATACAGTTCAGTGCTGATTTTACCCAGCTCCTCTCCATTATGCTGAATTAATTTTCAGTGTCCTGGTCAACACTCAATGTCAGTCTAAAAAAAAAGGATTAAAGTAAGGGACTTCTAGTCCACAGAATAGTTGCTGTGGGATTCAGAAAGTCCAACTTGCTATCCATCATAGGGATCATACACTGAACTATCACTGTGTTAGAAACAACTGGCACCTGACATCTTGTGATCAATAACATGATACCCGGTGGCTGTGTTGTGGACTTCTATAAGATAATGTGAAAAACCTTTCCTCCGCACAACAGTAGGCAGCATTTGCCAGTCATGGGTAAACATATTGACTTGAGTGTCTTTGACCTCAACCAGATTTTAGAGCTCAGAGGTCCACCACTTTATGTTGTCCACTGGCTACCACCAGTCCGCCACTCTGGCTGCTACTACTACCAGCCAGGCCTACACACAAACCATGATCCCCCAAAAAAGATAATCTGTTTGGCTTTTTATACAAATGCTATTTCTTCTTTGGGACACCAAATCCTGTTGCAACTCCCAAAAGGAAGAAGTTTTGGAACGCTTGGAAAAGGCCATTGCATCTTCACTTGCCAGCCTCAAAACCTGTTGCTACTCCCAAAAAAAGGAGAATCTTTTTAGACACTATGAAAAAGCCACTGCATCTTCCAATATCTCGGAGGGCATCCAGAATGTGCTAGTGCAATGTTTTAACATGGTGCTAGTTGCCATGGGTTACCGCATGTTGCCGTAATCTTGACATTAACTTAGCCTTAAAACCCCTTTAAGGGTAGGGACACACCTAACCTATCCACAGCGTATTTTAGTCTGCAGATCTGCCGGTGACCCGACCCATTTTGTGCCTCCAGCTGTTGCCATTAACCCCCCCCCCCATTCCCCCACCATGCTCCGCCCCTGGCCTACTCGCAGCGGCAATCCTCCACTACCAGCAGCTACACAGGGGACATAGGCGGGGGAATGGGGGTGGCAACAGCTGGAGGCACAAAATGGGTCGGGTCACCGGCGGATCCGCAGCCTAAAATAGGCTGTGGATCCGTTACATGTGACCCTACCCTTAAACATCTTGAAAACATTCCTAGGTGAGCCTGGCAGCGTTATACATGGTTTTAGAGCTCTTTGGCATGGTTTATACACGTGTTGAGGGTTATTGCAATCATGTTGAATTTGTTTCCAGAGAACCAAAGTTCTGTGCGCCCATCAAACCCAACTTTTGAAAAGCTTCCTCAGCTTTAATAACTAATAGTCCCATGATGCAGTGATCATATAGCGGTCACATGCCAGAGTATTAAAGGGGTTCTCCGGTGCTTACACATCTTTTCCCCTATCCAAAGGATAGGGGATAAGATGCCTGATCGCGGGAGTCCCGCCGCTGGGGACCCCCGGGATCATGCACGCGGCACCCCGTTTGCAATCAGTCCCCGGAGCGTGTTCGCTCCGGGACTGATTACAGACGACCACCGGGGCGTCGGCGTGTGACATCACGCCTCCGCCCCCGTATGACGTCACGCTCCGCCCCTCAATGCAAGCCTAAGGGAGGGGGCGTGATAGCTGTCACCCCCCCCCCCCTCCCGTAGGCTTGCATTGAGGGGCGGAGTGTGACGTCACACGGGGGCGGAGGAGGGACCTTTCTGCAACTTTTAGGGTTACAGGTGCCATATTTGCTGCTGCGTATTTTCCTACCAATTAAAGTCAATGAGTGGTAAAATACGCAGCCGATTTTGCTGCTCGTTGAATTCAATGGGTAGGAAAATATGCACCTTTATGAGCCCCTGGCTGTGAGGCTCCATGTGACGGGCTGGACTCACAATAGAGAAAAGATGCAGAAAGCAGAAGATTGTATGTGCTGAGTCCCCTCGTCACTACATCGGCTGCTGGGGGCACATAGGATGTCCCCCCTCTCTGGCAACTGGTAAGTAACAGGGAAGGGGGAATAGACTTTATGAAAAAAGAAGAGGTAAATAATATATTTAAAAAAAGAAAAAATATATAAAATAAATAGCTATTCCTCTCAGCCTCTGCAAAACTCAACTTTTAGCTTACCCTTTATACTCTCTCTCAATACACACTGCATCCCTTACACATAAACCTCAAGTCTGGTCCGATCCCCTAATGAACTTCCTCCCAACCCTCTGGTAAATGATCCTCTCATTAGCTTCCTCCCTAAATCTAACTTACAAATAATCTTTTTCTTCACTACTTTTCATTATCCGGTTAAGGCTAGGTTTACATGGTCGTTGTATCTCGTCCCACTAGTCTCCTGTTATTGCTGCTACTAACCATACTAACAAACTGATGCAAATGGATGCCATTTGTCTGTTATTTTAATAGACTTAAAAAAATAAAAAAAATAAATAAAGGACATCCTTTACAGACGTCACGCCCCCCCCCCATAGACATGAAGGGAGGGTGCGTGGCATGATGTCACGTCCCCGTCTCAGAGGCAGCGCCTGGAACAGAATGCTGGGGGCTGCACTGAGATCGTGGGGGTCCCAAGAGGCGGGACCCCTGTGATCATACATCTTAGCCCCTATGCTTTGAATAGGGGATAAGATGTATAAAGCCGGAATACCCCTTTAACTAACTTTTTTCTTGCAAGATTGGTAGTTTTGAGAGGATGGTTTAACCAATGTGTCCCGGATAAAGAGGTTTGGATTAATTTAGTTAATAAAGTGAAGGCATATGAAAGATGAAGAAGTAGAGAATCTAGGAAGAAGGAAAAATGATTATAAACACATGGGCACTTGGGTGAATTAGAAAAAAAAAAAGAATACATATGAAATTCTTAAATTGTAATTTCTTAAGTTGAGTACTTGAATTGCAATTGGAAAAACATAACACAGACCAATTATTGGAAATGATCATTTCTAGGAAGTACTAAGCACTATGGGGGATATCTATCAAGATATTTAGAGTTTTTTTTTTTTGTTTTGTTTTTTGCTTACTCCGGGCGCACAAAAAGTTGCACGTGCGCCAAAGCACTTTTTTGTGCAACTTTTGTAGGTAAGTAAAAAGTTACAAATATCCTTACCTAAGCAAATTTCAGTTTTCACTTTGCAGTGGTTACGTATTTATGATGTGCGAAAGTCGCACGTAGGCAAAAGAAAAAAAAAGTTGCAAACCCTTTACAAAGAGTCGCAAGTCTGCTCCAGGTCTGACCTGGAGTACAAAACTCCTGTACGTGAGCAAATTTATAAAGTCTCACAAAAGTCTCAGCTGCAACTTTTTTGTTTTCCTTATGTGCTCCAAATTTATCAACCCCTTGCAATAGTATGATAAATATGTAGCACATAAGCAAAACTAAAGCAAAAAAAATGCAAAAAATGCCTTCAAAACTAGCTTACCAAAGCAAACAATGATAAATGTCCCCCTATGTGATCACAGTCTAAGGTACAGCCCTGGAGGTCATTCATTCTCGTATTCTATTTTTTAATAGTCACAGAAAAGAATATACAATGTATACCACCTGGAGATTTTATAATCCCCACAAGCCTCGGTAGTTTGAGCTGCTTTTAACAGTGACATACAGTTAAACCAGATTTAAATAAAAAATGTCAACAAGTACATTAAATGTATTCTCATGTCCTTTTTGTAAAATGTTATTTATGACATAATAATATTATCAGATAATCAGAATTTTTCTAAGATGCAGTCATGTTTTCTCTTTCATGTGCAGTCTTACTTTTTCATTACATCATTGGTATAATGTTGCAGACTGTAATAACACAGGGATAAACACTAGAGAAGAGTACAACAGTTCCATCTGAAAAATACTTCTTAGAGATTGCTTCTTAATATTTAGCCCCTTATGCAATATGGTAAGTCAGTGGAAGCCAAATTGTAGATAACAATCTACCAGTAAACAGTGGGCCCTGTTACATCCTTTTGCCAGACCAATAAATTTCTTCAAATACGTGCTTGGGATTGTGATACCATAAAAATAGAAAAAATATTCTTTACTCGTCCAATTAATTTTTGTCATGTCGAGCCCAACTGCTCTGGTCCTCCTTGATAAATGGGTTTACTAGACTGCAGCAGAGGGCTGCCTATATACACACACATCACTGCAGTCAGTCACAGGCCTTGGTGGTGTATATACCGCTTAGACGGGCTGTTTATACGGGGTTCAGAGGTAGCAGTTGTACAGGGGCCATGGTGCCTAAGGGGGCCCCAAAGCACATCTGCACCATAAAAGGCTAGTATTTTAATTGCCACATAGTGCCTTGTTGCAGATTATGTATCGGGGCCCAGAAGCTACAAGTTAGGCCTCAGCACTTAGACCATGATTGGCTGCAGCATAGATATGGGTATATATTACATGGGAGAAAGTATGAGGGCACTGTTCCCAATTATTGAGCTCAATTATTTCAACCACAGGTTCCTGTTAGGTTTTGTATTGAAGATTTCAGTAACAGTGACTGGTGTTAACTATGTCCATATACTTAGAAGGTGGATACAATTGTGCATACTAGTAGGTTCAGGAAAGCCTGGCTAGGCTCCCCGCCATGCCATTTAGCACCATACTGTGATCCAGTAGCAGGTTTAGAAGTTGTATTGCATCTGTTCCACAGGATTCAGGAAAGAAGAGGCTAAACTTTGCTTGCATCTCTGGATGGTAGTAATGGAAAAAGAATAGGTGAGTATTTATATTTTGCTGATGGAGCATTACCCAATAGCATTATGAATAGGCTTTATTTGAGGGCTTTACAAAGTGGCAATATGTTGGGGTATTATTTTTCAGGGATCCTATGTTGCACCTTTTTAGCAGATAGTAGGGGCTGTTATTTTTAGAGGCAGTAAAGAAGTGTATTCAGGATGAACAGTGTTGTGGCACTACTATTTTTCACAGTTAGGTTTGGTAGTATCATTTTCAGGTAGCACAGTTTGTAGTCACATTTCAGGGAGTACAGTAAATTATGCTATTATTTTTTAGTGGGCACAGTGTGAGACACTGTTATTCAGTGTTACAGTATAGCAGAGTTTGAAGATGTGATGTCACATTCCCACTCAACCAACCAGTGGCTGAGCCGTGCCTCCACTGTGGCTGCAGCGGCCTCTCACCTCAGCCAAGCCTGAACACCCTGCTCTGTATTGACAAGGGGCAAGCACCCCGAAAAAACAGCTGTCTGCAGATGTGTCTTCTTCCCTTATGGGGAGAATTCTGGCTTGGCATAAATCCCAATCAGTTTCTGAGACTTCATAACTGGAACCAGAGCTGGCTGATCTTAGGGCACGCTACCTGAGAAGGTGGTGTGATGAGCTACTTTACACGTTCCTCACCCAGAAAGCCCGCGGAGTGCTAATGGCCTTTTTGAATCTCCGTTCTACAACGGAAGCGGTGCTACTCCCTATATATATGTGTGTGTGTGTGTAAAAAAATTATGTAAATGAAAGTACATTATTATATAGCTGAAACATTATAATTATTTTATTTCATCATTAAGGTGTCCTTTGATGAATCCTTTTTTTGCAGCATAATATGTAACACAAACACAAACCTGTTGTAGAAATGTATATCCCACCCCTGCACCATCTATCCTCTGTTGTATTACTTGGTGACATTAGCACAAGAACTGTACATTGGGAACTTAACAAAATGCTTTTCCAGCTGGACATAAGGAAAAGATCACATGGCTAGCATGCATAGGATGGAACTGAAAATTAGTAGCAGAAATTTTGGTTGAGATAAAAAAGGTTCTCAAAGTGAAAAATATGTATTTGGAAGATGTTTCACTGTATCCCATCACCTTTGCACATTGGAGAGTTTGCATTTTTTTTTTTTATTATTTAAGGTTTTTATAGATTAAATGTAGTAAAAGCCCACGCAACCTCCATTTTCTGTTGCTATTTTATACCTTTTCTCTAATAGCAAATAGCTTTTACCTGGATTGCCATCAACATATACTGATATGCATCTGTTCTACAATTGTTCTTTTGAATTAACCATATAACTAGCCTCCCTATGTTCATCTGCTAGAAGTACCACAATACCTACTAATGCATTCAACAAATACCTTTGTAGACCAGATTTGGCACAGATTTCTTTTTACTGTGGGAATTTAGAGATTTTCTTGCATTAAGAAAGTCCTACAAGTGGCTTCGATTACAGCGTGCAGAGTTTTATATTACCAGTTGGAACTTCCTAATTTAACATCAATGAGTGCTCCTGAGATAGAAATGAAATGTCACATTTCAGGAATTGAGCCTCCTTTATGGGATAACTTGAAAGCATTGTCAGTCAAGGTGCTTTAATATACGTCCAAGTCTTTGTATTACGAAAAAAAAAATAATAATTGGCTTATGGAAATTTTCTGAGAAAGTCAAGTTCGGTCAAAATTACTTTGAATTTACTAGGCTCAAATTGAGAAAACACCTTTGTAGATTGTGTGATATACACTGCTCAAAAAAATAAAAGGAACACTAAGATAACACATCCTAGATCTGAACGAATGAACTAATCGTATGAAATACTTTGTCTTTACATAGTTGAATGGGCTGACAACAAAAAAAAAAACACACAAAATTATCAATGTTAATCAAATTTATCAACCTGGCTATGGAGTCACACTCAAAATCTAAGTGGAAAACCACACTACAGGCTGATCCAACTTTGATGTAATGTCCTTAAAACAAGTCAAAATGAGGCTCAGTAGTGTGTGTGACCTCCACGTGCCCAAATGACCTCCCTACAATGCCTGGGCATGCTCCTCATGGACAATCTGTGTTGCAATGCAGCGTTGGTGGATAGAGCGAGACACGATGTCCCAGATGTGCTCAATCGAATTCAGGTCTTGGGAACGGGCGGGCCAGTACATAGCATCAATGCCTTCCTCTTACAGGAACTGCTGACACACTCCAGCCACATGAGGTCTAGCATTGTCTTCCATTAGAAGGAACTCAGGGCCAACCACACCAGCATATGGTCTCACAAGGGGTCTGAGGATCTCATCTCGGTACCTAATGGCAGTCAGGCTACTTCAGGCAAGCACATGGAGGGCTGTGCGGACCCCCAAAAAAATGCCACCCCTCACCATTACTGACCCATGGCCAAACCGGTCATGCAGGAGGATGTTGCAGCCAGCAGAACGTTCTCCACGGCGTCTCCAGACTCTGTCACGTCTGTCACTGTCCTACGTGTGAACCTGCTTTCATCTGTGAAGAGCACAGGGCGTGAGTGGCGAATTTTCCAATCTTGGTGTTCTTTTTGGCAAATGCCAAACGTCCTGCACGGTGTTGGACTGTAAGCACAACCCCCACCTGTGGACGTCGGGCCCTCATACCACCCTCATGCAGTCTGTTTCTGACCCTTTGAGTGGACATATGCACCTTTGTTATTTACTTGTGTGTCAATAAATACACAATATAGTAAATAAATTGATGTTAGATCTGTTTTGGTTAGCACCACTTCAGTGACAACTTTTTTTCTTTTTTTTTTTTTACGTTCAATCTCTTGAATAGAAGCTAAGCTACAGTATTGTGGGGCCACAAAAACACAATGAACACAGTTAACTGCCATGTTTACTGTGTAGTGCAAGTGCTGAAGCTGTGCCACTTCGCTTTTCGGCAAGGGTTCTTGGTGTCGACACCCGAAAAACCTCTTTAACCAAATTCCCAGCAAATGTGGTTGGAAAATCAACAATTGTTTAATTTAGCCATGCCTAGGATAATCATGTCTATCCTAAGGATAAAAATAAAATATTAAAAGAAAAGACTAGAGAAAACATGTGGTATTTTACTGCTGTCAAACTTTTATGTTTATATAAAGGAATGTGTTGATAAGAAATGGACACTACTGGTATAGTAAAATGATTTGATCTTACAACCGTTGACCCGTTTTTCTACAAAAGCGCTCCAAATATATATTTGGATTCGGAATGACCCAAAATGCTGGATCTTAATCACAGAAGTAATTTTCTCATGTATGATTTAAAGAAAATTTCCTAGCTCCAAAATGACCCAAGGAATTACAAGGAGAACATGTAGATGTTTCCTAAGTCTGGTTTTATTCCAGGACCCCATTACTTATTCTTTTATTTTGTTTGTTAATATATATTTTGGAGGATGTATTTGTTTTTTACTATTATTTTGACTTGCATTGTGAGATATGTTTTAGTATTACATTTCTATTTCTGTGATGTTGCTGAGTTTGCTTTAATTGGCAATGCAACAAGGGACCAAAAGGGGATATTTGCCTACAGATTGATTCAGAACTGTAATATGCCGCTTTCTGGCAGCCGCACCTCTTAGTACTAACATACACAATCCATTACAGCCACATCAATCTTAAAGATGGAAGCCCTGTGAGATCGGATCAGTGTGATAGTGATCCCTGACATTCCCAAGTAATGATGACAGCTTTGCCAGACGCTGATTGCAGCCAGAACCTGATTGTAATGAATTGGCTAAAGACTGAAAGCTGTTTTAACATATGAACGAGATAAGCAAATGTGACGTGCCCTTGAAGTTGAAAAATGAATGGTATTGCTTGAGGAAAGTTTGATTTATTTTTATTGGGATGGACACGGCATCATTACCTCAGTATTTATTTTGTCTTCTACTGTAAAAGCATTTGTATATTTTTCAAATGCTTAACCCCTATTGCTAAGCAAATACTTAATGAAATAACAATTAGTTTTTTCAGGTTGTAGTATGTTTTATTTGAAATTTGTTTTATGTTTTTTTGCCTTGGCCCAGATAAGTATCTTGGGTAATGGAGTGTAATATACCAGTCATTTTGTCTATTTTCATTTCATCAGGTGACTTTTTACAAATGATCAGGTTTCTTTAGGTGACTTTTACATATTACACTTTCCAACATCTTTCCATGGAATACATTTACAGTGCTTGACTATCATCATATCAGATTTTCATATCAGAACTGCTTGCTGACCCAGCGACCTTAAGTTTAGAATATGTACGTTTTTTTTAGTTTTTTTTTTTTAATGGGGATCTGCTTGACTGCCATGATGTCTTTAGTTAGCAGCAGTAGGATCATCAAAGACAGGAAGAATGGGATAGGGGAAGAAGCCATCCTTGTTTCAGGTGATATAGGTAACTAAACTATTTAGGTAGGAAACGCTTAGATCACAAAAGTTTGGTTTTTTGAGAAGTTTTTCTAGAAAATGAAGTATTTCTCACAGAAAAGGATTGCAGTAACACATGTTTTGCTATATACTTGTTTATTCCATTTGTGTGTATTGGAACTAAACCAAAAAAGGGATAAAAGAAAGCAAATTGGACATAATGTCACACCAAACTCAAAAAATGGTCTGGACAAAATTATTGGCACCCTTTAAAAATTGTGGAAAAATAAGATTGCTTCAAGCATGTGATTCTCCTTTAAACTCACCTGGGGCAAGTAACAAGTGTGGGCAATATATAAAATCACACCTGAAAGCAGATAAAAAGTATTTGCATTGTGTGTCTGTGTGTCTAGATTTGCCTTTGTCCACAGTGCGCAACATTATGAAGAAGTTTGCAACCCATGGCACTGTAGCTAATCTCCCTGGGCAGGGAAAGAAGAGAACATTTATGAAAGGTGTCAGTGCAGGACAGTCCGGATGGTGGATAAGCAGCCCCAAACAAGTTCCAAAGATATTCAAGCTGTCCTGCAGGCTCAGGGAGCATCAGTGTCAGCGCGAACTATCCGTCGACATTTAAATTAAATGAAACAATATGACAGGAGACCCAGGAGGACCTCACTGCTGACACAGAGACTTAAAAAATCAAGACTACATTTCACCAAAATGAACTTAAATAAACACAAATCCTTCTGGGAAAACGTCTTGTGGACAGATAAGACCCAGATAGAGCTTTATGGTAAAGCACATCATTCTACTGTTTACTGAAAACGGAATGAGGCCTACAAAGAAAAGAACACAGCACCTACTGGGACATATGGTGGAGGTTCAATGATGTTTTGGGGTTATTTTGCTGCCTCTGGCACTGGGTGCCTTGAATGTGTACAAGGCATCATGAAATCTGAGGATTACCAATGGGTTTTGGGTCGCACTGTACAGCCCAGTGTCAGAAAGCTTTGTTTGGGTCCAAGATCTTTGGTCTTCCAGCAGGACAATGACCCCAAACATACATCAAAAAGCCCCCAGAAATGGATGGCAAAAAAGCGCTGGAGAGTTCTGAAGTGGCAGCAATGCGTCCAGATCTAAATCCCATTGAACACCTGTGGAGAGATCTTAAAATTGCTGTTGGAAAAGGCGCCTTCCAAAAAGAGAGACCTGGAGCAGTTTGCAAAGGAAGAGTGGTCCAACATTCTGCTGAGAGGTGTAAGAAGCTTATTAATGGTTATAGGTTATATGATTTCAGTTATTTTTTCCAAAGGGTGTGCAACCAAATATTAAGTTAAGGGTGCCATTTAATTTTGTCCAGCCCATTTTTGGAGTTTGGTGCCACATTATGTCCAATTTGCTTTTTTTCATCCCTTTTTTGCTTTAGTTCCAATACACACAAAGGGAATAAACATGTGTATAGCAAAACATGTGTTACTGCAATCCTTTTATGTGAGAAATACTTCATTTTCTAGAAAAATTTCAGGGGTGCCAACTAGAGAGGAGCGAACTTACAGTAAATTCGATTAGTCATGAACTTCTCGGCTCGGCAGTTGATGACTTTTCCTGCGTAAATTAGTTCAGCCTTCAGGTGCTCTGGTGGGCTGGAAAAGGTGGATACATTCCTAGGAAAGAGTCTCCTAGGACTGTATCCAACTTTTCCAGCCCACCGGAGCACTGGAAAGCTGAACTAATTTATGTAGGAAAAGTCATCAACTGCCGAGCCGAGAAGTTCGTGACTAATCGAATTTACTGTAAGTTCGCTCATCTCTAGTGCCAACATTTAAGGCCATGACTGTATATAGGATAAAAATAGTTTTCAAAATTATCATCCACACAAAGGAGGAAACAAGCAGGTGTTACGAATAATGAAATGCGGGTGGTAGGTTGATCTATAAAAATCGCTATTTGTCTGCACTAGAGCGGAAGTAATAATGAAAATTCCCACTTATACCCCCACACTTTTACACATCTAAATATCGCTGCCACCACAAAGACAGTTTGGTCCCGCAAACAAATAGACAAAAAAGTAAAATGGTCTTCTCAGGTAATGTAAGTCTTTACCAGACAGACAAAACGTAATCAATACATTTTTACAAGCATGGGGCCCAGAGCTTCAGGGGGCCTGGCCGTCCCTGGACCTTTTTTTTTCAATGCTTGTCAGTGAGTGACTGCGACTGTCACTCACTGACCGCTGGGGGCCCACCACCAATCCTAACTGATTACTGACAGTCATTGCCGCGGTCTATGCATTCATGCAGCAGGGTTACCTTCAGGGCAGGCTGTCTCTTTAACCCCTTAAGGACTGAGCCCTTTTTCACCTTAAGGACTCGGCCATTTTTTGCAAATCTGACCACTGTCACTTTAAACATTAATAACTCTGGAATGCTTTTAGTTATCATTCTGATTCCGAGATTGTTTTTTCATGACATATTCTACTTTAACTTAGTGGTAACATTTTTTGGTAACTTGCATCCTTTCTTGGTGAAAAATCCCAAAATTTTATGAAAAATTTGAAAATTTTGCATTTTTCTAACTTTGAAGCTTTCTGCTTGTAAGGAAAATGGATATTCCAAATAATTTTTTTTTATTCACATATACAATATGTCTACTTTATGTTTGCATCATAAAATTTATGAGTTTTTACTTTTGGAAGACACCAGAGGGCTTCAAAGTTCAGCAGCAATTTTCCAATTTCTCATAAAATTTTGAAACTCGCTTTTTTTCAGGGACCAGTTCAGGTTTGAAGTGGATTTGAAGGGTCTTCATATTAGAAATACCCCATAAATGACCCCATTATAAAAACTGCACCCCCCAAAGTATTCAAAATGACATTCAGTAAGCATTTTAACCCTTTAGGGGTTTCACAGGAATAGCAGCAAAATGAAGGAGAAAATTCACAATCTTCATTTTTTACACTCGCATGTTCTTGTAGACCCAATTTTTGAATTTTTGCAAGGGGTAAAAAGGAGAACATTTTTACTTGTATTTGAAACCCAATTTCTCTCGAGTAAGCACATACCTCATATGTCTATGTTAATTGTTCGGCGGGCGCAGTAGAGGGCTCAGAAGGGAAGGAGCGTCAAATGTTTTTTGGGGGGCATGTCACCTTTAGGAAGCCCCTATGGTGCCAGAACAGCAAAAAACCCCACATGGCATACCATTTTGGAAACTAGACCCCTCAGGGAACGTAACAAGGGGTAATGTGAACCTTAATACCCCACAGGTGATTCACGACTTTTGCATATGTAAAAAAAATATATATTTTTTTACCTGAAATGCTTGGTTTCCCAAAAGTTTTACATTTTTAAAAAGGGTAATAGCAGAAAATACCCCCCAAAATTTGAAGCCAAATTTCTCCCGATTCAGAAAACACCCCATATGGGGGTGAAAAGTGCTCTGCTGGCACACTACAGGTCTCAGAAGAGAAGGAGTCACATTTGGCTTTTTTGAAAGAAATTTTGCTCTGGGGGCATGCCGCATTTTGGAAGCCCCTATGGTGCCAGGACAGCAAAAAAAAACCACATGGCATACCATTTTGGAAACTAGACCCCCTTGTTGAACGTAACAAGGGGTAAAGTGAACCTTAATACCCCACAGGTGTTTCACGACTTTTGCATATGTAAAAAAAAAATAAAGAAATTTACCTAAAATGCTTGGTTTCCCAAAAAATTTACATTTATACAAAGGGTTAAAGCAGAAAATACCCCCCAAAATTTGAAGCCCAATTTCTCCCGATTCAGAAAACACCCCATATGGGGGTGAAAAGTGCTCTGCTGGCGCACTACAGGTCTCAGAAGAGAAGGAGTCACATTTGGCTTTTTGAAAGCAAATTTTGCTCTGAGGGCATGCCGCATTTAGGAAGCCCCTATGGTGCCAGGACAGCAAAAAAAAAAAACAACATGGCATACTATTTTGGAAACTAGAGCCCTCGGGGAATGTAACAAGGGGTTAAGTGAGCCTTAATACCCCACAGGCGTTTCATGACTATTGCATATGTAAAAAAAAAAAAAAAAAAAAAAATTTTTACCTAAAATGCTTCTTTTCCCAAAAATTTTACATTTTTAAAAAGGGTAAAAGCAGAAAATACCCCCCAAAATTTGTAACACAATTTCTCCCGAGTACGGCGATACCCCATATGTGACCCTAAACTGTTGCCTTGAAATACAACAGGGCTCCAAAGTGAGAGCGCCATGCGCATTTGAGGCCTAAATTAGGGATTGCATAGGGGTGGACATAGGGGAATTCTACGCCAGTGATTCCCAAACAGGGTGCCTCCAGCTGTTGTAAAAGTCCCAGCATGCCTGGACAGTCAGTGGCTGTCTGGCAATACTGGGAGTAGTTGTTTTGCAACAGCTGGAGGCTCCGTTTTGGAAACCATGGCGTACCAGACATTTTTCATTTTTATTGGGGAGGGGAGGGGAGGGGGGCTGTGTATATGTAGTGTATATGTAGTGTTTTTTACTTTTTATTTTATTTTTTGTGTTAGTGTAGTGTAGTGTTTTTAGGGTACAGTCGCATGGGCGGGGGTTCACAGTAGTTTCTCGCTGGAAGTTTGAGCTGTTGCAGAAAATTTGCCGCAGCTCAAACTTGCAGCCCGATACTTACTGTAAGCCTCCGCCCATGTGAGTGTACCCTGTACGTTCACATTGGGGAGGGGGGGGGGGGGGGGGGGGGAACATCCAGCTGTTGCAAAACTACAACTCCCAGCATGCACTGACAGACTGTACAAGCTGAGAGTTTTAGTTTTGCAACAACTGTAGGCACACTGGTTATGTATCACTGAGTTTGTGACCTTACTCAGTGTTTCAAAACCAGTGTGCCTCCAGCTGTTGCAAAACTAAAACTCCCAGCATGTACGGTGCATGGTGTAAGGTGACTGCTGGGAGTTGTAGTTTGCAACAGCTCGAGGCACACCGGTCGTGAAACACTGAGTTAGGTAAAAAAAAAACTGAGTTTCACAACCAGTGTGCCTTCAGCTGTTGCAAAATTACAACTCTCAGCAGTCACCGACAGCCAATGGGCATGCTGGGAGTTGTAGTTATGCAACCAGCAGATGCACCACTACAACTCCCAGCATGCACTTTAGCTGTTTGTGCAAGCTGGGAGTTGTAGTTATACAACAGCTGAAGGTACACTTTTCCATAGAAAAAATGTGCCTCCAGCTGTTGCAAAACCATAAGTCCCAGCATGCCCATAAGGGAATGCTGGGAGTTGTGGTGGTCTGCCTCCTGCTGTTGCATAACTACAGCTCCCAGCATGCCCTTTTTGCATGCTGGGAGCTGTTGCTAAGCAACAGCAGGAGGCTGTAACTCACCTCCTGCTGCTGCTCCGTCGCAGGACTGTCCCTTGCCGCCGCCATCGCTCCTGGGGCCCCGATCCCAACATGGACGCCGGGGATCGGGGTCCCCAGGACCCGGGGTGCACGTCCCGCACCCGCTCACGTCCTCTGGAAGAGGGGCGGAGCGGGTGCGGGAGTGACACCTGCAGCAGGCGCCCTGATTGGTCGGCCGGTAAATGGCCGACGAATCAGGGCGATCGTGAGGTGGCACCAGTGCCACCTCACCCCTGCAGGCTCTGGCTGTTCGGGGCCATAGAGACGGCCCCGATCAGCCAGTAATTCCGGGTCACCTGGTCACTGGAGACCCGATTGACCCGGAATCGCCGCAGATTGCTGGACTGAATTTTCCAGCGATCTGCGGCCATCGCCGACATGGAGGGGCATAATGACCCCCCTGGGCGATATGCCATGGGAATTCCCACGGGCGTATGGATACGCCCTGCGTCCTTAAGAGGTTAAATTTGCAGTGGCCGGTGGGAGTTACTACTTCCTCACGCACGTCTACTGCGCATTGATACAGCCGCCGCCCTGCTCCTCATGCACAGTAGTGCTGTGGCGGAGCAAAGGAGAGTCGCTCTGCTGCCTGTTGCTGACTGTGCGCGCTGGCTGGCTACCAAAGAGATCAGTAGTGGCAGCGGTGGCAAATGAGCCTGATCACAGGAAGCAGCACTAGAGCCTGTCATGAATTTAATGAAAAAATGTATAATGTGACTTGGGGCTGGGGGGGGGCGGAGAAAGAACTATATAGCAGTGGCAGGCAGCTCAGCTAAGCTGAGGCCTGCTGCCTGGGGAAAATATAAGAGGCCTAAACTATATGGGGGCAACAATTAGCATCAGAAAGGGGCATAAAACAACTATATAGTGGCAAGTGGTGCCCCGGCCCATATAGTTGTTGTAGGCCCCTCTTTGCTAATAGTTTTCCTTCATATAGTTGTAGGCCTCTCTGAGAGGGGCCCAGGCCTGCCACAACTATGGGGGAAACTATTAACAGAGGGGCCTACCACAACTATGGGGGCAACTATTAAAAGAGGGGCCCATTACAACTATGGAGTCAACTATTAACAGAGGGGCAGGTGGAGCCCCTTATATAGTTTGGGTAGGCCTCTCTGTTAATAGTTGCTTCCATATAATTTGGGTATGCCTCTCTGTTAATAGTTGCTTCCATATAGTTTGGGTAGGCCCCTCTGTTAATAGTTGCTTCCATGTAGTTTGTGTAGGCCCCTCTGCTAATGGTTGCTTCCATATAGTTTGGGTAGGCCCCTCTGTTACAGCAGTGGTCTGGTGAAAATAACTTATCCCCATCCAAGGATAGGGGATAAGTTATAGATCTCAGGGGGGGTCCAAGCACTGGGACCCCCTGTGATCTCCTGCCCGGGGCCCCAGCAGTTTGCAGTTTGAGGGTCTGTCTCACTTTTTACTCTCTTTGTAGTACTAAAAGGAAATTAAAAATAAAAGTGGAGGTCATAGGGGAGGTCTAGGGGCAAAGTGTCCGTGTGTGTGTGTGTGTGTGGGGGGGGGGGGGGGGGGCAGGCCTTTAGCTGTGTAAGGGGCCCCAAAATTCCTGATGGCAGCCCTGAATATATTTATTGTGAACAAACAGTAATCACTGTTCATGAAGAAAAATAACAAATTCCAAACAGATTTACACCCAACATTTAAAATAAAAAAGGAAACAATTATCAGAAATTTTTCAATTGGACGGTAAGAAATGGAATTTCCTGAGCAGGGGGCGCTGACTATAAAGACTAGTAGCCACTCAAAATTTTATTTTGACCCCCAGTAAACACAACTGGCATTTGCCATTCACATGATTTATATGCTTAGGGGTAGATTTATCATTGCCTTCCTGACATTTTTTTGGCTGTTATTTGGTGTAAAAGTTTTGCGCAGTTTTTGCACAAAAATGTTGCGCAATTTTAATATAGACAACTTAGTCAAAAGTGACTGTGAAATGCAGTGCTTCATTCTTGACTATGCAGTTGACGAGATTTGTAAACTTTTTAATAAGGCTCATAAATAATGCCCAAGCATTCAAAAAAATGCTAAATCTTACCACTTCTGCCTTGCCTTAGACAAGTGACATCATACCGTAACTTTAGAGGTGATTTTAAATTTGTGCAAAATTTATCAAAGTCTTAGCGCCGTTTTGATAAATTTGGTGCATGTAAGCCAAAAACAGCAAAAAAATAAAAATAAATAAAAAGACTGTGAAATCTCCCTTTGAGGCCATGTTCACATGGCAGAAGTCCCATTTATTTCACACAGCAGAAGTTCCATGCCAGAAATGGCGCTGAAATTCAGATTCTGGCGTCCACAGAATAAATACTATTCTGCATGGAAATGCATTGCCGTCTATGAGACGGCACCTTTCCGAGCAGTCCTAGTACTGGCATGTTTTGCTGCTGTCAGTGGAATGTCTGCACGGAAAATTACAGTGCCATTACAGTGGCTGTTATTCAGAGTGAGTGTCCTGGTGACGGTTTTAGGGTTTACATATAATGTTTTATGGCAGTTTTTTTAAATTAATTTATCTGAGCCAAAGGGACGTGAATCCAGCAAGAAGGAGATGTACAAAATCTTCCTTTTATATTTTACATTGCATTTGAATTCACTTCTATTTTTGGCTTCAAAAATAAAAAAAAATTCATGTAATTTCAATACTTGAAGTTTGTTTTCTTATTTCTCTCTGCTTAAGAAATGTGAGTGTATATCTATTTTCATTTTACATAAATCTTATTTTTGGCAACTTGTTTTGCTGAAAGTTAAAGACGTTAAAATAAAAAACTGAATTATAAACTGCCACAAAACACTGTGTGTGATACCATCCCACTATAATTAGGTTTCTCCTGGTTATTAGGGAACATAATGAATACATACATAACACTATCATTATTATTATTGCATTTCATTAGTTACATTGTACTGACATTTTATGGTGTAATATATCTATGACTTATACCATTAATTCAGTAAGAAAATAGAAAGATTGATACGATTCACCATTCGGCCTCTGAACTCATTAAAATCAGTCAGTTTTTTCCTCCTTAGTAACAATTTCTCTCCCTTCTTAATGACAGATGAACTGTAACCTTACATTTCTGGGGTCACAAGCTATGCAAATGTTTGCTCAATAACAATTAATTACAAATGTCAATTTGTGATCATTCATGGAAACCTGTAATTTTGATTTTCAGGGTTCCGGCGCTAAGGCATTTATGTAACATACACAGAATTCCAACCAGTTTTATTAGTCGTCAGGACTAACACTGATATTAGTAAATATGTAAAATATATTTGCTTATGTGAAGTATGTATATAGCATATATACAGTGTATGGTATTTATACTGTCATATAGGTGCTTTTTCTCCAAACAACTCCATTCCTGCCCATCTTTGCAGGTACTGCAGCTAAGCTCAATTCTCTTCACTATGCTAAGCGTCCCAGTAGTCACATCCCCACGGATCCGCCAGTTATCACAAAACCTAGTGATATACAATGTAGTGAAAAAAACCTCTTGAAAGGGGTACTCCACCCTTAGACATCTTATCCCCTATCCAAAGGATGGAGGATAAGATGTCTGATCGCGGAGGTCCCGCCGCTGGGGACCCCCGCAATATAGTATGCAGCACCCACCTGTATCTTCTTCCGGCAGCACTGGAGGTTCTGGCTCCTGACCACGGGAACTGTCCCGCCCCCTCCCATAGGCTTGCATTGAGGGGATGGAGCATGACGTCACAATGCTCCGGCCCTGTGATCGACAGTAATCGGACCCGGCGCGAAAACGCTCCGGGGACTGATTTTAACGGGGTGCGGCATGCAAGATCACGGGGGTCCCCAGTGGGAGGACCCCCGCAATCAGGCATCTTATCCCCTATCCTTTGGATAGGGGATAAGATGTATAAGCGCCGAAGTACCCCTTTAAGTCTATGTTCACTTCTGGTTGCATTCCTGGCTTTGGTTTAAAAAACTGATCAAAATACTATGGGGGAAGGAAATGGAAAACGTCACCAAGTTCACCCACACTAAACCCAATACACTGGGTTATAGTGTGGGTGAACAGGAGTCCATACATGGGTCACTTACTTTTTTTATGCTTTTTTGTCACCAAGTTGTCGTCCACTAAAGTTCCATAATTTTGCCCTTCACTTGCGCTCTGAAGGCGGTTCTCCTGCCGGAAGCCTTGCTTTGGGTCCAGGAGGAAGGTGCCTTAGCCCGCCCCTCCTTGTTCGCATATTCATTTTCCCCCTTAGCGCAATGCGTCGGGAGAGCGCTCTATGCAGTGTAACGGCGCATGCACTGGTCTCTTGCTACATCCGGAAGTGGGGAGTAGTGAGACTTCAGAAAGAGTTACTTCCAGGTGTAGCGAGGGACCAGCGCATGTGCAGTTACAATGCACAGAGCGCTCTCCTGACGCGCTGCTCTCGGGTAAAATGAATATGCGAACAAGGGGGGGGGGGCAGCTAAGGCCGGCGGGGAACCTGCCTTCAGAGCGCAAGTGAAGGGCAAACAGTGGAACTTTAGCAGCGACAAAAAAGTATGTGACCCATGTATGGACTCCTTCTCACCCACACTATAACCCAGTGTATTGGGTTTCGTTTGGGTGAACTTGGTGACAGTTTTCCTTTAAAACCTGTGTAGAGGAAAAGTTGCCCAGTTGCCCATAGCAACTAACCGGATTGCTTCTTTTATTTTTAAAAAGGTCTCGGCAAAATGAAAGAAGCGATCTGATTGGTTTCTATGGGCAACTGGTCAACTTTTCCTCTTCACAGGTTTTCCGAAGTCTCCCCTATAGGTGAGCAATGTTTGTCAGATGAATGATGAATTTTTAGATTGGCATGGTTTGATTCCAGTATTAAGATGAACAACTAAGTTATGTGTGGTTGATATGGATTAAATGCATTACAACTAAGACCGGGTTCACATCACCATTCGTGCCTCCAAGGTGTGGATACTTCAGCAGAAACTCAAAATCGGCCACTGATGCATTTCTTGCTCTGATTGGCACAGGCCCAGTTCAAGCCAATAATTCAAGTTTTGAGTTGGATTGAACAAGGCAGACCACTAAGCTCGGAAAATTACATTAATGGGGTACTCTGGGGAAGTTAATAAAAATGCCCCAAAGCCACCACAATACCTGTTCTGTGTCTCCTGTAGTTACCTATGTGGTTTTGGCTGCTCCTCTGGCCCCTGGTGTCTCCTAAATACTTTTTTTTCCTTATTTGCAGCACAGACTACAACTCCGAGAAGTCAGTGCAGCTTTGTGTAATGGCTGCCAGGCAATTGCTTTCACTATCTGTGTGCATGCTGTGTTGTAAACAGTCAGCCTCGCACACTACATGTCTTTTCTTTTAAACTATCCTTTCCCCCAGCAATAAATCGTACTGTAGTCTGAATGGCAGCAGACAGTGATTAGATCTATGTAGACAAAGGGCAGGGCTGAGGAGACTGAGAATCTTTACTGAGCTTCTCTCACGGCACACAGGGAGAGGAGGGGGGGATGGGAGGGGAGGTGTGGCTGTACAGCCATAGATCCAAACCAGACAGAGATCACATGGTGTTGTCTTGAACGGAGGGGACTAGCTCTCTCTGAGGAGACGAGGTGGATTTGAGAATTCCATATTTCATCCACTCCCTGCATGTAAGTGACAGCTGTAAGAGGAAAACTGTTCTATATAGCTAATGAATGATATTTAGACAAATACATAGTTTGGTGAGAGGGAAAGGATGGGCTATGGGTTTAGTTCCCCGGAGTACCCCTTTAACATAGTTAGTTGGTGATAATGTTCAGATCATTGGTTTTAATGGGGCCTACGCTAATTCGAGCACAGAGGCACAAATGGTGATGTGAATGCTCCCTGAAGCGGAATGCCTCAGAGGGCAGAGAAGAGACATTGAAGCCTCTTTCGTTTTTTTTTTAGTTTTTTTTTATATATATAATTCTTTATTTTCAAATTTGAACATAAACATACAGTCATGGCCGTAAATGTTGGCACCCCTAAAATGTTTTTCTAACAGAAAAGGATTGCAGTAACACATGTTGTGCTATACACATGTTTATTCCCTTTGTGTGTATTGGAATTAAACCAAAAAAGGGAGGAAAAAAAGCTAATTGAACATAATGTCACACCAAACTCCAAAAATGGTCTGGACAAAATTGTTGCCACCCTTTCAAAATTGTGGAAAACCAAGATTGTTTCAAACTCCAATTGTTTCACTGCTCCTTTAAACTCAGCTGGGGCAAATAACAGGTGTGGGAAATATAAAAATCACACATGAAAGCAGATAAAAAGGAGAGACATTCACTTAGCATTGTGTGTCTGTGTGTTCCACACTAAGCATGGACAACAGAAAGAGGAGAAAAGAACTGTCTGAGGACTTGAGAACCAAAATTGAGGAAAAATATCAACAATCTTAAAGTTACAAGTCCATCTCCAGAGATCTAGATTTGCCTTTTTCTACAGTGCACAACATTATCAAGAAGTTTGCAACCCATGGCATTGTAGCTAGAGATGAGCGAACTTACAGTAAATTCGATTCGTCACGAACTTCTCGGATCGGCAGTTGATGACTTTTCCTGCATAAATTAGTTCAGCTTTCAGATGCTCCCGTGGGCTGGAAAAGGTGGATACAGTCCTAGGAGACTCTTTCCTAGGACTGTATCCACCTTTTCCAGCCCACCGGAAAGCTGAACTAATTTATGCAGGAAAAGTCAGAAACCGCCGAGCCGAGAAGTTCGTGACGAATCGAATTTACTGTAAGTTCGCTCATCTCTAATTGTAGCTAATCTCTCTGGGCGTGGACGGAAGAGAAAAATTGGTGAAAGGTGTCAACGCAGGATAATCAAACTACAAAACAATTTTTTGCCAAAATGAACTTGAGTAAGCCAAGATCCTTCTGGGAAAATGTCTTGTGGACAGATGAGACCAAAATAGAGCTTTTTGGTAAAGCACATAATTCTACTGTTTACCGAAAACGGAATGAGGCCTACAAAGAAAAGAACACAGTACCTACATTGAAATATGATGGAGGTTCAGTTATGTTTTAGGGTTGTTTTGCTGCCTTTGGCACTGGGTGCCTTGAATGTGTGCAAGGCATCATGAAATCTGAGGATTACCAACGGATTTTGGGTCGCACTTTACAGCCCAATGTCAGAAAGTTGGGTTTGCGTCCGAGATCAGCAGGACAATGACCCCAAATATAAATCTAAAAGCCCCTAGAAATGGATGGCAACAAAGCGCTGGAGAGTTCTGAAGTGGCCAGCAATGAGTCCGGATCTAAATCCCATGGAACACCTGTGGAGAGATCTTAAAATTGTTGTTGGGAAAAGACGCCCTTCCAATAAGAGAGACCTGGAGAAGTTTGCAAAGGAAGAGTGGTCCAACATTCCGTCTGAGAGTTGTAAGCAGCTTATTGATGGTTATAGGAAGTGACTGATTTCAGTAATTTTTTCCAAAGGGTGTGCAACCAAATATTAAGTTAAGAGTGCCAATAATTTTGTCTAGCCCATTTTTGGAGTTTGGTGTGACATTATGTCCAATATGCTTTTTTTCCTCCCTTTTTTGGTTTAGTTCCAATACCCACAAAGGGAATAAACATGTGTATAACAAAACATGTGCTACTGCAATCCTTTTCTGAAAAATACTTAATTTTCTTGAAAAAATTCAGGGGGGCCAACATTAGAGATAAGCGAATCGAAGCAGATGAACCCAAATTCGTTACGAATTTTATCCGAGTCGCAACGAATGCAAATATCGCCGCGATTCTATTGCGCAAATCGCTTCATTAAACTCCATTTACAGCGTTCTAGGCTCCAGTACACCTAAAATGGTGGATCCACATGTTAGTACATGGGGCAGAGGATGCTGGGAAGGCGGGAAGCGAGGTAGGCGTGCTGACCCTGAATCACATGCGGGATGCAGGCTATCAGCATTCATTGACCCTTGTGATGTCACAGCCCTATGTAATCGGCAGCCATTTTGCGGCTGCTCATTTCATGCCATACACTGCAGAGTCTCTGTGTGTTAAAGACACGCTGAATTGATCATACCGCAGCGTTCCACTTCCCACTGCTAGTCACATCAGCGTTGTGGACAGAGAGCAGTGCTGTGCTTTGCTTGTTCTCACTGAGAAGGATTTTTACACTAGCCATTAACCTCCCAGTCACCTTATTCAGCATTTTATCAGAGAGGGGCAGATAGCTTTTCGTTGCCTCATACATATCAACAAGCTGCCTTAACTTCATGAACCATATCACAGGAGGCAGGAATGATTTTTCATCGCAAATCATTGTATTTTTTCCACAAGAAATCATCTTCTGCTTATACTAGTCTGTAGATGGTATAATAACCAGCAGTTCACACCATTGTTAATACTCTGTGACAGAGTGCAATTTCGTTTTTTTGTGGTGCTACACTGTTGTGTCTTGATGCTGTGCAAAAATATGTTTTTTCAGCGGACTTTAATGCATTTTTCTGCCCTCATACGTGCATACCACATGCATACAAAAAACTTACATAAAAAGTGCACAAGTAGTGCACTTTTTTGTGTGCCTGTTAATCTGTAACAAGCCTACATACAGTGAAAGGCCTGGGAAAACGAATCACTGGCTGTTGTTTCATGAACATACATTTTCCAAGTGTACTGTAGCGCATTTTTTTGCCATCGTACGTGCAAACCACATACCTACATCTAAGTAGTGCACTTTTTTGTACCTGTTTATCTGTAACAACCCTACATACAGTGAAAAGCAGTGGTGGATATAATCCAGGAAAAATAGGAATTACCATCGGGCGCTTCTCCTCCTAGGACATACATAGGCAGCAGTCCATGTAGGGTTAACGGAGTATCTTTATTTGCAACTCCTTGGAGTTGCAAATAAAGATACTCTGTTAACCCTACATGGACTGCTGCCTATGTATGTCCTAGGAGGAGAAGCGCCCGATGGTAATTCCTATTTTTCCTGGATTATATCCACCACTGCTCATCAATTATACAGCCGACCGAGAGGGACCTGGAAAGGAAACCGTGGCTGCTGACCTCCACTTCATTTGCGATTTTATATGCCTGCAGAGGTGTTGTGCTCTAAGCACATTATCCGGTAAGCCTCCCATTTTTTGCGCACATTGAAGCCTAAACGATAAAACTGTCTGCACTAGGAGCGCACCTGTCTTTTTGTCTTTTTATATACATACAGTGAAAGGCCTGGGAAAAGTAACCAATGGTTGTTGTTTTATGAAAATACGTTTTCCAAGTGTACTGTAGCGCATTTTTTTGCCCTCATACGTGCATACCACATACCTACATCTAAGTAGTGTACCACATATTACCTGTTAATCTGTCAAGTACCTACATTCCAAGCACTAGTGCTCACCGGCTGGTGTTTTATAAAAATAGTTTTTAATGCGTATTGTAGCGCATTTTTCTGCCCTCATCAGTGCATACCGCATACTTACATCTAAGTAGTGTACTATTTTGTACTTGTTAATCTGTCAAGGGCCTAGATACTGTGAAAGGATAGCCAATAGTACACACCTGCTGCTGTTCTAGACAAAAACTGTTTTAAGTGTAGTGAACCGTATTGTACTCCCCTCATATACACAATAAGTATGTCAGGAAGAGTATTGCCAGGACTTGCACAGAGGAGTGGCAGAGGCCTAAATTCATCAGGCACATACAGAGGTCGCAGCAGAGTAGGGGTGTGTGCCAGCCGGAGTCACAGCAAGAGGTCTGAGCTCCCGTTGTCAGCTAGCAGTTGTGTCGCGACCAGCAACCCAGCAGCCATGATTGATCAGTTCACTTGCTCATCCACTTCATCAAGTGACATCCCACACTCCCAGTCAACAGTCGGTGGGTTCCTCACACTCAACCCTCTGCTGCCACCTCCAGGCTCTGTCATTCTGCTGCTCTATGGTCTCCTCATGCTATTGCTACCACCTCCACGCTCTGTCATTGTGCCACCATATGATCTCCTCATGCTGATGCTACCACCTCCAGGCTCTGTTGTTGTGCCGCCATATGGTCTCCTCATGCTTATGCTGCCACCTCCAGGCTCTCTCATTTTGCTGCTCTATGGTCTCCTCATGCTATTGCTACCACCTTCATGCTCTGTCATTGTGCCACCATATGGTCTCCTCATGCTGATGCTACCACCTCCAGGATCTGTAATTGTGCCGCCATATGGTCTCCTCATGCTGATGCTACCACCTCCAGGCACTGTCATTGGTCTCCTCATACTGATGCTGCCACCTCCAGGTTCTATAATTGTGCTGCTCTATGGTCTCCTCATGCTGATGCTACCACCTCCAGGTTCTCTCATTTTGCAGCACTATGGTCTCCTCATGCTATTGCTACCACCTCCACGCTCTGTCATTGTGCCACCATATGGTCTCCTCATGCTGATGCTACCACCTCCAGGCTCTGTTGTTGTGCCACCATATGGTCTCCTCATGCTGATGCTGCCACCTCCAGGCTCTATAATTGTGCTGCTCTATGGTCTCCTCGTGCTGATGCTGCCACCTCCAGGCTCTATAATTGTGCTGCTCTATGGTCTACTCATGCTAATGCTACCACCTCCAGGTTCTGCCATGGATACAGCAAAACATAATTAAGGTGCTGGTCCCCAGTTTCAGCAATTCCTTGCATTAGGGTCACTTTCAGGACTCCTGATGCCACCTCCAGGCTGTGCCATTCAGCCACTATATGGTATCCTCATGCTTCAGCCACCTCCAGGCTGTGTCATTCAGCCACTATATGGTCTCCATATATTGACTGTGTATTGTAGGAAACATGTGGCTGTCCTTGAGTTACCCTCCCAGCATTATTGCCATGTTGATACCAGAGCAGTAATAAAAGGAATATTGCCAAGGACTAGCAGAAACAGGGAACTGTGGATACTGACCACCGGCGGTTGGAATTGACTGACTATCCCAGGTGGTAGAGTTACCAATTTGATGTTCCTCAGTTCCAGTAGGCTTTAAGTCGTTCATTCTTTGTTGTGGTTCTTCAGTTGCAGAATTAAGTTTTATCATGTTTTCCTGTTCCTCCGATGAGGTAATGTAACTGGAACACACAATACTCATATTGTCATCTAATGAAGGATCCTTTTCTTCAGAGAACGTATCTATCATTTTATTATTTTGAATGTCAGGTTGTATTCTGACAATTTTTGTGAAGCCCTGGGGTCTCCTCATGCTTCAGCCAACTCCTGGCTGTGCCATTCAGACACTATATGGTCTCCTTCTACTCATGCCACCTCCAGGCTCTGTCATTGTGCTGACATGTGACATGGGACTCCTTGTTAGATTAGATCCTTTGTACCCACACGCTGGGGCCCGGGCCACTAAAACATGGGAGTTAAAAGTTCTTTTTCAAAATCCTCAATTTCAATTTCAAAATCTTAGCTTTCTATTTAAAATTCTTGTATTTCAATGGTCTCCTCATGCTTCAGCCACCTTCAGGCTGTACCATTCAGACACTACATGGGCTCCTTATGCTTTCCCCTCCTCCAGGCTGTGTCCTTCAGCCAATATATCGTTTTCTGATTCTACTGGGACTTGGATATTAATTCCAAATATATGTTCTGGTAGCACTAGCTAACGTAAATGCTTAAATGAGATTTCAAGATTGATCTTTAAATGTAAGGGGTTATGAAACCCTCTGGTGTACTACTAATGCCTGCTCCTGACTTTGTGTTTCAGGAATTACTTGGCTTACTGATGCTTCTGGGCTTGGGCCTAAAATTTTGGGATGTTTAGCACAAGTTAAATACATGCTTAATAGAAATGTCAACATTGATCTTTCAATGTAAAGGGGTTCTGAAACCCTCGGGTGTACTACTGATGCCTGCTCCTCTGTCTTTCAGGAGCTACTTGGCTAAATTTTTGGATGTTTTACACTTACTTACATACATGCTTAATTGAGATTTCAACATTGATCTTTCAATATTAGGGGTTATGAAATCCTCTTGTGTACTGCTGATGCCTTTTCCTGACTGTGTCTTCAGGAACTACTTGGCTTACTGATGCTTCTAGGCTTGGGCCTAAAATTTTTGGATGGTAGCACTACCTAACATGCATCTTCAATAGAGATTTCAACATTCACCTTTTAATTTCAGGGGTTGTGAACCCCTCTTGTGTACCCATGCTGCTTCCTGCTCCACTCTGTCAGCCCATTGGTCCTGTGACAGTGTGCGACTCTGCCTCCTCATCCTCCACCATGTCCTCAGCTCCCAGTGCCTGGACAAGTCTCAGTAGCCCTTCAGCATACCATGCCCGGGCAACAAATAAGTCGCTTCGCAAGAAGCATTTCAAGGTCCTGGAGTGGCCTAGCCAGTCTCCAGATCTCAACCCCATAGAAAACCTTTGGAGGAAGTTGAAAGTCCGTGTTGCCCAGTGACAGCCCCAAAACATCACTGCCCTAGAGAAGATCTGCATGGAGGTATGTTCCAAAATACCAGCAACAGTGTGTGAAAACCTTTTGAAGACTTACAGGAAACGTTTGACCTCTGTCATTGCCAACAAAGGGTATATAACAAAGTATTGAACTTTTGTTATTGACCAAATACTTATTATCCACCATACTTGCAAATAAATAGTTTTTTTTTTGTGTGATTTTATGGATTTTTTTCTCACTTTTTTTTTTATGATAAAAAAAATTACAGGCCTCTCTTATCTTTTTAAGTGGGAGAACTTGCACAATTGGTGGCTGACTGAATACTTTTTTGCCCCACTGTATCTTTGTTTTGTACTTTCAAAACCCATTTGGGAGCTAGGATTAAAGAGAACGTCACCAAATAGTCCCTTTAACCTCTTCAGGACGCTGGGCGTCAATTCAGACATGCGATTTTCTGCTATTCTGGGCTGATCGAGTCTCTGGTGACCCGATCACCCGGAAAATAGGGATGAGGGCTAGGAGCGAGGTCGCAGTGCTGCGATCTCCTCCTATCCCCTGTCGTTGGTCAGAACTGATTCTGACCAATGGCAGCGCAGGACAGTGGGTTGCTATGGCAACCCCCCATTCTGCCCAACCCTGGATGTCGTGGGGAACATGGGGAGAAGATGGAGGCCGGTACCTGGAGGTGAAGATGCCTGGGGATCCCCGATCGTCGCTGGAGACAGGCACAGGTAGGGAAACCACGTTGGGGGGGGGAATGAAAGTGAAAGTAAAGTTATCTTTACTGTGGCAACCACTAGGAAGGCCAAACTGCAACTCCCAGCATGCCCAGACAGCCAAAGGCTGTCTGGGCATGCTGGGAGTTGTAGTTTTGCAACATCTGGAGGGTCACAGTTTGGAGACCACTGTTACAGTGGTGCCCAAACGGTAGCCCTCCAGATGTTGCCAAACTACAACTCTCAGCATGCCTAGACTGCCCAGGCATGCTGGGAGTTGTAGTTCTGTAACATCTGTCCCTTCAGATTAAGCAATTTTCATGACATTTTTGAAAATTGCTGCTCTACTTTGAAGCCCTCTAATTTTTTCAAAAAGCAAAAATATGTCCATTTTATGATGCCAACATAAAGTGGACATATTGTATTTGTGAATAAAAATAAAATGTATTGGGAATATCCATTTTCCTTACAAGTAGAGAGCTTCAAAGTTAGAAAATGCAAAATTTTCATGACATTTTGGGATTTTTCACCAAAAAAGGATGCAAGTAACACCGAAAATTTACCACCAAAATAAAGTAGAATATGTCACGAAAAAAACAATCTCAGAATCAGAATATTCGGTAAAAGCGTTTTCGAGTTATTAATTCGTAAAGCGACGTTGTTCAGAATTGCGAAAAAGGGCTCAGTCCTTAAGGTGAAAAAGGGCTACGTCCTTAAGGGGTTAAAAGACAGCTTAACATTTTGTAAAGACTCCATACATGAACTGCATAGTATTTTGACAGATCTACTTTATTGGTATTTAAAAATGTGATACCTCACTACCACTGTATGCTAATTTATAGTAACAGGAGAGTAAATCTCATAATGACTGGACTGGTCACTCTAGAAGTGACTGGAATGATGTAGTCCCAGTAATTGCAATTTACTTACTAATACATGTCGTTCACATTACTTTAATGCGGTGAAATCTGAATGATGAACAATGAATGTAGAAGACCAACATATTTTTAAAATTAAACTTAAATCCTATAGCCACTTTGGAATAGTCTGGCCAAAAGTGTGTTCTTCATTTCTCGATGTATAGTTAAATAAGTGTAAAGTCCACCCTGTGCCAAGCCTAAGGAAATATTCGCTTTCCCCTCTAGGACAAATTATTTTGGAATGTAGCATTATATATGTATGAACGTGGTGTGCACATTAAATGTAACTTGACCTAATTTATGTGCACAAGAAATTGGATTTGCCGACCTGACTTACTGCCAAATCGTCTTATATTTAATATGCTCTCTCTCACTTAAGCCATTTAATTACCCAAAGAACATACATTTCTTATGTCAGCTTTTTTTTTATTTAATTTTTTATTTATTCTTCATGTTTGTTATTACTTAAAGGGGTATTCCAGGCCAAAACTTTTTTTTTATATATTAACTGGCTCCGGAAAGTTAAACAGATTTGTAAATTACTTCTATAAAAAAATCGTAATCCTTCCAATAGTTATTAGCTTCTGAAGTTGAGTTGTTGTTTTCTGTCTAACTGCTCTCTGATGACTCACGTCCCGGGAGCTGTGCAGTTCCTATGGGAATATTCTCCCAGCATGCACAGCTCCCGGGACGTGACATCATCATTGAGCAGTTAGACAGAAAACTTCAGAAGCTATTAACTATTGGAAGGATTAAGATTTTTTAATAGAAGTAATTTACAAATCTGTTTAACTTTCCGGAGCCAGTTGATATATATATATATATATATATATATATATATATATATATATATATATATAAAAAAAAGGGTTTGCCTGGAATACCCCTTTAACCCCTTAAGGACACATGACGTACTGGAACGTCATGTGTCCACTCCCGATCTATAACGCGGGGCCACGGCCGCGTCATAGCGGTTCGGGCCCGGCGCTAATAGCGCGCGGCATTGATCGCTGTGCCGCGCGCTATTAACCCTTTAGACGCGGCGTTCAAAGTTGAACGCCGCTTCTAAAGTGAAACCGAAAGCATGCCGGCTAGCTCAGTGGGCTGTTCGGGATAGCCGCGGTGAAATCGCGGCATCCCGAACAGCTGACAGGACAGCGGGAGGGCCCCTACCTGCCTCCTCGCTGTCCGATCGCCGAATGACAGCTCAGTGCCTGAGATCCAGGCATGAGCAGTCATGCGGCAGAATCATCGATCACTGGTTTCTTATGAGAAACCAGTGATCAATGTAAAAGATCAGTGTGTGCAGTGTTATAGGTCCCTATGGGACCTATAACACTGCAAAAAAAAAGTGAATAAACATCATTTAACCCCTTCCCTATTAAAAGTTTGAATCACCCCCCTTTTCCCATAAAAGAAAAAACACAGTGTAATTAAAAATAAAAATAAACATAAATGGTATCGCCGCGTGCGGAAATGTCCGAATTATAAAAATATACCGTTAAAAACTTCAGATCACGGCGCAAAAAATGAGCCCTCATACCGCCCCATACACGGAAAAATAAAAAAGTTATAGGGGTCAGAAGATGACAATTTTAAACGTATAAATTTTTCTGCATGAAGTTATGATTTTTTCCAGAAGTGCGACAAATTCAAACCTATATAAGTAGGGTATCATTTTAATCATATGGACCTACAGAATAAAGGTAAGGTGTCATTTTTACCGAAAAATGTACTACGTAGAAACGGAAGCCCCCAAAAGTTACAAAATGGCGTTTTTTTTTTTTCAATTTTGTCTCACAATGATTTTTTTTCCCGTTTCACCGTAGATTTTTGGGCACAATGACTGACGTCATTACAAAGTAGAATTGGTGGTGCAAAAAATAAGCCATCATATGGATTTTTAGGTGCAAAATTGAAAGAGTTATGATTTTTTAAAGGCAAGGAGCAAAAAACGAAAATGCAAAAACGGAAAAAACCCCGGTCCTTAAGGGGTTAACCTCCTTAGTTAACTACCAAAAGCATCTACATTTTATTCTGAATGTACTGTAGATTGCATATTTTCTTTAAATTGCACATCTTTTGGCAGAAGTTTCTGAATTGCCGTCCTAGGGTAGTTGATGTGATCAGAGTAAAGTTGGGACACCCCCGTGTGTCATCCAGTGTTACAGAAATCAGTGGGTTCAGTCAAAATAAGCTTTGTCCACATTGGTGGACTCGGTTTGTTGTCTACTGTGGCCTATATATACATTGAATGGATGCCTCTAATTGATTCCATACAGTACCGTCAGTCTCCTGAGTAGAGCCGAGGCCCCATACAGGAGATCGCAGGGGGTCCCAGTGGTCGGATCAACCGCAATCTGAAACTTAAACGTTTTTCCCATGATACGTCTCCTTTAACATGCAATTAAGTCTTGTTATGAAACAATTTATACGCTTATGCTTTTGAGTGGAATTCTTTGTTATGCATTTCAGCCACCATTGGGATTAATTTGGAGAAATGATTCGCTAGATTTTAGATTTCCCTTTAGCAATTTTAACACAGCAACAAAATAGTTTTTTTTTCTATTATATTCTGTAGCCATCAAATCTTTTATGGGCTTCTGTGGGCGTCTTTACTTTGAGCTGTAACGAGAAACTTAAGGACTTTCCTAATCAATGATCTTTTTTTTCCCTGTTTGCAACTAAATAGGGTTGTAAAGCACATTCTTCATGTATACTGAAAAATCCATTTCGCCTATACCTATAGGTGAAATGGATTTACAAAGTAAGAAAACTGGTGACTATTGATATAATGAAATCATTTCAATACTTCAGTATTGTTACTTTTACTATTCTTTAAAAAGGCTCGTCGCAGGACAATATCCTTTACTGTGATGACATCATGTTTGCAAAATGCCCTAAAACCATTAAACTGAAAAGTTTAACTGTTCTTGCAAAACAGCCTTCCAGTAATTGTGGTCAGAGGGTTTGGAAAAAGCTTGAATATAGATCTGTCCCTTCTTTGACACTTAAAGGGGTACTCCACTGGAAAAATAATAATAATTTTTTTTTTTTTTTTATCAACTGGTGCCAGAAAGTTAAACAGATTTGTAAATTACTTGTATTGAAAAATCTTAATCCTTCCAGTACTTTTCATCTTCTGTTATGATCCACAGGAAGTTCTTTTCTTTCTGAATTTTCTTTCTGCCTGATCACAGTGCTCTCTGCTGACACCTCTGTCCATTTTAGGAACTGCCCAGAGTAGGAGCAAATCCCCATAGAAAACCTGTCCTGCTCTGGACAGTTCCTAAATTGGACAGAGGTGTCAGCAGAGAGCACTGGGGTCAGGCAGAAAGGAAATTCAAAAAGATAAGAACTTCCTGTGGATCATAATAGCAGCTGATAAGTACTGGAAGGATTAAGATTTTTTAAAAGAAGTAATTTACAAATCTGTTTAACTTTCTGGCACCAGTTGATTTACAAACCTTTTTTTTTCCAGTGGAGTACCCCTTTAACCATTTAGCTGTTCCAAGTAGGGTTATATAACACAACAATCCACTGCTTTTTAACTCCTAGAAAACGGTAGAAATTTGGTTAAATTTCAACTGCAATTTCAGTTTTATTAGGTTACTACATATTAATATTATATGTTCTAATGTAATTTTAAGAGCCTCTACCTTCTTAGAAAAAACAAATTTCTAAGTAAAACCAAATAAAAGTATAAAGTATGCCTATAAGACCAGTAAGTAACAAAGTAGCCAAATGTCCTTAGATATTATCCCGTTTGGACAGTTGTATGATTGATTTTATGTCTCTGGAGCCAGTTAAGGGATTAGCAAATGTCACAAGATTTCTGGCACACAGATAAACATCCAAATTCTTCTGAAATCTCATCATAAAGCACTAAGCCAGATCATTATTTAACCCATATATTTGATATTTGCTTAGTTCTGCAAGCTAGTGCACAGCTGGCCCATGTTACCGGCTCCTGCTTGATGTGTCCTTCAACATGACGCCGCCTCTTCTTTCCTCTGGCCATCCTTGTTTTTTAAGTTTAGATGGTAGGTTATTTTACAACAGGAGAACATAGTCCTTAAAAAGTTTTGCAGTAATCTCTAACTACCTTAACTCACATGAGAAGGACATATAAAAGCCCTTGTGTTTTGTTTTTTTACCTACAGTCCACAATTTTGTTGTTACTTTGTTCATTTAATTTCTGTTGTCGAGTCTCTGAACCCCAAACATCCACTTGATGCCTTATTGGCCGTATAAATATTGTATATTTTAGTATTAAGACACCAATCTAACAATATGTACAAGTCCTTAAAGAGAAACTGACAATGTTTTCACCCGCACTAAACATAATATACTGGATTATAGTGCACGTGAACCGCTTAATCGCCATAGTACTTGCTGAGTTCTGGATGTTTATTCACTCATTGCTATTATGCTGCCGTGCACAAATGGAGGCGGGAGCCAGCTCGCCGGGCTTCCGTGCTTTTCAGTATTAATGGCCTGCAGCCGTGAGAGCCTGTCGGGGATGAGTGCTCTGCTTTTTGAGCTGAGGGCAGGTGTCGCTGCCTTTTCTACACCTGAGAGGCAGGGGCACCGGCGTTCTGCTCAAAGAGCAGAGCACTCACCCCCAACAGGCATGAATATATTTGCATATTTTTAATGGGACCAGGCCAGACAGTGAATGTTGAGGAGGCAGGGGAACTCGGTGAGCCAGCTCCCAGCCTCCATTATGCACAGCAGGGCAATAGCAATGAATGAATATACAGCCATAACTCTGCAACTACTGCACAGATCAATGTAAGTGACCCCTCTTTTTAAAGCTGTTCACCCACACTACAACCCAGTATATTGGCTTAAGTGCAAAAAACAGGCTGCCAGTTTCACTTTAAGTGTATTGCCTAGACTTTTTACTGGTTACAGACAGATTTATTTTTACTGATTATTGAAACATATTCTTTTTTTTATCTGTTTTATCTGTATCTGTTTTTATTTTTAGATCATTTTTATAAGGGCATCAATCTTGTTTGAGCTGACTTTAACAGCATTTAGTGATATGCTATACAGGACATCAAAACAATAAACACCTTCAGACCCTAGTCTTCGTATAGGGAAGGTTTTTAAGCATGCTGTGTGTCTTGTGCAGGGATCATTATACTGGGGATGGGAGGCTGACATCCTATTGTCTTCTCTATCTACTAGTGTCCCCTTTCAATGTAATGCTATAAAGATTACTTTTCAGAAGCCTCTTCCATGGAGCACTACAGCACCAGTTTACCAGTCCTGTATACCACACGTTGTAACAATGTAATATATGTAAATCTAATTGAACACTGAATGTGATGCAGGGTCTGCATTTGACTGCTTACACTGTACAAATTGATAACACAAAAATAAGTATTTCATTTTTACAATGTCTTTTTGTAGTTAGTTTACTACAGTTTTTGTAGTACGGTTTTACTTATTTAATATCTGTAGAGAACCCCTTCTTCATATTCAAGACTTTGCTTTCTTTGATTGTTGCTTGGTCACAGAATTACATGGTTGTCATCCTTATTTGAATATCTCTTTATTGAGCTGGCAGTTATGGTATATTATGTTTTTTTTTTTTTTTTCAATCTTTTGGGAATGACTCGTGGATTATCTACGGGTTCTTAAACAAAACAAACACAACTCGTATTTAACTTTCAATCCTACAGAATAATATGCTTCATTGCTGCTCAGTATACCTGATGTAATTAAAATTCCTAACTAAAATAACATTTGTGCTCTTTTATAATTCAGCTTAAAACTTCCATAAAATATTGGTGTAAATTCCCAGAGTTTCTATGCCCTTGAGGTTTTAGAGAAGCTACAAATGGAGATTCCTAATCTAAATCGACGTGTGGAGGGTCAATCAAGAAACCCCACTTTACTTGATCTGTGTCTCAGGCCACCAAGGGGAAATGAAGCAGATAAACTTAGATGGGAGGCACATAGTAAATTGACTTTTGCTTAGTACACAATGTATTATAAAGTTATTTACTGGGGGTGTTTAAAAATAATGTTTCATTATTCTAAAATAGCCCTCAAAACGTAAAAAAAAAAGTTCTTATTTAGAAATCTGGTTAGTCACAAGTACAGGACAGGTGCTCCTTTAGGATCCTTTACAAAGTATACAGGAAAAACAAAGTCACCTTTACCTGGTAAACAAAGAAGAGTTATCCCTACCACTGGTAGATATGTAGCAGTGCAGTGCCATTTTTTAAAGGGGTATCCACCATAAGGGGATTTTAGTACGTCCCTGGCAGACAGTAATGGAAGAATCTGCTTAGGAAGGATCTGCGCTTGTCCTGAGGCTAAATGGCTATGTTGTGAAATTACCATAACACTGTGGCTAGCTTTTTGTGAACAGTTTTTTCCTGTTTGAGTTTTCTTCTTTGCCTACAAATCCCATAATTCCATTTTCCTCCCTCCCACACATCAGCCACCCCACCCATTAAAACATAAATGAGCTGCATCCATTCAAAATACCTTTGGTTTTCAATCACGGTGCCTACAGCTGTTGCATTAGTTGCAGATTGATCTCTCTCCCACCAAGCGATCGCTCCACCCATTGAAGCAGACAGGCTCCCTGTCATCAGCTGACTATTGTCAGGTCTTCACCGCATTGCAACTTTGGAAAAATCTGAGTAATTTTGTATGCTGTTAAAAATAAATATTGGGGGGAAAATCCCATAAGAATTGTGAGAAAACCATCACACACAGGTACAGACACTATATTATGAACTACACTAACTTTACAGCACCTGTAGCATAGTCAAATAAAAAAAATACCTGGAATACCCCTTTAAAGAGAAACGTCTATGATTATCCAGGTCGCAGGATATCTTTTTTCACCTCCTGGCAACTTTGTAACCAAGACTTACCAGAAATTAAAGTGATCAGGATACAGATTTGCCTGAAGTTTCATAGACTTTCATGGTATTTCTGGTAAATCTATATCCTGATCGCTTTAGCAGCGACAAGACTTGGGTTACAAAGTTGCCGGGAGGTTTATACACGTATCTTGCCACCTGACCAACATCGGAGTTACGCTTTAACAAATTGTAACCTGAAATCCCAGACCTCATTTTTACATTTAGCTTGGTATAGATTAATTTACACATTTTGTTTTATTGTATTTTATTGACTCAAAGATTTTTCAGTGTGGAACACCAGAAAAAAAAAAAGTAACGTCACTTTTCTGCATGTCTACGCATGGAATTGCTGTGGTTTTCTCCCATTGTTAAATCCATATAAAATCTATGGATTTAAGATGCAACTTTCTGCATGAATTTCAGGCAGAATTTACCTCCTGAACAAGTGTTTTTGTTGTGTTAAAAAGGTGCAATTAAAAATAATGCAGCTTCTTTATTGTAGCATTGCAAGATATAAACAGGAGTTAAATACCGGAGAAATTAATTTTAAAATGGGCCACGTTTAATGCGCCAAAAGATATAGTGGAATCTAGAAGGTTCTGGTCTAAGCTGTAATTTTCTTTAATTTTTACCGATTTGTATTAAATGTTCCAGATCTATACCAAATGTTTCTGCTCTGCAGAGATTACAATGCATCTTATCTCTGCAGCATTCAGCTTAAATCTCTGGCTCTAATAACTAGACTTGACTTATGAAGTGGTTGTAAATGACAATGACATACATTTTAAAGAGGCTCTAAAATCTGAATTTCAGGAATTTGCATATCAAAGAATTTATGCAAGTAAAACTGTTCTAAGTGCTGAAAAAAGAACTTTCGGGGGAATTGCTCTTAAGAACAGCCTATGAATAATTCAAAAAAACAAGGTGAAAGAAATATGAATTTGCTTAATATTTTGTGTCAACAAATTTATTGTTTATGAAAAACGACGTATCACTTACATAGTGTTGGCATACATTAGCTATATGTTTGCATTCAGGTGGTAAACTGCCTAATCTAGTAAAGGGATGTCTGTGCTTCATTCTGTTATTTGTATTTCTTTATTTCTTAAAACATTATTCATGTCTCATAAGGCATGGTTATATATGTGTGTGGTGGATCAGTGACAATAAAATGTTCATATATACAGTGCTATGAAAAAAATATGTGGTTCCTTACAGGTTTCCTCTTCTGCTGCATATTTGTTACATTCATAGTAAATTAAAGGAGTATTCCTCTGGTGTTATGATTGGGGCCATATGAAAAAATAGACAAGGCCAACTTACCTACTGCGGGTCCCCTTCAGCTCCCATTTGGCACCTTCCATTCTCCAGCTGCCCCTCCCATAGACTTGCATTGAGGGGACAGGCGTGATGTGACACGGGGGCGGAGTCCTGACGTCACAGACTTCCGTCCCGGAGTCGCGACTCAGAGCCTCCAGCGGTTCCGGTGTAAAAAGAGGTGGGTGCCGCATGCAATAATGCGGGGGTCCCCAGCGATCAGACATCTTATCCCCTATCCTTTGGATAGGGGATAAGATGTCTAGGGTGGGAGTACCCCTTTAATCCTTCCAGTACTTATTAGCTGCTGAATACTACAGAGGAAATTATTTTCTTTTTGGAACACAGAGCTTTCTGCTGACATCATGACCACAGTGCTCTCTGCTGACATCTCTGTCCATTTTAGGAGCTGTCCAGAGCAGCATATGTTTGCTATGGGGATTAACTCTGAACAGTTCTTAAAATGGACAGAGATGTCAGCAGAGAGCACTGTGGTCATGATGTCAGCAGAGAGCTCTGTGTTCCAAAAAGAAAAGCATGTCTTCTGTAGTATTCAGCAGCTAATAAGTACAGGAAGGATTAAGATAAAAAAAAAAAAAAAATTAAAGGGGTTCTCCGGTGCTCTGACATCTTTTCCCCTATCCAAAGGATAGGGGATAAGATGCCTGATCGCGGGAGTCCCACTGCTGGGGACCCCCGTGATCTTGCACGTGGCACCCCGTTTGTAATCAGTCCCCGGAGCATGTTCGCTCCGGGACTGATTACCGGCGACCACTTGGCCGACGGCTTGTGACGTCACGCCTCCGCCCCTGTGTGACGTCACCCTCCGCCCCTCAATGCAAGCCTACGGGAGGGGGGCGTGATAGCTGTCACGCCCCCTCCCATAGGCTTGCATTGAGGGGCGGAGCGGGACATCACAAGGGACGGGGGCGTGACGTCACACGCCGCCCGCCCTGTGGTCGCCGGTAATCAGTCCCGGAGCGAACACGCCCCGGGGACTGATTACAAACGGGGTGCCACGTGAAAGATCCCCAGCGGCCGGACTCCCGCGATCAGGCATCTTATCCCCTATCCTTTGGATAGGGGATAAGATGTCTAAGCACCGGAAAACCCCTTTAAGTAAAAAAAAAAAAAAAAAAAAACACTGAAAGAAATTGCCTTCTTTTTTCTCCAACCTGGTATGTCAAAATCTGCTATTTTAAGAAAAGGATAAAAATACAATAATAATAAGCTATGGAATACATTTTTAAGCTGTGGATCATGGCCACAGTTTTGTATGTGCTGGGAGCTGAAGTGTAGAAAGTGACACATTCTCACATATATGTCATTTGCATTATTTCGCTCTTTGGGGCTTGTTCACACCACTGTTGTGCTTCGCTCAGTCGGTCAGTCTATCGGAGAGATGGGAGTTAAGCTCAACTCTTGTAAAATACAGGACAACCGACTGACCCCATTCAAGTCAATGGGACCCAGCGGTGTCAGGTGAGCTGGACGGACCCTGAACGGGTTGAAGCACAACGGCACTGTGAACCTAGCCTTTGTGTGCTATTCATACAGTACTATATATATAGAAAGAAAAATCAGAGATCTATATCTACATTATTCTTTTTCTTTTCCCAGAATACAAGGATAAGGGTGTTTTATTATGCCACTCTATGAGTTATAAGGAAATTCATATATTTTTCTATAAATTCATAGCTGAATTTGATACTAGCCTTGTATGTTCCCGCTAAGAGAATACTGGAAAATTAACATTGGTAATTGGAAATATGTATGACAAATATTACCATAGAACATTAAGCACCTAATCCTAGGAAATACTTTTGAAATGTCACTCTAAACCACATGACATCATTCTGTATTTAAAGTTAAATTGACTTTTCAACTGCACCCAGGGTATTATTTAAATGCCATTCTATTAATGCTGTTTTGACTACTTGTTTTAAAAGTTTTCTTTGAAAATTAGATTTTTCTAAGAAGAGTGATAAAAAATGTATCTGTTTCTGGTAATACATTAAAATTACAGATACTTGTGTCATACTTTGGCAAGAATTGGGCATTGTAAGTTTTTGTTTTTAGCAAGTTAGCATTATTAAACAGTATTCTGATTCTTTTACCCCTTAGGGACATAGAACATAAATGTACGTCCTGATCCGCTGGGACTTACATTTACGTCCTGTACATGATGTGATCACGATCATGATGTCCACCATTAACCATTTTTAGGCCATGTCACATCAATACAGATCACGGCATCTGCGGCAATGCAACACTTAGAATAGATGATCAGGTCGCCTGCGGCACTACTACAGGAAATGATCATCCAAAATGGCGGCTGGGGGTCCCTTCACCTGCCTCCGCCACTCTCCTAGGGTCTTCATCTCTGGCCTGACATCGAGCAGACCAGAGAAGAAGATCACCAATAATACTGATCAGTGCTATTTCTGTCCATAGCATTGAACAGTATTAGCAATCTATTGATTGCTATAAATAGACCCTATGAAGACATAAAAAGTAAAAAAATAAAATAAAAGTATAAAAAAAATTTGAAAAAAGTCCATCCCCCAATAAAAATGTAAATCGTCCCTTTTTCCCACTTTACCCCAAAAAGCGTAACATTTTTTTTAATAAACATATTTGGTACCGCCCCATCCGTAAATGTCTGAATTATCAAAATATTATTTAAATTATCCTGTATAGTGGAGCTGGAGAGGGTTCAAAGATGGGCAACCAGAGTAATACGGGAATGGGAGGACTACAGTACCCAGAAAGATTATCAGAATTAGGGTTATTTACAGTAGTTTAGAAAAAAAAAAGGTTTAGGGGTGACCTAATAACTATGTATAAATATATCAGGGGACCGTCCAGAGATCTCTCCCATGATCTATTTATACCCAGGACTGTATCCATAACAAGGGGGCATCCTTTACGTCTAGAGGAAAGAAGGTTTCTACACCAGCACAGGTTCTTTAATGTAAGAGCAGTGAGACTATGGAACTTTCTGCCAGAGGAGGGGGTTATGGTGAACTTGGTATAAGAGTTTAAAAGGAGCCTGTTTATAGGGACAGAACGTTGATCCAGGGATTTATTCTGACTGCCATATTTGGAGTCGGGAAGGAATTTTTACCTCTAGTATGAGGGTTTTTTGCCTTCCTCTGGATCAACTCAGTAGGGACTCAGGGTTATAGGTTGAACTTGATGGACTCTGGTCTTTTTTCAACCTTTTGAACTATGTTTCTATGGTGAACGGCGTAAACGTAAAAAAAAAGTCAAAAATTGCTGTGTTTTGGTCACATTCCAAAAAAATTAAATGCAATCCAATAGTCACATGTACGCAAAAGTGATAATAAAAAACTACAGATCACAACGCAACAATTGTGCCCTCATAAATCCCCGTATACGGAAAAATTTGAAAGTTATAGATGGTGAAAATAGGGCAATTTAAAACACTTTTGTGATTTTTCTTTTATTTAAAAAAAAATCAGTACAATAATAACAAAAGTATATAATCGTGGGTATCATTTGAATCGTGTTGACCGACAGAATAAAGAAAACTTTTTTTATTTTTTTTACCATAAAGTGTACAGCGTGAAAACCAAACCCTCTAAAGTATGCAGTATTTCAGTTATCTTTTCAATTTCTTTACACAAATAATAATTTTTCATTTGCTGTACATTTTATGGTTAAACGACATTACAAAGTACAATTGGTCCAACAAAAACCTAGTTTTCATATGGGTCCCTGGATGGAAATATAAAAGAGTAATGATTCTTAGAAGGCGAGGAGGAAAAAACAAAAACGCAAAAATAAAATTGACTGTGTCCTTAAAGCTACTAAATAAGTTCATGGATTGCAGGATAAAACTTACCAGGAAAGGTTAAAGGATCTTAACATGTATAGCTTGGAAAAAAGAAGAGACAGAGGGGATACATAAAGGGAATCAACACGGTAAAGGAGGAGAGGGTATTTAAAAGAAGAATAACTATCACAAGAGGATATAGTTTTATATTAGAGGGGGAAAAGGTTTCTGCAGTAATATCAGGAAGTATTATTTTACCGAGACAGTAGTGGATGCATGGAATAGCCTTCCTGCAGAAGTGGTCGCTGCAAATACAGTGAAGGAGTTTAAACATGGATGGGATAAGCATAAGGCTATCCTTCATATAAGATAGGGCCAGGGACTATTGATAAGATTCAGATTATTGGTTCACCAGCTGCAGGGAGCTGTATAAAGACTGACAGACATAATGAGATTATACAGTTTATAGACTGACAGACATAATGAGATCATGCTGTATATAGACTTTTAGACATCATGAGAATATGCTGTATATAGACTGACTGACATGGTGCAGAGATGCTGCTGTATATAGACTGACTGACATGGTGCAGAGATGCTGCTGTATATAGACTGACTGACATATTGAGATCATGCTGTATATAGACCAGGGATGGCAAACCTATGGCACGCGTGCCACAGGTTGCACGCCGAGCCCCCTCTGTAGGCACGTGGCCATAGTTCACAAGGCGGGGCAAACCGGGACATCCCTGTGTCCCAAAAGATCTTTTTGGGACACAAAGATGTCCGGTTACCTTTCTGCGGCCCCGCATTAACTTTAAAAATGCAGGGGCTGCCGGGAGGTAGCACACGCCGGGACGTCGCTGACGTCCCGCGTGTGCGCCCATAGGAACGGAGGAGCGGAGCATCGAGGAGGAGGACGCGCAGGTATGATAAGTTACCTGCACGTCAGCTTCAGTGCTCCGACCACCGCTCCTCTGGTCCCGGGACCTACTGCTACAGTAGATCGTGACCCCTGACTGGAGGAGCGGTGAATGGAGCACTGTGAGGCAGTACACAGACATACAGCTTCCAGCCATTCACTGTATATGGCTGAAGGCTGTATGTCTGTGGGGGAACTATATTGCACCTAATGTGGGGGAACTATACTGCACCTAATGTGGGGAACGTACTGCCAACCTAATGTGGGGGAACATACTGCCAACCTAATGTGGGGGAACATACTGTCAACCTAATGTGGGGGAACATACTGCCAACCTAATGTGGGGGAACATACTGCCAACCTAATGTAGGGAACTATACTGCCTACCTATTGTGGGGGAACTGCAACCTAATGTGGGGGAACTACAACCTAATGTGGGGGAACTATACTGCCAACCTAATGTGGGGGAATTATACTGCCTACCTAATGTGGGGGAACATACTGCCTACCTAAGTTGTTTTTTTCTTAACTTAAACCTCAATATTCTGATTTAATTTCTGTGCTGGCACTTTGAGAAGAAAAAAGTTGGCGTGCGTTGCAGTTTGGGCACTCAGGCTCAAAAAGATTCGCCTTCATTGATATAGACTTAGACATAATGAGATTATGCTGCATATACACTGACAGACATTGCAAAGAGATGCTGCTGTATAGACTGAGTGAAGACTTTGCCAGGGTGGGTGGGGGTATTGGGTGTGGGTATGGGGGTTGGCCGAAGGGAGTGAGGTAAGTATGTGGTGTTTAAAGCGTACCCATCAGATCCAACCAAATTTTTTTTTAATATATATATATATATATATATATATATATATATATATATATCACTCAGTACCTAATCCTGACCATGTTCTACTATTTTGATGTGTCTAGCACCTTTATTTTTTTTATTACACTTTTAATTTAGCTCACTAGTCTGAATTCCTGCACGTCTCCACGCCCCTCCATCAGTATGCTGTCTGATCACATTTCCCCTAACATTAGCAAAACTACAACTCCCAGCTTGTTCTCACAGACCGTAGTGGGACACAAGATGACAGTAGGAGGATTTTTCCTCCAGCTGTGAGCCCTGCACTCACAGCTGTCAATCAAGGAAGTGTGTCCATGATGCTAGGACACAGCAGGACTAGTATGTGTCCAAACAGGTGGGAGGGGGGGGGGCAGTTGTTTGACTGGCTTTTTCAGTATGAAATACAGAAAAGTTTCTAATGAAAGCAATTGCAAAACCTATTGTTTTTGCATGCTTTTCAACATATCAAAAGTTTTTTTTATCTGACAGTGCCCATTTAAGTTTTTGTTTATGTATCTTTTATTTTATTTATTTATTGTCGTTGCGTCCCCAGCAACATTTCTCCTTAGGTGGGACTGGATGTGTATATATACAGTATGTTAGAAAAGTGTATGATTTCCTATTCTATGTGGGCCTCTTCTTAGGCTATTGACGAATATGATGGAAATCTCTGGCTCCATTGCTGTCCAGCTGTAAAATAACTTGACATCTTGTATGAGAAGTGATCTGCATGTTTTCCTGCAGCATTTAAAGGCACTATGGAGTCTGGCTGCAGCATTCCTGGGGTGCACATGTTCTTTCTGTGACCCTATTGTTAATATTTGTTAGATGGGTGAGATATTCTTTCTGACAGTGTTTATGCATGCATGTCTCCCAGTGTGTATCTGTGCACATATATGTGTATACAGCTGTTTTCATGTATAGATTTTGGAAATTATTGATGTAAACCCTCTGTTGTCTGACCTCAGAGCGAGTCCCTTCTCACACAAGTGGGAGCGTGTTGTTATATTTTACATCGTGCAGTATACTTGGAACATATTAATGACAGTTGTAGCGTGGCTCTGTAAATAACACAAATGTGGTGCTTGTTTGGCGCACACGCTATAAAAATTCCACAACATATACACACCCCAGCTTATGCAACTGGGGTGTGGCAAAAAGACAGTTTTGCTTTATTTATCTCCTACTAAAGGCTATGAAAATATTTTAGGAATATGCCTTGATCTCTTGAGATTTCCCAGTGTTTGCAGTGTTTTTAGTTGGTTACATATCCAGTTGTAAGCTCCACCTTTATAGGGTAGCACAAGATTATCATGTAAATGGCATCAGTGGGGATGTGCTGGAAAAGTCTAATCATTTTCTGCATGAAGGTTGACTCCCTGCTTTCTTTGTTACACAATTTTGGCATTTTCGAACATGGGGTAGACATGGCATATGGTTACAATATGGACTGTGGTTGTTTGACCTCTGGGACTCTTCTATTGATCCAGAGAATGAAGGGGCGTCAGTTATTGTTGCAGCCCTTTATTGTGTTTTCCTGCAGAGCAGCTTCATGTATTCGACAGCTGCAGTATTATCCAGAGGAAGTTGTGTAGTTCTTTCCAGTCTAACCACAGTGCTCTCTGCCAACCGTTCCACGTCAGGAACTGTCCAGAGCAGGAGAGGTTTGCTTTGGGGATTTGCTTCTGCTCTGGACAGTTTCTAACACAGACAGAGGTGGCAGCAGAGAGCACTTTGGTCGGATTGGAATGAAATAGATCCCTTCGCAGGACTGTTTTCTTAATCACACTTTTGCCCGCTCCTAGTGAATTTCTAACCATTACTGCATTACTTTTTTTTTTTTTTTTTAAATGAACTGGTGCCAGAAAGTTAAACAGATTTGTAAATTAAAATGGCAAAATTTCAACAAAAGCCAACCCCTCAAAGCTAGCATCAGTTGCCTGATACAGAGATGAAAAAGATATTAAAAATAACTGGATCGTGCTTCAATTATAACATGATTATAATTTAATTCAGGGCGTTTCAGGGCTCTCACATGCTTAGACACGGCCCTTTCCTCAGTAGGCTGTGCGGGCCGTGTCTAAGCATATGAGAGCCCTGAAACGCATCTAGGTGTACATATATCATCTTCATATCACCGATACCTGAATCAATACCGATCCAGCTCTGCAAACCAGCATATTGTTCCCGTGATCAGCTTCCAGGCAGTGCTGCCCAGCGCCTGAGACGTCACCTACCACCTGTTACATCGCTTGGTTACCATCTACAGCGAACAACTCCGAAAATGGCTATCTTTCCAGCTGGTCTGTGGCAGGCAGACCACCGCGAATACGCAACGCCAGTGTCCGATACCATCTTAGATGTGTAGACTTCACACTTTAACTCAAGGTGACCTGCTGTCGGGACTTATTGCAGGCTGGTAACTATAACACATCTTTTCCATTTCCATCATTTGGAATTTTTACAATTTATGGGACTTGAGCTCATTTTCGGATTACCGGAAGCCGGATTAACTAAAGTGATACTACATTGTTGAAATTTCCTAATGCTAGTTATCGGTGTTTGTTGATATTGTCATTTCATTTAATATGTTTTATTTTATATAATAATTCCCTCAGCACAAGGGCCCTGTGCTTTGAGGACTAACTTTAAAAAAAAAATTATATTTTATATCGTGAAATAAATTTTACATTATCATGTTATAATTGAAGCACGATCCAGTTATTTTTAATATCTTTTTCATCTCTGTATCAGGCAACTGATGCTAGCTTTGAGGGGTTGGCTTTTGTTTAAATTTTGCCATTTTAATTCCAACACCAGGTGTAGGTGTATAGCCCTCTTACCTCGGCTAGTTAATTGTGAGCTGCACATACCCTGTTTTGTTTTACAGATTTGTAAATTACTACTATAAAAAAATCTTAATCCTTCGAGTACTTATTAGATGCAGAAAGTTAAACAGATTTGTAAATTACTTCTATAAAAAAAATCTTAATCCTTCCAGTACTTATTAGCTGCTGAATACTACAGAGGAAATTATTTTCTTTTTGGAACACAGTGCTCTCTGCTGATATCATGAGCACAGTGCTCTCTGCTGACATCTCTGTCTATTTTAGGAACTGTCCAGAGCAGCATATGTTTGCTATGGGGATTTTCTGCTACTCTGGACAGTTCTTAAAGGGGTATTCCAGGCCAAAACTTTTTTTTATATATATCAACAGGCTCCGGAAAGTTAAACAGATTTGTAAATTACTTCTATTAAAAAATCTTAATCCTTCCAATAGTTATTAGCTTCTGAAGTTGAGTTGTTGTTTTCTGTCTAACTGCTCTCTGATGACTCACGTCCCGGGAGCTGTCCAGCTCCTATGGGGATATTCTCCCATCATGCACAGCTCCCGGGACGTGACATCATCATTGAGCACTTAGACGGAAAACTTCAGAAGCTAATAACTATTGGAAGGATTAAGATTTTTTAATAGAAGTAATTTACAAATCTGTTTAACTTTCCGGAGCCAGTTGATATATAATAGTGGACAGATATACAATAGTGTAATAGTGGTCTCCAAACTGTGACCCTCCAGATGTTGCGAAACTACAACTCCCAGCATGCCCTTGTGGTTGCCACAGTAAAGATCACTTTACTTTCACTTTCATTACCCCCCCCCCCCCACCCACCGTCGTTTCCCTACCTGAGCCAGGGTCTTTGCAGTCTCCAGCGACGATCAGCGGTTCCCAGGCATCTTCTCCTCCAGGTACCGGCCTCCATCTTCTCCCCATGTTCCCCTCGACATCCAGGGGTGGGCAGAACGGGGGTTGCCGTGGCAACCCACTGTCCTGCTCTGCCATTGGTCAGAATCAGTTCTGACCAATGGCAGGGGATAGGAGGAGATCGCAGCACTGAAAACTCACTCCTAGCCCTCAGGATGATCGATGCTGTCACTGACAGCTCCGATCATCCCTATTTTCCGGGTGATCGGGTCACCAGAGACCCGATCAGCCCGGAATAGCAGAAAATCGCATGTCTGAATTGACATGCGATTTTCTGCGATCGCCGACATGGGGGGGTCTCAGGACCCCCCTGGGCCATGTGCCGGGATGCCTGCTGAATGATTTCAGCAGGCATTCCGGTCCGATCCCCAACCGGCTAGCGGCGGGGACCGGAATTCCCACAGGCATATGCATACGCCCCACGTCCTTAAGGACTCGGGATGCAGGGCGTATGCATATGCCCGGCGTCCTGAAGAGGTTTAAAAAAAAAAAAAAAAAAAAAATGTTTTCACCAGAGTACCCCTTTAATTGGTAATACATTTATGTTTGGTTAATTTTTTTCATTTTTTCTTCACAGCATTGATTTTCAGAAGAATAACCCATCACACAAGTTAACGGAAGAAGAACTGCTAGCCTTTACATCAGTAAGTGTTTGTTTTCCTTATATTTGTTTGGTGCATATAAAGATATGCAATATGCGGAAATCCATAAAACCATATTGTGATTCTTATTTTATGTTACTTCTGAATGATTTTATGCTTTCCAAACTCATTCAGCTATGTAACGAATAGGTTTGGCAAGTCTTTTATAATGGAGACTACTGTGTGTAATCACCACTCTTATTTATCTCTGAACTTGTATTCTTTATATTTTGGGTGTTTTGAATAGTATTCTAGATAATAATGATCCCAATCTTAACCCCTTAAAGGGAATCTATCCCCGGCAATTCATGTTCTAAACTGCTGACACTGTTCAATAGCTGTTAGTGCAAGAACCTTTCTTATCTGTCTGTGTTAAAAAAAATGCTTTTATTCTCTGCTGCCAAGTGAGGTTTTTTCAAGCTGCAAAATGCTGAGGGCTGGATTATCTGCTCCCGCTCCCATCTCTGTCCCTGCTTGATTGACAGTCACCTTGACGCCGAGCCCTGTTTTCAACTCTTGTTCCTGCGCTTAGCATACAACACCCCTGAGGAAGTCACCATGGAGTGACGCAACGTGTGGGGTCCTGGCTGTCCTGTCCTGCACTTTCCATCCAACTGCTCCTCCGTCTGTTGTTTGCTATTATTATTTACCTCTGTTTACTATTTCTTATGCACTTGGCCATTATATCATTGTTTTCTTGTATTGTTTGCACTGTGCTTTTTTTGGAGTAGCAGCTTCATCACCATTATTGTACTGCAGGACAGGGTTTGGGGTTAGGGGGTTCATGGCTCCTCCCCATGTTGTGCTTTGCTCACTCATGAGCATTTTTTATTGTTTTTAATTGTCTCAGATAGTTATATGTGCCTTTTTATATAATAAAGATTCATTGATTCTTTTCTTTTGGGTGTGCACTTTTTTGCAGTGATTCTTTTCTTCTTTTGTGTAGTATTACATGGTTTTGCTGTCAGTAGCACCCCTATTATATTATTGGTAGGTTGAGCCCCCCTTTTTTTCTGTGTTGCATACAAAGTGTGCGCAGATGTAAGATTTGAAAACATGGCTCTGCTTCCAGGGACAAGGATGGATGAGGGAGTGAGAAGGTGGTCCTTAGTGCAGTCCTCAGCACTTCTGGGGCTTGGAAATGCCTTTATGACACTTGGTACATGATTAAAGTATTTTTCTATGTTATGGAAGCACAGATAGATATATGAAAGGTACTATAAAAATCTATTTAACAGTATCAACAGTTTAGAACGTGCATTGCCAATAGATAATATGGGTCTGCCCTCAATATGCAGCTGTGATGTATCATGTGACAATAAATTAGCAATTCTTGTTGTTTTTTTTTTTTGTTGTTTTTTTGACCATGTGAGATTAATAATGTTACCTTTTCACACACTATGATACCAAATGTGTTGGCTCTTCACACTATTTGCCAATGACTTCACATGTTTCTGGATAGAAAATGTTAACCCTGTAAAATTAAGATGTTCACTAGGAGAAACAGCTTCTTCTAGACCGACCAAATACCAACATGTAGTCATCATAATGTATCATTGTTTCTTTTTGATGCCAATGAGACTTCTCTATTAGTTTCCTCTCACTTGAAGGGAGTGTATAGTTGCAAACTTTGCAATTTTTTTTTGCTGCAGTATTTCACCGATATACTTGTGTTTTCCTTTATATCTTGCTCTTAACTATTCCTACTGAGCATGTACTTAGACTGTAGGTATCTTTTATAAATTTCTTGTCAACAGACTTATCTTGGTTTCCGAACAAATCCTGTGCCTTATCTTGCAACAGGCATATACATGATTTAATATACATTTTCCAAGATAGTTAAGGAAAACCTATTTCCATTTGGACGTGAATAAAGTACTTGGCCCTTTTTCCTCCATAGTTCTTGAAAGCACAGGAAATGCAGAAAGTATTCTTTGTTCAAGGGTGTTCACTTTGCCATAGCTTTCGAAGGCCAGTGGGCACCGGAATATTAATCCTGGTTCTCCTGCAGTCAAGTCCTTACAGTAGCTCAGCCTATTTAGTGATGTGATAAGGTCCGAGGAAACTGAATGAATCACTGTAAAAATACCTTATATTGTTTTACATCAGCCCTCTGCCTTTTAATTCCTCTGTGTGGCTTGTATCAGTGCACCTATCTGCGTAGTTTTCCTACAGGTCAGCCAAATGTATCCCAAATCCCAGTCATTTTAATTTCCCCTCATTGTTACCAGTGTGTACTTTTTTCCCTCTAGTACAGGTGTTTGTTTCAAGTTTCACTTAAAAGTTTGTTCTGATAAGTTAATGCTGATTAGTCAATGTTCCCATTTTATTTTATTAAAACATTAAAATCTGCAGGGTTTGAAAGTAAAAGCATAGGCTTAGTATATCTAAGATTTTTTTATGTGCCATTCAACAAGCTGTTCCCCTGGTAACAGACTACAAACTTAGTCGTTTGCTTGTTGTCAGGTGGTTATAGGGAAAGCGAGAAATAACGGTAAATATTTTAAAGAGTATGCCAGAATTCTTAAAGGGGTACTCCGGTGAAAACCTTTTTTCTTTTAAATCAACTGGTGGCAGAAAGTTAAACATATTTGTAAATTACTTCTATTAAAAAATCTTAATCCTTCCTGTACTTATTAGCCGCTGAATACTACAGAGGAAATTATTTTCTTTTTGGAATGCTCTCTGATGACATCACAAGCACAGTGCTCTCTGCTGACGTTATTATATAAATAATAATGCTTTATTTATTGTTGTCCTTAGTGGGATTTGAACCCAAGTCCCCAGCACTGCAAGGCAGCAGTGCTAACCACTAAGCCACCATGCTACCCTTAGCATACATCTGCTATGCATGGTTGCTAAAATGGAAAGAGATGTCAGCAGAGAGCACTGTGCTCGTGATGTCATCAGTGTTCCAAAAAGAAAGGAATTTCCTCTGTAGCATTCAGCAGCTAATAAGTACTGGAAGGATTAAGATTTTTTTTCATAGTTTCATTTTTTTCAAGTAATTTACAAATATTTTTAACTTTCTGCCACCAGTTGATTTAAAAGAAAAAAGGTTTTCACCTGAGTACCCCTTTAAGGAGACTGAACTTCTTTACTGGTTGTTAAAAACGAATATCTAATGAGCCAGTCATATGTCATAATAGTATAAACAAAAGATCCACCTAGATTCAAACTAAAGGCCGAAAGGGTGAAGAAATGTCAGAGATTACTAGTGCCAGGCAGTTCAGTTGAGCATTTCAGAATCTATGCAGGTGTACAGTAGAAAAGTTTTTACTGTGTACATCAGGGGAGAACGTCTGGACTGGATCTAGCTGCAAGAAAGCTGAAAATGTATATATATATAAAAAAAAAAAAAAAAAAGACAATGTGGCAGTTGTATAGCAATAAATGTGTTGAAAGTAATGACCTACAGAAGACCCAGTGGGTACATGTCACTAATTCAGGAGATGTGAAGATTTCAAAAACATCACCTGGTCTTGATATATATACAACCACTTTACCCACTGAATCAAAAACGTTTGAATGTAGCACTCACTACTGGAGTAGAGGCCTGTGACTGTAGAAGCTCGCTCCATTTTGTGGTGCAAAGCTGTTCTAATGGCACCCCTGATTAGAGGAAAGCTGCTGATGAACAGTTCTCCTCAGGCCAGTCTCACACTAGTGTAGTGTAAGATGGATGCATTTTTACATTCGTATTACAGCTACAAGTCTTGTCCTGACTGCATGTCTGTCTATCTGATCTGACAGCATTTGTTTTGTCATTTTACACATTTTATTATATTTTCACAAAAAAATAATAATACAAAAAGCAGCAAATCATACAATACAAAAAAAACACATTTAGAGGAATGACATAGGTACATCAGGTATAATACATCAAGTAGACCTGACAGAAATCGAACATAGTCCTTTAATATGACATTAACACAAGATAGCATGTTAGATAACCACGCAGCATTGTCATTCCAAGGTGTAGTTCAAAGCACTACGAAAAGAATACTGCAATATATAACATAACCAACATAAAATAACCTTTTGTCAGCTACTACATACGATGGGGCCTTAGAAAAGTAAAAGACTGTCACATTCGAGTGCAATATGAAGACTTTATTTGAAAAATGAGAGACTAGGATGGATTATTTAATATCCGTCATATTACGTCACAAATTTACGAATGAACTCAACTGAATTGATCAGTATTTTCAGTTTGCCTATGGAGCCATTAAGTGCAAACAAATAGAAAAGAGCAAAGCATAAAGCGATAGCACGCCAAAAAATTAACAATCAATGACTTTATTCTAAAAAAAAGTATGTGTAACCTGGCAAGATTAAAAACATTAAAAAAGGAGGTCCATAAACTCCATTGGACCACCTTTAGCCATAGAGAGGGACCCAAGAACTAATCTGGTGATTCCCCCTCAAAAAGCAAGGACACCCGTCTAAACTTATCAATAAATACAAACAATGTCCTCTCTATTGACCAATTGCCCCACAATATTAAAGTGCAATAAATACAGATAGCTGCTGCTATACGAATCAGAATATAAAGGTAAGAATGATAACTAGTAAGAAAATTATAAACATATACAATTGTGCAAGAAAGTACTCCAGGTAAGTACAGAGCAGCTACAACATCAATAACAATCTATCAAATGAACATCGTATGGTCAAAAGAGAAGGTGAATGTACATCACACTATCTCATGGAGAACGGGTGTTCCCCCAAAAAACCCTGGGTCCCCACGCGTTCCATCACTCTGGGTGACTTCCTCAGGGGCGCATTTGTTTGCACGTCTTGTACTAAAGCATAGATAAGCACCCAGCTGTATGATTACTGGTTGAGGTAGAGCCCACTTTTCTTTTATACATGGAGCCATTAAGGTCATCAATAGCAAATACCATTCTGAAGCCGTAAATGGGCACATTATATGTGCCAGTTCACTGGGATCACAATGTTTTGTAAGTAATAGCTTTCACTAATGAACAAACTTTTTTTCCATACATTCTTTAGGACATTCTTATCTTATACAGGTGGCACAGGCAATGATATAGTTACAACCATGGGCTTAGTGCTATGGCAGATAAGCTCTTAAGCAAGGTAGTGCTCTGCTCAATAGCATATCCAATAGTGAATCCAGCTCAGTATTAGAACAAACAAGTAGCGCTCACCATTGGTTAGTGCCGCTTGTTTATTCTTATATCGTTTGGATTTTTTTTTAGTTTTTACCCTTTGTTCTGATGTGTGGAAAAAGATGTAGAGAACTGTATGTGCACAAGATACAGGAGACGAATAATAAAGTTGTAATATTTAATTCCCTCAACTAGATATGTCATCTTTACCTAGATTGTGAGATTTTTTTTTATTGTTAAAGAGTACCTCTCATGATCTTGTAAAATGTTATAATCCTCCCAATTCACTGCCCCCATCATGATAAACCACCCCCTGTCTTTATTTGTATTATTTGTTAGGTTTCTACCTTGATATTGCTCTGTATTTTCTGCTCACAGACCGGGAAGGGGCATTACACAGCAGGCTGTGATATCATCTGAAGCCATACTGGGGAGAACTTCCTCCCTCACTCTGCTACACACGGCCCAAAGCAGTTCAGTGTGTGAGATGAGCTCTGATTGGATAAGGCTGCCCACTCACACCCCTCTCAGCATTTCCTATTTTCGGAATTCTTCCAGGCCAGCAGGAGTCCAAAGTCTGTGCAAAAGATGGGGGAAAATGTGCTCTGGACAAGTAGGGAGACACCTAGTGGCAACTTTTGTAAACACAAAACATAGATAACTTAATTTTTTTAAAGCAAAGTACATTAGGGTGCATGCACACCATGTTTTTGCTATACAATTCCCATATACAGTTTAAAGTTAAAAACCGTACAGAACCGTCTAGAAAACCGTATGCACTGACTTAACATTGTAAACCATATGTGAAACACATCATCCGGTTTAGTCCGTTTTGCGTCTTATACGGTTTTGGCAGTTTTTTTTAACCTGTACTCAAAACTGTAGACTACCACGTTTTTTGGTCCAGATGAAAAACCGTATTAAACCATATACGTTTTTTTTTTATAACATGGGAGTCAATGGGAACTGTACAGAACCGTATGTGTGTACGGTTCCATCCAGTTTGCACCATACGTTTTTTTTTTAATTTGCAGGTTTTTTTCTTGGAATTTTAATCAAACAAGTGCAACTTTATTCAATATGGAGTGAAAAGTTCAAAACGTATATGTTTTTTTCTTAAAAAAACTGATGCAACTGGACATAATTTTTCAAACCGTATTCGGTTTTTAACTGTGTATGGGTTGAAATTTGTACACACGTTTTGATACAGTTTAGTCCGGTTTTGAGGAATCAATTTTTCATCAAAAACCTAAAACTGTATTGCAAAAACGTGGTGTGCATGCACCCTTAGAAAGATTTTTTTTAATTAACCATAAGGAGTACAATAGCAAAAATTGGTTTTAATGAGAGTGCCCATTTAAGAAACTAGTAATCATATTTCATAAATCATAAATCAGTTTTATGGCTTTGCCAAAGAAACCCCTATAGCCAAGTCTTGTTTATAATTTGAACTGTTCTGTGTTTGTTTCCATTCAGAAGCTTGTGTTTTATTATATGCTAAAGCCGTTCGGGGGAAAAGGGGGTGGGGGGGGGGGGGGGGGGGGGACAGTGGTGCACAGTGGTGCTCAAATGCCTAGGCGGCCTGTATTCCAGGGATGCTATGTGCCACCATACAGGCTTCATGCATGTGGCTCTACTATGTCCTTCTTAATAGTAATAATACATCAAGTAACCTTTAAACTTCCTTTAAAGTTCTTAAACAGTAAAAGAAGCAATACTCACCTTACCAATCCCCAACTACTAACATTCTGACGCCTCCCTGGTTCCCTGCCAGACTCTACTTCTGAGTCCTTCTTGACTCAGACATGTGACTACAGTAGCCAGTAGCTGGTCCATGAGGTATCATGTTGAGAAGAATCAGGAGGTGTAGAACCAGGATGCACTAAAGCAGGGGGCCTCAGGGAACCAATAAGTTGAATACTACTTTTATGAATTTTATTATATTCTGAGCTACTGTTAAAAAACTAGACAACCCTTCTTTAATGTAAATGGCCACCCTGAAGACTTAAAGGGGTACTCCGCCACTAGACATCTTGTACCCTATACAAAGGATAGGACATAAGATGTCTGATTGTGGGGTTTTGGCCAATTGGACCCCCCGCAATCTCCAGGCCGGCACCTTGGCATTTTGAACATTTATATTCAGAATGCCACGCCCCCTCCATTCATGTCTATGGGAGGCCTGACAGCTGTGGAGTAGAAGTACAGATCCGTCACGAACATAGAAACCCGAAGCCGACGTTCTGACCATAAATGGTCAAAATGCCCAGGTTGTAGCGCGGAGATCCTTTGGATAGGGGACAAGATGTCTAGGGGCAGAGTACCCCTTTAGAATCATTCAGTGGTAAGAGCTCTATTTTTCTGTAACAGGATCGATGATTATAAAAGTTTAACCTCTGTGGTCCTGTCTTTGTAACTTTTAATTTTTTTTCAAACAAACTGATAAATAAAATGAATGAAAAAATGTGAATGAAATGTTTAATGTCTTCTAGTTTCAGCTATGTGCAGTAATACTTGTGAAGCTGTGTGTGTGTGAGCAGGCATCTTCTCAGCCTACACGTAGATTGCCAGATCTGCAGGCTGGTTAGATGGTTGTCATACATTCATCTGACATCTGCTGAAAATTACTATACTCTCAGATATTCTCGAGACTTCTATTTCGATCCAAATGACAGCTAAATTGTTTTTATGATGTAAATCCAATACATTGTCTTTTTTGAGTATTATATTGAAGGAGAACTCCAGACCATAAAAATTGTCCCCCATAGTGCCGGCAGTAAAAAAAAATAAAGATACCTTCCTCCACACCCCCGGGGCCTCCGGTAACCGGCTCCGGTCAGCCGCAATCCACTTCCTGGTTGCCGGTGGTCAGATGAATCAGCCAATCACCAGCTGCACCGCAGTCCGACTCGGCCGGCGATAGGCTGAGCGGCAGTGTGACGTTTTCGGCCCCGGCCGCAGGTGCCGGTGTAGTGAAGAATTTTGTGTCCTGAAGCGTTTTCACACTGCCGCTCAGCCTATCGCCGGCAAAGTTGGACTGCGCTGCGGCTGGTGATTGACTGATTCATCCGACCACCGGCAACCAGGAAGTGGATCGCGGCAGACCCCGGAGCCAGTTACCGAAGGCCCCGGGGGAGCAGAGGAAGGCATGTACATCTTTATTATTTTACTGCCGGCAGTATGGGGGACAATTTTTGTGGTCTGGAGTTCTCCTTTAAGTCCTTGCCATGAGTTAAAGAACAAAAACTATATTGTAAAATATATTTATTTTTTTGAGGAACACAACTGTACATTTATGGTCATTTTTTATTTGGTATTGTAATTGTCCAGATTTTCTCACTATGGCCCAGATTTATCAAACTGTGTGAGAGAAGAAATGGAGAGATTTTTCCATAACAACCAATCAGAACTCAGCTAAAAATCTCTGGTAAAGTGAAAGCTGAACTGTGATTAGTTGCTATAAGAAAATCACTCCATTTTTTCTCACACAGTTTGATAAACCCGGGCCTTTGACTTTTATACAATTAGGGTACATTCACATGTACAGGATCTGCTGCACATTTTCTGCAGCTGATATTGTTACCCTTTGATGTTAATGGGAAGCAAAATAAGCTGCACAAAATATGCATAAAAAATATGCATCAGGTCCTGTACGTTTGAACGTACCCTAAGGGTACGGTCACAAATGCGTATTTTTTAAATCTGCAGCTTCAAATCTGCAGCTTCAATACTGTATGAGTGAATACACCCTAACAAATTTGCTTTAGCAGATTCTGTGCCCATTGAAGTCAATGGGCAGCAAATCTGCAGCAAAAATACGCACGTGTGAACGCACCC